>NC_138192.1:80004520-80666707 GCF_964194105.1 Spermophilus citellus
GCACATGAAAAACTAAAGGAATACCTGATTAACCTTTCGCTGACTCTGAGCCACGTGATACGCAGTGAGCCTTCTTAGAGTGATGGTTTTAGAAGAAGATGTTAAATTTAACCTCTGGCGCAATGATAAATTGACAATAAAAAATTCAATGGCTTGGTAATTACCAATCACTTTGGACATCGGCAACATTTTTCAGTTCTGTCACTGTGCATTGGCACAAAAGCTTCAGCTGAAATTCTCTCGATCTTCCTCTTTTTAACTTTGTTTTCATGATGCAGATTAAATCTGCCACCCTATTACTGATTCATTTTCCTAATTTTTCATGTCTGCACCATGCCCCAGCTGCACCAGGCTGATAATTGTGGAGCCCAGCCCTGATGATTAACATCAGAAGAATTAATTATGCCTGCCATTAAAATTCCGGGTTGCACATGGTGATCAAGAAAAATTAAGTTTCTCTAGGCCTCTAAATCATTTCACCTTTGCAGGGAAGGATAGTGCCTGGACAGCTAGGCTGCAGCCTGTGTTCCTGCCGAGGTCGAAACCACATGCCCTTTGTGTAATTCAACAAATGCTTTCCCAGTTGTTTTTTCCCATGATTTGGACTAAAAGATTTAATGCTTAGAAAATAAAAGAAACCTGAAAGATATTCTCCATCTTTTGCTTTGAGAAGGGAGAGAAATACTTTTTCAGCAGCTCAGCTGCTGTTTCTGAAATATCTGTTATACTAATTTGTAGATGAATGCATCCCATGGAAAAAAGATGTAGATGAATGCATCCCTTGGAAATAGTTGATGAAATGAGGGTGGAAAGGGGTCTAGCTTTACAATCGTTATAAATGGGAAGAAAGGAAATGTTCATTCAAGTAGACAAAGGCAGTGGCATTTCTTGGAAATAAATTGATAACAGAATAAAAACAGATTCCTCAGATCTTTAGGCTAAATAATAATGAGTAAAAGAAGCCTGTTGACTGACGCATTTCCAAAATGATTGTTGCATGAGAAACTCAAAATGTATTCAGTCTAGCCTAAGGTACGAAATTTACTAGAGCTATAAAGAGTAAGATGATATGCATTTATCATGTTCTTTTTCTACTCTATGTTCCATTTTTAAATTACCATAATAATGTATATTACAGGCATGGCTTTAGAAGACTACAAAGGGAGTCATATTTTGATGAACGGATGTAAATATCTTATACCAAATGGTAAATCTCTCTTTCACCTCTATGCAAAGAGTATGCATAAGCTATGCATCAAATCTCTTTCATTTATTATATTTAAGAAGTGATATCAAAAGACAACTATTTCAATACAGATTTTCTTGTTAGTTTTTATTGACAGTATATTTACAGCATCAAATTAACATCCACCCCTCCTGGGTGGGGTGGTGGGGGGCATAGAGGAAGGTTTTAGGGAACTGTGAAAACCTAATTCTATCTTTCTAAATGATGCATCAGAAAAAAATTTAGAGCTTGTCTATTTTGAAGTTGGCTTTCCTTCACAGGCAATCTTGGACTTAGTAACGTGATAAAATCACAAGCTTAATGATTTAGTAGCTTGAACTGCATATTCCTCCTATTTCTTAAAGTGACTGCCTTCTGTACTAATTACCCAGGATGGTTTGGTAACACAAATGACAAGTCCTGCACGCAAGGCTGACTGCACATCTATTCATCTTGCCAGCTAGTTGCAAAGATGATAAAACAAAAAAATACAAAAGTGTATTGAAATACTGAAATTTGAAAAGTCATAAAAAATCTGTTTAGAGGAGGTTTAAGAAAAATAGGTCAGATCAACAGCAGATTATTTAAATTTCTCAAACTCCTCTTCCCAGTACACAGACCTGACTTTTGAGGATCCATTTTCTTGATAATATTCAACTCCTCCCTTAGGTCTAGAAACAGAAGGAAAAGCTGCACCTGAATATATGTAACTACTGTACTGATTAAAGAAACTAGGATTCAAAATACAAGCAAATAATGAGGTAGATTTTGCCTTTTCACTGTCAAGCAGATTAAAAATATAAAAAGCGAAAAGCGACAGAACATGAAACAACAGCAGGAAGAAGGAAAGGAGAGAGGGAGGAGAACCTGCAAAATGTGTATATATATGTACAATTTGTATATACCCCGAGATTGTTTAATGTAAAAATACATTACCCAGCAACCTCCTGATGAAGAAGAATAAAAAAGTAACATAAGAATCGAACAGCAGGGAAATGCCTGATGCTACCTACAGAAGGAAATCAAGAAGGTGGCTCTGAAGAAATGTCTGGGTTTTTCTCATAGGTATTACAAGGAGCAATAGATATAGGGGGAAAGGCACTCTCAAGTGCAAGAAACTGTTCAAAAATAGAGGAGGGGTTTCCTATAACTATATTAAATACTAAGAGTGGGATTTAAAAAAGGCAAAGACTTTCCTCCTGTATTCATTTTCCCTTTCAAATAGACTAATTTCTTAGTAAGTCCTAAATAAATAGAATCATATTGTATTCCCCTTTATTTGTGACAGAGAAAAGAGGTCATAGGAGATAAATTTGGATACCCTAAATAATGAGCTTTTGCTTTTAGTTAATCTATTATTCCTTATGTTCTGCTGGTCTTCATTGTTACCACTGGCATTTATGCTGCAAAGACATAGAATAGCTCTGTGTGTGCGTGTGTGTGTGTGTGTGTGTGTGTGTGTCTGTGTGTGTGTGTGTGTGTGTGTGTGTGTGTGTTTATGACTAGGTTGCAGGAAATGGGCAATGGTACTGATTGAAGAGACAACCAGGTTACCTAACAACAGCCATCTATGAAAATCAAGTATGTGCAGGGTCTGCTCGTCTAATAGAATTTATCACAAAATGATTCTGGCACATGATCTAATGAAATACATGATCACAATAGTGCTGCTCTCTAATTAGGAAAGAATGGTAAATAGTTTATATAAATTAATATTATTCCTATTACTATTAAAATAGTCATATAAAATGTTTAATTTTTCTACTTCACTCATTCTTCAGTGCTGTTAGAATGGGTACCAAATGAATGGAAATTACAGGGAGCCCTGGAGCCCCTTGGCATCAGTGGTGGCATGAGTACCTCCTCCCAGGATACAAATAAGGCACAGGATGTCACTTCTGAAGAAGCATTCTTGCCAAAGTTGTTTACCCTAAATCTAACGAAATTTACATCTAACTTTTACCATACAGGAAAAGAAGGAGAACCAAGGAAAAGGTAAAACGACACCACAAAGAAACAGACAAATGCAGAAAGTGAAATGTCCAACAGAAAAATAAACTGAGTCTCTTTAACAGGTTTATTTCATGGAAAATAAAGAAGCTGAGAAACTTGATTAGAAGACATTGTATATGCATACTCTGCGATACAATCTGGCTTGAACAAAGTAGCTACAAAAGACATTTGGTGAAAATAATGAAAATCTGAAAAGGAGCTGGTTGCAAACTGCTATTAGAGAATTATTTTTTATTTCATTTGGTAAGATCATGGTGTTGTGTTTATGTACAAAAATTCTTGATTATATAGATCAGAATATTTAGAGTTAAAGATTATCAGTAACTTTCTTTAAAATAATTCAAAAAAGATCAATCAATAAACAAATCGTTACGTAAGGAAGGTTTATGGTTGTTCATTGTGCCATCCTCTCTGCTTTTCTGTGTTTTTAGAAATTGATCATAATAATATTGTTGCCTTTGGTGAGGATTAGTGGGAATGATTTCAGGAAAGAAAGTTGGATCTGAATAATAACTAAGTTGAAGTAGTTATGATTATTATGATAGCCTTCCATTACTATGACAAATGCCTCAGATGATTATCTTATAAGAAGGAAATTTTTTTTTTGGCTCAGTTTCAGAGTTTTCAGTCCATCATCACTTGGCCCTTCTGCATTGGGCCTATAGCTAGGCAGCAGGTCATGGTGGAGGCTCCTGTTATCTGAAAAGCAAAAAAAGAGAATCAGAAAGGAGTTGGGGTCCCAACACCCCCTTCAAAGGCACACCCTCCGCCATTGGCTTCCTTCCTTCCACTGGGCTACTTAGTGAAGGCTTTGTCTCCAACCCATGTCACTGAAAATCATTTGCAGTATTGGAGAAGTCTTTACATTGAATCATAGAATCACAGACTCATACTTTTTTTTTTTTTCATTCAAATGATCATTAGTCATCATCTGGTCCAACCTTACAATTCTACAGAGAGAACAGAGATCAGGATGAGAACAAATCCTCTTGACTTTTAGTCACAAGTTCTACTCCATCCTATCTCAAATATAAATTTTAAGATTCTACTTTTCAACAACAATAAGGATAAATTATACTTTTACACATTTTGTTGTTTTTGGTGTAGCCTTCACACATCACTTTTAAAATGTTTCCAACAACCCTAGGAGATGGATTTTTGTACATAGGGGAACTGATGTGCTAAAAAGCTAAACAATTTGCCTCACATCACAAAAGAAAAAATCTTGAGGTAGAATAAAAATATATAACAACTCCTAGCTCTGTGTTTTTTCATTAGTCTACAGTCGGCGCCTATGCTGGTTAAATGACAAATGTCCAAGATCTGATTCCCCAACAGCCTAGTTAGGGGGCAATATCTTGCATCAGCAAGTTTCCTATGACCTTTACTTGCAGGATTAGATAAAAGTCAAGTGCATAACATTAAATAACAACCCACTGAAGGTAATTAGCTAACCTACAGTTCTCAGCTCAGGCTGCATCTCAAAGACCCTAGAGTGGAGTCTGATGCTCTGAGTTTTCTAAAGCTGCTGGGTGGAGAAGGATTCTGATGTTCAAGTGATTTGAAACCTCTGAGATAAACTGTCACTATCCACTGTCTAGCCTTCTGGTTATCGAACTCAATTCGAAGATAGAATTTGGAAATCTGAAAAAGTGATATGCTATCACATGGAAGCTTGAAAACATGCTAAGGGAGAAAAGCCAAACACAAAGGTCCACATATTACATGATTCTGTTTGTATGAAATGTCCAGAATAGGCAAATCTACCAAAATAGAAAGTAGATTTATGTTTCACTAGGGGCCCTGAGTGACTTGGGTAACTTGGGGTAATGGATAGAAGTTTGGTGTTACTTTTTGAAATAAAGAAAATGTTCTAAAGTTGATCATGATCCTAGATGCATAAGCCTGTGAATACAACAAAAACCACTGCATACTTTAAATAAGTGAATTATATAGAATGTGAATTAAATCTCCATAAAGCTATTTTTTAAAAGTGAATAAACTGAAGGCCTAACAATCCCCTGTTGAACCATTTCTTTCCCCCCTCACTTTTTGATAAAAGCTGTATTTGTGGACCCATTCCTTCTCCATTCATCAGATATTTACCAACCACCTTCTCTATGTCAGGCTCTGTTCTAAGAGTTGAGGATAACGGCAAACGTGGCTCCAAAGAGTCCTGTCCTCATGGAACTTATGTTCTAGGACAGGGAGATGAACAATAAGCAAGTAAATGAGGATACCAATTTATATCCTGGTTTAAGACAAAAGAAACAAAACTTGGTGAAACTTAAGTTTGGGCATGGTGGGTACTAATTTAGACAGGAGTGATCGATGGCGATATCTTTGAGATAACCTTTAAGTTAAAAATGACAAGAACTCAGCAGCTGGGGAAGCTGAGACAGGATGTTCGTGAGTTCAAAGTCAGCCTCGGCAACTTATCGAGGCCCTAACCAACTCAGTGAGACCCTGTCTGTAAATAAAATATTAAAAAGGCTGGGAAGGTGTCTCAGTGGCTAAGCACCTCTGCTTTCAGTCCCAGTGCAGAAAGAAAGAAAGAAAGAAAGAAAGAAAGAAAGAAAGAAAGAAAGAAAGAAAGAAAGAAAGAAAGAAAGAAAGAAAGAAAGAAAGAAAGAAAGAAGCAACACTGTACAGATCTGGGGACTGAACCACAGATCAAAGACAAATGCCTTGAGGCAGTAACAAGGCTGATGTCTTCAAAGAATAGAAGGCTAGACACAAAGCCCACAGGCTGGCACTGGTGCTCAAAAAGGAAGTAGGGGATGAGTCTGGGAGGGTAACAGGGGCTGGGTCATATCAGGCCAATAGCTTAGGTGATTACATTATATGTATATTAAAACAGAATAAGTCTGAGAGTGAAAGAGGATGCATTATTAATTACACAAAACAAAGGGACAAACTAGGGACTATCTCAGGCAAACCAGGGTATCTGATGACCCTATAAAGATCAAGATTTTACTCTAAAATGCATTGGAAAACTGTTGGTGGGTATTAAGTTGGATTGCACAGAGTTTGAAATTATCCCCTCTAAGGGGTCCCCAGAGCCGATCCTTGATGAGGGAGATTAAGGATGGAAATGGCACAGGCAGGTGGCAGGCTTGGCATTTATTAGGAATTCTAGAGGTGCCTACAACCACCCCATCACATGGGGATGGCTTGCAGGAGTCCTTGCAGCAAAACCAGCCAAAATCATCTTTCTCCAGCAACTTAGGGTCAGTTCCAGGATATGAAAAATGTTCTGTGGAGTCCCCTGGGCTCCATGATATACCACAGAGCAGAAATCATTTTTGACTTGGAAAATTTTCAAAGCAGGTGTTACCAGTGAGTCCCTCTAACCATAGAAACGCTTCAGAAACACTCTCAAGCTTCAGCTGACCCAAAGCATGGGAATTCTGTGCTTCCCAGGGGGCTCACAAGGAAGAGTGAGCTATAAAATGCATTCCCAATTAACTGCTTGGAATTGAGTGACAGGTTTACTGAGTTTTGGATCTTGCCTACCAAAAACAACCATTTTGATCTTATATGGGTAATGCTGATGTAGTCTTTCTGGCTCTCATTAGATACTAGGACATTATTAAGTCAATGACAAACACATAGCAACAACCAACCATTTTTACCCATAAAACCTGCCTTGAAACCATATCTAAGAAATGTTGAAGAAATACCAGTTCCACAAAGTAGTTTTAAGGCCCCTACAACTGTTTTTGAAAGCAGGTTAACAATAGTTACCACTTATTGAGCATCTATTCTGCACCAGGCATTATACTAGATACTGCATCTGCTTTACCTATTTATAACCCTTTAATACACATTTGAAAGGTGTGTGTGTTATTTCCACTTTATCTATGAAGAAACAAAGTCTCTTGGTAAAATCAAGGGGGTAAAATCATTTTCCCAAAGTCATATCCTTAATAAACTTCTGACCTAAGTCTAAAAAGTCAGTCTATGTATATCCCAAAATGCCCTGACTTATTCTCCTCCAACAAAGTAAAACATATTTTGTTGTTTACTTAATATGCAAATGGTCCATATATACACCAAAAAGTCAGTATTGCATATGAAGATCCAAGTAAAACGTAGAACAAGTAAATTAGGAGGTGTTGCTAGTATTGCAACAAGTTTTACTTCATTGATTCTTTTAATAGAAACCTCCCAGGTGCCTTCACGATTGGCTTTCCAAGCTTCAATTTACATACACTTATTCAGGAATGCATCTTCTGAGAGCACTGAAGTATAGATTTATAACCTATCCTACAGCATATCTATTTTTGTGTTTCCTTACACCCCTCCCCTTCACACAAAACATTTATGTAGCCAGGTGGTTACTATAAAAATCCCAGAGCTTTGGCAAATGTGCTAAAGCCTCTTTAAACATTATTATTAATGTGGCGGGTGGCATATGCATTTATTCAACAAGGTGCTCCCCTGCCCTTAAGGCAAATCCAAACTTCTTAGTGTGCTTTACAAGGCCCTTCACACTCTCCCCCTCTGTTTCTCAGTCCTAGTTGGCATGCTGCATCCCCCCAGAGGCCTATCAGATAAAGGGAGGAGCTGAGTTCAGGGGAATCAGGCAGGTGACAGGGAGGGAATCCTACCACTACAATTGCAGCAGTTCCCTTGGTTCCAAAGCCAACCCCACCCCTCCGCCTACCACTCAGAGGCCAATTAAATCAGACAGAGGGTGAGGCCTGGCCATCATCTGCTTGCTTATTTAATTAATTTATTTATTGGTACTGGAGATTGAACCCAGGGGGCTTAACCATATCCCCAACCCTTTTGATTTTTTATTTTGGGACAGGGTCTTGCTAGTTGCTTAGGGCCTCACTCAGTCTGAGGCTGGTTTTGAACTTGCAATCCTCCTGCCTCAGCCTCCAGAGTTACTGGGATTATAGGTGTGCGCCACCGCACCACCGTAGCTTTATTTTTTAAATTTGTTTGCTCATTGTTTGCTTATTTATTCTCTCCCAGGGATGCCAATGTGCAGCCGAAGCTGAAAACTTAAGTCTACTACTCACCCTGAGTCCTGGTTTGGTACGTCCTGCCCTCGCCTCCAGGCCTCTGAGCCAAGTGCACCCTCTGTGTGGAATGCTTTCTTCCACTAATGTCCTTCTGCCCATCCAGCTCACTGCTGTTCATCTCAGGTCTTGCATATACTCTCCAGGAAGTTTCCCTTCTCCCTACCACCTAGACTAGAACAATTTCCAAAGCACCCCAAACTCAAACCTCAACTTCCGCAAAGGCTTCATAAGCTGCACTGAAGTCTGTTTGCCACTCTCCCCTTCTGGAGGTTTCTGGAGGGCAAGGTTTGTACAGTGAACTTGGTACTGCTGGTGTCTCTCAGTGCTGCCACATGCTATGTGATCCATATATATTTCTCAAGTGACTGAATGAGTGATGAGTGAATTCTATTTCCCAGTTTGAAGGAGCTTGCCGGTTGATGGGAAATGCCTGTAAAATACCTCTAGCTGTGTTAAATGCTTCCAGAAGTGCACAGAACATGCTTGCAGGGAAGACATAACTCCTGGATGGTCATACACATTCTTCGTCCCTTGCCTCCTTTTCGTGTGATCTTAAAATTTTCATTCTCAGATAATGGTGTTGTTTCAGAATTCAAAATAATATTTATCCAAAAGTCTGACAAGCAAATCCATGCTTATCTTACTGATTAGCCAGCTTTTTGTTTGTTTGTTTTTAAGTTTTTTGTAGTTGTAGATGGACAGAATGCCTTTATTTTATTTGTTTATTTGTATATGGTGCTGAGGACCCAACCCAGTGCCTCACACATACTAAGCAAGTGCTCTACCACTGAGCTACAACCCCTAACCAGTTATTTTCATGCAGAGACGTCTGCCCACTCTAGTAGCCTGGCAGTGAATATGCTCTTTGATTGACCTGAAGAAGCAGATATGAGAGTACTAGCTCTATAAAATGATTTTATATTAATAATATCTGTGAGTATGAACAGAAACACATAGTGGTTGTTTTCCCCAAAATAAAAATTGTTCACTATTTTTTTAATTACTAACTCACCAGTAATTATTATTTTTTATCTAAATCCTTTAAGACTTATCTCTGTGTGTACCTTTTCTACATATACAAATATATAAAATTGTAAAATATTATTATTCTTTAGAAAAGTAGGAACTTACATAGTTTCCCTCACCTTTATTTTTCATTCAATAACATATTTTCCCCAGCTAATAAATACAAATTTCCATCATAATTTTTAATGCCTATAGGCAATCAATCGGTGGTGCTGTACCTGTGATTATTGAACCAACCACTACTGGCAGTTATTTAGATTGATTTCGGATTCTGTTATAAACATACTTTGATGGGTATCCTCATGCAAATATTTGTATGTGTTCATCCAAATATTCCCTTCAAGTAAATTTCCAAAGTTGAATTCCTGAGTCAAGAGAAAAATATATCTTTAAATTTCATCACCAAATTGCCAATAGACGGTTAGATCAGTTTCTAAAACTATCACAAATTTATAAGAATGTATCTTTCCCTGTTTTTCTATCAACATTAACCCTTTTCAATTTTTGTTCATTTCATAGAGAAAATATCTATTTCCATTTTAGTTTATAGTTCTTTGATTATTCGTGGGAGTTAATGACCTTTATGTATTTTGGGCCATTTTGCATTTTTCTATTGTCATGTTGACATTTCTTATTAATTTATAGGAGCTCTTTATATATTAGAGATATAACCCCCCCATGATACGCTGTAAATGTCTTTTTCCAGTTTATCTTTTATTTTTGTTTATAGGATGTGTTTTTACACTATGCTTTGTTTTACATGTAGTTAAATTGCCAATCTGTTTTTTGTTTCTAGCATTGATGACATACAATTTTAGCATTTGTATATAGTTTATAAAATTTCAGACGGTTTATTTTTATCAATAATAAAATGTCACTGGAAATCAAATTAGAGTTGTTGAAATTTTATCTTAAACTATTTATAACACAGCCGTAGTCCTTTTCACAACTAGGGAAAAGATTTAACGATGACTGAAGTTAACCATATTTATCCATATTTTTGAAGAGAAAAAAATCTTTTCAAAATCCTGTCTGTACCAATTAGCAGGTGATACTTTGTATATCCTATACTTACTACCTGAAAACTAAAATAATCCCAATAGAACACCTAATTTGGCAGAAAACGATTTTACAAGCTGTTGCAGAATATGGATGCAAGTATCACAGCTTCAAACTGTGAGGAGAGACCCAGCCAGAGCTTGGCTGGAAATGTTTCGATAATGACCACACATGGGATAAAACAACTGAACATCATTCATTATCATTGGCAGGTAAGGCATTCTAGAAAAGTTTCTTTTCCTGGAGATGCTACTTACCTCAAAGTTCGTGAACAATGGTGTGATCCTAATGCCACAGCCTGCAGGATGACCTCCACTTGCACCCATGCCACTCATTGATGACAACCTGCCTACAAGCCACTCTCTGGTCTCTGGAGCCTTTCCTTGCACAGATTATTTGTCGAGACCCCTGGTCAGGAAGGTAGGCTTAGCTTTAAACCATCCGAATTCCTTATGATCTCATAGTACCCGTCAGTTCCCTCAAAATTAGGCAACAAAATAGTTCTCTCAATGGGTCATAAAAGAATGAAAGCCAACAGCAATGGGACATTTTTGTTTTAAATCAAATATAATTAACAATAAGCAATAACAAAATAATTTGGGATGTATGCGTCAAAAGAACCATTCTCTCTAACAAAAACTGCTGTGTATGAAAAGCTTTCATTTTAATATCTGCAAAATATAAAAATATTTATAGCTATCTTCTTGTCTTTGTATTCTAACTATTAAGTGTTGTAAAAAAATCTTAACAACATATAGACTCATATTTAGCCTTCACAATTTATATTTATACCCTCAACTAAGAAAAAACAAATGCCTGGAAACCCCCCTTGTATTGGTCAGAGACTGTTAAATGAAATGGAGTGCTGGGCCAGGAGACATGGGGAATACATAGAAAATAAAAATGGAATCACATCCACAAAGAACTGATCCATAAGGAAAGTGCAAAGAATTACATGGGGAAATAAAAATTAGAATATAGAATATACAACTACAACACAGGGTTCTTTGGAGATGGTAAGTACAGACTGGAGCATAAGACAGTTCAGAGGAGAAAAATGGAAATTAAGCTGGATGTTAAAGAACAGGTTGGCAGAAAAGAGGAAGAATTCTTGTCCAAGGAGGGATACAAGGATAACAAGCTTCCAAGAAAACAGAAAGGTAGAACTGAGCCTGGCACATGTGGGGAACAATGACCAAACCCAGGTTGCTTTGGGAAGCTACTGACTGCTCTATTGCAGAAAGGAAAGAGGAAGGCTAACCCTATGGGAAAGGAAAAGAAAATGAGCCAGAGATACAAAGACAAGCTCCAGAACTAGGATGAGAAGTTTCAAAAGAGTTAAGTAAGGTATTCCCACTTCATGTCCCAACTTCCCAGAGTCAAAAATGGAAAGCTTGGTGGGGAGGGGAGGAAGACTGTGCTGAAACACTGAGTCCCTCCCTTAGCTGATACTTACGTTACACCTGGAGGATTATCTTATACAGGTAGGCACTCAAAAAAAAATTAGAATGAATGAATGAACAAATGAATAAACAATCCTGATAAAAATAATTTCCAGGAGTGTATTATATATCTGGACATGAAATACAGGGGATTTCAAGGGAGGTATAGAGAGAATGGTAGAAGAAAGGAAAACCGGCACTAAACTACTGCAGAAAATCAATAACAAAATGATAAAGACCTAGATTTCGGAGGCAGAAATAAGAGTAAAAACAGAGACATTAATTCAAAAAAAATTATGGTGAATCATCAAAGGATTTTAGCTCATTGCTATTTCCAACAACCAGGTCAAGTTTAAATGGTCTGATCAACTATTATACTCATTCATTCACTTGGAAAATATCTACTGAGTAAGAGGCACTCTCCTGGATCAGGGGCCAAAGTGAATTTTGAATTTATTTTTCTCCACTTTCTGACTTATCGCTTAAAGCCTTGAACTCTGACAGCCTAATGACTCATGTATAATTGGCCACTGTCACAATAACCATCCTTGATTACCAAAATAACCTGGCATTTATTAGGAGAAAATTTGAAAGAGTGAATTATAAGGCTGAGCATCATCAAGATAGTCCCACCTGTATATGTCTTGGAAACATTAAACAAGCAATTAAGCACTTCATCACTAGTCATTCCACATTATTTATCCAGGTGAGAGAGAGTTCCAGACAGAGATAATGTTGCTTTAGGAAACATGAATTCAGCTATGACTCTTAAGATAGAGAATTGTTTGCCTAACAATCATATATGGATCATGAGTCCAAAACTCTCTAAATCCAACCAATAATATGCCATCCTAAATATCTATGTCAAGATTATGGTTCCTGAAATATAATTCAGCAAATCACTCCTCAGAGGAATAAAATTCAATGATTCCTTCTTCCCCTCTCTTCTTCCCTTCCTCTATCCTCCCTTCCTATTCCATCTTGTGGTGTGCCCATTATGCATTAGACATGGTGCTAGAGACTGAGGACTCCAATCAAGAATAAATCAGACATGGGCTAGCCAGCCATTCCAAGCCCTTCAAAGTAGAACCCCACCCTCCCTAGGCTTCTCTCCCAGTTATTCTCCCATACTCAAACCTCCAAATCAGAGCAACAGAGCAGCATACTAAACATTGACTTCCTGGAGTTTGTGTTCATCTTCTGACCCTTGGTCTTTCACCACTCCCTTATAATGCTGCTCACCAACATGGAAGATTCTGATCTGGTTTCAAATACTAACTACTTTTTTCTAGCTTTCAGGTCTTGAATGAGTTACTTATTCTCTAGGGGTTTCATGTCCTCCTCAGGTAATTGAAAATAATAAAACCAGAAGTCAGGGATACCTAAAGAATTAAATAAAATAATACGTATGAAGGCATCCAAGAGAGGCTCTGTGGTGAGTTTCTCTGACTGTCTCAGCTGGAATGGAACTCTCCTTTCAAATCTCAGACCATGATGATATTTTCACTCCTTACTTGGCATCAGAGAATGTGGCAAACCTCTTTCCTGCTCCCTGACACCTGTAACAGTGCCTGATACTAATTGGTCATCTGGGGGGAAGGATGGTTTTGATGCCTCCAGAGATGACGTTCGCAGTTGAGTTTCAAGATTGTGTAGAATTTTGAGACTCAACTACCCTTCAGATTGTTCCACTTAGCTTTAGATAAGAGCGCACATGGGACATTTCCTCAGAATGACTTGCTTCTTTTATTTCTGTTGTTAGCAAGTTTAAGCCCAAATGCAGAGACTTAAAAATATTTAAATAGCATCCTGTTAATTTCACATCGCTCTCCACTCTCAATAGCTACGAAACAGTTGTAAAAGATCAAACCAAAAGAAGTATTTTTGCAAAGAAACAAAAAGCCATTCGAATAGAAAGCTAGGCAGAAAGCTAAAAGGTTAATGAAGAGTCCACCCAGTTTTGTAATCCTCTGCTTCAGCTAGCATTCCAAGACAATGACTTCACAACCTCGCAAGAATGAGAATTGCAAGCCTGTTTCTTCAAAGAAATAACTGAGGTTGAAGGACTCGGTTTTTTTAGGCCATTCCCATTGCCAAGCTTGCTTTCATTCCCAAGCAAGAGCAACTTCAGAAAGCCTTCTGTGAGCCTGCCTCAGGAAGCTTTAGACCACTCAATAGAATCACTGTGCTGACCAGCAGCCCCTTGATTCTGTAGAAGTCATTTGTACCTCCCTAAATCAAGGACATAACTAACTTCACCTAGGCTGGGAAATGCAACCCAAAGTTCTCAATGGCCCTCATCCATTTTTTTCAGAGAGGCCAGGAGCCCAGTGCCTGAGTTCCCAGACTGACACTTCAGTGCTCCCTAGAATGGCTCTCCCCCGGTGTCCAAAATCTCTAGATGGTTCACAATGAGAACAACCTGCCTACTGGTATCAAGCTTGGGGGGCATCTTGCTCCATCTCTGATGAATGAACATAACTATTTTCCAAGAAACTGAAAAACAGCCAAAGAGAATCTAGCAAAGCACACACACACTTTATCACATATGCTCATTCGGATTATAATTGCTTCACATGTTGAGGGGGCAATCCCACGAAGCTTTCCTATCCAAGAAAACTCAAGATTATGAAGGTGGCCAGTACCAAAAGACAGGAACAGGTTGGTAAGATTCTCAGGACACATTTAGATGTAATTTTTTTCCCAGAAAAATCCTCAGAAACAGAGAGGGACCCCCTCTTTGCCCCATTCCAATAAATTATCTCCATAGCACGTTGTACCTCCCCAGAGACATTTAGAAACTGCCATTCATTTAATTGCTTGAAAAGCCCAAACCAAACAAGAGTGGCTGGAGCTTGGCCCTCTGTTTGTTGGCTGTCTGCAGATTTACAATTTAGCACCATGTGGATCTTCAGAGCCAAAGTGTTAGAAATCTAAGGGGCTCATTCTATCCCACAAAATACAATGGGCAAAAGCAGGAAAAGCTTCAAAGTCCCCAAAAGGCACTGAACCCAATTACATTACAACACATGTGCTCAGGCCTTCAGCTGCTCATTAACATTTGGAAAATTCTTCTGGTAAATGTCTTCATATCCAATTTAGGCTTCTTTTCCCGCTCTCTACCACCCTCATGTCATAGACAGGCCACAGTAATGAGCTATATAAATGTAACTCTTTAAACGAAGAATGTCATCACTTAAGAACACAAGAGAGCGGTCCATGTTGTGTATGTCTACAAACTGCAGTTGCTGTCTGTTAGAGTTTGTAGCAACTTTTAAATCTGTCATCACGGCATGAATTTCATACTAAGCTCCTTCCCTGTGCTGGAGCCAGGAAGCAAAAGGGGAACAGGCTGTGTCATTTATGAGCAGACTGGTATCGGGCAAGTGTGACATCACCCTGCTCGGCTGTAATGAGGTGGGAAGGCAAGTCTGAACCAACGTGGCACTGTGTTTACTGGGAGCACTTAAGTGGCTGTGTTTCAGCTTATGACAAAACTGAAACAAAGGAATACAGATTTTTAACAGCTCCAAGCAAAGAGAAGAATGGGGAAAGGGGAGCCATTTAGGAATTTACTACAAAATGCAAAAAACCCAAGGACCAAAGTAGGCTCCAAGCAGGCTGGTCCCTTGGTGTTGTATTGGGCACATTTGTTCAACAAAAGTATTACCACATCGGCCAACTGTCTTGATTTTGATTTTGTTTCTCCTTCCCATGGTTAATATTCAAGCAGGTAGGAGAAACTAGACCTAAAATTAATGTGTCCATGTATGTATATTTTTTTATCATATAGATCTATTTAATACTCTGACATTTCTTTATCTTTCAGGGACACAGCCACATCAATGTTTATAGCAGCACAATTCACAATAGCTAAACTGTAGAACCAACCTAGATGCCCTTCAATAGATGAATGGATAAAAAAAAGTGGCATATATACACAATGGAATATTACTCAGCAATAAAAGAGAATAAATTATGGCATTTGCAGGTAAATGGATAGAGTTAGAGAAGATAATGCTATGTGAAGTTAACCAATCCCAAAAAACCAAATGTCAAATGTTTTCTTTGATATAAGGAGGCTGATTCATGGTGGGATAGGGAGAGGGGGCATGGGAGGAATAGACCAACTCTAGATAAGGCAGAGGGGTTGGAGGGGAAAGGAGGGGGCATGGGGTTTTTAATGATGGTAGAATATGATAATCATTATTATCCAAAGTACATGTATGAAGACACAAATTGGTGTGAATATACTTTGTATACAACCGGAGATATGAAAAATTGTGCTCTATATGTGTAATAAGAATTGTAATGCACTCCGATGTCATATATAAATTAAAAAAAAAACAAAGATAGCTAGACAGCATGAATGTAATTTTACATATAACATTTTCTAAAGTCTTTGCTTTAACCTACACTGATATTGGATACCATGATCAATTCCTTTGGATACCATATAGTTATCTACATTGATAATTTGAATTTATAAATAGCCCAAAGAATATAATACTAAGAAATATATTCCAAATAAGGCTGTGAGAAAACTTTCAAGACCCAACTTTACTTAGAATTAGGAAATCTTTATTTACAATTGTAGCTAATACATGCATTCTCATGTACTTATTATAGCCAACTCGAGCCCCACACCCAAGGGGTGTACAGTCAATGGGGAATTTTTATGTAAACAACAGACTCTGTGACAAGGTGGAGTGAAATCAGTACAGGGTCTAATGGCAATGCAGAGAAGCTATTAAATTTACCGAAATTATTGTATCTTCCGCTGAAAGAATCTCTACTCAGAGTTGCTTCTTTTCCTGTATAGCAATAAAGCAAAAGGTTTGAGCCAGTCCTGTTGCAATGGGCCACTCAGGAAAGCTAAGAACTCTGCACTCAAGTGAGACAGACACAAAGCTTCACATTGCTGAAGTCCCACAGAGTTCTCTGTTGGAGATTATTTTCCAAATTGTTCTGAATAGTTCTTCTTCATTTAAGTAAGAAATTTAAGAGAGAACATCTCATTGTAGAACTAAGATGTACATTTATTCTTTTGTTCTTAATTTTCTTAGCTCTAATTAGATACACCCTATAGCAGAATTGGGCTGAAATTTTACCAATTCTTCCCCTTGCCTTTTCTGAATTATTGGTTTCTTCCTGAAAGCCCAATAGCAAGCCCAATATTAATTGGACTCATGCTTTCCCCCCCTAATTATGGGCCTATTAGAAACACTGCCTATCTCCATGGTGACCATATAGTTCTTCATCAACAGTAAATTAACCCCTTCTTAGCTGTTTTCCACCTCCTGTAGATGCTATTTGAACTACCCAGATGCTTAGCTAGGAGTCCAGACTACTCATTTTTCATCCTCCATCAACGGGGTGATTAGACTGCTTGATTCTTCAAATAATCAGAATAATAAAGTGGCTGAGAACATGCATACAAAACAGAAAACATTTTTAATCTCAACTCTTCCATATCCATCTGTGTTTCCTTTGACAACGAATTTTGCCCCTCTGAGCCTTAATTTTACTCACCCAGAAAATGGGAAGAATAGCAACACATACAATAAAGCTACTGTGAAGATTAAGTGATGTGTGGCATACTTAATACAATAGTGGCACATGGTAAGTGCTCAGTAAGTTAGCTGTTAACAAAATAATAATTATATAAGAATGAGAAGATAGTAATAACAAATATATTCCATTGTAACCATATATTATACCAAAATTATTCTTGGAGTTCAGGGGCTAAAATTATCCAAAATCATGGTCTTTTTTTTTTCCTGGTTATTCTGTTTTTCCTTTTTCTTTCTTCTGACTTTTTTTGGGGGGTTAATTTTAATACTTTAGTATTTTCAATATTTCTACCTATACGGAAAAAGACAGTGGAGAAAGAGGAAGACAATGGAAACAAAATGCAAAGACAGCCAATCAGTCAGCAAAGCCCCCACCCTATGCGTGTACAATCAGCACCAGCTGTAGTCCAATTAAACTTAATCTAGTCACATGCTCATGTGCTCCTCAGAAATTAGAGGAAATCAATTCAAATGCTAATGAGAAAGTCCATAATTTATTATCTGCTGAGGAATGCATGTTACATTAATTTTAACTGTAAACAATTATTTTTATTGCAAGATTAATTACCCTATCTTATACAACTTCCTTTTTTCATATTCTTTTAAGGAATTAGTTTTCAGTTGCTGTTTTGTGGCTCTGTCACAGTTCTTTAGCTTGAGAAAAGTATAATTAATTTAGGGATGCTGCAAATGTTGTTTTCTATTCTTCTGCCAAAAGAAAGTGGGATAAATGGCTAGGTCAAGCGTGGAGAAAAATGGCTGCAGCTTCTGGCCAGGATGAAAAGACATTAGGTCTCAGAATGGAAGTGAGGGGAACTGTACAGAATTAAAAACATGGGTTAATGTTGGGCAGTTTTGACCACTGCATTTCCCAAGACAAGTCCAGTCTTCAAATTATTCTTAAGTCTCTGAAAGTCAATGAGAGCTATATGATCTGATGTTTTCCGAGCAAAAGGCTAATCATTTTTTCTTGAAATAGTATCAAGATCTAGACTTGTAACATACTGGGTGGAGTGGCTATTCCTTTGTACAGAAGGAAAGTAATTTGTGCTGTTGGAATTCTGCTGCCTTGACAATGATACCCTCACTCTGATTTGGCTCCCAAGGTGATTGAATCTTCAGTACAGTGGCTTGTGGGAAATTATTCTTAAACTAACCACTTTTCAAAAGATAGAACAGAATTTTAGGCAGTGGATAATATTGGTAATATTCTATTGTTTCTGACAAGTCATTTCCTTGGTTCTTATGCTTTCCAAAAGTTAGAGATCTATTTTCTTTGTGGACTCGACCAGACTTAGCATTTTAAAGGTAAATATTTATCAAATATCAAATCCATTAGTTTACTTCTTTGGGACTGTCTTAATTTAAACTTCCAGTGAAAGCAACTGCAAGTCATCGATTAAAATTAAATTACTTTAAATTAAATCAATAAGCCTAGTTGTTGATTTCAATGGGAATTTGGTTAGCAAATGGATAAGAGAATTGAACCCAGGGAAGATTCAACTGCTAATTACTTGTAAAAGTTTGGTTTTAGAGGATAATAAACATTTGGCCCAGGAATGGAAAGAGAGAAAGAGGTGTTGGCTTTGAAGAACCCAGGCCACCACCTTTTGACCGATTCAGTTATGACTTCCTGTTAAGGGGATTGAATCCTAGTAAGTCTTAAAGTGTTCCAATGAGACCCTCTCTTATAACTGCGGCCTGGGAGGCTATTGGGCATACACTATCGGTTGGGCTGAAATAGGATGAAAAATAATCTTTCCCATGAGCAACAAGCTCCTAGCACTCCATACTGTAAATCCAAACCAAAGGTGGGGAGAGCTTGCCCTTTTTACATGCTTTTGTGATTTCTACTGAATATTTTGGCAAGCCCCTACTAATAGAGCATGTGCTACTTATCAGAATCACATCTAGTAGCTACAAAAATCAGGAAGTGGTCGGAAGGGACAGGCTGTGGTGATGCAGGTTACACCTGGTTTTAATCTGATTGTCAGATGTCGTAAGGGTGGATTTAAGAAGACTAAACCTCATTTCTACCCTAACCCTATAGGGAATTATTGCTGATTTATTTTAGCAAAGAGTTTCATGCTCTAGATTTCCATTCCAATTTCTCTGCTTAATAAAATAAGATGTCACGTGTCAAGCTACATTGTAGTGAATTATTTCAACAACCCAAAGTCATTCAATTCCACTTGAAAACTTGCCACAAAGCCAAGATCTGTCACAAGGCATTAGGATTAGAAAACCCCTCTACTATCAAACAAGCTGACAGGCAGCACACAAGAAGAAAACCATGAAGGATTTCCAAACTTTGTACCCTAAAGAACTCTTTGGTTCAACACACATCAGGGTTCTGCAACCTCTTGAATTACCTAGTACCACAACTTAAATTTCTCTACTTTTGACAAGACCTAATATTATCATAGACCAACTTCACAAGGTTTTAGAATAGCATCAGCTTTCCTAGTCTGTAAACCTGTGTGTCAAGTTCCATGAACTCCATGGGAAAGGACTTCCATTAATTTTAGAGATTTTACATAATAGAAATTTGCATTCTATTAGAGTTCTCTCCATTTGATGAAAAGCAGGACATGCAGGCAAGTAATAAGGCATATGTCATGTCTGTATTAGGAGACTTTTTCTTGCCCTGGGCCTGTTTCCCTGTGGTGGTAGCAAGCAGCACACTCAAGTGAACGTTCTTTCTGACCAGAGTGAGTAGGAGCATCCCCAACTATAATCAGTTACAGATGTATTTCACACATCCCAATTTGATGTAGTTAAAGAAGAAACTGCTTTGGGGAGAGTCTACAGATCATAAATGTGATGAATGAGTCTAACGAACCCCATCTGTAAGTGCTTATGCATTCTACATGTAATGGTAGAGCTTCAATGTCCTGCCCTAAAACTGTCCTCAACAGAGATTCTTCTTTATAGCAGAAATGTATGGAACGTCCGACAGAACCCCATGTTTTCATTTCCCCAATGTTAATGAACAGGAGAAAAAATGAACCAGGAGAAACCCAGAGGTGCTGTGTGAAGAGTCCTCCTTAAGTTTTTTTTGACTATTAAGAAACAGGAAAAGCTTCAAACATCTCACCAGAAAGTATTCTCTTCCCATGATTTCCAGCAGAGAACTCAGTATTTAAGGAGATTTAAGTGATTTGGATCTGGTGAAAGGAAACATCCTTAGATTCTCAGCTTCTGCGAAATTTACCAATCTCTGGTGATACTGAGGTCATGCAAGTGTTATCATAAAGCTGTTTTTTGGTGTTTTTTTTTTTTTGCAACAGTACACAGTGAATAGTTTTCCTGCTTGGCTGCAGCTTCTGCTGAGCCCCTCTGTCCTTGGAGGAACTGCTGGACTTCTATCTCCAGGCCCAGCCCCATCGAGATTCTAAATAGACTCCTATGGGATCAAGGGATAGAAATCAGAACCTGTGGGAACTCTGGCAAGAAATACCGTTTTCACTAAATTCCAACCAAACTTAGCATTGCCCTAAACTGTGCACATAGACAACAAAGCAGAATAGAATTATTACACCCGGGACTTAATAGAAATTGTACATACTTTCATATCAGCATTATTGTTGCAGATATCTCAAAATACCATTCATACTGTTCACTACTTCAAAATTCTGGAGTTACTGCTAACCTATTAATAAAGTGTGTGTGTGTGTGTGTGTGTGTGTGTGTGTGTGTGTAATTTTAGAAAATTTTGTAACTATTTTTCAATATAATTGATTCTTTATAATTTTAGATATTTTATTTTTGATGAAAATGTTTTATCAAAAAAATTTTCTTCTGAGAAAGGGTTTACTAGATTAATCAGACTTGCAAAGGAGTCACACAAAACAAGTACACATACACACCACACACACACAAAATGAAG
Source organism: Spermophilus citellus (assembly GCF_964194105.1). NCBI lineage: Eukaryota > Metazoa > Chordata > Mammalia > Rodentia > Sciuridae > Spermophilus > Spermophilus citellus. The sequence continues at coordinate 80,025,784 of NC_138192.1, forward strand.
ACTCCAGCCTTAGTATGACTCTGGAATTCTTATCTGACCATTATCATATAATTCAGTTCCAAAGAATAGTTTTTCTCTGCTTCTACCAAGTAACAAAGTTCTAGTACCCTAACTGCTGCATTTTTCCTACTTGAATCTCTGGCATGGAAACTACTAGAACAGGGTCCTTTGATTTACTCATTCACCCTTTTTGTAAATATTTCTTGAATGCTTACTATGTGTCAGGTACCATGTGATATAGTAGGTAATACAGGGCAGCACAAAAGAAACAAGTCCCTTGTTCCAGTAGAGCTTACATTCTGGGGGAAGGGTGGATTAATTGAAGATAGATAGGTAGATAGATAGATGATAGATGAAAGGATATCGGGAGCAAAGTAGAAAACTAGAATAAAACAATGTCATGGAAGGTGACTGATGATCACCATTAACCCCTTAGATATTTGGATGATAAAAGAAGCAGCCACTTGACATTCAATGAAGAAAAATCATCAGAGTAGTGGAGTGATCAGGGTGGTTGGAACACAGTCTTGAGGTGGAGAGTAGTCCTAGATTGATCAGAATGGGATGGAAGGATTAATTCATGAAGGTCTTCCCAAGCCACGGTAGGAACTTTGGATTCTACAGAAGTTATGTGCAGTTTTTCAAGGGTCTTAGGAGAGGATCATGAAGTGATCTACAATGTTAAAGGTGCTCAGAGCACCCTCCAATCATAGAAGTTATCTCCTTGCTTTCAGTATGTGTTTATATCCCATTTGCCCACAAGACCAGGAGCTTCTTGCAGATGACATTTGCATCTGCCACTCCCTGGACAGGGCTGGTGTGTGTTGAGTGAATAGACTGTAGGAACACTGCAGTAAAAAGGGCATGAGTTAGGAGGTTACTGTTGTCTCCTTGCAGGAGATAGTGGAAGCCTGGACTAGGGGAGAGGCCATGGAGATGGTGAGACACTGATGAATTGGAAGGTGTATCACATTGGGTCACAAGGAGAGGCAGACTATGTGCCAGAATCCATGTAATTTGAGTTTTTAAAATGACAGTTTACAAATGTGCAGGTTAGGCATAAAGAAACTTCAAGGGATTGTACAGTAGCCTAAGCCTGTTACCCCTAGGCCCAAAGGGAATGGGAAGGGAGGTGACCAGAACCCACAGGGACCGAGTGTGTAAAAGGCTGCCTCAAGAGAAGTTCTGACTTTCCAGCAGGGGTAGCAGCCAGCCCTATATGCTGTCATTTTGAAGGCCGCTAGGGAAATAAACATCCTGATCCATCTCCTTTCCTCTCTGAAATCACCTGTAAAGACCCACCATTAGTTACAGAGGAAGCAGGTTCAATGATTGGTCCTTATAGAACAGAGGAGGATGAGCAATTGTGGAAGAGCAAACTGAAGATATTGGGAACGAGACACTGTGGAGACAGCTACGAGATTGTTCTTTCTAGTCTTCCCTCAGAGTATGGCCAATGAACCTAAAATTCCTGATGGCCAGCCTAACTGCTCAGAGCACCCTCCAATCGTAGAAGTTTCTCCTTGCTTTCAGTATGTGTTTACATCCCATTTGCCCACAAGAGAACGAGCTTCTTGCAGATGGTATTTGCATCTGCCACTCCCAGGTCAGGGCCTATTAACTGAAAGACATGATTAGGGAATGAACCGATAGCCTCTTCCAGATTCCCATGGAATGTATTGTTCCATGTTGGATCTTCCTGTGTTATGGTTTAGATATGAGGTATCCTTCCAAAAGCGCATGTGAGAAACAATGCAAGCAAGTTTAGAGGTGAAATGATTGAGTTATGAGAGCCTTAATCTAACCAGTGCATTAATCCCTGATAGCAATTAACTGGGTGGTAACTGTAAACTGGTAGGATGTGACAAGAAGAGGTGGTCCCTGGGAGGGTGCATTGGGGGGTATATATTTTGTCCATGGTAAGGAAACTCTCTCTGTCCTTCCTAATGCCATACCCTTCTGCTAGGATGTTCTGCCTCATTTTGGGCCCAGTGCAAATGGAACCATCTGTCTATGGACTGAAACCTCTGAAACCACAAGCCCCCAAATAAACTTTTCCTCCTCTAAAATTGTTCTTATCAGGTCTTTTGGTCACATCAATGAAAAAAAATGAGTAAAACACCCGGATACCAATTTCTGGACAGGTAACATGTGCTTTCCTATCACAAGTTGCGCGACACACTGGGTGTTCTTCCCATTCCTCAGAGGGGTTCATCACAACATTCCTGCCCCACCTTTAGTCTGTCTCTAAATTCCACCCTCTTCTCGTTTGCCCCTGATATATCACTTAGAGTTGCCAATATGTTCAAAGACAATTACCTGGTTTTTAAGAGTTTTTGTCCAATGTAATCTAACTTCTCAGGAATAGCAAACATATGGCTTCCCTTTGAGCTGTTCTGTATCAAATTACCACTTTCACCGCTGTGTCTTGGAACAGTGGTAAATATGTACACACACGTATATATCATCTATATCTCAAAGCCCAAGAGACGTGGTCTGTTGCTGTCTTCAGTACTCAAGGATGCCAGTGTTTCCTGTTAATGTGTTCATTGTATAAACATTACAACCAGATCTTCTTTGGAGATATAAACAGAGCCTTTGTGTTAGCTGATGAAAATAAAATATCAAATACCCAAGTACGAATGACTGATTTCTGAAAAGAACAAACTACTTGATACTTATCAACCGCCATATCTTGCCTGTCCAGTACAGTAGCATGCACAACTTTTCAGCTCTACCTTCAAAATGTGATAAATCTTCCCGTGGGGCAAAGAGTGCATGTCTGTATTTATCCAGAGAAAGAATTTAACTCTTGTCTACATGTTTAAAAGAGGTTGGGGAAGAGAAGGAGGCGGGAAAAGGTAACAGATTGTGAAGGATTGATTACTAAAGCAAAAAAAATCAATCTTGAGACTTTGATGATTTAACCAGCCACAAAAGCATAGAAATGTATGAGAAAGCCCTGATTGATTTTTAACTCCGTAATCCTTCCCACCCCATCTATTATCCTGTATGGATCATATTAGCCGTTATTATGACTAAGACAAGATAGGACGTTGACATCCGCCTGACATGATATAACTGTAAATGGAATCGGCTTATACACAAAGGCTTTTACCTGGTTATTAATAGTGTTCTCGGTGGGTGATGGACTGGGCTGATATTAAAACCTCCGTCAGCTGTGTGGAGCCATTGCAATTTGATTTCAGTCCAAGAAACAGCTCCTCAAGATAGTGATTGCACAGTTGCCCTGACAAACTGCTCAAGTATCATTCCTGGATACTCACCCTTTTAAGAGACTCATAAAATACTGGGGGTGGATGACATCTTGTTGGCACCAAGGGTTCTAAGCCACTACTACCGAAGGCTGAAAGACACCAAGTATGTTCACAAATCCCTTGATGACATCCCTAAACTTAATCACCACCAGTGTGAATGCAAAGTAGAGGAAGATTTAGGGTGTACAGCTTCACAGGTGACATGCATGGTGGTAAAACATGGATGAATACATACTATGATTAAGGTCACTTGGTGACTTTAGCTTGATTCACTTACCTTTAATGAATCAATGAAAAAAATTTAGGTCTTTAGGGCACTGTTTACTTTCTTAACTCCATGAGGCATTCAACTTCTATTTTATTTGTAACCAAACCAAATAGGGTAAGAAGAAGAAAATTAGAAACAGAAATATTACATAATTAAACAGAGATTTAAAATCAGTCCCATTAGAAAATGCAGGCTTTCCTACTTTTATTCAACAAAATACCTTCTTTACTCAAGAAATATTTACTGAGCACTTAATATGTAACAGGTATTTCTAGTTAGTGGAGGAAATGCATATAAAAAGTGGATGAAATCCCTGTCCTCATGAGGCTTACAACTGTGGCCCTCAGAACATTGTTGGGAGACACATACACTGATACTCCTTAACTTTCTATCAGACTATGTTCCAATAAACTCATCAAAAATCGAAAATACAAGTCCAAAGTGCATTTAATACAGCTAAGCTTCAGAACATCATCAGTTAATCTAATCTGTCTTAAATGTTCTCAGAATACTTACGTTAGCCTCTGGTAAGGGGAAACCAACTAACTTGAAGCTTCCTTCATAATAAAGTATTGACTGTGTCATTCAGTTTATTGAATATTGTGCCAAAAGTGAAAAACTGAATAGTTGTGTGGGTATACTTTCATACCATCATAAAGTTGAAAAGCCTAAGTCCAGCTATTCTAAGTCAGGGACCATCTGTACACAATCAGGTTATCATATAACCAAATTCCCTCAAACACTTTCTGGTGCCATGTTCCCAAACTACCCTGGCCTCCTCCTACCCTATAAAGCCAAACACAGTAAATTCTAAATAACATCCTAAAAGACAGATGGGCAGACAAAAAAGGGTAATACCTTGTATTTAAAAGCATTAACATTTTTCTTTTGAAAACTTGAAAATATCTTTCTATTTATAATGAGGATAAATTTGAAAATCACTTTTTTGAAAATCACTGCACTAGGAATGGTTATAAAAAATGAAAGGGGTTTCAGATAGACAGATGAATGATAGATAGAACTTAGTGCCTGGCATAGAAGACTGCAATAAACATAACCAGTGAGGAAGAGGAGGCTAATGATGATACATCCAGTCACCTGGCTGCACATCATCATATCCACTCCCTCACTCAATGAAACAGAGATGGAAATGGGAAAGGTAGATTTCTCTGCTATTTATGAGCTTTTTCAGGTGCAATCATATTCCCACCAGTGAGCTGCACTTCCTTGGACAGGCAGTTGCTCCTCCTAGGACTAGCATTACTGCAGTGTTATGGTTTAGATTAGGTGTCCCCCAAAAGCTTATGTGTGAGACAATGCAAGACAGTTTAGAGATTAAATGATTGGGTCTGGGAGCCTTAACTTAATCAGTGCATGAATCCCCTGATAGGTATTAACTTGGTGATTAGCTGAGGGCAGGTAGGATGGGTTGGAGGAGGGAGGTCCCTGAGGGTTGTACCTTTGGAGTTTATAATTTGTCCTTGGTGAGTAGTGTTTTCTCCCTCTCTCCCCCTTCTCCCCCTCCTCCCTCCCTTTCCATTCTTCCCTCTTTCTCTCTCCTCTTCCCTCCCCTCTCTCTTTCTCTCCCCCTCCCCACTTTCTGGTGCCATGTTCCCAAGCTGCTTTCCTTTGCCATATCCTTCCACCACGATGTTCCCCCTCACTGCAGGCCCTGAGGAATGGAGTCACCCTTCTATGGATTAAGACCTCTGAAACTGTGAGCCCCCAAATAAACTTTTCCTCCACTAATTGTTCATGTCAGGTCATTTGCTCATAGCCCCAAAAAAGCTGAGGAAAACATGCAGCTAGTACTAAGCGAGAAGCCCTGTCTTCTCCACCCTCTGATAATAACTCAGATTCAGCACCATTGATGTTGTTCTTGAGGGGAGCACAGGAAGTTGTAGAGACCCTGAATCAGGTAAGCCCACTCACAGATTCCAGAATTCAAAGAAAAAGTGCTCCAGCTGGAGACAGCCCCAGTTTATCTCGAAGCGAAGCATATCACTCATCAGTGGGTGCTCTAGTTACCAGCGATTTGCAGACCACCCACAGCTTAAAGGTAGCAGAGGAAATGCCTAAATATTAGTTTCCCAGAGATATGCTGTGTCTCATTTACAGTGTACCCATTATTGATTGCACAAATGGTCTCTATCATTATCTATAAGCACCCAGCCAGGGCCCTATAATTTAATAGTTGAGATAAGGAGACCTGTTTTCTTGAGGTAGTCACATATAGATTTGATGGTTAATAGAGGAACAGTGTTCATGTATCTCCAGGCTCCAACAGAGAGCCATGATTACCTGTGCAATATTATAATGTCCTCCAGCCCATAGTCTGGATCTTGCTGGAAAAATGGTTACTCTCCATCTAAATTTGATCCCATTACATACATTCTTTCAAAGAATTACGTGTTTTTCTTTACTCTCTCTCATTACCATCAAATATGTGGGTGATTAATTTTGTGCACCCCAAACTGGAAACCCTGAAGCATCATTTTTTCCTTGATATATAAGAGCATAGAGAGGACCAGCCCCATATGAGTTACTCAAAGAATAACTGTGGAGTCAAAGAATGAAGATATGAAGAGATTTTGATTCACCAGAACCAAGAGATCAACTATATATTTGCTTGTTTTCAGGGATCCACCCTCATATGTCACTAAAAACAGGTCCTTATTATCTCTCCCTCAGACCTTCTGCTGTGTAAACACCATTAATGCAGACACCGACATGCAGATTAATGAAGGAAAGCAATTTATTGAACTGATATTTGGTGTAGATGTCATTATCAGTGCTCCTTTGGAGCAACTGCATCAGATTAGAAACACTCTCCCCCCAAGAGCATGTAGAAAAATCATTTAACTGCTTTTCTGCAGCTGTTTATGTAACACCAACCCTCTATGAATTGTTGAATTGACTCTGAGACAACTGTGAAACTTCTATGATTGCTCCTCATTGATGCTGTTTGTCTCTCCTGAGAAAAAGTCCTGTAATAAATCATGTTGTTATGGTTTCAGTTTTTCTTGTTCTTGTCTCCCCTTTTTCCATCTACATTAAAGACATTTAAAAAGTTCCAATAATTAGACAAGGTCAATGGAGCTCTGATAACTTTATCAACATGGTGACATTTGAAAAATGGTCTTGGAGACTAGGAATAAGGGCCTAATGGGTTTGGGTGGTTTTCCAAATCCATCAGGAAATTATGAACTTTCATAAATTCTTGGAATTGGAAAAGTCAAATATATTCATAAGGTAATAAGGGAAGATTTGGGAAAGACCATAAATATCCATTACATTCCTGGGCCCCACTGACAAATTAGAAGATGGCATATGATGGATAGCTAAGCCCCCCATGAGTGCCAGTCCCATTTCCCCTAGCTCCATTTATAAGACAGTTATGGACCCAACACCCTCCCAATCCCCAAGTGTTCTGAAACTCATTCCCCTATTTCCTTAATGATCATGCACTTCATTTCCATACAGTAGACCTGATGAGCAGCTTCTAGACCCCACCGACAACACTGTAGGATGACCTATTTCTTGCTAACCCTTCCCACTACTAAGAATGGCTAAATATTAATTCACCTTCTAAACCCTTTGACTTGTTAGTTCTAGTTCTGTGCTTCAGAATTATTCAAAATCAATCAATCATTATTTCCCAGGTACCTTTATCTATGGTTGGGTTTCCTTACATTTCTATAATAAAATTTATGGTTTCCAGGCCCTCTCTTTATGAATTACTGCCCACTTGAAGAATGTCTTAATATTCAATGAAATCATTTGTTTCTGGAATTGAAAGTTCTTTCCATGATATTACATGTACTATCATAAAAATTCAGAGTCAACGCATGCTCAAAGATGTAGGTGGATGATATTTTTTCAGTCATCCGTCATGAGAAGCTGGCTGGCTCGTATTTCTCTGGTATAGAAACTCCATAATCCCACCATCATTGCAGCCTCCTACTTCTGAGATCACTTTGGATTTCTTGGCCTTTGGCTATTTGGCATTTGATCGTCCTGAAATAAAAATAATAATAATTAAGTAAGCATTTTCAGCTGGGTACTCCAGTTGATCTTCAGAGACCCTGCTTTCCACCTGAATCCAGTCTCCTGCTTTAGCACATATTTATTGCTGGAGTTCAAGAATTAACACTAGCAAAATTTGGCAAGTAGGAACGAAAGGATGTCCTTGAAACCAAAGCTTCCACCTGGAAATGAATAATATGGCACAAGCACACACTGAATAAAAATATGATTGAAAATATTACTTTTTTTTCCAAAAGTCATAAAGCAAGATTAATGGTCAATTTAAAACTAAAATCAACCCCCGAATGAAATTTCCTCCCCTAAATACCACCAGCACAATATTAACAGGCCACTTTCCTCTACCCTGCTATTTTTCACTATTAGTATCTTCCAGGTTTCCAGTCGGAAGCAGGAAACACTAAAAACCTTCCAGGAAGCCTGCACTGGTGAGATTTCTTCCAGGCTTGGCAGCACCAAGAAGTGAACAAAGTAATCACATCATTTTTTGATTGTCACAGGTTGTTTATCCTGACCAAATGTTGTTTATCTCTTTGACCAAATCAACTGCTGAGTCCATACAAGCAACACACTTCACAGAGTGGGGATGGCTAAGTTGAAGTACCACACAGAAAATGTTGGAGAAGTGTGTGCTTTCCAACCACACCCAGAAGGATCTTAGTACAAATGCCTCATGGGAACTATCTGCTGAAGGTATATCCAGGACAAAAGGGCATTGAGGTCTGAGCTTCAAAGAGAGGCAATAGCCAAAAACAAATATTGAGATCTAATTGTGTCCATCTCTTCCTCCGTAGTTCTTCTGAAATGTCCAGTTGAAATTTCAAGCGATTATGAATGAATATGGCAAATTGTGGAGTCTTTGGCTGATTTGATCGTTTTTGGGTATCTCTTGGTTAATACCATATTCTTGGTTTTGTGGTTCCATTTGCCCACAATAAATATATTAATTAAAAATTATTTGAGCTCAGTGGTGCATGCTTGTAATCCCAGCAGCTCGGGAGGCTGAGACAGGAGGATCACAAGTTCAAAGCCAACCTCAGCCAAAGCAAGGTGCTAAGCAACTGAGTGAGACCCTGTCTCTAAATAAAATACAAAATAGGGCTGGGAATGTGGCTCAGTAGCCAAGTGCCCCTGAATTCAATCCCCAGTACAAAAAAAAAAAAAAAAAAAAAAACAGATTTATTTGAACATTGGTATCACTTAGTGAAAATACACAGGGGAAATTAAATTTTACCAAGGAACACTTTTTTCACCGTTGGTGGGATTGGAAATTAGTACAACTGCTATGGAAATCAGGATGGGGGTCCCTTAAAAGATTAAGAATGGAACCTCCTTGTAACCAGGTATACCACTCCTAAGTATTTATCCTAAAAGAATTAAAGTCATCATACTATAGTGATACATGTATACATACATAGAAGCACAATTCATAATAGCCACACTATGAACCAGCCTAGGTGTCCATCAACATATTAATGAAATTATGTCATATGCAAGAAAATGGATGGAACTTGAAAATATTATGTTAAGTGAAATAAATCAAACTCAGAAAGTCAAAGGAGAGATGTTTTCTCTAATATGTGGAAACTAGAGAGGAAAAAGGAAAAAAAAGGTGGTGGGTAGATCTCATAAAAATTGAAAGGAGATCAGTAAAATAGAGGAAAGGGACCAGGGGAAGGGGTAAGGGGAGGTAAAGAGAAAATACTGGGGAATGATACCAATCAGATTGTGTTGTCATATTGTGTGTGTGTGTGTGTGTGCATGAATATGTAATAACAAATCCCACCATTATGTATAAATTATGTACCAACTATAATGTACCAATAAAAATGTGGAAAAAAGAAATTAACTTTTAAAAAAACTTTAGTTATAGATGGACACAATACCTTTATTTTATTTATTTTATTTTTATGCAGAGGATCAAACCCAGTGCCTCATACATGCAAGGCAAGTGCTCTGCCACTGAGCCACAATCCCAGCCCAAGAAATTAACGTTTACTAATATAAGAAATGTTAGCAAAGGAAGATATAAACAGGTATCTGGTGTTTGTTTGATGTAATATTCTAGTCATAGCACGAGTAAAATATATATATAAAATTCAGTGTGTTTCTAACTATTGCTTAGTTTAAGGTATCATTAAATGAAGAAGAAGAAGATAGAAGTAAGAAAAATTAAATTGATGACTCCAATATTAAGTACGTTAACAATACACTTTCTCAGCCCAAATCAAAACAAATCAAGAGTTCAATTCTTATCTTTTCTCCTAATCAGTGAATTTAGGATACAGGTATGGCAAGATAAAATGGGGGGGTTTTTTCTGTTTTCCTCATTCTCTTGTGGAAGAGGGGTATCTTTGGAAGGACCAGGAGAGAGACAGAGGCTTTGCAAGTTTGCTGGAGCATCAAAGTTAGATTCTGAGAGAAGATTGACATTAGCAGGGGAGTTGGTCTCACAGATGTTATGTTCTGAAAACTGAAATGACACCAGGCCTTTTTTAGTGACAGGAAGGAAGAAAAGAGAAGGAGAAGGAGAAGGACGAAAGGAGAAAAAGAGGAAGGAAAAAAAAGAAGAAAGAAAACTGCTAGAGCCCCAAGATGATCTAGGCAACCTGGAAGGAGGGCAGAGGGTTAGAAAGAGGGGAATGGGATCAGAGAGAGGAGAATTGGAAGAGAGTCCAGAAAGAGGAGAAAATTCCCAAAATCTTTTCTAAGATGATACATGTATACATATGGACTGACGGAACAAGGAGAGAAATGCTTACTAAAGATGTCTAGGTTCTTTGTGTGCAATATGACCAAAAGGAAGTTTTTGTTTTTGTTTTTGTTTTATAATTTTTTTAAAGAGAGAGAGAGAGAGAGAGAGAGAGAGAGAGAGGGGGGGGGGAGAGAGAGAGATAGAGAGAGAGAGAATTTTTTTTAATATTTGTTTTTCGGTGGACACAAAATCTTTATCTTATTTGTATGTGGTGCTGAGGATCGAACCCAGGCCTCGCGCATGCCGCTTGAGCCACATCCCCAGCCCAAAGTTTTTTTCCCTCTGATATAGACATAAAGAGCCCAGATAATATAGACATAAAGAAGGAATTACTTTTTTTGTTCAACAAATATTTATTGAGCAATACCATATATATGCCTGATATTGTTTAGGTGCTGGGATAGTTGTAACCAAATTAAGAAAAACAAACAAACAAAAACACTTCTTTTGTGGAGCTTATGTTCTAATGGAGGGAAAAGATAAGCTAAAAAGCAAAATATAAAAAGGCATAGTATATGAGATAGTGATAAAAGTGCTAAGGAAGAAAATTAAAAAACATTTTGTTTAAGAAATCTAGAAAAAGCACATTTTCTGATAATGCAGTAGAACCCTAGGCCTTGGATAGGAAGAATAAGGCTAAATGGAGTTAAGTTAATATATTTCTCTTTGAATAAATGGATGGATAAAGGATATTCCCATCAGAACTACCACAGCAGATGTTTTTCTTTTGCATAAGTGTCTCTTCCTCAGCGATGCCCCATGCCCTTGCCCAAGTTGATCTGAATAGTTCGCCCATATCCCACCCACTTCCTGAAAAAAAAAAAAACTGTTCTTTCCTATCCCTATTTTAAGTGTTACTCCCTCCCTGAAGTCTTCCTCCAAAAAAAATAATGCCCCACCTTCACCTAGCACACCCAACTTGCAAAATGTCTCCCACACATTAGCCTTAACAATGATTTTGAGAGAGGGATATTATCATCACTTTTTCACATCCGTAGAAACTAAGACATAGGGAATGTAAGTGACTTGCCCAAAATTGAGTGACTACCACTGAGACCCAGGTGTTCTGAATCTAAGCCTATGCTGTAGACCTGAGGAAGTATGGAGTCATGGAAGTGAGTCCCAGACGTCTCACTCAGCCAGGGTGAGTGACAGGTTGCTTAACTTGTCTGAGCCTCAGTTTTCTGATTTACAAAACAGGCTAAGTAGACAAACAAGGCAGGTTTGTGAGCACAGACTATGAAGCCCCATCCCAGTACCTGGTCTAGTGAACACTAGACTTCCTGCCTTCCCCCAACTCCTTCCTTTCCCTACCATCACCATAACTACATGGGCCATCTTCCTCCACACTTACACAGAAAATATGACATGTACCACACAGCTTGGCACTTATTAAAATATTAACTGGGATTTCTTATGTCATAAGGTATTAAAACTTAGGTAAAACTGTTTAATAAGTAAAGGGCACTTTTTAGCTCTACTAACTGAAAACAACAGGAATGGCAGAGCTTCCTCCATGTAAGCTTGATCTGGCTATTCTCTTGTGGTCAGGGCTCAGGCCCCAGTTTCTTAAAGTTTTTCTCTGACTCTGCATTGGTCCATGCACTGGCCTCATTCTCAGGCTGGCTTCCATCTTGATTACAAAATTTACCCCACCAGTTCCAGTCTTTTTATCTGCATGTTATACTGACCAGAAGAAGAGAAGAAAAGATCTGGCCCCAGGTTTCTCAGAAAATATTCTGCAAGTACAGCTCAGATGACATGCCCACCTTATCACCAATCACTATGGCCAAGGAATGGACCAAGCTCAGATTCTCAATCTGGGCCATGCCTTTGACCCCTCCACTAACCTTAGTTATAATCCAGACAGGGAGTCATTGCCCAGAACTTGAATACTGATGGAAACCAGAGCTGTGGAGCCCACAACCACTTTTTTTTATTAATGGTGCATAAAAATTGTATAAAATAGTGGGTTTCTTTGTAGCATATTTTTGCATGCATACAACAGAATTTGATCGGTTTCACTCTCTAATGCCTCCCTTTACCCTTCTTTCCTCCCTCCCCCTGATCTTCTCCTACCCTAATAGTCTCTCCTATGCTTCATGGCATCCTTTTATTTCACCTTCTAGCTTCCATATATGAGAGAAGACGTGTCTTTCTGAGTCTGACTTATTTCACTTAACTAGTGTCATTCATTTTCCTGCAAATGACATAATTTCATACCAACCCAAAGGCTCCTAAGCCCATATGATCTGAGAAGCTAAGCAGGGTAGGACCTAGTTACTTGGATGGGATGTCACACCTACTTTCATAGTTTGATGACGATCTTCCACTTGGCCCAGCACCTCTCCCAGCACAGACAGCTGAGAGTGTGGAAATGAGAGTGTGGAAAGACTTGTCTCTTCATAAGACTCTGCTATTTTAAGGATTTCTGGGTCCAGCCATTCTCAGGTGATTCATCTTAAGTATTATACTTCTTCCACCATGTAGACAGACCCTCTTGCAAGAATTCAGAAGACAAAATTACAGGAATTGAATTTGCCCCTAAATTGATTTTATACCCTTTGAAAACTTTGTACTGTACTGTTGTGTGTGTGTGTGTGTGTGTGTGTGTGTGTGTGTAGAACTTTTGATTAAATAAGGCACTTAAGGATAGTTTTATAGAGTCATCTCACCCATTTGATTTTTCATACAAATAAAATCCTTCGTTATGACAATGACCTTCAACAAAGGTTAAGCATGCAAACTTGAAAAAGTTTATTCATAGCTGCTTTTATCTTCAAGTCTTTGAAGTAGAAGATTAAAAAGAAATCAAATAGTTCATTTTTGACATCTTTAGGGAAGGTATATGTAAATAGGAAACACAAAAATCACTGAGTATATACAGAAAACAAATGGTTACATATAATTACCAACTGCAGAGAAAAAGATAAGAGGTAAAATAGGTTATGCATGTTATCCCTTGAAGCTACTTTGTGTCAATCCCTTGAAGCTACTTTGTGTCAATCAGGCCCACATGGATTTTCTAGCTTCTCATTTTTCTGATCCAGAGGTAAAATTTGCCATCCTCTAACTCCTTGTCACCATCTCAAATATCAGGCTAAGCACTGTGTATTCCTCTGGGGTATTCACAACCTTCAGAGAGTTGTTGATAGTGATCACATTTCTTCTGAAGTCTTTGTTGATCCAAGAATACATATTTTGTTGTGTGAGTCTTCATAAATCAGTCTTTCCGCCCGTTTATCATCCTTGTTGCTTTTCTCTGAACACTCTCCAGTATGTCTGTGACTTGCTAATAATGAGGTTCCCAGACCACAGTGCATCATTCCAAGCTCAATCTTTCTCATTGTGCAGGGATGGACTTTGCCTTTTTGCTCTCTGACCCACTGTTTCTACTAACAAAGTTCATATGCTGCCAGATCATACATGAACCCATGATTCATTTGCTGTCCATGACAAGGCCCAGGGGAACCCAAGCACTTCCCTAAACAGGTCAGTGCCTGACAAGTTATCGGTACTCAAAAAAGTGCCTTGAATAAATGAACAGATTAAAGCATGTACTCCCCAGTTATGTCTTTACTATAACATATATTTCAAAAAGAACAAAAGAGGGCATGTACATGCTCATGTCAGGGGTGGGGACATGGGATCTGAGGAGACATATGAGAAATCACTCAGGGCTTATTTGCCCTGAATCATTCAAACAGTCCTACTGCTTTGATTGGATTGAGACATAGTTTAACTCTCACTTAGCACAAGGCAAAATGAAATTCAGAAAACTAAGGTATTTCCCCACAGTGGCTCAACCATTGAATTACCACTGAACATATTTAAATTCAGTGTCCAGTGTAACCATTGGAATAAACCAATCTACAATTGCTATTAGCAAAGTGCCCATAGAACCTAGAAACCAGTCCCTACATCTTCAACTAAAAGACTTGAGGCAGGATTTCTAACTGTGACTTTGTTGTTCAGCCTGGTCAGGTGGCCTCTGATCAATATAGCACCACACAGTAGTGTGATGAGACAATAATCTAGCTTGGTGAAATGCCAGGTGAAAAAAATTCTCCCCCCACCAAAAAAAATGTCCTCCTCTATTGGTTAATTCACCCTCCCAATCTTCATTATCTGTACAGTCCTCTATCTCTACGCTATAATTCCAAACCATGTTAAATGGTTAAACTCATGTTAAATTTTTTTTAAAAGTAAATTCTTCAGATAATTCCACATGCCATTCAAAAGACAACACAGTTTTATGGAAATGGTGCTGGAGAAGAAGTGAGAAGATTTGGGGGACATGTGGTTTACTAGTTTCTTAGCAAGAACTATAAAAGAATGGTGTTTGAAAGCCCGGTGGGACATATAAAGCATTCTACAGTACTTGTGAAATGTTGGTTGAATTTGTTGGACCAACCTTGGGTAAACCTCTCCATATTTCCAAGCTTCAGTTTCTACATCTATAAAATAGAAACTAATAATAACTTCCTTGTCTCATAAGGCTATTGTGGGGCTCCCAAAAGGACAATACATACAAAATCATTTTTTTAAACAATAAAGCATCATACAAACGTAAGTTATGGAGAAAGGGAGAGGGACTGTGATGATTGGGCCAATCATGCATCGTGCCAACCAGCCAGTTGGAAAGGCAATAGCACATTTTGATATTCATCCAGATGTTTGGACATATTCCAACTATAAACCTCAAAGCGGTCACTGGCAAACTTTCAGATAGTCAAAGTGCTGCAAACTGGAGCATCATGAGTATTCTCTAGGTCTCCTGGGCTCCAAGGAAGGTAAAGAAAGTTCTGCATGGAGCCACAAGTCTTTTGCTGCTCTAAAAGGAAACTTGTGCAGATCTCAAATACTTAGCTATGGGCTGGGGGTGGAGCTCAGTCATAGAGTGCTTGCCTAGTGTGCATGCACTTTGACTTCAATACCCAGCACTGCAAAAATAAATAATTAAAAAAGGAAAGAAAGAAAGAAAGTAAGACCAAATATTTAGTTACGGTGTGAGCTGAATGGAATCTACACAAGAGTTAAATCAATGTTTTTTCACTGGGGAATAAGCCCTTTAGATCTTAGACTTTAACCCCAGTTCTACAGCAATCAAATGAAGGCAGAAATTTGCACTTGCAAATATTTTTGAAAGATCTGACTAAGCCATTTTTAGATGTTTTCCAGTCTTCATGTGCCTTTCCCTCCCACAGAGCACAATTAAAAAGGCACCTTTAAAAGGCTATTAAAAAAACATTGATTGGCTTAACTGTGCTAATGTCATGGCTTTAAAATAAAATTCTATTAAGTCTTTAAAATATTGCAGACAAGTACTTTGCAGCAGAAACTCAGGATAACCATCCTGAGAATTATTTTTCATAGATACTTAGTGAGATACTTTAGTTCTTCTTTATCATTTTTTGTCTCTGATTTTTTTAAGCTTCTAAGAGTTCTCATACAATAATTGCCTTTATTTTTTAAAGTTTTAGATTTTATTTATTTATTGGGGGATTGGAGGGATGCTTTTATCACTGAGCTACATCCCCAGTTCTTTTTATTTTTCATTTTGAGACAGGGTCTAATTTGCTAAGGCTGACCTCAAATTTGCAATCTTTCTGCCTCAACCTCTCAAGTCACTGGGTTTATGGGCATATGCCACCTCATCCAGCTCAGTACCTGCCTTTACACATACTACAAACAGTCCTTAACACACTGTTTCCCCAAGTCACCATAATGAATTCATAGAGGTAGGCTTGTTCATGCTCCCTTGCGCTTTGTTGCTATTAATCCATAGGGAACAATGGAATTCTCTCCTTATATTTGAATGTTAAAGTCACAGAGTACCTTTCCCTCAAAAAATCATCCCAGGCATTATTTTGATCCCAGTTAACTGCACATGATCTCTTTCCTGTTTATGTACTGAATCTTATTTTTCTCCCTAGAGAAACTCAGGAGTTTAACACAAATGTGCAACACTTTTTTTCTTTTTTTAATTCTTGCTATTTCCATATCTTTGACTAGCAGGCTCCCTCTCATATCCATAATGTGCAAGGCAAGTTCAAGAAAGGAAGGCTCTGGCCAGGGTTGGAGTTGCATGACTATAATCTCAGCAAATTGGGAGGCTGAGGAGAGAGGATCACAAGTTCAGCGCTAGGCTTGGAAACTTAGTGAGGCCCTAAGTAACTCATTGAGACCCTATCTCAAATTAAAAAAAATTAAAGGGAATGGGGATGTGGCTTAGTGGTTAAGTTCCCCTGGGTTCAAAAAAAAGAAGGCTTAGTGTTTCAGTACCCTTGGGTTAAAAAAGAAAGAAAGAAAGGAAGGGTTGTAAACAGGTCTTATTTGGAGTTGTAGTTAACTGGACATTATAGTTTGGATTGACCCAGACTAAGTTGGCTTGAGCTGGCTAGAACTCTCCCCTAACCCATGGCTGTCCCTGCTGATGTCATCCAGCATCAACCCTGGATGGGGGATGATAAGGGCATCCATATTCTTGGAAATTTTCTTCAGGATTAGTTATGGTTTGAAGGTGCTTTTCCCAAGACTGGTGAATTCCAGACTTTGAGTCATGGAAAAAATGCCAAACATTTTCTTTTGTAGAACAAAAGAAAATATTCAGGGCTGGGGATGTGGCTCAAGCGGTAGCGCGCTCACCTGGCATGCGTGTGGCCCGGGTTCGATCCTCAGCACCACATACCAACAAAGATGTTGTGTCCGCTGAGAACTAAAAAATAAATAAATATTAAAAATTCTCTCTCTCTCTCTCTCTCCCTCCTCTCTCACTCTCTCTTTAAAAAAAAAAAAAAGAAAAAAAAAAAAGAAAATATTCATTGGTATTCTACCAATAATAGGTTTGGCTTGGTTTTGTTTACTATTTTTCCAAGTGTTACGGGGATCAACGTGGGAGGAAGAGTCTGGGACAGGTCAAGCAGCATCTCAAGGTAAGATGGAGAACCCAGAGATCAAGGGCTTCTTCCAAGAGGGCTCCTCCCTACCCCAACTTCATAGAACAGTGACAGCCATGGGTTGGGGGAGAATTCCAGCCAGCTCAAGCCATTGTCAGAGCTCTCAGGACAGCCTAGGATTCCTCAAGTCCATTTCTTCCTTGGCTCTTTCCCTCCAGCCCTCTTACTCATCCCTCA
Source organism: Spermophilus citellus (assembly GCF_964194105.1). NCBI lineage: Eukaryota > Metazoa > Chordata > Mammalia > Rodentia > Sciuridae > Spermophilus > Spermophilus citellus. The sequence continues at coordinate 80,043,265 of NC_138192.1, forward strand.
ATACCACACACTGAGATCATCTCAGGCATGGCACCTGCCACTCCCACCTCCCAGGAACACTTAGGAGCCCTCAGCTTGTGATAACTGGTTTATATCCCAATCATAGCCACACATGGCTCACTAGTTCATTAATAGGAACTACAAAACAATCATTATTAGAGCTCCCTGGGATAAAGTACTCATGAGATAATGGCTAAATTTGTTGAACCAACCTTTCGTAAACTTCCCCATATGTCCAAGCTAAGGCCCCATGGATACCAATAATTTGGCACCTTTCAGATATTCTTTAAATATTGATTTATCATTTATTCAGAAGAGTCAAGAAAACTATTATTAATAAATAATCTTCTTTGTGTTTAAAATAAAATATGTGCTTGGAATATAACAATATTTAAACTTATTTGGAATTATCTTTAATTCTACTATCACATTATCTCTTACAACTAGATAGAACATCAATAAAAAAGTAATACAGAGAATGGGAAGATGGCAGCGAAGGGAGTGCATCACCCCAGTGCGCCGCGTCACTGTGCGGGAGAAAGACGAGGTGAAACAGCTGAAGGCTATCTTGTTGTGAATTTCCAGTGAAATTGAGGTGCTCCAGAATCTAGTGGACGGATTTCCATCACACAAGGTTCGGCTGCGGGGGCTCGGACGCAGGCGATTTCTCCGCATGGAGGGTCGCATTGCCTGATCAGCGGATTGCCCCACAGCTGGAGTCTGCGGCGCGTGCTGGGAAGCGGCGAGGTGCAGGAGCGGGGGTGCAGCGATGCGGATTCTGGGGGCTCCTGCCAGTGGTGCAATGGCCGTGCTTAGTGCTGAGTTCCGGCTTTGAGACAGAGGAGTTTGGTTCTCGACACCGGTCGGACCACGGAGGAGGACAGCAGCCGCCATCTTGGAGAGCTGATGTAATCATCCCTGTTTTCTACTGATCTCAGCTCATTCAGCTACGGAGCAGATGATTTCAGGCTGGTATTTGCCTGCGTCTCGCAGACAGATCGCTCAGGCTCGGGGCTGGAGAACCAGTGGAGAATACTCCTAGGGGCTCGCTCCTGGCAAGGCGTTCACCGGGCTCTAAGCAGCCGGATTCTGGTTCCTGCAGCTGCTTTGGCCCAAGGCTGGGAAACCTGCGGAGAGAGCGTGTTGAGGCCAGCTCCAAGTGGAGCGTGCGCTGAGCTCGGGGCGGCTGGGTTCTGACTCCCGGAACAGTTTTGGCCTGGGGCTGGGGAGCCCGCGGGGACTGCGTCTTTGAGCCTGCTCCCAGTGGAGCGTGCACCGAGCTCAGAGAGCTTGGAGCGGCCGGGATCTGGCTCCCAGAGCTGCTTTGGCCTGGGGCAGGGGAACCCGCGGGGGTCGCTCCTTGGAGCCTGCTCCTAGCAGAGCGTGAGCCGGGATCGGAGAGGCCGGGTTCTGGCTCCCGAAGCTGCTTTGGCCCAGGGTTGGGGAACCTGCGGTGACTGCTTCTCGGTCCGGGTCCTGCTGGGTGCTGTGGGGGCCAGGGGGGCAGAGTGGAGCTGCCACCTGCGCCCAGAGCAGGCCAAGTGACCTGCCGGCGTGGTATCATGACACCCCAACTGCAGCTGGGGCCGAAGAGAGTAGCCGCCCACACCTAGAACAGGACCAGCGACCCGACAGCGTGGTAGCCAAGTCACCCCATTTGGAGTAGGGGCTGTGCAGAGCCGCCATCTGAGCCTGCAAGGTAGGCAAACCTGCGACCCACTGGCAGGACAGGCCCGGTAGCCTGCCAGCGTGGCTGCCAGCGTGATGGACACGTAGCACCGAGGCAGTCACGTCACACTGGTTGGAGTGGGGGGTGGAGCAGAGCCGCCGCCCGTGTCCGGAAAAGGCCCAGCGACCCGTTGGAGAGGCAGTCAGATACCCCCATTGGGAGTGGGGGCTGAGCAGACCTGCCGCCCGAGCCCTCAAGGTAGGCAGACCTGCGACCCACCGGCGGAACAGGCCTAGAGGCCTGCCAGCGTGGTAGACACGTCACACCAATTGGAGTAGGGGCTGAGCAGAGCCGGCACCCACATCCGGATCAGGACCAACGACCCGAGGGTGTGGTAGTTACGTCACCACAATTGGAGTGCGGGCAGAGCAGAGCCGCCACCCGCGCCCACAGGGTGGGCAGACCTGCGACCGACCAGCGTGGTAGACAGATCACCCTAATTAGAGGAGGAGCACAGCCACTACCCGCCCTGCAAGGGAGATTTTCCAACGATACAAGAGCAATATAAATAAATAGGGGGAAAATTTCAAAAACACAACAGTTTCACCAAGCAGAAAGAAACGCAAGCAGTATGAAAAGACAAGGAAAGAAAGGACCACAAGCAATGCAGGTCAACTCAACTTTAGAAGAGGTAATAGCTGCAACAGATGGAATGTCAGATAAAGAGTTCAGGATATACATGCTTCAGATGATCTGGAGTCTCAAGGAAGACATGAGACAGCAAAATCAGACAATGAAAGATCACTTTGACAAGGAACTACATAAACAAATCCAGGAAGTAAAAGATCAATTACACAGGGAGATAGAGGTAATAAAAAACAAACAAATAGAAATCCTAGAAATGCAGGAAGCAATAAACCAACTTAAAACCTCAATTGAGAATACTACCAGCAGAGTAGATCACTTAGAAGATAGAACATCAGACAATGAAGACAAAGTATTTCAACTTGAAAAGAACATAGACAGCTCAGCAAGACTGCTAAGAAACCATGAGCAGAACATCCAAGAAATATGGGATAACATTAAAAGACCAAACTTAAGAGTCATTGGGATACAGGAAGGCACAGAGCTCCAAACCAAAGGAATAAACAATCTATTCAATGAAATAATATAAGAAAACTTCCCAGACTTGAAGAATGAGACAGAATCCCAAATCCTAGAAGCCTACAGGACGCCGAATGTGCAAAATCATAAGAGATCCACACCTAGACACATTATAATGAAGATGCCCAACATACAGAATAAAGAGAGAATTTTAAAAGCTACAAGAGAAAGGAAGCAGATTACATTTAGGGGTAAACCAATCGGGATAACAGCTGATCATTCAACACAGACTCTGAAAGCTAGAAGATCCTGGAATAACATATTTCAAACACTGAAAGAAAATGGGTTCCAACCAAGAATCGTGTATCTGGCAAAATTAAGCTTCAGGATGGAAGATGAAATTAAAACCTTCCACGATAAACAAAAGTTAAAAGAATTCGCAGCTAGAAAACCATCTCTTCAAAAAATCCTTGGCAAAACATTACAGGAAGAGGAAATGGAAAATAACAATGAAAACCAACAGTGGGAGGTAGGACAGTAAAGGGGGGAAAGTAATCAAAGAGGAAAACAAATCAGGTTTAGTAACATTAATAAACAAATATGGCTGGAAGAACAAACCATATCTCAATAATAACCCTAAATGTTAATGGCTTAAACTCACCAATTAAGAGACACAGGCTAGTTGAATGGATCACAAAACAAGACCCAACAATATGCTGCCTACAGGAGACGCATTTGATAGGAAAAGATATACATAGACTGAAGGTGAAAGGTTGGGAAAAATCATACCACTCATATGGACTGTGGAAACAAGCAGGAGTGTCCATACTCATATCAAATAAAATAGATTTCAAGCCAAAGTTAATCAAAAGGGATAAAGAGGGACACTACATACTGCTCAAGGGAACCATACACCAACAAGATATAACAATCATAAATATATATGCCCCAAACAATGGTGCAGCTATATTCGTCAAGCAAACTCTTCTCAAGTTCAAGAGTCTAATAGACACCATACAATAATCATGGGAGACTTCAACACACCTCTCTCACCACTGGACAGATCTTCCAAACAAAAGTTAAATAAGGAAACTATAGAACTCAATAACACAATTAACAACCTAGACTTAATTGACATATATAGAATATACCACCCAACATCAAGCAGTTACACTTTTTTCTCAGCAGCACATGGATCCTTCTCAAAAATACATCATATATTATGTCACAGGGCAACTCTTAGACAATATAAAGGAGTAGAGATAATACCATGCATCTTATCTGATCATAATGGAATGAAACTGAAAATCAACGATAAAAGAAGGAAGGAAAAATCATGCATCACTTGGAGAATGAACAATAGGTTACAGAATGATCAATGGGTTTTAGAAGACATCAAGGAGGAAATTAAAAACTTCCTAGAGTTAAATGAAAACACAGACACAACATATCGGAATCTATGGGACACATTGAAAGCAGTTCTAAGAGGAAAATTCATTGCTTGGAGTTCATTCCTTAAAAAAAGAAAAAACCAACAAATAAATGATCTCATACTTCATCTCAAAATCCTAGAAAAAGAAGAGCAAAACAACAGCAAAAGAAGTAGAAGGCAAGAAATAATTAAAATCAGAGCTGAAATTAATGAAATTGAAACAAAGAAACAATTGAAAAAATTGACAGAACTAAAAGTTGGTTCTTTGAAATAATAAATAAAATCGACAGACCCTTAGCCGTGCTAACGAAGAGAAGAAGAGAGAGAACTCACATTACGAGCATATGGGATGAAAAAGGCAATATCACAACAGACACTTCAGAAATACAGAAGATAATCAGAAATTATTTTGAATCCTTATACTCCAATAAAATAGAAGATAGTGAAGGCATAGATAAATTTCTTAAGTCATATGATCTGCCCAGATTGAGTCAGGAGGATATAGACAACCTAGACAGACCAATAACAATAGAGGAAATAGAAGAAACCATCAAAAGACTACCAACTAAGAAAAGCCCAGGACTGGATGGGTATACAGCAGAGTTTTACAAAACCTTTAAAGAGGAACTAACACCAATACTTTTCAAGCTATTTCAGGAAATAGAAAAAGAGGGAGAACTTCCAAATACATTCTACGAGGCCAACATCACCCTGAGGCCTAAACCAGACACAGACACTTCAAAGAAAGAAAACTACAGACCAATATCTCTAATGTACCTAGATGCAAAAATCCTCAATAAAATTCTGGCGAATCGGATTCAAAAACATATCAAAAAAATTATACACCATGATCAAGTAGGATTCATCCCTGGGATGCAAGGCTGGTTCAATATACAGAAATCAATAAATGTTATTCACCACATCAATAGACTTAAAAATAAGAACCATATGATCATCTCGATAGATGCAGAAAAAGCATTCGACAAAGTACAGAATCCCTTTATGTTCAAAACTCTAGAAAAATTAGGGATAACAGGATCACACCTCAACATTGTAAAAGCAATCTATGATAAGCCACAGGCCAGCATCATTCTGAATGGAGAAAAATTGAAGGCATTCCCTCTAAGATCTGGTACAAGACAGGGATGCCCTCTCTCACCACTTCTGTCCAACATAGTCCTCAAAACACTGGCCAGAGCAATTAGACAGATGAAAGAAATTAAAGGCATAAAAATAGGAAAAGAAGAACTTAAATTATCACTATTTGCAGATGACATGATTCTATACCTAGCAGACCCAAAAGGGTCTACAAAGAAACTATTAGAGCTAATAAATGAATTCAGCAAAGTGGCAGGATATAAAATCAACACGCATAAATCAAATGAATTCCTGTATATCAGTGACAAATCCTCCGAAACAAAATGAGGACAACTACTCCATTCACAATATCCCCCCAAAAAATAAAATACTTGGGAATCAACCTAACAAAAGAGGTGAAAGACTTATACAATGAAAACTACAGAACCCTAAAGAGAGATATAGAAGAAGACCTTAGAAGATGGAAAAATATACCCTGTTCATGGATAGGCAGAACTAACATCATCAAAATGGCGATATTACCAAAAGTTCTCTATAAGTTCAATGCAATGCCAATCAAAATCCCAACAGCATTTCTTGTAGAAATAGATAAAACAATCATGAAATTCATATGGAATAATAAAAGACCCAGAATAGCAAAAACAATGCTAAGCAGGAAGTGTGAATCAGGCGGTATAGCGATACCAGACATCAAACTATACTACAGAGCAATAGTAACAAAAACAGCATGGTACTGGTACCAAAACAGGCGGGTGGACCAATGGTACAGAATAGAGGACACAGTAACCAATCCACAAAACTACAACTATCTTATATTTGATAAAGGGGCTAAAAGCATGCAATGGAAGAAGGATAGCATCTTCAACAAATGGTGCTGGGAAAACTGGAAATCTATTTGCATCAAAATGAAACTGAATCCCTTTCTCTCGCCATGCACAAAAGTTAACTCAAAATGGATCAAGGAGCTTGATATTAAATCAGAGACACGGCATCTGATGGAAGAAAAAGTTGGCTATGATCTACATACTGTGGGGTCGGGCTCCAAATTCCTCAATAGGACACCCATAGCACAAGAGTTAACAACTAGAATCAACAAATGGGACTTACTCAAACTAAAAAGTTTTTTCTCAGCAAAAGAAACAATAAGAGAGGTAAACAGGGAGCCTACATCCTGGGAACAAATATTTACTCCACACACTTCAGATAGAGCCCTAATATCCAGAGTATACAAAGAACTCAAAAAATTAGACAATAAGATAACAAATAACCCAATCAACAAATGGGCCAAGGACCTGAACAGACACTTCTCAGAGGAGGACATACAACCAATCAATAAGTACATGAAAAAATGCTCACCATCGCTAGCAGTCAGAGAAATGCAAATCAAAACCACCCTAAGATACCATCTCACTCCAGTAAGATTGGCAGCCATTATGAAGTCCAACAACAACAAGTGCTGGAGAGGATTCGGGGAAAAGGGTACACTTGTTCATTGTTGGTGGGACTGCAAATTGGTGCAGCCAATTTGGAAAGCAGTATGGAGATTTCTTGGAAAGCTGGGAATGGAACCACCATTTGACCCAGCTATTCCCCTTTTCGGTCTATTCCCTAAAGACCTAATAAGAGCATGCTACAGGGACACTGCTACATCGATGTTCATAGCAGCACAATTCACGATAGCAAGATTGTGGAACCAACCTAGATGCCCTTCAATAGATGAATGGATAAAAAAATGTGGCATTTATACACAATGGAGTATTACTCTGCATTAAAAAATGACAAAATCATAGAATTTGGAGGGAAATGGATGGCATTAGAGCAGATTATGCTAAGTGAAGCTAGCCAATCCTTAAAAAACAAATGCCAAATGACTGCTTTGATATAAGGGGAGTAACCAAGGACAGGGTAGGGACGAAGAGCTTGAGAAGAAGATTAACATTAAACAGGGATGAGAGGTGGGAGGGAAAGGGAGTGAGAAGGGAAATCGCATGGAAATGGAAGGTGATCCTCAGGGTTTTACAAAATTACATATAAGAGGAAATGAGGGGTAAGAGAAGAATAATACAAGTGGAAGAAATGATTTACAGTAGAGGGGGTAGAGAGAGAAAAGGGGAGGGGAGGGGAGGGGAGGGGGGATAGTAGAGAATAGGATAGACAGCAGAATACATCAGACACTAGAATGGCAATATGTAAATCAATGGAAGTGTAACTGATGTGATACAGCAATCTGTATATGGGGTAAAAATGGGAGTTCATAACCCACTTGAATCAAACTGTGAAATATGATATATTAAGAACTATGTAATGTTTTGAACGACCAACAATAAAAAAAAAGTAATACAGCAAGTAATTCTAACAAATTACCACAAATTTAGTGGCATTAAAAATTCGAATGTAGGGCTGGGGATATAGCTCAGTTAGTAGAGTGCTTGCCTTGCAAGCACAAGGCCCTGGGTTCAATCCCAGCACCACCAAAAAATAAATAAATAAGAGAATGTATTCTCTTAAAAGGCTGTAGCTCATAATTCCAACAGAAATATCATTGGGCTAAGATTGAGGTATTGAGAAATGATAGATTCAAGGAAAGAATGTGTTTCTTTGCCTTTTCCAACTTCTAGAGGGCACTTACATTCCTTAGTTTGTGGTCCCATCTCTCCATCCTGAAAATCTGTGCCAGTGAGCTGAGTCTTTCTTGAAATGCCATTTCTCTGAGTGTCTGCAACAGGGAATGGTTCTCCACTATCAGGGCCTCAAGTGATAAATTGGGCCCAATTGGATCATCTAGGAAATTTCTCTCATCAGAAGATCTTAACCTTATTCACATCTGCAAAAATCCCATTTCCCATGTAAGAAACATATTCATGGATTCCAGAGATTGGATATAGATATCTTTGGAACTATTATTCTGCCTTCCACAACTGGCTTTCCCCACTGGCTTAAAATGGAGATAACTGACATGAATAAAATTACCAAGAAGCCATGATAGGAATGAGAGCTATTTTAACAGCACTCAATAGCTTGGTGTCTTCTGGCCTGGCCCTACACTAATCCACCCTTTATGCTGTTGCCAGATGACTTCCAATGTACAGCTTCCACTTTGTTATTTCCTGCTCAAAATTCTGCAATGACCTATATTATGTTCCAAAGTAAGTATAAAATATTCTCTGAAGTTTAATAGCAGTAAAATAGTGATCTAGGCATCTCTCGTGAATTATCACACTGAATCTTTACAACAGCACAAAGAGGTTGCTGTTTTTACTATCCTCAGTTCATAGAAGAGCTTACAAAAGAAAAAAGTAGGTTCAGAAAGGTTGAGTAAATTGCTCCATCCCAATAGATACCTCATACTCTAATTCAAATGTTGACAAAGTTTGACCCACAGGCTAAATCCTGCTCAGTGTCTGCTTTTGTGTAACAAACAAGCTGAGAATGTTTTTATGGATGAATTTTGCAATTTATTTGATGACAGGGAACAATAACTTTGAACCTCGACTAAATGAAACGTTATCTCCTTCTAAACAGAAATTCTATTCTTCTCAATAGACCTTTAGTGCAAGAAAAAAGTACTTAAATATTATTATAATTTGTGTTTTATCAATAAAAAATTTGTGGAATTTGCTTTCTCTTTATTACATAAGCACCTACATAATATCTTTAATTTTACCTCTTTATCTATAAAACCTAAGATTTTTGTTAACTGATTCTTTATAAAAAAAAGCTTGCCATTCCCCACTCCAGCCAATTGTTTCTCAAATTTGAGTAAAATATGGACCCTTTCTAAAGGAAGTCATTTTTTTAGCTACCCAGTGTTGAATTATATCATTACAATGTCATTAAATATGATCACATATAAACCTATAAAAGAAAATGCTCCATATGATTGATTATAGCTCTTAAACAACTATAAATCAAAAATTATATGTGAATTAATTACAAATAAGCTTATAAAACTCATAAAATTTAAGTAACATCAATTTGGTATATCCAATCACAGCATTCAAATTCAACACATAGCACTGTAAATACAATAAACACTGCTTAGCAAAGATTATGAAATGACTGTATAGATGGCCCCAAATATACTAATGTTCATTATCTTGTGGTTATTATTGAAATAAAACTAAAATTATAATAATTCATAAAGAGAACTCATGGCTGCCTAACACCTTGGTAGACCTAAGAAGTTCAGAGACCCCTAATTTGATTTTTGCTTTTTGTGTGGAGCTGGGGATTGAACCCAGTCTTATGCATGCTAGACAAGTGTGCTACTATTGAGCTACACCCCGCCTGAGACCCCTAATTTGAGAAACTCTTCTCTAACCAACATAAATCAGTGTTTCTCTAATTAGGTTCTATGTAGGTCTTTGAGCCTCTTCTCCTACTATCCCTTCCTCCTGGCTCCAACCACCAGAAAAACTTCTAAATCCCTTTCCCCATTTCTTCATTGGTGATTCCCAAGCCAAAGACTATGTCCAGACTTTGGAGAGGCCAAACAAGTCAAGGTGACCTACAGTAACAACAACAACAACATCAAAACAACAACAACAAAAAAACCTTGTGCCCTACAGAGAGTTGTGTGTTACAAAATGGCAAGCACATCTCATAAAAGCCTACTTCGTGGGAAGTGATCAAGGGAGCAGGTCTTCAAGACTGGAGTGTGTACCTTGGAGCTCTGGCCATGTTAGTACTGGCACCCAAAAGCAAGAGTAAAATCATCTGGAGGGTTCTCAAAGCTACCCTACATTCCCATATAGGCTTAAAATAATCTCTCATCTGACAATGATGGATATGCATCTCTTCTTTAGAACCTTAAAGAGTACAGCTTATAACAAGTGCTCTCCCTTCTTGGCCCTGCCTACTTCTTCTGGAAAATTCTTCAGAATCTCTTCATGCCCTCTTCTTTCTTTTTATCATAGTCTCTGCAGCATTCACAGAGATTGTTAATGGCAATTACTACTGAGAACAAGGGAACCTGGGGAAATAGAAAAGGGCTCTCACAAGAACTTTCTGGGTAACCTTAGACACTCATTGGGCAGATGTTTTTTTGTTTCAGTTTTCACATGAAAAACATAATTTCTATAAAGGTCAGTGTTTTGAAGGGTACATATATAGTATGACTCATATTCCACAAACATGGAGTTAGCCTGAACCACAGTAGCAAGTCAGTGTAAATGTAAATAAGGTTCATAACTGGATGGGCAACTAATCCTCAGTCATAACAATACCTACAAGATATTACTTTTGTGCAATAGAAGAGAAATAAATGTAAGCTGTAAAACAGAATTATCAAGGGTGAATAAAATAATCAACTGCCCCAGAATAAAGTAAGGCAAAGGTAAGAAAGTGATACTTTTATGTCTTTGGTATTAACATAGTATAGATTCTCTCATTCAGTAGTATTATTTGAGTGCTCAATAAATATTCTATTAAGAGTTACAGGAAAGGAGGGGTAAGAGAAGAATAATACAAGTGGAAGAAATGATTTACAGTAGAGGGGGTAGAGAGAGAAAAGGGGAGGGGAGGGGAGGGGAGGGGAAGGGGGATAGTAGAGAATAGGATAGACAGCAGAATACATCAGACACTAGAATGGCAATATGTAAATCAATGGAAGTGTAACTGATGTGATACAGCAATCTGTATACGGGGTAAAAATGGGAGTTCATAACCCACTTGAATCAAACTGTGAAATATGATATATTAAGAACTATGTAATGTTTTGAACGACCAACAATAAAAAAAAATTTAAAAAAGAGTTACAGGAAACACAATACTTGGCTCCAGATCTCACAAAGCTAAGAAAAACAGATGTAAAAAGAAACAGTACCTATTAACTGAAGTGTTGAGTACTTCTACACATATTGTATTATTTATTTCTCCAAGTGTTGGAGATACACATTATTATTCATTTTATCTCAGAAGAAACAGAAGCTTAGAGCTATACAACAATTTGCCCGAAATCTCACATCTTGCAAGCACAAGAACCATGGGTCTTTCTATAGATCCAAAACCCTTGAATTCATCATAAGGATAAGTTTTCTCCCAAGGAACATAACAACCATGGGGATAATTGCAATTTTTAAATATTCATAAGGGAACAACATGATGCTGAAGATATTCAAAGAAGAGAGAACATGGACTATTTCTCTAAGTCCATAGAAATTAACAGAAAAGACAAAGAAATAAGCTGCTTAGGTGCTTAATATCAACAACAAAATGTATATGAAAAAGAGAGTCACATAATCCCAGTGACTCGAGAAGCTGAAGCAGGAGGTTTGCAAGTTCCAGGCCAGCCTGGGCAACTTGGCGAGACCCTGTCTTAACATAAAAAAAATAAATAAAAAGATCTTGGGATGTAACTCAGTGGTAGACCACCCATGGGTTCAATCCCTAGTACTGCAAAATAATTTTTAAAAATAAGAGAGAGAGAGAGAGAGAGAGAGAGAGAGAGAGAGTCACAAAATGCTATCATGAACATTAGACTCATCTTGTGTGGTTTAGATTGTTTTTATATCTGCGTAGTTATGATGCACTCTTTTTTGTGGGAGAGGCCTAGGAATTGAACCCAGGGCTTCACACATATCAAGCAAGTGTTCTACCACTGAGCTATACCCCAAGTGCACATAATACACTCTTTTTAAGCTACCCAATGGTATGTGTCTATATATATGCATTTAATAATTTTTTAACATTAACATTCATTTTAAAGACATCTTTGTTTGAGTCACTGGATCTTTGTGGTGTCTATTTTGACTTCTTTTTTAAAATTAAAGCTTTTTTTCCACCTACAATACATGAACTCTATCCTGTCATCCTAGCATCTCCTAGGCTCACTCTGGCTGAGCTTGCATGTGCCAGTTTGGCATGATGCATCAGTTATTTGTGGCCAAGTTCAGAAAAAGAGCACTAATGAGATCTTAATATTTCAAGCAGAAGACTTCTGGATTCCTAAACTCAATACAGAATTTCCAATACTGAGATGACATTAATTAGTATTTCACCTAGGACCTGAGAAGTTGGATATTATGTGGACATAATTTATCACAGCAAAAAACTAAGGGCATTTCTTTTGAAACAAGTCCACATTCTCAGCGTGTAAGAATGAGAAACTGTTCACCTTCCCGTCCCACCCACTCTACTCACACAACCAGAACAACATCCAACTATTAAGATGAATGTGTGCCTCCCTGCACCTGTTCCATAGTTTGGCACAAACAGAAAACTGTGTGTACAGAGGCTCCTCCCACCCTCTCTTCTATAACCAATGGAAGGACCTTGGACTGCTCACACTGTCAACCCTCATGGTCTAGAGGGTAATGATGAGATAAAGGAATGGAGCAAAAGCTTTCTCATATCCTGGAGACTGAGCAGCAATAAAAACACCATTACTGGGAAATAATGGAATAGAAGCATGAAAATTAAGATATTTACATGAAATAATGAGGGAGAACTGGGCTAAGGTGAATTTGGGATATTCTGTTACCTGAATATATTATTTTATAGCAAGGATACCTGAGCAAAGAATAGAGCAACAGAGCCACTGCCCACTTTTTCATTTCAACATAGAAAATAGGGGTTACCTTAAGATCTTAATTTCTTTCTGCTCCTACATGACAAGCATGATGTGAATGTTGGCTAAATGAATGACCAGTGTCACAAAGAAGCAGCTTTGTTGAGTCAGGAGATCACCCCCTCATTCTTCTACCTTTGTATTGCCCTCTAGCTTCCAAAGCATCTGCAGATACATTACTCCATGTTTTCTCAATAATTCTACAATAAAACTGAGCAGAAACATTATCCCATTTTGTGAATGAGAAAATTATGTTTCAAAAAGATACAATGACTCTACTAAAGTCGCACAAATATTTAGTGTCAGAGGCTTACCCAGAACATGGTCCTCTAGTCCAGAGCCCTTAATTTTATCATTGGAGAAGGTTGAATTTAGAAGCCCTTTTTTGCTCTCCTAATCTAGCCCACTCATTCCTGTGGAATCAGTGGCCACGTATCACTGCAAATAATTCGGATCATTAATAAATGTCACTGACAATGAGTTCAATAAGTTTTATATTTGTGTTTCAGATTCCTCATCTCCATCTACCTAGCACCTTGTAAGTGGTTTTGAGGATTAAATGAATTAATGAATTTAGAGAAATAACTAGTATGTAGCTCATACTAGTGAGAATAACTGCCTTCCCTCTAATCTCACAAACAAATCCCATGATAAATGTTTCTGTAACTCCACATGTGTACAGAACAAATGCAGTAACTTCAAGGTTTCTCAGGTCTGCTGAGAATCTAGAGTCATCATGACCTCAGAGACTGAAGTGCTTCCTGTGCTTTGACTATCAAGGAGACTTACTATTTTTCCTGGGTGTATGTGTTCATGTTCTTAAAGATTTTGTCTATTACCTATATTTATTTTTTTTAAAAAAGCCAATGTGGATTCCTCAGTAGGAAATACACTATTTCTTTAGACCTTTTAAAGCACTGAAAATAGTTCAGTCTTCCATTACTCTCTGAGGATTACAGACAGAATCACTGTACTAATCTAGCCCTTGTTTTCAGGATGAGAAATGGAAGGCCCAACATTTGGGAGATTGGCTCAAGGTCACTCAGGAGTTACAAAGTCTGAGTCAGAATCTGAAGGCCTTAACAATGTCTTCACTCTAAATCCATATATCTAGTTAGATTCCTTCTTCAACTGAAACTTTCAAGCCAGAATCCATAGCTCCTTGCAGTCAGGACTTGTTAAAGACAATACCACCCCTCATCAAAATTGTAAAGGGATCTATCTTCACTCTCCAATGCAGAGTAAATGTTTTGTAACCAGGCAACAGTCAAAGACCTAGTCAAATACTCATATCTGACCTGTGTATTTCAAGACATGGATCTTTATTTTCCATTTGTTATAGTTTGGTATCTGTTATGACTTTCAGGTCACCCCTCTTTTGCTATGAAGATTGATGGTTTCCCTGATATTACCTGGAATCCACCCTTCTAAACTTCCCTAGTTTTCAATCACCCATTTCTTCTTTTCTTCCCTGTAGAGTATAAGACTGACTCTCTAAGATATAAGCCCACCCCATACAGTTGTTTTCATTAGCAAATTTAATGAACAGTTTCTATTCATCATCCTGGCCATGAAGAAAATGTTGAGTAGGACTGGACCAAGGATAGCTAGTAAGGAAATCTGCTTATTCTGCTCATTGGCTGACAGTGAACAAGTAACATAATATTTAGCTACAATGTATTTTTCCAATTTTCCTAAAAAGATGAGATTCCAAAACCACATAGTTATTTTAGCTGTGTTAAGAAAAAACTAAATTTAAATAGGAAACAGATTTTACCCAAAGTGGGTATACAAAAGCTATATACCTCTCCCTCAAAGAAGTCACACATCTGAAAGGAAATAGTGGAAACTTAGACCATGCTTTGCTGTTTTGCTACATGTTTCTCAGCATCCCCAGCTGCATTCTCCAGCATCCAAAGGCACCAGGGATTTTTCTGGCACTTGTAATTTTCCATGTTTATCAACTAAAGCTGACTAACTGCACAGCCTCATCTCCTATACAGGCTGCAGTGTCTGACTCTCCCCAAAGGGACAGGATACGACATTTAATGAATAGATTATCATGAGACATAAATATTCTAAAGTGGTTTTCTTCTGGAACGGATACGTTTTTATTCCAGTATTGCTCTTGTTTAGCCATTTCTTGAACAAGAAACTGAAAAATCCATCATTGTATAGCAAGTATAAAAACACTCAGTCTGCGGTCACCATACAATTTGCTAAAAGAACCATTTCCCTTTTCTCACAATTTTCTACTAGCAGGAAAAAGAAACCAGTGGAATCCAAACCTGAGCACGTGGCATTTCTGGCCTCCATACAAAGTTCTACACATCCTCCTAAATATTTGATGACCCCTGGGATGCTGTGGTGCAGCTCTGTGGGAACATCTGAAGCCGCCAACATGCACAGCTGTTTTTGTCTTCCCATGCTGCTCAGAAGGGTGACAGTGGGGGGTGTGGAAATGGAGGTAGAGCGCTGTTTGATAAAATGGGAAGCACTCACCAAGCCCACGTGCAAAGTCAACCTGTCTGAGTTCTAAATTGCTGAACTCCACTCCCCACAGATTGGCCATCTGTACCTGCCACCTCCAATCCTTTCTCTCCCTTTCCTCATCATGCTGAAAGCTCTTATGTCACATGCTAGGCAAGCTGCCAAAAAAAGCACCCACATCTCAGGAAGGGCTGTGGCAGGTAGCCCCAGACTCTGTCCCTAGGAGATGTAATGATGATTAGTGGCAGCAGCATTTCCAGTGTCACCATAACAGGCTCCATGTAAGTGTTTTCAGGTGGTGGGAAAGGGACTGGTGGCTTCTGATAAAGAACTACCTGCAGATGCCTTGGTAATAAGGAACTTGATTCAGTTTCCAGTTACTGTAAAATAAAGTAATATCACTGGCTTGTCCCACCTCACAGGCACGGCCATTCAAAGGATGGCTTGGGGCAGAAAATGGGGTTCAACCCTCTAGGAACCCCCATAGGCCTCCTTTACATCACCCCAATAAGTAGACATAGCATGCTTGCTACACAAATACTATGTCAAGACTAGTTCCCTTGTAGTTATTATGCAGCCACCATGAAACAGTAAGGTTGTTCCAAGGAATCAATTAGAAACTACCCAGAATAATGAAATCACTAATGAAAAACATACAGAAACAGCAAAAGAATATTTTGTGGGTTTTATTGTTATTATCATTTAAAAAGTAAAGGGTCTTTCTGTCTCTCTGTCTGTCTGTCTGCCTGAGAGTGAGTGAAAATGAAGAGTAAATCCCATGCACAACAAATGAAACCGTGTAAGGTGTCTTCAGATATCTGTTATGCCAGCTGGGCCAGCACCTTATTACTAGACCAAGTTACTCTAGTATCTCCTTTAGCCCCTCCTCCCTGTCTCTTCTCCCTCTTCTTTTATTCTCATCCTCTTCTCCTTCCTCTTCTCTACTGTTTATTTTTTCTCTCCAGGACAATTGAAATGAAAGTCAAGAACTAATTGTGCCCCTTGAGCTTTCCTGGCATTACTGAACAAAGCATGCCATTCACAAAACTTTAACCCATCATCTCAACCAATATTATAATTTTGTAAGCATTCAGCTAGCTACACGCTCCAAATCAATACTCAGCTGCCATTAGTATGCTACTTTCAAACTTAAATATACTGTATCCATGGCTTCTGTGACCATGGGAACCTGCCCAACAATGTGACCAGTAGTCTGCTATAATAAACAGTCTTCTTATTACATACTCTTACCCATAATGGTAACAGGTGATATTTTGCCTAAACAGTTTCAGGGATAATCCATCATAGGTTAGGACTATCTTCCTTGCTTTGGCTATCATGTTCTTTCAACACCATTCAAAAATTGCTGTAGCGAGTGTAATTCCTGGCTCTGAGATAGATAAGGGAGGACCTCGATTAGCTCATTCTCAAAAGGAAGTCAGAAGTATAGTTTGCATTAGCAAAGCCCACATATGGATACCTTAGTTAGATGGCAGCTCCTGACCATGTATCACCCAATGTAAGACTCTATGTAGTTCCACTTATATTTGTACTACAATTCCTCTCTGATTCTCAGATTTTCAGCTTCACATTTTTTGCAAAATTAATCAATTAATCCCATTTTCTTTTAAACTCTGGTGCACTGCCTATTTCACCCTCGGGGAAGAGTGCCTTATCTCCTCTGCTGGTCCCTGTCCAAATCACAGCTTAAGTACCTCAAGAGGAATTGCCCTAGCCTGAAGGCAGTTACCTTCGTCCCTGGGGGAGGATAGTAGGGAATCAGCTAGCATCCAATGATTGGTTGCTGGAGTGGGTTCAGAGATCTGGCTTCCTTTTCTCAAAATGGGGCAACTCTGGAAGGTCATCCCAACTCCAGCACTCCTCTTCAGATTAGCTGAGGAGCTATTTCAATTGCCCATCAGTTCAATGTCTCCCTATGCCCATATCTCTTTCTTCTCTCCGTGCAGGTGTTCCCAGGAAGATTCTCCAATTAAATTCTCTGCAGGCAAATCTCTATCTCAGAGTTTGAATCTCATGTCACCAAAACTAGGACCACACTTGAGCAGTAAGTGCAGCACATCTGGAGAAAGTATACCATTTTTTCTAAATTCAATAAAAAAGGAGATAGAATGTACCATACAAAAAGAGTTCACACTGACCTTTGCTATAATTCTTGATCATTAATATACAAGGTTCCCTCTCAGAGCAGTGAAAATACTTTTAGTCTGAAGATATTTTTAGTCTGGAGACATTTTTTTGATGGTCATGTCTGGGAGGAATTGCTACTGGCATCTAGTGGGTAGAAGCTAGGGATGCTGCCAAACATATTACATTGCACAGGACAGCCCCAGTGACAAAGAATTATCTGGTTCAGAATGTCAATAGTTTTGCTGTTGAGAAACCCTTCCCTAGAGGAATCAGATGGCATTTGTCACATTATACAAGTGAGTTATTCCCTTCAACTAGGATACATAATGTCTCCTAACTGAACCTGGACCAGACACCATCCCAAGACTGTGCTTCACAAGAGTGGGAACCCTGAGCTTGGCCTCTCCTAGCCACAGAGAAGGCAGGAAGTCTAGGAGAGTTTCTAGACCCAGACCTTCATCTGAAATGGAGATTCGGTCACCAGAATTCAACCACCAAGAATCCTCTGACAAGTGGCCACTCACTACCTAGTGACAATTCAGCTGATGAATAATCAGATGCTCCACACATCTTCATACTAAAAAAGTGATTCCTTACGGAGAAGATGTGTCTCTATTGTTGAGAGGTAGGTAGTTCACCAAAGTTAAGGGAGAAGTTTCATCCTCCATATTTGTGAATGGGAGGGCTGCTGGAAGGAGAATGTTTGACACTTTTCAGATAGTTGCCGCTCTTTAGGGAGACTCCAGAATCTTTTAAGTCACTTTGTATACAAATAAGGTAATGTTAGGCTTGCCTTCAAAGTACAGTAATTATTTTTATTTTCCTTTCTTATTTTTTTATTTCTTACATACATGACAATAGTGGAATGCATTACAATCATTATTATTCATTCACAGCACAATTTTTCATTAAAATCATCACTTGTGAAGATTTTAAAAATTCTTTTAAAAAAAAGCTAATGCTTAAATCCCACCCAAAAAGGCCTGGACCAGAGTATCTAAAGTGTGGCTCAAGAATGTGTTGTTGTTGTTTTTGTTTGTTTATTTGTCTGTTTCAAGTTCTGGTGATATTTTATTTAGAAAATTATAACCATTACTTATTTTTAAGAAATAAATTTTATTTTAAATGGCATACTAATTAGACAAAATGTAGTCCTGAATAATAACGTATTTATACACTGAATACAAGATAAAAATACACAATAACTGAAAAACAAATGGTTATCCATTGATTCATCTTGCATTCCCCAGTGTCCATCTTCTATTTCATTTTTCTTTGCCTTCTGTAAATTCTTTTTTTTTTTCCCTTGCTTTCAGATAGACTTTTGGCTCTTGTTTTAGCCACTATATTTCCACGGGTTCAGTATTTTGAAAACCCTGATGCACAGCCAAGCCCAAGAACCACTGGTCTGCATGCCCTCTGGGAAAGGAGAGCAGCGGGCACTGCTAGTAGCACTGTGGAACCACTCGTAATCACACAAATGGCCCTGGCACAAAAAGAGGCTTCACTCAGCCTTTTGGAGAAGACAAATTGTAGGCTACCTCTCTCTCTGGACCTTGCAGAACTCTGTGATTTCCCTGAAACATTCTTGTGAACAGATTTCTTATAACTTGGATGGTAAGTGCCAGCCTGTTGTGTTCTCCTGTAAGGAGAGTTCTCCACATTGCTAGAGGGAGATCTTACCATCGTAAGAAAATGGATCTATGAAAGGTAAAAGGGACCTTTATTCCAATATCACTTGTAAATCAAGAGTTACACTAGTGATCAGAACTTAATACAACTCAGCCATTGATTATAGATTCTGAGATGGAAAATGGCCATAATTTGATTTAGTCAAAGGGATCCAAAGTGATCATGAATACAGTGGCAATGAGTATGCTTTGGAACATTATACATTCGCCCATGGACTGACTATTTCAGAGTAATTACACAGATACAGTCAGTAGACATTATATGTATTGTATGTATATATGTATCCCTGTATCATATAATTCATAATGGGAATTAGGAAGGTAGCAATGTAGAGAAATATAACACTTGAAGTCTGAATTATAAAATACTGTTATTAGAACTTTTTTTAAGATTTCTTAAGGTTTCAATCCATTCTTTCAAGATTTGGCAATGAGCATCAATGCTGACATATTTTACAACTCATATTAAAGAGAAATAATATGTTTCTCAGCTATAATGCACAACTTAAAAATGATGCTCATAAGTATACTAAGCTGCTGAAAGTGTTGTCTGATTGATTACTCAGTTTTAATTTTTTATTTCCAACTTATTAAATTGTGACAGATAATTTGCTTTATGAAGATGTATCTTGTGGCCAAATTTCACTTGTAAAAGGTTCATTTAAAAGCCAGAAACTTTTGACTCTGGTCTCTATCACTGACTTGCATAATGTCAACATAAGGGAACTCACGGGCCCATTTCCAACATGCACCCTGAGAAGCTGAAATAGAAAGTTAAGATTCGAAACCCTGAATTCAAATAGATTCTATATTCACTAAGGCCTTGTGATTGTTCCAAGCACTAATGAGAAGAAAACTAAAAAAAAATGATTTAAAAAATCATCCAAACCAGGCATGGTGGCACACACCTGTAATCCTAGTGGCTCAGGAAGCTGAGGCAGGAGGATCACAAGTTCAAGGCCAGCCTCAGTAACTTAGCAAGGCCCTAAGCAACTTAGTAGAACTTTGTCTCAAAATAAAAACATAAAAAAGGGCTGGGTATGTGGCTTAGTGGTGGAGTACCCCTGGGTTCCATCCCTGATCCCCAAAAAAGAAAAAAAATCATCCAAATAATGATTTTTAGTAGTATAAAATTTCCTGTTTGTTTATGTATAGCCAAAATGCATTTCAAGATGCTAATGATATCTAAATAATTGATTAACTAAATTTTGATTAATTGATTGCTTGAAAATAGACACTTGGGTGGATAAAGTGAAGACGTGGAGTTTCTACTGGTAAGCTTCTCAGAATGCACAGCAGCAAGACACTGCTACAGCACTCGGGTTTCACTGGTCTACTTGATTAACACTTTTCTGGTTATACAGCTTATCTCATTTTCCCAAGAAGAGAACTATTTATGAAGAGTCACGGCCCTTTCTTTGGCTGGATGGAAATGCCGCCCTCAAGCCACCAGCACAACCTGGACAAGAATGCTTCGTTGCCTCTGATAGGACCCTGGGGACTCTTATGCACACACATATTTATCTTCTCCTCCTTGTGCATACGAAATTCCACCATGAGGAAAGTCTATAGTCTCCAAGTCACTGGGCTTTCCAAAACCTGCGTCTTCCTCAGCTTAAGGGAGCCTCGCCTCAGCTAAGGGCCTCCTTCCCCACTCTCACTCAGCCGTAGACTTGTCTTTCAACCCCTGGGGCTGTGTGCCTTCCTCTTCCATTTTCTTCCCATCCTTTCCCTCCCACGGCACTCTCAAACCCCCTTCCCTCCATCCGCTGGTCTTCAATCTCTCTGTGACCCTGAACAATAATCCTATTACATCCCTGAACTCTATCCAGGACGTTCATCTCCATCCACCTTTTTAATGGCATTGTTAATGATTTGAGGGGAGTAAATCACAGTCAAGATAATGGCTGCAAAAAATTAATAGACATGATTTTTATGATATAATATACTAGTGTACTAATCGTGAGAACAGTTAATTGAAAAGCACTAAATATTTTATTATCCATTCAGCATTCTGTCTCCTTTTACCATTCAGCATTCTGTTTATTCTTTCCCCCATTCTGAACTTTTTACCTATTATTCTTTCATAATTTCTCATAAAGCAAAACTGCAGAGTAAGATAAAGGGGATTCTAATCACTACATCTAATTACAGAAATGAGTAAATCACCATTTAACATGCCATAATCTTAAGAAAAAGGGACAAGGCACGATTCAAGGAGACGCTAATGCCTTAAGCTTGGAGAGAAATCTAAAATAACCTAAGAATGACTGAAATGCTTGAGAAAATGGAGGCCTTTTTCCCCCTTTCTAATTTTTGAAAAAGAAGTATCAGTATCTCTTTTCCCTGACAATATCTTTCAATTAACTAAACTGCTTGGTTGTTGGGTTTTATGGCCATTGGCCACACACCAGGGAGGGGACAGCCCAGGTGTCTTGTTCATCTCTGTAGCCTTATCCAAAGCCCAGCACCCAGGGCCCAAGTGCAGAAACCCAGAGAATACACCAATATCCCACTTCTCCTCCCACACCCAAGGACCCTGTTCTCTTTAGCACTGCTGGACATGCTTGATGATTGTGTTGTCCACTTTTTTCCACATTAAGAAAAACACAATACGAACTAGAACATTCACCTTTCCACCATCAGATTACAAAAGTGGCCTCCTCCTGATGAAGTCAGATATTTTCGCATCTAATAAATTCCAATAAAAGTTCTCAAAGGCTGCATTCAGTCCTCAGACTTACTGGTTAGTTTACATAACAGATGAACTTTGTTTTGTTTCTTGGACTGGGAAGAGGAAAAAAATCACAATATCATATAAATTCTTGAAACCTAACAACCCTCTACCCCACTTGCTGCTATCATCTTCATCTCTAAAGAAGGAAGATAGCAAAGCTTACCAGCTGTGTTCACTCATCCAGAGCTGACTCTGAGCATGCCTGTCAAAAGGCCAAGTCCTCATTCCTCAGGCCTCACCAGCACCATCCTCCACCCCACTCCTACCCACTACCTCTCTGCTGCCCCACCCTCCAGACCCCCAGCTTTCCCCTGTAGGCCTTAAGCATTAACTGATCCAGGACACTTAGATTTTTTTCAGAGGACTCTTAAAGTCTTGGAAGAAAATTATAGTGAATTTCAAGCCCCCGGAAATAAATTATTTGACCATTGATCCCCAAACCTAAAAGATTTTCAGAATTGTCTGGAAATCCTGTTAAAATTATAGATTCCAAGTCTGTTCCACAGAGGCAGACTCTCCAGGGTACAGCCAGGAATCTGACCCTGTGATTCAACCCAGCCAGCACAGGGGCTGTCAACAAATGACCTCCAGGGTCATGGCATAAGCCACCACCTCAGCACCTTCCCCAAAACTGTCCTGACGTGGACACATTGAAATGAGAGAGCTGGAGGAGGTTAATTTACCAGAAAAGGTGGAAGCCATAATAATATGTATAGAAAAGAGAAAACAAATCAGTTATATTAACCATGGCTATATTTTTTTGCTAAACAGGATGTCAACTTCAACTCAGTCAGCTGAATCCACCACATTGAGATATTTGATCAGCTAATTGTATCAAATAAGAAAATGGCATTGGCTCTTTTTAATTTCTTCATTCCATTAGGCTATTGTAAAAGGCAGGATTTATAGATATGCATAAAGGCCTTTCCTTTCCTCCTCCAAACACAAGAATGAACCCTGGCCATTTTCTAAACCCAATCTGTTTTTAAATCCAGACCAGTGCTGAACTCCACTTCCCCTTATTAAGCAGAGGCCTCGTAATAATGCCAAACTGAAGGACACTCTTCAGAGGACACTCAACCCAACAGGGGAAGCCTCTTTCTTCTTACTTCCTGCCTTTGGAAATTCATCTAAGGACTTTGACCTAGAGAACAGTGCTCTGAGTTCAAGTTCTTGCTCCATTTCCAGGACTGAGTCTTTCAAGGGGGCCTTTCCTAACATCTATGGACATCATAGTACCTTGCCCTACCTTCAGTGAGTTACTGGGCCCCTCAGTCTCTCAAGGTGTCCCAGCTGTTTGATGTCAATTCAACCAGTTCTATACCCTGTCATGCCCCAATTAAAGCTGTTTGATACAAATGAGGAGTCATATAGTTCAAATTTGATTGATTTAAGTAATGTTTTTTATACCACCAGTAAGTTCTTATCTGAATAATAGATAATTATAATGCAATTAGCCACATTACAATGATAAATCGAGACTATGTTTGTCTGAACCATGAAAACTGTTATTTGTTGAGGTAATAATGTCAGTGAACTTCTAGGTAGCCAAAGGTGACTAAGCATGGCTAAGATGATCCTTTGGGTAGTAGAATATAGAAGAGGGAATTTAAGTACTCGTAGCTATATCACATACCATCAAGGATCCTTCCAACCATAGTCTATGAAGTTATTGCTAACCTTAAATACTATTATTACAGTATTATTAATATCAATCTATCTACTTGTTTTTACTTAAAGATACATCCTGGTAAATTATATTCCAGTAAATCAAGTCATATTTTATTACTGGGATTCTGCTACTGTATAGTAACATATACTCCATTACTTTGAGAAGAACATTTATTAGTATAAGTAAACTTATTTAAACTTCTTGGTTATTTTCCAAGAAGCACACCCTTGAGAGAGATTTTATACATCTCTTAGAGTACAAAATTATAAATTGCAGAAGTTGAAGAAAGGAGTTTTTTTAAGTATCTACTTAGTAGCCATAATAAAACAATAGTCTCTGCTCATCCTCACTTCCTGCCTTTGGAAATTCATCTAAGGACTTTGACCTAGAGAAGACATAACACATAATTTCCAAGATGTCATTCCCTTTGACCTGTCACAAAAGGTATAAGATCAAAACAATGTTGTCATTACTGCTAATGTACTAGATCTGCAATCCCATACAATTCTGTCTGATTGTACTCAGCTGATGTGGACAGTCATTGCAAATCATAAGATTACTGAGTAGGTACAGAATGTCCTTAACACCGACAGGAACATAATTGCTCTCAATGTTCTTAAAGAACATAACCATTATGTAAGCTTGGTGACTTCTTGTTTGCCTTGTCGGGTCAAACAACCCATTCTTCTCACTCTTCTCAGTAACCTGAATGAACTGAATCCAGGGTTCCTCTGAGCTCAGGCTTCTAGATGGGTCCAGCCAATAGAAGCATCAGCAGATCAAAGGTAAGAGAATGAGATAAAGGTATATGTCTTACTGACTGTTTCCCAGTGTGGTGGCTTTGCATTGGCTTCTTGCTCAGCTGAAGGCCTAGGACTTCTCAGGTGCCCTCTCCCCACAACACTCTCCAATTCTGTTCTACCAGGTATACTTTCTGCTGGGTCTAGCTTGTAGTTCTGCGATAGGTTCTGTTGCTTTTCTCAAACCCCACTCATACATTTTAAAACAGTCCATGAATTAAACTCTTCTAAACTATCCATCTTGAATATACCATTTATCTCCCATCAAAATCTTGACTTCTTATATCAGAGTTTACATCTTTGACAAGTTTATATGATAAGAGTAGGATATGCCTTATTGTACCCCTGGGATGCATGGTCAGCAACACATTTGTTATAATAACAAAACCAGGTTTTTGACCACTGTGGAATAGGTCAGACTGAGAATGGGCCAGAACCAATGTCCAGGAGACAGGTGGCATGACACAGCAAGACTGGAAATTAAAAAAATTAATAAGGGAGTTTGATAAAGAGATGACTACCTTGCAAAGTGAAGCCGAAAGCAAGTCTGACTCAGGAAAAGAATGTAAAGACTGAGATTCCAACATGGCGGCAGGCGCAGAGATATCAAGTCTCTGACCTCTTCAGCTGTGCGGGCATAGGGAGTCGTAAACAATCTAAATTCTGTTTGCTCAGGATCACTAGGCAATGCTGAACTGACGTGGAACTGGGGCGATCAGTCTGGGCCTTTCAGAACACACACTGAGCCCGGATCGGCTGAATTCAAGCTCCCGTTCGCCAGCTTCCTGCAGACAAACAGCTGTGACTCAGCACTAATCCATCCGGCTGAAACAACTGGTCGGCACTTCTGTTCCTACGGAGGTAAATGCCAACTGAGCCTTCATAGTTGGTGGCCACAGGTTTGAAACGGGGCTTGGGAGAGACAGTAAGGACCCACCCGTTGCATTGGTCACCTGGCAAAGGGAAACGAACTGTCGCCCTTTGCAAGAGATACCACCATGGCAGAGAACTGACGTCACCAGACTGCGGCGGAGGAGATAACTTCATTGAAACCTGCGGCTACAGGTGTGTAATCCCCTAGCCTTCCCTCTCCACACATCGGGGAAACCTTAAGGGCCCCTCCCAGCTCTCCCGTAAGGGCCCCTTCCAGCTCGATAGCCAGACCAAGGGAATCAGACGTGGCGCGGGACCGTGGCTCGGAACTCCCGGCTACTGCTCTCACCAGTGCTGACAACTGAGGTCTCTTGTACCGGTTACTGGGGGCGTGGCTACCGGAGGGCAAGTAAAATTCGCTGAGGATTCTCAGCCCCAAGCTCTACAAACTTAGGGTCTGAGGGAATGGCAAACAGGGAGAGTGTGCCCAGTCGTCCATGAAAACAGGGCTCCTGGGAGCAGCAGACCTGGCTGTAGCCAGTATTGTGGTGAGCGGCACCCGTGAGAGGGGCCTGGCTAGAGGAAAAGTGGGGAAGTGAATAGACACAAGAGGAGGCCCTAGGCACTCAGGATTGGAGACTCGTCCAGTCTGGGAGGAGCTGCTGCACAGTGATTGGTTCCCGCATATTGACAGGAGAAACTTGACCTGGTGGGCATAGCGCCACCTACTGGAAGAGAAGTTAATCAAACTCTAAGACTGCATTTATTAGTTTTTTTTTCTCTTTTTTTTGATTTGGGTTTTTTCTTTCATTTTCATTTTTCTTTCTTGTTTTTTAAATTTGTTTTTACAATTTTTTTAAAAATTTTTTTCTTCTAATTTTAATGTTAATTTTTTTTCTTATTATTATTTTTAATTTTTTTTCTTTTTTTATTTCCTATTATTTTTTCTTCTTTTGTCTTTTCATTTCTTTTCAATTTTCTTATTCCCCCTTCCTTGAATTCTACCTGCTTACTCTCCTTCTCTTTAGTGACTTCTTCCCTTCCCTTCTAATACCTTTCCTCCCAAGCATCAAATAAATTTATAGGAGTAAACAGTAACTCAGCAGTCAAACAGAACAAGAAGTAACATGAGCAACTTGAAAAAGCAAGGAAGAAAAGGAGTACAAACAATGCAGGACAGCCTAAATATTCAGGAGGACCTAGAGTCATCAGAAAAATGGTCATATAAAGAACTCAAGGAACACCTTAGACAGATGGAATGGAACCTTAAAGAGGATATGAGACAGCAAATTCAAGCAGCGAAAGAACACATTGAGAATGAATTACATAAACAGATAAAAGAAGAAGTTAAGCATCTTTATCAGGAGATAGAGATTATAAAAAATAATCAAACAATAATTCTAGAAATGAAGGAAACGACAAACCAGATTTAAAAAACTCAATTGAGAGTATCATTAACAGAGTGGAGCAAGTAGAAGCCAGAACGTCAGATAATGAAGACAAAATATATCATCTTGAAAAGAGTCTAGCCAACTCAGAAAGGCTGGTGAAAAATCACGAGAAAAACATCCAAGAGTTATGGGATAACATAAAAAAACCAAACTTACGAGTCATTGGGATAGAAGAAGGTACAGAGATTCAAACCAAGGGAATGAGTAACCTGCTGAATGAAATAATTACAGAAAACTTTCCAGAAATAAAAAAGGAAACAGATATACAAATTGAAGATGCATACAGGACACCGAGCACACAAAATCACAGTAGACCAACGCCAAGACACATTGTTATGAAGATATCCAATATACAGAACAAAGAGAAAATATTAAAAGCTACAAGAGAAAGGAGGCAGATTACATTCAGGGGTAAACCAATAAGGTTAACAACGGATTTTTCATCACAGACGCTGAAAGCGAGAAGATCCTGGAACAACGTATTTCAAACACTGAAAGACAACGGATGCCAACCAAGAATTCTGTATCCAGCAAAATTAAGCTTCAGGTATGACAACGAAATAAAAATCTTTCATGATAAACAAAAGTTAAAAGAATTTGCAGCCAGAAAACCAGCATTGCAAAGCATTTTGAGCAAAACACTACACGAGGAAGAAATGAAAAACAATAACCAAAACTATCAGTGGGAAGTGCCTCGGTAAAGACAGAGGGCGAGGGGAAAGATAATCATGGAAAAACAAACTAAATTTTTTAAAAAAAAGGATAAATAATCAAACATGGCTGGAAGTACAAACCATATATCAATAGTAACTCTGAATGTTAATGGATTAAACTCTCCAATAAAGCGACATAGGCTGGTATCATGGATTAAAAAAACAAATCCAACAATATGCTGCCTCCAGGAGACACATCTGATTGGAAAAGACATACAAAGGCTGAAGGTGAAAGGATGGGAAAAAATGTACCACGCACACGGTCCTCGTAAGCAAGCAGGGGTGGCCATCCTCATATCGAATAAAATCAACTTCAAGACTAAGTTAATCAAAAGGGATAAGGAAGGACATTATATACTGTTAAAAGGAACCATTCACCAACAAGACATAACAATTATCAATATTTATGCACCAAATAATGGTGCTGCGACATTCATAAAACAAATTCTCCTCAAGTTCAAGAATCAAATAGACCACAACACAATAATTATGGGTGACTTCAACACACCTCGCTCACCATTGGACAGATCCTCCAAACAAAAGTTGAATAAAGAAACTATAGAACTCAATACCACAATCAATAACCTAGACTTAACTGACATATATAGAATATATCAACCATCATCAAATGGATATACTTTTTTCTCAGCAGCACATGGATCCTTCTCAAAAATAGACCATATATTATGCCATAGGGCAACCCTCAGTAAATATAAAGGGGTGGAGATAATACCATGCATTTTATCTGATCATAATGGAATGAAACTGGAAATCAATGATAAAAGAAGGAAGGAAAAATCCTACATCACATGGAAAATGAACAATATGTTACTGAATGATCAATGGGTTACAGAAGACATAAAGGAGGAAATCAAAAAATTCTTAGAGATAAATGAAAATACAGACACAACATATCGGAATCTATGGGACACAATGAAAGCAGTTTTAAGAGGGAAATTCATCGCCTGGTGGTCATTCCTCAAAAAAAGAAAAAACCAACAAATGAGCTCACACTTCACCTCAAAGCCCTAGAAAAGGAAGAGAAAAATAACAGCAAATGTAGCAGAATGCAAGAAATAATTAAAATCAGAGCGGAAATCAATGAAATGGAAACAAAAGAAACTATTGAAAAAATTAACAAAACTAAAAGTTGGTTCTTTGAGAAAATAAATAAGATCAACAGACCTTTAGCCATGCTAACGAAGAGAAGAAGAGAGAGAACTCAAATTACTAACATACGGGATGAAAAAGGCAATATCACAACATATGCCACAGAAATACAGAAGACAATTAGAAATTATTTTGAAAACCTATATTCCAATAAAATAGAAGATAGTGAAGACATCGATAAATTTCTTAAGTCATATGATTTGCCCAGACTGAGTCAGGAGGATACACACAATTTGAACAGACCAATATCAATGGATGAAATTGAAGAAGCCATCAAAAGACTACCAACCAAGAAAAGCCCAGGACCGGATGGGTATACAGCGGAGTTTTACAAAACCTTTAAAGAAGAATTAATACCAATACTTTTCAAGTTATTTCAGGAAATAGAAAAAGAGGGAGCTCTGCCAAATTCATTCTATGAGGCCAACATCACCCTGATTCCGAAACCAGACAAAGACACCTCAAAGAAAGAAAACTACAGACCAATATCTCTGATGAACCTAGATGCAAAAATCCTCAATAAAATTCTGGTGAATCGGATACAAAGGCACATCAAAAAAATTGTGCACCATGATCAAGTAGGATTCATCCCTGGGATGCAAGGATGGTGTTATAAATGTTATTCACCACATCAATAGACTTAAAAATAAGAACCATATGATCATCTCGATAGATGCAGAGAAAGCATTCGACAAAGTACAGCATCCCTTTATGTTCAAAACATTAGAAAAACTAGGGATAACAGGAACTTACCTTGACATTGTAAAAGCTATCTATGCTAAGCCTCAGGCTAGCATCATTCTGAATGGACAAAAGTTGAAGGCATTCCCTCTAAAATCTGGAACAAGACAGGGATGCCCTCTCTCACCACTTCTATTTAATTTAGTCCTTGAAATACTACCCAGAGCAATTACACAGACAAAAGAAATTAAAGGCATAAAAATAGGAAAAGAAGAAATTAAATTATCACTATTTGCGGACAACATGATCCTATACCTAGAAGACCCAAAAGGATCTACAAAGAAACTACTAGAACTAATAAATGAATTCAGCAAAGTGGCAGGATATAAAATCAACACGCATAAATCAAAGGCATTTCTGTATATCAGCGACAAAACTTCTGAAACGGAAATGAGGAAAAACACTCCATTCACAATATCCTCAAAAAAAATAAAATACTTGGGAATCAACCTAACAAAAGAGGTGAAAGATTTATACAATGAAAACTACAGAACCCTAAAGAGAGAAGTAGAAGAAGATCTCAGAAGATGGAAAAATATACCCTGTTCATGGATAGGCAGAACTAACATTATCAAAATGGCAATATTACCAAAAGTTCTCTATAGGTTTAATGCGATACCAATCAAAATCCCAACAGCATTTCTTGTAGAAATAGATAAAGCAATCATGAAATTCATACAGAAAAATAAAAGACCCAGAATAGCAAAAGCAATTCTAAGCAGGAAGTGTGAATCAGGCGGTATAACAATACCAGATTTCAAACTATACTACAGAGCAATAGTGACAAAAACAGCATGGTACTGGTACCAAAACAGGCGGGTGGACCAATGGTATAGAATAGAGGACACAGAGACTAATCCACAAAGTTACAACTATCTTATATTTGATAAAGGGGCTAAAAGCATGCAATGGAGGAAGGATAGCATCTTCAACAAATGGTGTTGGGAAAACTGGAAATCCATATGCAACAAAATGAAACTGAATCCCTTTCTCTCGCCATGCACAAAAGTTAACTCAAAATGGATCAAGGAGCTTGATATCAAATCAGAGACTCTGCGTCTGATAGAAGAAAAAGTTGGCTCCAATCTACTTATTGTGGGGTCAGGCTCCAAATTCCTTAATAGGACACCCATAGCACAAGAGTTAATAACAAGAATCAACAAATGGGACTTACTTAAACTAAAAAGTTTTTTCTCAGCAAGAGAAACAATAAGAGAGGTAAATAGGGAGCCTACATCCTGGGAACTAATTTTTACTCCTCACACTTCAGATAGAGCCCTAATATCCAGAGTATACAAAGAACTCAAAAAAATTAGACAATAAGATAACAAATAACCCAATCAACAAATGGGCTAAGGACCTGAACAGACACTTCTCAGAGGAGGACATACAATCAATCAACAAGCACATGAAAAAATG
Organism: Spermophilus citellus; assembly: GCF_964194105.1. NCBI lineage: Eukaryota > Metazoa > Chordata > Mammalia > Rodentia > Sciuridae > Spermophilus > Spermophilus citellus. The sequence goes on from NC_138192.1 coordinate 80,074,040, forward strand.
CTCTCCATCTCTAGCAGTCAGAGAAATGCAAATCAAAACCACCCTAAGACACCATCTCACTCCAGTAAGATTGGCAGCCACTATGAAGTCAAACAACAACAAGTGCTGGCGAGGATGTGGAGAAAAGGGTACACTTGTACATTGTTGGTGGGACTGCAAATTGGTGCGGCCAATTTGGAAAGCAGTATGGAGATTCCTGGGAAAGCTGGGAATGGAACCACCATTTGACCCTGCTATTGCCCTTCTTGGACTATTCCCTGAAGACCTTAAAAGAGCAAGCTACAGGGATACTGCCACATCGATGTTCATAGCAGCACAATTCACAATAGCTAGACTGTGGAACCAACCCAGATGCCCTTCAATAGATGAATGGATAAAAAATGTGGCATCTATACACAATGGAGTACTATGCAGCAATAAAAAATGACAAAATCATAGAATTTGCAGGGAAATGGATGGCACTAGAGCAGATTATGCTTAGTGAAGCTAGCCAATCCCTAAAAAACAAATACCAAATGTCTTCTTTGATATAATGAGAGCAACTATGAACAGAGTAGGGAGGAAGAGCAGGAAGAAAAGATTAACATTAAACAGAGACTTGAGATGGGAGGGAAAGGGAGAGAAAAGGGAAATTGCATGGAAATGAAGGGAGACCCTCATTGCTATACAAAATTACATATAAGAGGTTGTGAGGGGAATGGGAAAATAAACAAGGAGAGAAATGAATTACAGTAGATGGGGTAGAGAGAGAAGATGTGAGGGAAGGGGAGGGGGAATAGTAGGGGATAGGAAAGGTAGCAGAATACAACAGTCACTAATATGGCAGTATGTAAAAATGTGGATGTGTAACCAACGTGATTCTGCAATCTGCATTTGGGGTAAAATTGGGAGTTCATAACCCACTTCAATCTAATGTATGAAATATGATATGTCAAGAGCTTTGTAATGTTGTGAACAACCAATTAAAAAAAGAATATAAAGACTATTAGTACAAAGTCCAAGTATTATTCCAGCCTGAGGCAAAGCAGGTGATCAGCTTGGAGTCAAATGAGAGGCATTTGGGGGGATCCAGAAGTACAGACAATGTCAGGGGCAGGTTTCTGATAACTCAAATATGGGGAAAACTTGAGATCGTGTGCAGAAATCCATGTAGAAAATAAAACACCAGGGAGCAAAACTATCCTAATGTCACTGAGGAATAGACACACAAGGCAGGGACCTACACAGCAGCGCTGGACTGTCAAGCTCAGAATGAGACCAGATACAAAAACAGACCAAACCAAATCAAGGAGCCCGTGTCTTCCAATGCCTCTGAACCATCTGCCTAGAGTCAGTGATAGAACTGAAATCTGGGGAGGCACTGAGTTGGGAAACTGTGGAGAATGGAGGTTAGATAAACTAGTTGCCAAGGTGAAAGGCATTCTTAGGTGGGATAACATTCAGGCTGTTAAACATTTCCTACCTAATCTTTACCTTGGGAATTGCATTTGGGGAAATATGGTTCCTAAATGGACCAAAAGGTAAGAGTTTAAGAAGGTAGTTTTCTGTACCACTAGCACTTACTGAATTTACTCTGTGCTAGAAACTGGGCTTCAACATGCATCTTCTAACATCCACACGACATCTACAAGAAAGATACTATTATTACCTCCATTTTAGGGATAAGAAAACTGAGGTTAGAGAGGATAAATCGTTTTCCTAAGGCCACTAAAAGCTAATGATGGCACTGAGATTCAACCCAGCTGAGGCCACCCTCCCTACTAATAAGACAGTGTCTATAGCAGCATCGAAGAGTCAAATGAAGGCTGAGCTATCAGTCATCAGTGGAGTGTACGAGTGGGTGGTCCACGGTATATTTATCTAGACAAATAGATAGTTATAAACCCTCAGGGAGTTTTGTTCTGCTGCAGAACATTCTCATATGTTATTGTTAAGATAATAATTTCATTGGTTTCAGACAGCAATGTTGTCTTTTTCCAGGAGGGAAGGTTTGACTGCCTTCTCACCAGTCTGAGGAGCACCTGGCAACAGCGGTGTGACATTCAAAGTCCTTCTAGTTACTCTCCTTGCAAAAGAATTCACATTTGGTCTCCTAATCAAGATCAAGAGTGGAGGTAAAGGTAGGAGACAAGGACCTTTGTAATGGAACCTTGGGTTTTTAATAGCTTTCAAACTGATTTTTAGCATCAGAATCATTTGGTAAATGCAATCTTATTCAGAATCTGGATATCTAAAGTTCATAAAATCAGAACATTTCTGATCTAAATTTTGGAAGTAGGCCAAATATTGCCAACTCAATTATCCCAAGATACTCTGAAGTTCTGAGTTAGAAGGAAAGAAAGAAAGGAAGGAAGAAAGAAAACAACTGTGATTTTGTCAGTGTCTTATAAAGCACCATATAGTCTTACCCTGTGATCCAGAAATTATGCTCCTAGATGTTTACATAAATGAGTTGAAAACTGATTTCCACACAGATAAACACAGAACACAGATGTTACAGCAACTTCATTCATAATTGCCAACAACTGAAAGCAACGAAGATGACCTTCAACAAGTAACTTGATAAACAAGCTTTGGTATATCCCTCCAATGGATTAATATTCAGGAATAAAAGGAAATGAGCCATTAAGCCATGAAAAGACATGGAGGAAACTTCAGTGCATATTACAAATGAAAGAAGCCAGTCTGCAAAGGCTACATGCTATATGATTATATATGACAATATGTGACATTTTGGAGAAGGCAAACTGCAGAGGCAGTGAAAAGATCAATGGTTGCCAGAAGCTGGGAGCAGGGGGACAGAATGATTAGGTGTAGCACAGAGTTTTTTAGAACAGTGGAAATTTTCTGGGTGATATTGTAATGGTGGATACATGATATGCATTTATCAAGACCTATAGAATGTACAATCGCAAAAGTAAACCCTAACGTAACCTACGGACTTTAAGGAAGATACATCAATACTGGTCTATCAATTGTAAGAAACGAACCACACTAAGTCAAAACATTAATAACGGGGGAAAATGAAGGTGGGATGTCCATGGCCTAATCCCCTGAACCTGTGAATATATTATTTTACATGGCAAAAGGGACTTTGCAAATGTGATTTAGTTAAGAGCCTTGAGATGAGGAGATTATCTGGAATTGTTCAGGTAGGCTAAAGTTTATCTTAAATTCTTAAGGACAAAAATCATTTCCCTAGTCAAAGAGTGACTGCAGAAGATGGGTTGAAAGATGCAACATTGCTGGTTTGAAAATGAAGCAGGGGGCCACAAGCCAAGGAATGTGGGTGGTCTTGAAGAGCTAGAAAAAGCAAGGAAGAAGATCTCCTCCAGAATTTGCTGTTTTCTTCCCTAGAAAGAACACAGCCCTACCAGCGTCTTTCCATTGTTCAGATCCAGTCAGACATCTGACCTCAAGAAGCATAAGATGAATGTGTGTTGGTTTAAGCCGCTAAGCTGTGGGAATTGGTATGGCAGCAACAAGAAACTAACACAATTCATTATGAACTGGAAACCAGTCCTGGGCTATACCTGCCTCTATAGCCCATCTTGTATGCTTCCCCAAGGAAGCAGTTAGGCTCACCATCCCCAGTGGAAGACCACCCATCCAGTCATGAACTTAATAGCAAGAATGTTTGGGGGGGACAGAGCAGTTCATTAGGATGTATCTTTGAGTAATGCTCAAACAATTTCACTTGAAAAGAAAAACCAAAAATATTCCATCTCAACAGACTCTTGTGGGGGAAAAAAAAAAAACAACAGCTTGATATATTGCAAAGAGTCTGTGCTTTGGAGCCAAACAGGCTCTGTTTGAATCTTAACTCTGTCATTAATTAGCCTGTGGTTTTTACACAAGTCACTTAAGCCGAGCCTCAGAGCCCTTGCCTGGGAAGTGATAAAATAATAATTATACACAAAAATGCAAAGTATATAATCATGTTTGGACAAAAATCAAAAATAAGAGTCATAATCGTATACAATATCTTCAAGCAAACAAGCAGTAGAAAAATGTGTAAAGTTGTTCCTCTTTTGTTCTCAGTGATAGTCATTGAACACATGCTACACTGGTACCTCTAAGTAAACGCTGTGTTCCAGAATTTGCAACAGGAGAAGTGGCACAGTGAAGAAAAGTGGGTAAACATATGGAAGGGATCATCTATAATCTATCTACCCATGTAGTTTTCCATTTAAAAGAAAAGAAAAAGCACTGATACTAGATAACACATGATGTAGGGCTGTCCCCTGCATTGCAAACTCAAAAGCCTCCCCACATCTGATGTTTCTGAAAAGCCTCTGCTCTTGATAATTCACCAGCCTCTGCATCTTCAAGATGTTTTCTGTTTAAAATTCATTGATAAACAAAGTGAAGAGCCTCACAGCAGAACTGGATCAATACCTCGTATCTCTCTCTAGGAGATGGAAGAGGTAACTTTCCATTGTTCAGGGTAATGATTGCTTTCAACCCTTCAATCCTGTCACGGACACCACCACAACTGCCCTGAAAAATTCACCTGCAGAGGATGCTACCCAGCCTGTGAAAGGCAGATTCTAACAAGAAATATTTTCATAAGAGATTTATAAAGGCCTGTGACTTTTTTTCCCAGAAAATATACAAATATGTTCTAAAGCATAAAATCACCAGGTAGGCTTCCATGAGCACAGAAAATGTGAGGTGTCCTTTCAAAAGTAGCAAAAACAAGCTTGCTATCCCTATTTCAGGTCAACACAACACCAGCAGAGGAAAGCATTCACTTGTTGTGCACAGCTATTCATCACCCAATCAAAAATATAATTGATGATTCATAAAATATGTATACAAATAAGTATGTTGATGAAAACACAAACTGTGCATGTGTGTGCTGTGTTTTTGAATATTACCCAAATAAACAATAAAGTCTTAGCTTATACATCTCAAAAAGGGGGGCCTCTATCAAAGGAGGGACCTTGAAAGCTACATTAATTACTATGATTCTGCTGTTACCTGAAACATTTTGAAACTCCTTTTGAGGAGCTAACCTTTGGACTCAGGAATACTGCTTTGGTTTAGATATAAGGTATCCCCTGAAAGTTCGTGTGTGAGACAATACTAGAACATTCGGAGGTGAAATAACTGGGTTATGAGAGCCTTAACCTAATCAGTGCACTAATTCTCTGATAGGGGTTAACTGGGTGGTAAATGTAGGCAGGTAGGATGTGGCTGGAGGAAGTGGTCACTAGGGGTCTGCCTTTGGAGTATATATTTCATCTCTGGCCAAAAAAAAAAAAAAAATTCTCTTTCTGCTTCCTGATTGTCCTATCCTGAGTTGCTTTCATCTTCCACATCCTTCTGCTATGATGTTCTTCCTCACCTCCAGCCCAGAGCAATGAAATCAGCTGTCTGTGGACTGAGATCTCTGAAACTGAGAGGCAAATAAAATTTTCCTCCTCTAAAATGGTTCTTGTTGGGTTTTTTGATCACTGTGATGAAAAAGCTAACTGAAACAACCACTCTTCTGCTTTAACCTTATTGGTTGCAGATATTGATCCCTTGAGTGATATATTTTTATTAAGGAACTCAAAAAATTTTTGGAGCCCGGTTTGATTAGCAAGGTATGTTATCATTTGAAATCATGCATTATGGATCAAAATCAAGGATTGTAGACAAAACCATAAAGCTTGAGTTCTGAGAAGCTCAAAAACTGACCACAGAGAGCTTTCAAATGGGAAATTTAAAAGAGGCATGAATAATGACATCACTAGCCTAGATATATATGATTTAAAAATTATTCTTATGAAAGGAGAAATCTTGCTTGATGTATGCTACAACATCTGTCTGAAAGAGAAATCTCTTTAATTTACAGCAACAATTTTTCAAGTTTGACCTCAGGACTCCTTAGCACTTTTAAAATATTGAGACCTCAAAGAACTTTTGTTTATGCAAGTTATATCCATTGATATTTACCATGTTAGAAATTAAAACTGAGAAATTTGTGAAACATTTATTGATTCATTTAAGAATAACAGTAATAAATCACTAGGTGTTGATATAAATAACACTTTAATGCAAAATGGCATTTTCCAAAATGAAACAAAATTCAGCAAGAATAATGGTATCATTTTAAATCTTTGTAAATCCCTTTAATATGTGGCTTAATGAAAGCCAGTAAGCTCTCATGCCTGTTCCAACATTCAATCTGTTGCATGTCACAAGTCACACAAACTAGAAAACTCTACTGTATTCCATGGGAGAATGAGAATGAGAAACACAAAGTGTGTCCTTGTGTTATAGTAGAAGTAGTTCTCTGCTGACAGACTATCCTAAGGGTCTTGGGGATTCCCAGGGTTCCTGCGATTACAGTGGGAAAACCACTACTTTAGAGTCACACCTGGAGCATGACAATAAACACAAAATTTGTGTATGTGTGCATGTGTATATATGTTAGCTTTCTAGTACTGTGACAAAATGCCTGAGAAAAGTAATATAAAGGAGGGAAGACTTCTTTCCCCTATGGTTTCAATCTGTGGTCACTTGGCTCTGTTGTTTCTGTGCCTATAATGAGGTTCAGGAAAGTTACTCACTTCCTGGTGGCTGGGAAGGAGAAGGAGAGAGAGAGAAAAAAGTAGGGAGGGCCAGAGGGGAGAGGTAGAGGAAGAGAAATGAACCAGCCTTCAAGGGCACACCCCCAGTAAACTCACTTCCTTCCACCAGTCCCCACCTCTTAAAGGTTTTATCAGCTCCCAGCAGCACTATCAGCAGGGGACCAAGCATTTAACACAAGTCTTTGGGGGACACTTAAAATCCAAACTGTAAGAGTGTGCATGTGTGCAGGCACTCGCGCGCGTGTGTAAAAACTAAAAGCTGTATGAGAATTTGGCAGCCCTTTAACATTGCTCTAAAGAAAATAGGTTTCTAAGTCTTCAGGCTCCTAATCTCACTTTCACCCTAAGAGGACATTGGGCTAATTTGCCCCAGCAGCTCAGCTAAACCATCATCATCTCCTGTGCTCCTGAGCTACATCTGTGTCCTTCAGTGCCAATTCATGGGGTCCTTTAGTCTGCCACTGGAAACATCAGCCAGAGCAGTAGCCCCAACAGTCAGCTGCTGCTACGTAAGGAAACCGTTTAGAATGGCCAGTGGCTCAGCATCAGTGTGTTTGCTGTTTATTCCAAACACATAGATTGTTTTCACCCCAAAGGGATGACTGATATTACTCAGTTAACACTTCAGCCACAGAAGATCCAGTCATCTTTCAGCAAAACACCAGGAAGGTACAGGTTGGTGGGCTGGTGGGTGGTTGAGACTCCAGGACTCCAAACCCTGCAAACATGAGGACATGCTCTCAGATGGCCAGGATGGCATTTCTCAGACCTTGTACTGATGGGATGGAAAAGGTACCTCTTGGGCTGAACATTTGAGGAAAATATTATAGTTTCCCCCACTCCAAGAAAAAAAAAACTATCATTTCAGCACATATAAATATCTTAGTAGAAAAAGCATTCAATTGAGGAATCTAGCTATCTGGAGCTGGTCCCCAGGTTGTATCTAATTAGCTGTGTGTCCCTGGGCAAATTGCCTAATCCCTCTAATCCCAAGGTTCTACTTAGGTAAAAATGGGAACATTAAAACAAATAAACCCCAATGACCTTTCAATTTTAAAATTCTATGCTCCTAAAGCCTGGGGTAACCTACAAGTACACAAGCACAGGAAAAGATATATAAGAGGAAGGAAGAATGTGAGACACATTTCTGTAAAAGAGCTCTTTAAATCATTGTGGGCACCCACCAATGGGATGGAGTGTGGGCAGATGACGCAGACACCACCTTCCAGAGCCTCAGGGGTTGGAGCTCTGCACATCCCCACTCCACCAAGTGTGGCTGCTTTCCAGGGACTCTGCCCTTCGCTGTTTAGTATCTCATTATTCCCAGGGATCCAGGCAGAATGTATGAAGCCCTCCCCATGATACTGAGCATATGGCCTGGCTCAAGAAGTGCTCTTCTGCACAGAGAACTAAGAGGTGTCACAGAGACAAAAACACCTGGCTGTAACCAGGATCCTCAACAAAATGTTCCTTATCCTTGAAACATGCGCACAGCCGATGTTAATGCTCAACGTGAAAATGGGAGCAGGCGAGACCAAGTTCCCCTGAATGACACCCCCTCCCTCTCAGCTCTGCCACATGCTCACATGAAATATCAAATTGCTTGCAGCTCATATTGAATAATGAATATGCCCGCCTCAGCCTATCACCAAGCCTTCAGCAGTTTGCCGGGGGAACTAGGAGAGATGTTAGAGGTTTGCAGGCCAAGCACAAAATTGAAGACAAGCTTGAATTAATAATTTGCTTATTTCTATACATGCGCTTCAAAATAAAGTGCAAATTGAATAAGGTAATAACAGAGCTTGGGAGAGAAGAGGGGGGAAAAAAGCTTTCCTCTTGCAAACTGCTGACACTTCAATTTCATTATCTCTCACCACCCTGAAAGTGATTTGCAAATGTTCTCTCCCTATGTCATCATGTGGAAATGTCTTCAGGTAGAGCCAAAATGAATGGAAACCGATTCCATGGAGCTGTGAGGAAAAAAATTAAACCTCTCATTTCAAATGGATTTTTTTAGAACACATTTTTTAAAATTGTTCTCCGTGGACCTCAGCAACTGAATCACTTGGGAGTCCCTTAGAAATCTCAGGGAGGTTTCACAAATTTTCTATTCCAGGTTAATTTCCCTTTTCCTCATATAGACACAAAAAATTTCTATCATGTGCTTGATGACCACAAGCCTCTGAGGTCACATGGACTATCATGGTCGATCACATTTGCCCCTGTATGGTTGTGCCTATAAATTTAGACACATTTCCTTCTAGGTTTGTAGTCATTTCTCCCTTAGGTCATAGTCAAGCATTTGTAGAAGAATAAAAACAATGTTATGTTTAATCCAGCATTGGCATCTCACTCCAACAGGGCTATTTTCTGGGCTTCATGGACATTAGGAGGGAAATGTTTTAAAAGAAATATATATCCACACCCAGAAGTAAATCTCACCTGAAGTTTCTTAAATTTGTTTTTATTGTGTATATTTCAGGAATGCTATGTGATGCTTTTAATGTTTTTATTTTAAATTGATACATGGTAATTGTACCTATTTATGCGGAATGGTGGGACATTTTAATATACAACATTATGTTTTAAGAGACTCAAATATGGGGCTGGGAATGTGGCTCAAGCGGTAGCGCACTCGCCTCGCATGCGTGCGGCCCGGGTTCGATCCTCAGCACCACATACAAAAACGAAGATGTTGTGTCCGCCAAGAACTAAAAAAATAAATATTAAAAAAAATCTCTCTCTCTCTCACTCTCTCTCCTCTCTCACTCTCTCTAAAAAAAAAAAAAAAAAAAGAGAGAGACTCAAATATTGAAGGAAACATACCCCCAAAAAACCTCGAAGGAGGAACAAGCTGAAGACTTCCCCTGTTTCCTAGTTCTTGTGGAAGTGAGTCTGTGAACAGTTTGGAGCAGCTCTGAGGAGCACTCTCTCCCTTTTTGATAGACAAAACCACACTAAGATAACCCGTAGAAGAGCAGAAATTCATGTCTTCACTCATGCTTTTCCTTGGAATGCCTGCTTCCTCTCCTCCTTTCCCCTCCAAAGCTCTTGGCCTGTTCACTCTTTGTGGTGGTCATCTGCAAACCTTCCTGATGCCTTAAAATCAGTTTAGGTTTCCTCTGTACATGCTGGCCTCACCAGATGCAACCCACCTGATGATTTGTCTATAATTTCACTAAAATATAATCTCCTGTAACAGGAACTCCAATTTGCTGGGGTTTGTGTTCCCAGTACTCTCTCCATTACCTGGCATATAGTAGGAACAAAAGCCTAGGCGAAAGAATGAGTACACTTGGGATACGCTGGACAGTCATCCAGAGCTGGGAAGGGAGGCCAGCAGAGGAAGTGAAGATCAAGGTTCTAGAGGTTAGCAATGGACCTTTAGGCCTCTCACTTCTGGGTTTCTGGTTTACATCCAATCTTGACATGCAACTTATGAACTGAAATAGATCAATACCTATTTGGTCGTGAAGACTAGTACTGTTTTCACAAGTCAACAACCAAAGCCAGAAGAAATGGAAAATCACTACTTTATCAAGATTCTCTAAGACACTGTGGGACCACTGAGGCCCAGGATCACTTTCCTCTAGAAGTAATCTAAGAGCCTCTTGGCAAAAACAATCTGTGAACATGCAAAAAGATGTCTCTCAGGACTCTGGTCTTGCCTTGCCTTTAATCTTCCCTTGAGAGTCATCAGGTAAGGACAGAAATGGGCAACCCAGTAAAGTCAATCATAGCCATCTCCTTCCTCCTCCTTTGCAAAGAGGACTCCGTGTCTGTAAATTGGAAATTGATAAAGATGAGACTATAGAACATAATCTCAGAGCAGTTTCAAGAAATAGAAGGGAAAAACAACACAGAATGCCATATGAATCATGATACATTACAAATTACTGGTCACAGAAGAAGTGAAGAGAAAGAAACAAAAACATCTCCACTAGCAGGTTTCTAATACTCCCCATGTACAAGGCTGGATTGTTATTCCTTCCTTTCAAAATCCACTTTTTCTCCAGTGTTCATTATCCTAGTCAATGGTACCAGTATTCACTGTTACCCAAACTGAAACCTTGGCCCTCATTCTTGCTTCATTATTAACTTATCTTTCTCTATCATCTCATCTAATCAGAGAGTAAGAACTGCTGACTACCTTCTAAATATCTCTCTTCACTTCCTGTTGTTAGGACCTTATTCCATCATTATCTATGGTCCACATTTTGTATTAACTCAAGTATTATCTGCTACTTAAAGTTCAAAATCTGACTGTGGAGCCAACCTAGATGTCCTTCAGTGGATGAATGGATAATATATATATATATTCATGGATATATATATATATATATATATATATATATATTGTGTATATATATCATATATACACAATGGAATTTTACTCAGCGTTAAAAGAGACAATACCATGGCATTTGCAGGTAAATGGATGGCATTGGAAAAGGTAATGCTAAATGAAGTCAGCCAATCCCAAAAAAACAAACACCAAATGTTTTCTCTGATATAAGGAGGCTGACTCATAGTGTGGTAGGGCAGGAGAGCATGGGAGGAATAGATGAATTCTAGATAGGGCAGAGGGGTGGGAGGGAAAAGGAAGGGGCGGGGGATTAGCAAGAATGGTGGAATGTGATGGATATCATTATACAAAGTACGTGTATAAAGACTTGAATTGGGTGTCAACATACTTTATATACAAACAGGTGCAAAAATTGTGGTATATATGTGTATTAAGAATCGTAATGCAAACAACAACAACAACAAAGTACATGCATAAAGGCAAAAAAAGAATAGCATTACCTTAGATTAGGTAGAGGGAAATGAAAGGAGGGGAAGAGGCAGGGGAAGTGGGGATAAGAAAGATAGTAGAATGAAACAGACATTATTACTTTATGTAAATATGTGACTGTATGACCAACATGATTCTACAATATGTATACTCAGAAAAATGAGAAATTATATTTAAAAAGTTCAAAATCTGGGTAATTTAACACAATAAAAATTTATTTGTCCACCCAACAGAGTTCAGTGAGAATTGGTGGTAGAACTCCTATTGTAAACACTTGTTCAGGGACCCAGATCTTTTCTTCCCTGTGACTTTGCCATTTTCTAGATTTTTTGAGTCTGCTGCTTGGTCCACTGCTTTTGGGTCCAGCAAATGAGGGGGAGTGAGGGTGGGAGAGAGGAGGGAACGCGCATGGAGGCTTGCCAAGCATAGGAACAACAAATATGACATCAACTCTCAGACCATTGGCCAACACTCCATTGTGTGGCCTCACCAAATAGTGAAAAGGTTGGAGAAATAATCTAACTATGGGCCAGGATGGGGGGGAAAAAAAGCATATTTATTGCTTGACATTAGCATCCTCTGTGCATAAATCTCCCATCAGCTCTTGACCTAATCACCCCATTCAAGCCATTCTCCACACTGCAGACAGAACCAGGGAAAGTTCTGATCACACCACTCTCTAACTTGTAACCCTTCAAGGGATGCCACTGCTCATTAAACCCTTTTTTGCTGTGTGCGAATTAGGGATTTGGGGGTGGTTTTTTTTTTTTCAGTCAAGTAGAAACCCCATGCAAAAGAATAAAGAATTTATTTAAGGGAATAGACCTCACACAATTGTAATAGAGGAGTCTATGTTGGCTGTTGCCTCTGCATCTAGTTCTGACCTGAAGCTATCATAGTTCAACAGGATTGATGACCAGCAGGCAAGTTGAATGTGCACAAGAGCAAGGACAAATTGGAACCCAGGAAATGAATGGGACTCCAGAAGCAAACTGGAAACTATGAAGACAAACCAGAACCCACGTCTGTTAATCACCACCTTCAATGTCAACCTTCACCTTGGAGCTAAACATGTACTTGGCCCAGGCCTCAAAGAAACTAAAGAAGAAGAAGATCTGGCAGGACCTGGAGGAGCAGCAGATCCAGGTGCTGCTCTTTGCCAGGAAGGTGAGAGAGTAGATCTCAGACACATCGCAAGTCAACATCGCAAGTCACCCTGGCACCTAAATCCCACACCAATGCTCATGTATGCAAGTTTATCTGTTGCTTCACTCCAGCCTTCCAAGTCTCTCGCAAAATATCTCTCACGGCCTATAGTAACCCAGAGGCACACCCAAAGGGAATTTGGGGAAATAGAACATAGCTCAGCCAAGTGGACAAAGTCCAAAGCCACTGTATAACATGGTCTAGAAGTCTTGGCATGATCTGCCCCACCTACCTCTACAGTCCCTCTGAGGGAACATTCCCCTTTCTTCATTCTTTAAAGGCCACTCCCACAGAAAGCATTCCTTAACCAATTTTTTCTTTAAAATGCTAAGGGTACATTTAATTACTTCTTTAAATTCTGGCTTTACCATTATACTAAAAGCTCCAAAAGGGCAAGGACCTAGTGTGTAACAGACACTATTGTGTCCCAGCCTGGAGATGGTACCTAGTACACAGAAGGCACTCAATAAATACTTTATGGAGAAACATCAGTTGATGTGTTATCAGTGGATCCCTTCTTAGACAGAATTCCAATTAAGGCCCAGAGGATTAATATTTACCCAGTTTTTTTTTTTCAAAGTATCTCTAAAGTAGAAAAGACAGCCACCTGAATGAAAATCCATTCCAGCCAACATCCATTCTCATTGTACTCCCCTAAATCTTTAATGCCTTGAAAACTACCCAGTGAAGTTCTCACTTAAGAGATATAGGCCACTAAATTATTAAATATTAGCAACAGAGAAGATAAGGGATTCTTTCTTTTGGAGATTTATAAGAAATAGTACACAGCTAACATTTCTGCAATATATTAGAACCACCTGCCCCAGTGCAGGGAGAGAGCTTCTATGACCCTTCAGGGAAATTCCAGTTCAATGAGCCTATCAAAGTTATTTTACTAGCACAGCCATGTAAGATTAATCATCTTCGTGAATTCTTAATTGCTGTGGTCAAAGAAAACCCCAGAGAGTAATCACACACCATGGTAGAATTCACGCTCCTTTCTCATTCTTCCATGATAAAGGAGAAATCAGGAAGAAGCAGTAGTTCACTACCATTTGCTCTTCAATTCATTCAAGAAATAATTTAGGGTAGTTTGTGCAGAGTAAGTGCTAAGGATTCAAAGATGACTAAAGGCCTCAGAGTCTAGTGCAAAGAAAGGCAAGTAAACAGACATGCTTCGTATTTCTTTAGAGATGTTCAAAAGCAGGCAGCTGCTATTTAAAAAAAAAGAAATAAGTAACAAAAATATCATAGGAAGTAACCAGTAAACAGTACCTAAGCATTAGACACTGATGTATAAAAGCCCTTTATGTGAATTAATACATTTATTCTACATGACAACTTAGTGAGGTAGGCATTTTTATGGTTCTTCTTTTTCATAGATGAGTAAACTGAGCCACAGAGATGCTAACTAACTTGTCCAAGGTCACACACAGGTCTTCAGAGTTTACTACTTAACTACAGCACTATCCTGCCTCACCCTATCTCTTCTATGATCCCTCCATAACCATTATGTCTAATGATTACAAATTAAGTTATTAGAGGAGCAATGATTCATTTTTAAAATATAAAATACAAATTATTACCATTTTAATAAAATGGCATTTAAAATCTATTGCAGGATCAAATTTTAAAGCTATGTCATTTATTCATATAAATTTCTACATATTCTCCAAAGATGAATACAAACTACTACCCAGAAGGAACTCTCACCTTTGGCCAAGTCCTGTCTTTGTCTCCATCCACACTTCTCCCTTTCCCTGGGGCTAAATGATGGAGTGAACTTCCATTACCCACCACCCAGGTCACCATGTTCACCAAAGGACAAATGACAAAGAAACAACTTATGCGGAAACACTGAAATCATTTCTCCAAGATCCCTAGGATCTTTTCAGCAGTGTACATTGAGAAACTGGTGATTTCCTCAGCTTAGTCCTAGGCAGAAGAGAGAACTGGGCACAGCCGTAAAAGCATACACAGAAAATATGATTCTTTTCATTTATCAGGAGATATGGAGGTGCATAAACATCATATCTTGTTTGATTTATTATCTCATTGCATCAGAATCAGTATGTAGAATCCTGACAAGGTGGTTCCCTTGCAGAACCCAGCACACCCCCTCACCCCCCTCTGCAGATGGCTCACACTGGAGACTGCAGAAGCCCACCAAGGATCAGGAATGGCTCTTTGGAAGAAAATGGGCTTCAAGAACACCTCAGTGAATCCTTTGGAGAATCCCAGGAGCTCTCTATGACTGGAGGATTCAGGAGTATGGAGAACCCATGAAGAGGGATAGTTGGGGTGACCCTAGAGATCAGTCTAAAAACATAAGCAGGGTCAGTCCCTGAGGACATGGAGACTTCACTCTGAGACTATGGAGAACTCTGGAGGGTACTAAACAGGGATGGCCACAAGATCGCTCTAGCAACAGCCGTAGAAAAGACAAAGATAATTAATTCCAGTCCCTAGATCCCATAGGGGAACCAGCCTGCCTACTTTTTATTTCCTCAGCTCAGTCCAAGGTGAAAGAGGAGAACACTGACTTAAGCAAGGTGCCACATTACTCCCAATAATAATTGATTTAAATGAGAGGTAAGAGGGGATATTGGGGGCTGGGCACGGTGGCGCATATCTGTTATCCCAGTGCTCGGTAGGCTGAGGCAGGAGGATCATGAGTTCAAAGCCAGCTTTAGCTACTTAGTGAGACCCTAGGAAACTCAGAGAGACCCTGTCTCTAAATTAAATATTTAAAAAGGGCTGGGGACATGGTTCCATGGTTAAGCACCCCTGGGTTCAATTCCTGGTACCAAAAAAAAGTGGGGGACAGTCTTTTTGTATTTTCCTTAGCTATGGGGGGGGGTCCTTTTGTATTTTCCTAGGTTTTTTTTTTTTCTTTTAGCTATGTCATAGAATACGCATGAACCCAAGCCAGGTTCAAACGTTGACAGCAAAATTCAGTGGAATTCATAACTTCCAAAAGACACTGTCTGGGGGAAAGACTGATGAGAGGTTGAGATAAAGCCAGGAGAAATTAAGTCTTTCTAAATGTTCACAAAAGGAGCCCAGCTGATAATAAGCAAGCATCAGAAAGGATTAAACGACCTATATTGGGGACTGACTTTAAATTATGAGTAGGAGGACACGGGAATTTATCCTCGGGCCTTCGTCTGTCCTCTCTTCATGGTGGCATGCCCACAGATAGCACGGGAGTGGAGTGCATGGATTAAGAGCAGTTTATGATCCTTTGTCTCATAACATTTGATCAGAGGAGAAGTTTTTACGATACTTTACAGTAAAGAGTAGTTAAATTGAACAAATATTATGGCCACAATAAAACACATTCTTATCACTGGAACATAAATCAGTAATTGCTACATTGTGAGGGAGTTTCCCCCACAAGTCCAGGGACACTGCTAGCCTCAGCTGGGGGAAGAAGTTGAAAGGAAAAGCCACAGCACCAACTAGCATTTAAAATCAAAACACCACAAAATTAAAACCTGTTCCCTCCAGGGCTTCCACACTGCTTTTCAAATCTTTTAGAAAAAGGCTCTCTCTCTCTCTCTCTCTTTCATTGCTAAAAAGCTACCTAAATAAAACCCATTAATAAGGATTCCAGCGGAGGGCCTGACTTGCCATAAACACTGGAATGCTCTGGAGCTCGTGGAGATTCACTCTGCCAAACACAGCTGGGCAGCAGCAGCAGCTCTGTACAATCCCAGTGCACATGTTTCCAATCACAAGCTGAAGATTTCTATCAGAGTTAAAGATAATGGTTTTATATTGCTAGTGTAGGAGAAACTCTGTGAGCTCATATAGTTGGATTTCTTAGAAAGAAAGATAGGACACTCCCATCAAGGTGAGGGAAAGTGGGGAGTCCGTGGTAAAAGAGCATCTGTCTGTCTTGTTCCTTTGGTCTGAATTCCTTGCATTTTGTAACTTCTTCAAGTAGTGAAATCAAAGCTGTGTCTCATAACAATCTAATGGGTGCTTCTTATTTATAGACTCTTTGTAACATGGCAACCTGTGGACACTTAAATCTACATTGAATGTCCACATTCTGGTTTTTTCCAGGGCTTACAGTGATACATAAAGCATCTCTGAGGGAAGAAGAACTTCTAAGGCAAATGGGCTTAGGAAGGACTATTGTTTTGGAGCCTTATAAATAAGCTTGTGAATTTAAGACTATTAGGTCCTTTTTCTTAACAATCTTAAAATCTAGAACAATTTTAGAGAGGAATTTCTAAAATTCAAAAGAGCCAATTTTCCCCAAACATGAAAAGTGATAATTTGCTCTCTAACTTTATTTTTTTTAAACTAGCACATAATGAACACTGAGCATATACCAGCCATCATGCTAATAGATCACTCAATCCCCACAGCACCAGATGGGGTAAATGTTCTCACCCTCCATCCTATCAGTAAAGAAACTGAGGCTCAGCTTGATGAACTTGCCCATCATCACATAGCTCACATGATGGTGGTAGGATTTGAACTCAAGACTGTCTGGGAGTCTATTGCTATGATGTGGGATCAGCCCATGAGGAATAACAGGAGATGCACTCGTGTGTATCTTCATTTTCCTGCTGCTGTTGAGACAAGAAAAAAACACTACTTCATTAAAACCAAAAATGTTAAAACCAATAATGCTCATGCGTCTACTTTTTTTCAACCAGTCTCTTCAATTATGTAAGGCATGTATGTCTAGGGGAAAAGGGACATGGTTACTTTTGCCCTTAGAAGTGGCAGCTCATTTTGTTTTGGCATTACTGCTCTGTATTAATTTTAACTAATGTTCACAAAAGTGAGTTTCTGAACTCTTCTAAAAATACAGACACATTTATTTTCACAAAGGACCCATAATTGACAATCTGGAAGGAATTTGTACATTTGTGATTTTAAAAATTATAGCTGTTTTTAGTGTTTGTCCTCTGTATACTCCAAACAGCCACTGTGCATTGTGCTCTGATCACCACAACCTTCCTGATGTATGCTGTCAGGCCACCGACTTTCACTTTATAAGTCTCTCTCTATTTTTTTTTTCACAAAAGGAAACAAGGCACTGTTTCAAATACACATCAGTGGAAATGTGAATCCACTTTCAAGCTTGAAATTCTCTATTTACCTAAGTAGGAATAAATTCAGCTTCATCCAGATGAAGGAAACCGGCCCCAGGAATCAAAGTGGAGACCTTCTCCCGCGGTCACTGACAGCTCACCTTTATGCAATTTGCAAGAAAAAAAAGGACTATGTGCTTATTCCATAATAATTATCTTTTGCTCATGCTATCCAGTTGCAATATTTTCCCACCCAACACAGAGTTAACAATACATTACACATTTTCTTTGCCCCAATTAGTGCAGAAAAAAAGCTAAATCATTCTCAGGGCAACCTGCAAGAGGAACTCAAATCAACCTTGTAAAGAGTGCCTGTCTCTGGCTCTATACTAATTGCCATGTAAATTAACAAAAAGCACAGCCCCACCAGCAAGGAAAATAAAGGTTTCTTCACAGACCATCAGCAAAGTCGCCCCCAGAAGCCTAAATAACATCATGCTTGTTTCTTTAGACAATAAAATGCCAAAGTTTTTCTTTTGCTGTCAGCAAATGATGAATACATGTGGTACCGATTATTTAATACCACGAGACCACCAGGGAAGAAGATTTAGGTGAACTGCGGCAGAACTGTGCCATTTATTTTTATTACCATGCATTAAAAATTACGTTTACAGATAATTGTTTTTTCTCCTTCCAATAAAGCAAGATTAAAAAAAAATCTAGAAGAATATTTAATAATACTGGACCACCAGGGAGGAAATTTAAAAGTTGATTTTTTTCATTGAAAAATTAGATGTGCTTTTTAAAAATTTCCTATTATTTTTAAGCACAATTTGTGAAGAAATTATTTTAAACTGGGGCAGTAAGATGAGTTTTCTGCTAGGGGAGTATCTCACAGATTAAGTTACTCTTTTACAAGGGTAATTACCTAATCAACTTGCCCCTTGGAACCACCAGTTTTAAAACACTTGTGTAACTATGTGTCTTAAAATTCTACTCCACCCATTTTCACAGTTAGGTTTCTAAAATATCCAGATAAAATGAACTGTTGATTTTTTTTTTCCAGCAACATTTGTACTAAAGTGAGAAAAATTTTCTTTTACCAGTTTGTTTTGTTTTGTTTTGTTTTGTATCAGGGATTGAAATCAGGGGTGCTCAACAACTGAGCCACATTCCCAGCGCTTTTTATTTTTTATTTTTTATTTTAAGACAGGGTCTCACTAAGTTGCTTAGGGCCTTGCTAAATTCCTGAGGCTGGCTTTGAACTTGCAATCCTCCTGCCTCAGCTCCCGAGCATCTGAGATTACAGGCCTGCACCACTGCTTCCAGTTACCAATTTCTTTTAAAAGGGGAATGAGAAGCAAAAGGAAGAAGTGCAATAGCATATGTAGGAAGAAAAGAACCCAAAAAAAAGAAAAAAGGAAAAAAAAAGGAAATTAAAGCAGGAGTCACACAATAGTTGAAATGGTGCTTTTTTGCTAAACTTCAACTAGCATATTTATAATTACGAGAGGAAGTAATTGTACCTGTTTCCCTCTCCTCCCCTCCAATCCTTTCCCCTTCCTCCTGTCCTTCCCTCCCTAGAATTCACAGTCTTAAAGAAGTTTTCTAAGATAATTCTCCATCACTGTCAGAACACCCTCCTCAGCATCTCTCACAGATGCCAGCCAATGATGTCACAGCATTAGCTGACTCTCCCCAAAGGCATATCACTCTCTAACCAGACACCCTCAATGAAACTTTCACTACAGATACTACTGCTGCTCTCTAAAGTAAAAGAGAGAGAGAGAGAGAGAGAGAGAGAGAGAGAGAGAGAGAGAGAGAAAGTTCTCAGAATAGTACAGCCACTCCACCAGCCAACCCCAATGTACCCTGCAGAATCATACTGCTCAAGCTTTATGCTAATCACATCAGGCCCTGTTTTCTGGCTGAAATCAGTCATAGGTAAAAAAGACACACACTCCCCCACACTCATGTCGTGTCTGGCTTTTTCCCTTCTTCCTGGCTGGTTCTCATGGTAAAATAGAGACCAGGGCCAGATCCAAGCAAAACCATGAGATCATTAAAAGCTGCCGTTTGCTCCTCCCACTTCCTCTCCAATTTAAAGTATTAATTCCATTCATATTGTCTGATAAAGTGTCCAAATTTTGTTAAATAAGTTTGTCAGATACTAGACAAATGCCCCTGTTTTTTGTGGAGTCTGGGCCTTTACACAAGATTTTTCAGGGTTGACTGTCCTCTGTGACTCAGGTTTGTTATAGGACTACCAACATGCCTTCATGTAAACAAAAAAATCTATCAGTGCCAAAAGCTGTTTTTCTTGAGAGATTAAGAATGTCCCCATAAAGAAAAAGCTTTTCAAAGTAAAGGAAACAATCAAGAAGGTGAAGAGAAAACCTACAGAATGGGAGAAAAACCTTTGCCTCCTGCACCTCAGATAAGCATTAATCTCCAGGATATGTAAAGAACTCAAAAAACTTAAAACCAAAACAATAACCCAATCAATAAATGGGCAAAGGAACTGAATGGGCACTTCACAGAAGAAGAAATACGAATGATCAACAAATATATGAAAAAATGTTCAACCTCTCTAGCAATTAGAGAAGTGAAAATTAAAACTATACTTAGATTTCATCTCACTCTAGTCAGAATGGAAATTACAAGTTACAATAAATATTGGCCAGGTTGTGGGGGAAAGAGTACATTTATACATTGCTGGTGGGACTGCAAATTGGTGCAACCACTCTGGAAAGCAGAATGAAGATTCCTCAAAAAGCTAGGAATGAAACCATTCTTTGACCCAACTATCCCACTCTTTGATGTATATCCAAAGAATTTTCAATAAACATACCAAAAAAATAAAATAAACATACTACAGTGATGCAGCCACATCAATGTTTATAGCAGCTCAATTCACAATAGCTAAGCTATGGAACCAACCTAGGTGCCCTTCAACAGATGAATGGATAAATAAAATGTGTATATATACACAATGAAGTATTACTCAGCCATAAAGAAGAATGACTTCATGACATTTGCCAGAAAATGGATGGATCTGGAGACTATCAGGCTAAGGGATAGCCTCCAAAATCTCTAAGCCAGTCTCTAAACCAATCTCCAAAAGCCAAAGATCAAATGTTTTCACTAATGTGTAGAAGCTAACTCAAAATAAGGGAGGAGAGGGGAAGAATAGATATTCAGTAGATCAGACAAAAGGGAATGAAGGGAAGGGACGGAGCAAGGGAATAGGAAAGACAGTGGAAAAAATCCAAAATAATTTTCCTGTGTACATATATGAATACACAATAGTGAATCCCACCATCATGTGCATCCATAATAATGGGGTCCTAATTAGAATAAGATATATTCCATGCTTGTATAATTATATCAAAATGAATTTTTCTGTCCTGTATGACTAAAAATAACCAATTAAATTTTAAAAACGTCCCCACAATGCAGGCACTTTTAGGTCACACAGTGAATCTCTGCAGGAACCATACTATTTGCAGACAGGTTCCTTTGATTCAGGGCTAGCTTCAGTACAATGAAAAGTTTGCTAGCTGTTCTCAATTCCCTCTAAAGTTAAAACAAAAAAGAGGAGGAGGAAGAGGAGGTAGAAAGAGAGAGACAGAGAAAAGAAAGAAAAAGGAAGGAAGGGAAGAAACCAAAAACAGGCTGGCTGAAAAAAGAGGTCAGGGCTGTCTGACACTGAACTTGTCAGTGTGCATGCCCCAGTCGGTGGGACCAGTGGGTCACTTATGGCCAGGCTCTGGGAAGACCTCTGAGCATACCTCACACACTGGGCCCTGGAAATGTGGGCTTTCTCCCAACTTCAAGGCACTTAGTCTTCTCTGCTGCCACAAAGTCTAAAATAATGGGCCTGTCATTTGTCCCATGTGAAAAAATCGCTAGCCCTCTACTCCACTTCAGATGTTTTTCCAGAACATATGCTTCAGACCTCAATCCTCTGTTTCCCACCAGCAGAGGTCCAAAAGTTCTGTGGTCCTCGAAGCAAAGGCTCAGAGAAGGAGCAGAGTGATCCCATGTAAACTTAGTCATATCAGTCCCCATCTGTGGCTCCCTGTGGCAGCAGAGGCAGCGGCAGACCCCTTTCATAGGCACTCAGAGACAGCATACCTGCTCCTTTGCCCTTTCCAGCCTCAGTGTCTCACATGATGAACCCTTCAAGTACTGGGACTTCCAGGGACTTGATATCATCTGAACTTTGGCATTCACAGTTTTCTCAATAGGCCCTTCCTAAGAATATTTCCCCAACTTCATTAACAAGATGAACATAAGAACCTGGTGAAGGTAGAGCTCTGAAAAGGAGGTGGGGTGACTGTTCAGAGAGAGCACTGTAAGCTTGAGCAAATGCCCCAGAGTTTTATGTTTATGGTATTTCATTACCCAAAAGAAAGAGGAGGAGGAAGGGAAAAGACAAAATCAAGACAGGATGAAGGTTTCCAACTGTCAATATCATTCATACTCAAGAAAACAGAGAGGTTCCCTGTGGCTTCCCTGGAATCGTATTTGTCCTCCTGGCCACCTTACAATGGCCAAGGGGACCCAGGAAGATGAAGGGGTTTAGCACAGAATAGATACCCTAGAGGAGCATGCTGGTGGTCAAAGACAGCTCATTCTTGTCTCCCAGAGGATATGAAGTTGCTGAGATGCAGATGGGGCATATCCAAAGAAGGTATCCATCAGCTGACAATGATATTCTGGATCCAATGGTAACTGCTAGGTGTCAGTTCTCAGATAACTGCATGAATGTGTAGGCCAAACAGACTTTCTTTTTGTCTTAGTCCATTGGAGCTGCCTTATCAAAACTACCATAAACTTGGGTAACTTGTAAACAACAGAAAATGGTATGTCCAAGATCAAGGCTATGGCAGATTCTGTGTCTGGTGGGAATGCTCTTCCTGGTTCATAGATGGCACCTTGTCACTGGTTCCTCACAGTGGAAGAGGCAAGGCTGCCCTTCTATAAGGGCCTAATCCCATTCATTAGGGGTCCATCCTCAGAATCCATCTAATCACTTCCTAAAGACACCACCTCCTAATACCATCACCTTATGGGTTAGAATTAGAACATGTGAATTTTGTAAGGACACAAACATTCAGACCATAGCAGCCACAACCAGCTTGTCACCTCTTTTCATCTAGCTTGCAACAACTTAACTTACGTGGGCCATTGGAAAACAACTCATAGAAATAATAAAGCTACCACAACAATAACAAAAACCAATATGCCTCACATTTGAATGGGACTTCCTGTTTTATAATACATTTCATAAGAATTATATGACTTGATCCTCCCAATAAGCCTGCTGGGAAGCAGGTGAACTTATCTCTCTATCACAGAGGAGATGCTAAGGCTCTGGTGCATATGTGAATGGCCAAAGCCTACCTAACTCATAAAGAGAGTGTTCTGCGTTTGCCTTCATACAGGTCCTGTGCTCCTTCTTTGCTGATTTTCACTGGGACTAAATCAAGAGCAAAGCAATAAAGTAGAAGCCTCATTATTTGATCAGGACTCACTCTGTACAACACGTGTGTTATGCTTTAAATATGAGGTGTCCCCCAAAGCTCCTGTGTTAATGTAGGAATATTCAGAGTTGAAATTATTGGATTGTGAGAGCTGCAACCTAATCAACCCATCCTACTTTGAATGAACGGACTGTAAGCAGGTGGGGTATGGCCAGAGGAGGTAGGTCCTGGGAGATGTGCCCTGGAAAGGTTTATCTTCCCTGTGGTCCTTTACCCGCCCCCCTCTCCCTCTCTTTCTTAGCTGCAATGAATGGAGCGGCACCAATCTGCCACACCTTTTCGCCATGATGTGCTGCCTCACCTTAGCCCCAGAGCAACAGACTCAGCCATCTACAGACTTGCACCTCTGAAACCATGAACCCCAAATAAACATTTCCACCACTAAAGTCAGGTACTTTGGTCACAGTGTTTATTCAGTCTCAAATATGCACCTCCACCTGGCATTACCCCCAACATCTCTCAAAGATTAAGAGCCCTTATGGCTTTCAATTTTCAAGGCTTCTATTTTATTAAAATAAAATATATTATGCAAAGATAGTAAGTTGTAGCTTTTAAAACACTTATAGATAATGAATTAATGTTCTGAACCACACATACACACTTAAAAATTGGCTATGGATAACTCACTTCAAAATAAAGTCAAAGTCTGAATAACAGCTCTTGGTGAGATTATCCACCAAGAGGATATTAAGAAATGCCCAATTCACTAGAGAATACAAATTTTTTAGACTCTAAAATGGTGTTTTTAAAAAAAAAGACAGGACTTTGTAATTAACACAGGCTAGTGGCAATAAGAAAGAACACTGGACTGGGAGGCCAGAGATGCAGTTCTAGACCCAAGTGCCCTGGGCTAGCTGGACATTCATGATGAAGCCCCTCAGCTCCCGGAGCCTCAATTCCCTCTGTCAAAGCTGCTGGGCTGCATTGGGGGAGATGTTTACAGCTTCATGTTCTGTGCTTTGAGTCCCTGGAGAAGCTCCTTCCTGGTCCAGGAACCAAAAAGAAAGATTGCTTCAGACAAGCAGGACTGCAAAACTAGGCAAGCAAAAGAGAATGCGCAATCACCAAAACAAGCCCTGACTTGAGGACCACGCCACACTAAATAATGGCAAATGGCAGTAACCTGGAGACTGCTGCACCCATATGGGCATTTTGTTTAATAGGATGCATAGGATCATTGTGAATTTTCATCAATAGTCATGCACAGAAATTTCCAGAGCAAAAATTCTTCGGAAATAAAAACTGCAGTGTTAGATGTCGTCATTTTCTCTGGGCTGTGAGCTGCTCAGATAACTGCATTCTATACAGGCCCCCACAGGGGGGTTAAGAATTCTTTTTAATTTGCCCAAGGATGCTAATCAAGCCTAGAGGCTTTGAGTCATGAGCATTTGTGCTGATGTGCTGTGTTTGTTTTAAATCAGAACGCCTACTTGGTATGAGGCAGAACCCTGTTATTAAATCCCCTTTTGTTCTATGTGAACACCCATCAATCTTATCTTACAAATCAAATAGAGAAAGGATAGCATGTTAATAATGAATCTCTGTAAGCTGGTTCCAAATATCTAGTCAGATGCCCTATACAACGTGTACCTATAAATATCCTTTAATTATATAGCAAAGTTTATCTCCACAATATTTATAATACTTTTTTGCAGTAAAACAATGCCCTGCAATCTCTTCTGGTTTTAAAACAATTTAGACCATAAAACTTGCTTTGAGATGGAGTATTATTCTGATTATCTTTATTACATCCAAGGCAAGATAGTTTTATTATAAATAAGGGGAAAAAATCACTTATACCAGATGCTAGCTAATTTTAAAAATTCCAAACTCATAAATACATTATTGTTTGTGTTACTAATCTGGAACCAGGGCACAGGTTATTAACTGTCCCCTGTTAACTGTTCATTCTCCTTTTTAGAAATAGAATCCCCATATAAGTTTTAATAAGGCACAGAACCATTCATGTAGGCAGGAGCCACGTCTGTTCAACCCATCAAAATATTCTCACTGCCTACCACAGGCCATCTCTCAGCCTCCCTTGCAGCTAGGTGTGGCCATATGGCCAAATTCTTATATACAGGATGTGAACAGAAATGACGGGTGCAGCTTCTAGCTCTGGACACTTAAGAATCTTGAGTCTTCATTCTTCTTTCTCTTTCCCCCATCCAGTGGGCTGGAATGTGGATATAATGTCACTTCAGCCAGGGACACATGGGCAGTGCCCCTCAGGCTGGTAAAGCAATGAGAGAAGAAAACTCAATTCTTGGGTGACTCTGTACTGCTGCCTTCCTTAAGGCTGTTTTGTGAAAGAGAAATGGTCATCTCTCTTGACCAAGCCACTACATCTTGTTAGAGCAGTTTGGTAAATACACTAATATAGAAATTTTAATTATTTTAATTTAATTTGATTTGATTTACACCAGATAGTATAAACTTCCACTGAAAATAGTGCTTTCCCATATATTTTTATTACCATGTACACTATCATAAAAAAAATAAACATTTTAGGGGCTGGGGATGTGGTTCAAGCAGTAGCTGTGCTCGCCTGGCATACCCGGAGAGCTGGGTTCAATACTCAGCACCACATAAAAATAAGATAAAGATGTTGTGTCCACTGAAAACTAAAGATAAATATTTAAAAAATAAATAAATAAACATTTTAATATGTATCATATGCACATAGGGAGGGAGCTTAATATAGTATTTAAAAATAGGGATCTGATGTCAGACCCCAGAACTCAAATATTGGCATTGCCACTTATTAAGCTTTCTATGACCTTCAGAAAATTGCTTTTCTCAATTTCATCATCTAAAAATGGGATCATGACAATGTCTGTCTCACAGATTTGTGGTAAAAATGAAAGGATAATGCATACTGAGAACATAAATTCACAATGTTAGTAGGTGTTATGGTACTAATGGGGTACAGCTTCAATTCACCCAAACTCTGATAAAAATAAGCTGAAGAAAATTTTCATGATGCAAAATTAAAAGACCTCATTTTCTAACTCACTCTCCCTGTCCACAATGGAACATCTTTTTGAATATTTATTCCCTAATTTCTAAATAACCATCAGAGCAAGAATGAATTTGTTATCATCGATATATAAGTTAACCTGGGTGTTTTCATTTGAGCCTTTATTCAGAGAGTTCCAAGCAATGAATTTTAGGTAACAAAGATATCTTGTGATATTTCTTATTAAATTCTTTTTGAAACTCAGTTTCTCCCCACATGTCACTGGTCCTTCATTCTGGTCCTGCTACTCAGTCATTATTCTTTTTTTCCTTCTTTTTTTTATTTGTTCTTTTTAGTTATACATGATAGTAGAATGTATTTTGACATATTATAAGTACATGGAGTACAGCTTCCCATTCTTCTGGTTGTACATGATATGGAATTGCATTGGTTGCATATTCATATATGAACATAGAAAAATCATGTCTAATTCATTCTACTGTCTTTCCTCCTCCCATTCCACATCCCATCCCTTAATTCTCCTTTGTCTAATCCAAGTATTTCTATTCTTCCTTATCACCCCTCCTTATTGTGAGTTCACATCTACATGTCAGAGAGAACATTCAGCCTTTGGTTTTTTGGGGATTGGCTTATTTCACTTAGCACAATATTCTCCAGTTTCATCCATTTATTGGAAAATGCCATAATTTCATTTTTCTTATGACTGTGTAATGTTCCATTGTGTATATGTACCACATTTTCTTTATCCATTCATCTGTTGAAGGGCACCTAGGCCAGCTCCATGGTGAATTGAACTGCTATCACATTGATGTGGCAGTGTCACTATAGTATGCTGAAGTCCTCAGGGTACATACTGAGGAGTGAGATAGCTGGGTCAAATGATGTTTCCATTCCAAGTTTTCTGAGGAATCTGCATACTGCTTTCCAGAGTGGTTGTACCAATTTGCAATCCACCAGCAATGTATGAGTGTACCTTTTTTCCCACTTCCTCATCAACATTTATTGTTACTTGTATTCTTGATAATTGGCATTGTGACTGGAGTGAGATGGAATCTCAGTATAGTTTTAATTAAATTCTCCAGCCCCCTAATACTTGGGTGGAGGTACAGGAACAAATATTAGCAGTTTGAGAGCTGCACAATACAGGAGTAACAACAGGTGGAGAAGGGAGAGAAACAAGTATATACAGGCCATTCTAAACCTAGAATTCAGGGGACTGTTGGGATAGGTGGGGCAGGAAGGAGGAGAGAGTTTTGGAAACAGTGAAAAGTTGGTTATTATAAAATTTAGGACACTTAGGATATTGGAATAACTGCTTACATGAATGTTGACTATAGATTCAGGGTACTGAAACCAGAAGTTAAAAAAAAATGCAGAGTTTTGTAAGTCAAAAGTTCTGAAAGTGAGATATCAGGGCTGGGGCTGGGGTTCAGTGGCAGAGCCCTTGCCTTGCACGTGTGAGATACTGGGTTTGATCTTCAGCACCACATAAAAATAAACAAATAAAATAAAGGCATTCTGTCCATCTACAACTATTAAAAAAATTTTAAAGTGAGATATCCATAAAAGTGATGATGATGTTGATGACAACAATGCTGATGGTGGCTGAAGCAGACACTTTGGCAATGCCTGCCACGCCCAATTCCTCACTTTTGCTTAGCCTACCTCGCTCATAGCCCAGCAGCTCCACTAAGCACTCCAACATTCCACTCCTAATGGACATAGATGCTTAGACCAGGAGGCACAACTAATCCCAAAACAGACTCATCAGATTCTCTCTCTAGAATACATTGATATATTCTTCCTTTCATCAATTGGGTTGCAGGTTTGATTATGGTAGACTATACTGGTATCAAATCTACTCACTTGGGGGAAAGAGGAGAG
The DNA here is from genome assembly GCF_964194105.1 of Spermophilus citellus. NCBI lineage: Eukaryota > Metazoa > Chordata > Mammalia > Rodentia > Sciuridae > Spermophilus > Spermophilus citellus. The sequence continues at coordinate 80,102,089 of NC_138192.1, forward strand.
CTAACATGCCACAAAACAAATAAACAAACAATTGAAGTCAAATAAAAGAGCTATCATGATAGCAATACCCCAGAGTCAAGATCCTGGAGAGAAGGAAAACAGAGATTAGCCTGATATTTGACAATACTTTTCTCTTTAAGGCACTTTAATGAGTGAGCCTGAAAAGCCAAAGGTAGGGGCAGTGTTTCTGCCATTTAAACCAAAAAAAAAAAAATCAAGAGTTTAAGGACCACCAAAAATAATGGTCCTGGAGACATCCAAACCTTCACTGGAATCACTGAAGGGTGGCACTCTAAGAATCAGGGCTTACTAGAAACATTCTCTGAAAAGATTTAAACATAAATTTGAATTTGCTCAATCTCAGTTTGGATGAAGGGAATTAATTTCTATCGATAGCTGTTACCTAAGCAGCAGAAGCAAGAATACCTCTTCTCTGGGGGATAACACCAACTAGAAACTCAGTCTCTTCAATTTTTTGTATGATGGTCAGTATTCAGTAAGAGACCACTGAACCAAAACCAAGAGAATAAAATATATCAGACAACCAAAACAACCTTCAGAAGATCCAGATACTGTTCACTCACTAATATATTACAACATATTACATACCCATGAACTAGATAATGAAAATCCACTGATGAGCAAAACAGCTATAGCCCCTGCCTACATGGAGCTTATAGCCTGGTGGGTGAGATCAACCCACAATAATCCTTCATTCAGATTCAGAGAAAGAAGAGTCAGTGGGAATTTGGGATTAAACACAGGGATACTCTGCCACTGAGCTACATCCCCATCCCTAGCCGTTTTGGGTTTTTTTTGTTGTTATTGTTGTTGTTTTGTTGTTTTGTTGTTTTGTTTTTAAATAGGGTCTTGTTAAATTGCTGAGGCTGACCACGAACTTGCAACCCTCTTACTTCAGGCTCCCAGGTAGCCATGCCCACACATAGGCATGAATTTTACATGGGTCCTATTAAAGAGGTATTCAGAGCCTGTGGGCATTAAACTAACAGCCTCACAAAGAAAGCTGATCTGCTACAGAGAAAAAGGAAAAAAAATTGAAAAAATATATAAGTAATAATATATATTATATATAAATAAAAATATATATTTTAAATATAAATATATATATATATATATATATATATATATATATAGAGAGAGAGAGAGAGAGAGAGAGAGAGAGAGAGAGAGAAAGAGATGGAAAAAAATGCAGACCCAGAAAGACCAAGAGAGATAGTCACTTCCTGGTGGTGGTCTAATTTCCAGGGAGCTCAGCTATAATTCCCATAACTGGGGTCCATGAGATTGACTCCATATGCTTTCAATCAGCACTTGAATATTTTTGTTCCCTGCAACAAATAGAATCTCTGACAAGGACAGGAGTCACTGATGTGACCTGTGAACTATTAGGATAACTGCCATCAACAAAGAGAGAAGAGACAAACTAAATGTGTTGGACTCACTTGTTCTGAATTACATCTGATAACACTAGAAAACTCTGCATATCTACAATCAGACTTACAAGGGTAATCACAGGCCAATAACATGAAACAGAAGGAACAGCAGGTTCCATGAAGTTGTGATTCTGTGTCCCACTGTAAACAAGGCTCTCTCCAAACACGTGGAAGATACTTGCCCAGATAAGCAGACATCCAACTGCAGTATTCATTCTTTGATTGGATCAGAAATATACTCCCAGTGTTTTCAGACATGTCGTTGTTTTTCTAGAAGTATTTTATTGTGTTTCATCTATGCAGATCCCAATCTTTTGCCTCTCCTCCAGCCACCAATTAGAAGATCCCTTTGCCTAAATTACCTATGTTCAAAGTAGTCCAGAAAGAGACTGCTATGGAGAAGCAAAGAAGGAAAGCCACAAAAAGGCACATGAATGAGAAAGGGAGAGGAACGGAAAGGTGGGATGGCATTTAGAGTTTAACAAAACTAATTTGAGAGTAATATAGAGAAAAGAACATATTTAAATTCCAAGAGCCAGAACTTCAGTAATTCTTCAAAGCTATAACCAAAAACCCTGACAATGGTTAATTATATTTTTACCTCACTCATTTGGATTTTTTGCAAGAAGGCCAGATTATATTCATTTACATCTGGTTCACCTGTAAACATGCATCTATAAACACATACAGTTTATGAATTTAATCAGTGGTTTAAAAAAAAACAGTAAGAGCAAATGTCTTCTGATGGTGCATTCAGTATTTCACAGTTTAGAAGTTGCCCATAAATATGTCATTTCTTTTTTTCTTCATCCAAATCCACAAAAAAATGAAACAAAAGAAACAAGCCTCTCGAAGTAAAATGGGCTAAAATTAGCAAGCAGCAAAAGTGATGCCAGTTGCCCAGGGCAACAAATGGCTGATGGACGGAATAATTAAGATCGACAGTAAACTAATATCGGTCCCTTTATTGAAAACGAAGTCCCCTGAATCAATTAGCCTTGTCACGGATACCTTTTTTAAAACAACTATGACATCCCAACCACTTCTCTTTGTTTATGGATTTGCCCACACTTCAATAAGAGCAGCAACTGATTTCAAAAGCATGAAGACATAATCATGGAGAATTCTGTTATATTAGGCACTACACAAATAGAGCCATCATTGTCAAAAAAAATATCACAGATCAAGTGGCCCAGAAACTTTTATAAACATTTTCAGAAGGCATGAATCCTCAAAGTTTCCCCACTAAGCAAGTCTAAAAGCCATCTTTCCACAGGGCAAGCATGTACCTGTTATATGGGAGAGCCACTGGCCTATGCTCATAAATGGTCACATTGGGGGACAAAAGGGTGAAAGAGAGAGCTTTTGCTACTCCCACAGTTGCTTTTGGATTTGAGACAAAAGAAGAAACTGGAGGGACAGAAGGAAGATGTTTATAGAGCAGGAGGTGGGGGTGGAAAGGAACAGCTAACATTCTGCACCTAATTGACCAACTCTGCAGCTACTGCAGGCACCACCCTGAAGTTAGGGAATAAATCGAAAGGATTAGAGATGGCCGGGAACCGTACTCTGGCCTCCAGTGCTTTCGTGACCTGAATTAAAGCAATGGTTGCTATAGCCACTTACAAATCTGAGGGATTCCTACAGTTAATCAAAGGGCTTGGGGCAAAGGGTTACAATCTAAGCATAAACCTTTTTAAAGTATTTTTTTATAGAAAATCTTGCTTAGTTTATTTGTCTACTTTTCCGCTTCATTTTAAGCACAGCAAGTCATTTAACGTTTCTTCGATGGCACTGACCCTTGCAGTGCTTTGGAAGTGGTGCTTCTGAATATCCCAGCTGGATAAGTTTGGGAAGTACTAATTTAAACTGACTTTAAAGGATTTCTTTGCTGAAGAACATTTCAGAGCTTTTATTCTGCCTATGTGTACTGAGAACAGAGTTGGGAGGTGAACAGTACAGAGTGTTTCCAAAATGTTTTGAGCATAGAATCCTTTTTTTCACAAACATGTTATGGAGCAGCGCTTATTCCACAAAATACATTTCTAGAATCCCAATTGTTTTTGACTTTATGATTCTTTTTATTAAACATTTTCATAAGTGTAACCCAATTTATAGCTACAGAAAGCAGGTCAATAATTGCTGGAGTGGTAGGGGGCAGGGGGATGGATTAAAAAGGGGCTCTGAAAACTTTGAGGGTGACAAATTTTCTCACTCTTGATTGTGGCAATTATAGAATTATTATTTTAGAACATAAATGTAGATGTAAACGATGCATGAGATCAGACTGAACAGATAAAACCTAGTAAAGAGCTCATTAAAAACTTAGATACCAGTTTCACTATAATGATATGAGAGGAGATTGAGGTTATTCAATAAAAAACTTGTTTTTTTCCCTAAAATTGTAACATGTCAAAAATAAAAGCTTAGCAACTTAGGATATTTAATTACTCAATTACTGTTTTAAACAAAATTTTATTAGAACAGTAATAACACTGGAAAATTTTTATATATAAATAAATTCACTGTACACATGTATCTTGCAATTTTTTGGTATGGAATTTTTTCACATTGCTCTAAAATGAAAAGATAAAGCTCTTGGACATCAGAGCAAAAACCAAGTGGCTCCAACTTGTACCTCAAAATTGGCATCTGTCACAAGTGTGCTAATCCAACTCATTTGTAATAATATGCAGTTATTTTTGAGGTGAGAAAATGCACAGCAAATCACAAGAGTAGGCAGGGACCATACTACCCACCCACAAGGAATGAGGAAAGGGAATAATTATAGGTTTGTCTTCATTGTAAAAGATCAGATCCTTAGCAATTGTCACTGGTAGAAGTAGATAATCCCACTTTATTTTTTAAATAAACATTTATTTGTATGCAAAATTTTAAAAGAATATATATTCATTGTACGAAGCCTGGAAATCATAGGGCATTTTTAATAAGCACAAAACTAAGTCACTATGGGATTTTTGTGTATATCTCTCTACCTATTATTTTACAGAATTAAGATCATAGTGTGGTGTGTATTTTGCATCCCACTTACTAATGATCTGAGGCATTTTCCCATGTCTTAAAAACTCTTTAAAAACATCATCTGAGATGTCTGCATATGATTTCCAAGCCATTAACATGCCCATTACAAAGAGCATTTAGCAACATGTGGCTCTGTTTTCCTCCCCTCCTGAGACTTTGCCCTGGTAAAACCTTCCTGCTGTCAGTGGACAGACTTTGGAAGCCAGGCTGTTGAATATTCACTACCCAGAAATAAGCATTTTCTTCTACATGGTCAATTTCAAGGGCCAAAGCTGTATTTTTTTCTCAAATTGAAATGTGAAAGGTACCCTCAGGCCTAAAACACTATTTGCTTTCGCCAAACTCACCAAACGCAGGAAACATTCGTCCAGTGGCACAAGGCAGAAATGGCCGAACCTCCCCTCTGAGCACTGTGACATTACAAAGTCTCCTGCTGCAGGAAGCAGACTGGAGAAATCAGTGAATCACAGGGTAGAGTTTTACTGCCAGTAAGTGTATGTGCCTCTGGCCATTTAAAGTCCCTCTTTGTAAATAAATACATCCAGTGGTGAAAAGAAAACGAGTCTTCTTATATTTTTTTTTCTTGTGATTATGGGTCCCATGAGAAGCAGTACAAAAATTCTATTATCAGGACAGGCAGTGGTGGGGAAGCTCCCACCAACCATTCAGAATGTCATCCATTAACTAGGCTGGGGCCATCTGTTGGAGAGAGAGGGCAGTTCAAGTAGAGTAGGGATCCCTCCTTCCTGGTGGGCTGCGGCTGGAGGGAGCCCTCCAAACGCCTTTTCCTAGGGTCAGGACGAGCCATCAGTTGGAAATAACTTTGAATCACTACTCATGTGGGCTGGATATGAAGCAGCCCCCTACAAAGGCGGATCTCGACAGAAGAGCACTAAACTCCAGGCCCTGCCAGCCGCCCACAGCCCAGGCTGCTGACACTTTTATTTGCTGGCATTTACAATGTTGCAGCAGCTCAATTCTGCTAGTGTGACTGCTTCCAATACAGCACTTAAGCAAGGACTCCTTTAAGAGGAAGGCAAAAGGATGCTTCTCTGGGATAAGACCTGCAGCAGTCCTGTTCATGTCAAAGGGAACTGCATTGTCTCAAAAGCAAAGCAAGAATTGAAGATTGGCTAGTTCCCTAGTATTTTCTGCTTCACAAAGAATGTGATTATTTTTCACACGTACATACCCTGCTCTGGTACTTTTCATCATTATTTTTCCCTTCTATCTGTAATGAAGAAAATAAATTTGCCATTTAAAACTATAGCTGCCCCCAAAGAAAGATGGCCCTACTAAAAGGGAAATGAGCATCTGCAAAAGCCAAAGATGGCCCAGTCACTGGCCAAGCTTTATACACCTAAAGATAGGCAGAGAGTCCAGTTTGAATAGCAGCCTAGGACAGCTTAGTGTGCTGCAGAAGAGACAAAGGGACTAATTTGGCATTCCCAACCACCATTGTGGAGACAGGCACAAAAATACAGACATGGAAGAGCACAGACAAGCCAGAAAGAGCACTCAAGCATGCACTGGCAAAAATACTGGTGGTGGGATGGACAAAGGGCCTTTCCCAACAACAATGTCTTCATTTCCTTGCTATGATAGAACTTTTTGACCTATAAATCTTCTAAGCAAATTCTGCTACATGTGGTTGATTGGGAAATTTTAATTTTATTGAAACCTATGATATCCTAAACTCCTTCTTCTTTAAATGTACAAACTAACTGAATCCTTGCAAGATTACCCCGAGGTAAGTGCTATTATTACCAAAACCATGCCCACTTTAGGAATAAGAAAACTAAGAGATGTTAGCAATGTAGTGAACAGCAGGGGTGGGATTTGAACTTATATGGTGGTGCTCTAGAGCTACCTGCTTAACCACTGCAGCATTACTGCAGTTTGTTAAATTAAGGCATAATAACAATTCAACGCAAGAGAAATTGGGGCCAAAAGTCCTAAGTCCCTTGAGATAGTCAAAAATACCTTCCAAAAGGGCATTATTCCACTCTTCCCCTGGCTAGGATGATCCTAGCTTTGAGTTGTATATATCCTTGTTTCATGATTCAATGATTCAGCACATATTTAATGAACCTCCTACCATGTGCCTGGCACAACAAAAACTGTAAACAAAGCATGCCTGGCTTTTGACCCAAGAGAGCTTACAGCCTAAAGAAGAAAGATACAGATGAAAAGTCAATGCCAATAAATTTGCTACAGTATAGTAGAGTGCTTTAAGGAATGCAAGACTTGGAAGACCAAACTAAACTAAGTTCCCAAGAACTTAATCAGAGTTGCCAGGAAAAAAGCGAACAAAGAGAATTCCAGGCCAAAGAGCCAGGATGTGCAAATAACCACAAGTAAGACAGCCCATGGTTTGGTACATAAATGGAAAGAAGTATATTTGGATAGGTAAGCTGGAGCTGGATCATAGATGCCTTCTAATGAAGTCAATCTTTATTATGAGGCCAATGAAAACCATTGTAGTGTAGAAAGATGAATCATTCATTCAGCAAATATGTATTGAGTACCTACTATGTGCTAGACATTGCACTGGATGCTTGGGATAAATCAGTAAACAAATCAAAGATTTTGGCTTCACGTGGGGAATGACAGGAGAAATAATTAACATCAAACATAAAAAGCAAATCATGTAGAATGTTAGAAAGTGACAGAACTATAAAAAAGAAAAAGCAACGTGAGGTAAAGTGGATTGGGAGTGAGGATGAGTGAAGCGAGGATGGCCAGAAGCAATTTATTAAATAGAGTTGCTGGGAGCAGGATTTATGCAAAAATCAGTAGCAAAACTTGAAGGGTCTTATTATTGATCACTCTGAAGCTCACAATCAATATATGCAAACACATGATTAGATATTCAAAGTAAAATGTTCTGTTTCAAGCCCACAAAGACTAGCTTATCTAACTTGGAGTCAGAGTCCCATTTTAATTTAGAAACACAAAAACACTTTACACTTTAGACTGTATATTCTAGAATCTAGAAAATAACCAAAACCAGAAATAAACTAAACTTTAGCTCTAACTTCAATTATTTTTACAAGTTAATATCATTCACACCCACAGGATGCCTTTAACTACTTGAAACCTTCTACCACCCTTTACATTCAACTCCTCCTCTTTTGAAATGGAGCAAGTTAAAAATATTTGACACATCTATTTTTCCTGTGGCCACCCAAAGATTTGCTTTCCATTAGAAGACAAAGGCAACCATATTTGGTCAATTTGGTACTTTTGTTTTTTCCTTTTTTGAGATTATAATTGTCAGGAACAGCTGCATGCATTGCCAATGCCTTCCCCAAAACTAACAGGGCTCTAACATACAAAACATCTATTCTGCTTCTAAATTTGTTTTTAATTATATTACAAGATGGAAAAAGAAATACCTTAGCTGTTAACACTGGCTCGGTGGGGCCAACAGTAGACATAGAGCAGACACGAGGAAATACTTCAAAATTTTTTTTTTTTTTAGTTTGCCATGATTTAATAGCAGATATTCCTGGCTTTGAGTGAACTCTGCAATATCCCTGTGCGACAGGATAAATGATCGTCTACCACTATTAATTTTAGGTCATAATGTCTGAAATGCCGCTTCAAAAATAAATGCAGTATTTTCACTTTATTTGGTCAGGTAAATACTAAACTATTTTGTCATAATAACTTTACAACACTGTGTTTCACCTTGTCTTGCCTTGACTGCTGAAGGTAATAGGGACCGTTTTATTATGTCCATAAATTGAGTCAATTGACTTATCCTTATATCCTGTTTCCTGAACTTAACGAGAGATTCTGCATCATTAAGAAAACACACCATCCTGCAGCAGGATCAAAAGCAAAGGAAGCCTGAGAATAAGTCATTTTGATTTCAGGGAATGTTCACCAGGCAAACTTTCAATATTCTGGCAGAAGTAAAACAAATAACTGGCTTTGCAAAGCATGGTTTGCTCAGGGCTGTGCTTATGCTAGAGGTATCCCAGAAGGTTCCACACAGACTTAAAAAAAAAAATATCACTCTCCAAATATGAGGCAATTGTAATGAACCTGCAGATTAGATGGCTTAACCTATCTATCAAAGAGCACAAATCAAAGTATTAAGTATTTTTCAGGGAACTTAAAAAGATTTTTGTGCTCATAGTTTTTTTTTTAAATTCAGACCAATAATCACAATCATATTCTCAAATTAGATCTTACTGTGAGAAATGAATTCTCATGGTGAAAACAAGCTTTCTGAAAACTGTGGGTTTGGTTTTGTTTGGTTGTGCTTTTTGGTTTTTGTTTTGTTTCTTAAATTCCCTGATCCCACCACAGTGCCTGGGACATGGCTTAATAAATAGTTGTGTTGTGGCATTGTGTTAACTAAGGCAATAGTAAAGGTGACAGGGTTCTCCGTATTGCATTTATAGAAAGATCGGGAACCAACACACAAAGTCCAGTGGCAGTGATGATAAATAATAATGATTTTAAATAACAGCTGTCATAGGTTGAACATCTGTGCTGTACTGAACACTCATCACGGATTGCTTCATTAAATCCTCACAACATTTCTCTAAGTTAGGTACTGTTATTTCATCTTACCATTTTAAAAACTGTAACCCAAGCCACACCCCCTGAGATTTTGATTCAATATGGTCTGGGGTTTAATTGACCTCTTAGAATAACTCTGAGAATCACAACAGAGAAATATGAGGCTTCCAATGCTGAGATTTGAACATGTCAGATGAGTAAACGATAGCTTAGAGAAGTTAAATGTGGTGCTCCAGTTTATGTAGCTGCTAAGTGGTGTAAGGGTTCCAAAGCCTAGGCTTCTACACCTCATGCTGCATTAGGAAGCCAGGGTCCAAGTCATGCAAGCAATCATCCAGAGCAGGCTCCCCTGCCAGAAGATACAACCAGGCAATCTGGGCAGGAAATGAGCTAAGGCCCTACATGTGCCAAAGGGCTAATGACAATGGGCAATGTTGAGCAGAGCAGATAGGTCTCCTAAGTTAATTTACCTCAGTAGAAATCATATATACCTCACTGCTATTTTGGACCCACTAATTCCCTGACCCTCTATCTTCCAGTTTCTGGGACCAGTCAGGAACTCTTCTACAAGAGCCATTCAACCTTAGTCCTCATTACTTTTTTTGGAATTCTCAGATTCTTCCTCAGATCCTTTGGTCAAATAAGTCAAAGAGCTTCACCATTATCATTGTAGCAAACACAACTAGTGTAACTACTCTCTTTAGATTATTGCTTAAGTGCTAAAGATCTAATTGTTAAGTGCTAAAGATCTAATTCAACTGCTACTGAGATTGGGTGACCCTCAGGCAGCTTCACTGAATAGCAAGTCCAAGAGCAACAATACTTAAACCAACACCAGAGAATTCAGGCTACAGGTTCAAGAACCAAGTAAATTCAAGAACCGAGAGATTATTAGTGAATTTAATATTGTAGACCATCATGTACATAATATTCCCATTCTCCATTATTCAGAAGTCAAAGAATTATGTAGCACTTTGTTGGAGAGACCTAAAACAAATGAAGAGTCATACACCTGAATTCCAAAAGGAGACCAAATACAAATTATTAGCTAATGTCAAATACCACCAAGAATGATGGTATCTGACCTCTGCCAATTCTTATCCTTATCTTGCTCCTCCCCCTGCCCTTCATCACTGCTCCCCAGATACTTGGCAACGCTTTCTATCTGCACTGCATGGCCCTCCCCAATCACTCATTACCTGGGTAATTCTTGTTATATTTGCAGGGCAAATAACAGAAACCCAGACTCAACTGGCTCACACAATGAGGAAGACACCTAAAAATCTAAAGCTGGGGTGCTCTGAAGTTGAAGTATACAGTTAAGGAACCAACAGGAACTTAGATTCTTTCCATCTTTCAGCTCTACCTTTGGTAAGTAAGATCTGTCCTCAAGCAACCTCTATTCAAGGTCAACAAACATAACAACATTCAGGTTCAAAAAAGGTCACCTCCTCCTTGGAGTGAGGAAACTTCCCCCAAAACCTTCTGATAGACCTCCCACTTGCCTGGGCCAATACTGTAACACAGGCTCTAATGTAACACGTGCCTGAACCAATGAAGGGCAAGGGACTGAGATCACTGTGATGGACCCAGATCAATCAGGACCCAAACCCCATGGCCACCTTCCTAAAGCACATGGCTAGATAAAGAAAAGTGGATTCATAAAAATCAAAAGTGGAAGAAGGGGTTGGGAGGGCCTAAGGGAGAAGGAAGAATGAGAAAGTGTTACCTGTTATAGTTGGTGAACAACCTATAGGGTCTATTGCAAACTACCCATAGGGTTTGTTATAAATACCGCCTTCTCAGCAGAGACCTCCCTAAAAACCTTTCCCCAACACAGACTCCCCATTAGATCTCCCCATTACATGTCATCAAAAACCACCCTACTTTCAACATGGAGTTTATCACAATTGTAATTAAGTATGTGTATTAATGCTTACTGAATGTCTTCCTATCCTAGCATACTGTCTTGTTTATTGCTCTAACCTCAACCCTAGCAGGGATGCTGGCCAAAGAGGGTCTCCTTCCACTACTAAAGCTGTCTTTCAAGACTTCACTGCATTGCCTTTGTTCAAGATGTAATTTCATTATGTCTGCCCCATGGACTCTGAGATATTGACAGCCATCAGTCTGCTTAGGGGTCCGTCTGTCTCCAGGCCTCATTGCCAGCAGCACTGTTGGCCAGTGACAGGCCCTGCTCCATCTCCCTTATCCATAAAGTCAGCCTATAGCAGCCCCTGCCAACAGAGCAGATGGTCAGGCTGTGCCCAGCTAAATCTCCTAAGGAGGTATGTTTCCTGCTGCAGCTCGAAACCCCCAAGAACAAGTAGCCTAAGAGAGGAATTTGGCACTGACTAGTCCAAATTTCTCCAAACCAGTTTCTCAGGTGGCATTGAGGTAAGATGCATAAACTGTGTCTTGTTCCTTCCCAATGCTAGAATAACTGAGGTAGAAACATTGAGGTCTTTAAAGGCAGACAGACTTTAGAAAGTTGTTTATCATTCTGCGTCTCATTTTGCTTATCTTTAAAATAGAGAAAGTATTCATTCCTCTATAAGGTTGTTGTGAGATACTATGGCCTCTGATAGTAAAATACAGCATATGATACAGTTGGTCAATCTCATTGCACTAACACCTATATTCTCTTTTCTACTCAAAACTGTGATGCCACCACCCAAGGGAAAGTGGTAAGAGTATGGCCATCCCCAGAACTGTAGACCTTTCACTACAGAGAAGATGGCGGCCATGATTCTCTCAAAGCTGACTGGCAAGCCTGGCTGGTACTTCCCAAAGGAGATGAAGAAGGTTTCTGTGCTTAGGATGATCTAAAGCTGGGGTGCTCTGCAGTTGAAGTGGACAGTTAAGGAACCAACAGGAACGTCCAAAATCAAGATTCCAAGGAAACATTTAATTCCCATATCCCAAATGTACAGTATTGACCCAGGAATCATGACTATGAGTCCTCAGTAATTATTTTTCCTGGAAGCTTGTAGCTTCCCCTTGTTTATCTGTCTTGTCATCCCATTCCTTTAATTCAAAGAACTGGAGGCTGATCTTCAAAGGCAGCTGGGCTTAAAAAGTTGAGAGCACTATGTCCCATTCAACATGCCATCTTCTGGAGAAAAGAGCAGAAGAGTAAGAGGTACCCGGTGGCAGCTTCTACAGGAAGAAGAAAGCAGCCTACATCCAGACCTGTCAATCAAGAAGAGAAGCCACACGATCCCACCCAGAACAGAAGCCTGGCTATGTCCTCCAAAGGCTTCAGAGACCATGCCCCCAATAGCAACAGGCCCACCAGCGATGTCTGCTCTTGCCCTGATGGATGTGGTGTTGTCATGCTCTCTCAGATTTGTCTTGAGCTGTGTGTGCTAGATGAAGCATGGACATTGCTTCCATAAATGGCCGCTCTTCTCACTCTGCTATGAGTGCCTCACCTCTGCATTCTGTAGGGGTGCAGTCAACATTGTTAGAGATCTTATTCTGCAAATGCAGTGATTCCAACCTGAAGAGTTCACAAAAAGACATATTTGGAAGATGTATTGTTCCACGTGTATGCCATAAATTCAAGAATAGGAATTTTAAAGCTACAAGAAAGTGATTGCTTGCATTTCCTTGCATGCTCTGGGTAAGACTTGCCTTCATAGTCATCATCAAGGAAGCACAGGGACAATCTTAGAGAGTTGTTAGAAGCCAGTCTTCACTAGTGACAAGACAGATAAACGATGCGATATCATGAGTAATGATACAACCAGCATTAAAATAAATGGTATTAGGGTACTGCAGTGGCAAGGTCTATACTGTTTCAATATAAAAAGTTCTGAAGAGCCATGTCATTGTGAGTAATAACAGGGTTGCTACATTTTTCTTGCATGGGAGATACAAAATGAGGCAGTAACAATGCAATTGACAATAAGGAACATGGAGAGATGCCCGGACATGTGCACTGATTAGACAATATATAAATATGTAAGAACCTCTTCTGTGCCCATTATTCTAAATCTTCATTGATAAATCACTTTACTTCACATAGACCAATGAATTTTATAATACATTTTAATCAACTTTCATAGATAGATAGAAGTTCCACAAAACACGTTTTCCCAAGTCTCCACACACCCTAGATAAGCCAGATAGAGATGCCTTGTCTCTCCATCAGTTCTCCCCTTCTACCACAAGAACAAAGCATTAGCTGTATACACAGCCGCGTAAAGCCAGCCATTCCCAGCCTGCCTCGTTATGAAACATGGCCAAGTCACATTTCTGGGTTCCATCCTAAAACGAAGACAGGAGTGATGCCTTGACCATTTCCCTGTTCCTGCTGGCTGGGACATCATGAGAACTGAAGCATTCCTGGAACCCAGAAGTGGAATCCAGGGGTTGAGATGACAGCCACCACATCAGCCCTGGCTCACCTATCTCATCCTCTGATACAGAAACAAACTTCTATTTTATTTAAGCCACTGTGTTTTGAGATATCTTTAAGACAGAAATTCACTAAGGTAAGTGGGGGAAAGCCTGTGGAGAATAAATCCAGGGATCATGTCAGACTTATTCCTAGGAAATATCACAATGGCTGCATCTAGTTTCTTTTTGCTATTTTTTTCCTTGCAGTGTTTCCATGCTGTGCTTTGAACCCAGCACATGCTAGGCAAGCATCTACCACTGAACTACACCTCCAGCCCTCAGACGGATTAGATCAAGTGAATAGTTGGATCCACAGTCTGAAGAGAGATCTGTATTATTAAACACATAAATGTAAGAATTATCAGGATATAGATGTTAATCAATTTGATTAAAATTGAGATATAACTTACAATAAATTGCATCCATTTAATGTGCTCAATTTCATGAGTTTTCAACTCATGTATGCACCTATGAAACCATCTTCACAAGATATAAGACACATCCATCACCCTGGAAGATTTCCTTGTTCTCCTATGCAATCTATCCCTCTCTCTGCCCCAGCCTCAAATAATGCTGACAAGCTTTTTGTCACTATAGATGAGTTTGAATTTTCTAGAATATTAAATAAATAAAAACATATGGTACACGTGAACTCTTTGACATCAGTCTTTTTCACTTAGCATATTGCATCTGAGGTTCATCCATGGTGTTATATGCTTTGGTATTTTATTCTTTTTGATTGCTGAATAGTATCCCACTGTATAGACAACACATATTTTGTTTATCCACTTAACTATTGATGGGTTTTGTGTTGTTTTTAGTTAGGCTATTTTGAATGAAGCCTCTCTGAACATTTGTACAAGTCTTTGTGTGGACTCGTGTTTTTCCAATAGATGGGTCTTGAATCTTTTTTTAAATATTTTTTTGTAATTGTAGATGGATACAATGCCTTTAATTTTATTTATCTTTATGTTGTGCTGAGGATAGAAGCCAGAGCCTCACACATGCTAGGCAAGCTCTCTACCACTGAACTACAACCCCAGCCCGAGTCTAGAATCTTTAAGATTCCAAATTCTTAAGAAATTGGGGAAATAAGAGAGCCTAGGACAGGCTTCAAGGCAGTCTGTTTAGAGTTTGGACAGAAGAGAAGACCCCAAGACAGAATAAGAAAAACCAGAGAAGTAAGAACAGTTTAGTGTCATCAAGGACAAGAAGAAAAGTGTTTCAAAAGGGCAGAGACTGGCAGTTATGACAAATGTGTCTGTAAAGCCAAATAGGATGTAGACCAAAAAATGTCAATTAAATTTGAAAACATGCACATGATTGACAACTTTAGCAAGATGAAATTTTGATAAGGAGGTGGGGGTGAAAACCAGATTGGAACTGGTCAAAAAGCAAAGGAGAGGTGCTGAGGTTGTGGCCCAGAAGTAGAGCGCTTGCCTACCATGTGTGAGGCACTGGGTTCAATCCTCAGCACCACATAAAAATATAACTAAAAAACCTATAACTAAAAAATAAATATTAAAAAAGCAAATGAGAGGCAAAGAAGTAAACATGTGTACAAAAGTTTTCTTAGAAAATTGTGTGTCAAAGAGGCTATTAAGGAGAAAGTCAAATTAGGACTCTTTCAAATAGGAGATATCATAGTATTATAGATAATGATGGAGAAGACTCAATTTGGGGGTGGAGACAGGGAAGGTGAATGAATGGTTAGGTTCATCCAATACAGAAATCTTATCATAGAATGAGCAGGACAAGGGAACTGAGGGCATTTGCAAGAAAAAAGGTTGTAATGACCATGAAGTGTAAGTGAATTAGGAAGAAAATAAAAATGGGAGGAGGTACAAGGTTAACAGACAGGATTTGATGAAATGTTATCATAGCAGAAGCAGGAAGGAAGGAAGTAGTGGCTGAAGAATAGCAAGTTTGAGTAAGTCTCTGGCAATGATGAGTCTGCAGTGTGATCATGGAAGTGAGTGACAAATTCAGACTGGAGGAGAAAACCATCACTGCCCAGTCGATCATCGGAGACACAGGGTACTTGCAGTAGAGGTGGTCCCATGGGCCCTGAAGTGGCTAGCTGGGCTGGAGAAAAAAATCTGCAACAAGGATGCTTGTCTCTAGGAAAAGGTCAGACTCCCTGGCTCAAGAAGAACTGTGCATGGGAAGGAAGAATTCTCCAGAGCCCATAGCATATAAACACAGGCTTTAGAGCTGCTGCAGCAAGTTCATGGGTCCTGCCTCAGATTCAAAAGATGGGAACATTCATGAGTGGCAGGTGGTGTGGCTCTTGTGGAAGCTCTTAATTGGTTAGAAAACTTTTTGTGGTATTCAGTCCTTATGAAAGAATACTAGAGAAAGTCTACATATCTACTATTTCCACCAGAAATTGTTCATGTAGCTAAAGTGCCAGTCCTATGAGAAACAGCCACCATTATTTTATATTTATTACTATACTTAATCTTTTAAGAAAACAGGATTAACTTTCAGATTAAACACCATGTAAATGTTGCACTGTACTTTAATTAAAATGAATAAGCTAATTAAACTAGAAAAAAGTTCAAATAAACCCACGGGAGTATAACATTAAAGAATATACCCTTTGTTAACACTCTGTGATGGTGAGAAAAGATTATAGCACATTAGAGATAAATATTAGTTGGCTTTTGTTACATTAAAGGTTCCTGGATCATATATCATACTATTAATGGCTAGCTTATATTAATTATGTCTGCAGACCAAAGCAATATTTGACAATATATGATATATGGTATATTATAGCATGACTCATTTCTGAATAGCATTGTTTGTATGGATTTAAACTCCCATTACAAATTTAGATTTTGGAGAGAGGGTGGTGAATTCCTCTGTTTATTTAATGCCAATAGAAATGAGTTTTTTAAAGGGGGGTGAAATTTGGTAGAAGGCCAAAAAAATGCATTCATTCCATCCTGCTTGTTTCACTAAGATCCTAAGTATGTAAGAGTTCCTCTGGAGCTATTATTACTGCCAAGTGAGGGGAAGCTCCTAGTAGCTCTCAATGAGATTCAATCCACAGCTCATTGCCACTGAAGTCAGGCCATGGTCTGCTGTGTAAATGCACACCGTGGGCCTCTTTAATGTAGAGATTATGGGTACAGTCAACCATTCCTGCTCCTATTTGCATAAATATGTTCTTGAGGGATTTAAATATGTATATTATTGCTCAAACCCAGTACAATTTGGGGAATTGTTCTTATCGTTGTCACATATCTTTAATGAGGACATTCTCAATTTGCAAATGAGTGATTTCTCCACCAAACTGTGGAGTCCACTGAGATTAATTGTGTCCAAATCCATTTCACAGTTTGTCCTTAATGTGGATTAAGGACACAGGGTGCACTCTCACTAAGCAATTCTTGGTATGGATTCGTGATCATGCTTGTAACAGCTTCTTCGAATTCAATTGACTCTGAAATCATGGATGGATGAATGGATGGATGGATGGACAGACTCACAGACAAGGCTGGGGAGTAACTATGGGTACCAGTCACTGTCTGGTGGCCTCAGATTACTTTTATCCATGCAGAATCATTCATTATTTAGATAGCTGGCAGAGGGTCCTGAAGAGTCCTCCTCCAAAGAGCCAATTATGCCAATTAGAAGCCACTTAGCAGGAAATGGTAGAACATCTATCCAAATGCCTCCCGATCATTTCCCAGTGACCTCAAAACACATAACCCACATCCTTACCAGTATCTGTCTTTACAACACTCCCTTCTAAAATAGTAGTACAAAGTCTATATTTATAGTATTAGTCTCAACCAATGTATAATTTACAGTTGAAAACATTTTTAATTCATTTACCAAAAAAAAAAACCTCTGTGTCATTTAAAATTCACAAATACATAGGACAGAAACATCTGTGAAAGTCTTTTCTTGCCTTACCCCCAACAATTTTACCAAAGCACAGCGATGCCTTCCCAGCTGAAATTTATTCTGCATCCAGCAAATCACTGAAAAACTTAGAGGCCTCCATTGGCCACACCAAAAACAGAGCTAAACTAGTTTTTGGTTTTTGGGTTTTGTTTTTTGGGGTTTTTTGCAGCTGGTAGATTTGACTATATGTTATTTTTATTGGTAACATTATTATATTGCAATTTTTTGTTTGGTACCAAGGACTGAATTACCAAGAGCCTGAAATCACTGAGCCACAGTTCCAGTCCTTTTTATTTTTTACTTAGAGATAGGGTCTTGCTAAGTTGCTCAGGGCCTCACTGAGGCTGGCCTTGAACCTAGGATCCTCCTTTCTCAGCCTCCTAAGCCACTAGGATCATAGGCATGTACCAACATGCTCAGACACATTTCAATTTTATAGTTTTTCTTCTGAGGAGTTAAGGGAATATAATCTTTCCTTTTTCATGATCACTTTTCATTTTCCAGAGAAGATAAAAGAAATAGAAGATGGGGGGTGATAGTAAAAAGAATAGGGGAAACTGAAAATAAACAGGACTTGAAACAAGTCCTTTCTACCAAGTATTGGCAGATTCCAACATTATGAGAGATGTGTTTCATTCTAATTTTTATACATGCATCTTAGGTACTAATACATAACTCTTTGCTTATATAGTCCTTTCTTCCAAAACAATTTCATAGAAGAATAAATAGCTAACACATATTGAATATTTGCTCTGTGCCACTCGTTTCTCTAAATGTTTAATATATATTAATTCATTTTTCATAACAACCCTATGGAGTAGATATCATTTTATCATTTTCATTATTTTTTTGGGGGGTTGGGTTTTTTGTGATTTAGATATATATTTATTTGGGAAATTTCTAGTTATTTTTCTTAATTAAACCATTAATTTCTTTGTATCTGATAGCAGACATTGTATGATTTCTTTTCTGCTGCAGTCTGGCTGGGCACAATTCAGGAGCCACTTGTCAAAAGAAACGAACTTTATTTTTAGAACCACACACCGCACCACACAGCTCCTCAGGAAAAACCCTCAGAGCCCAACTGCCACCACCGGCTTCCCACAAGCCTCTCAACCTCCCCCACTCCTCCTGCTCTTGAGGCCGATTGGCTGGGTCATGTGGGCGGAGCCAAAAAAAGTCCCCCAATGAGCAGCTCCGTAATCTGAAAGGGCAGGGAAACAGCCCAATGAGCATCACCGAAGAGGAGCCAATCAGTTGGCAGCTAGAAGTTGCTGGGGCCGCTGTGAGCCAGTCATCAGCTGGCAGCTGGAAGTTTGCTGGCAGCTGGAAGTTTGCTGGGGCCCCTTCGGCTGTGGCTCTCAACACTTTTCATTTCAATCTGTTAGTTAAAAGAATTTTCATTTTCATTTTATAAATGAGGAAACCAAGAGGCACCAAGAAGTTAAATAACTTTCTGCAGGTCATGCATCACTAGGAAACAGTCATCTTGGAGTCCCCCTTTTGTATTGAGGCAGACAGGAGTATTCAGCCTTACAAGTGAGGCTCACAGAGCCCATGTGATTAGCTCCAGGCTACAAATAACAGCTAAAGTAGTGGTAGAAGACCCAGAAATGGTACCGGAACTATTCATAAGTCTGATGTTTATTCTCTAAGAAAGCAGGGCCATGGCTGTGCCTCATACCATGATGCATTCTTCAGGGGTATCTGGACTTAGTTCCTGGAAAACTCAATGGCAAAAGGTAAAAAAAAGATCTACTCTGAAAAAAAACTTCATTCTGAAATGAAATTTCTAACCCCTTTGATCTGATAAATAGCTAATAGGACCAAAATACTAATATTTACTTAGTAAGCTTCAAACAACTAAAAATCACAGCCTTTCGAAATTTTCATTTATATGCTATAATGATAGCATATAAATGACAAGGAAAGGTGCTGATTAAAGAAATTTATGTTTAAATCAATGTTCGTTATCCCTATATCTTTTTCAAGATCTGCTATATCACTTGTGCTTAGAGCCAACACTTTTTTTCTTTTTTCTTTTTTTTTTTTCTTGGAGGCAAAACCCTTTATTTTACACTTCTCCATTCTGAAAGGTATCACTATAAAGAGATCCTTGATAAACAATTATGCATTGAACTAAAACTGGAGTTTCTAATTGTCACAACTTCTGTGCTGTTTCTATCACGTCCTACTGATGCTGTGACAATAAGAATAGCTTTCATGGGCGAGGTGCCGGAGCAGGGGTGCAGCTATGCGGATTCTGGGGGCTCCTGCCAGTGGTGCAATGGCCGTGCTTAGTGCTGAGTTCCGGCTTTGAGAAAGAGGAGAGAAGCGGTCCAGTTCGGTTCTCGACACCGGTCGGACCACGGAAGAGCTGATGTAATCATCCCTGTTTTCTACTGATCTCAGCTCATTCAGCTACCGAACAGGTGATTTCAGGCTGGTATTTGCCTGCGTCTCACAGACAGATCACTCAGGCTTGGGGCTGGAGAACCAGTGGAGAATACTCCTGGGGCTCGCTCCTGGCAAGGCATGTGCCAGGCTCTGAGCAGCCGGATTCTGGTTCCCGGGGCTGCTTTGGCCCAGGGCTGGGGAACCTGCGGAGACTGCGTGTTGAGGCCAGCTCCAAGTGGAGCGTGCGCTGAGCTCAGGGCGGCTGGGTTCTGACTCCCGGAACAGTTTTGGCCTGGGGCTGGGGAGCCCGCGGGGACTGCGTCTTTGAGCCTGCTCCCAGTGGAGCATGCACCGAGCTCAGAGAGCTTGGAGCGGCCGGGCTCTGGCTCCCAGAGCTGCTTTGGCCTGGGGCAGGGGAACCCGCGGGGGTCGCTCCTTGGAGCCTGCTCCTAGCAGAGCGTGAGCCGGGATCGGAGAGTCCGGGTTCTGGCTCCCGAAGCTGCTTTGGCCCAGGGTTGGGGAACCTGCGGTGACTGCTTCTCGGTCCGGGTCCTGCTGGGTGCTGTGGGGGCCAGGGGGGCAGAGTGGAGCTGCCACCTGCGCCCAGAGCAGGCCAAGTGACCTGCCGGCGTGGTATCATGACAACCCAACTGCAGCTGGGGCCGAAGAGAGTAGCCGCCCACACCTAGAACAGGACCAGCGACCCGACAGCGCGGTAGCCAAGTCACCCCATTTGGAGTAGGGGCTGTGCAGAGCCGCCGTCTGAGCCTGCAAGGTAGGCAGACCTGCGACCCACTGGCAGGACAGGCCCGGTAGCCTGCCAGCATGGCTGCCAGCGTGATGGACACGTAGCACCGAGGCAGTCACGTCACACTGGTGGGAGTGGGGGGTGGAGCAGAGCCGCCGCCCGTGTCCGGAAAAGGCCCAGCGACCCGTTGGAGAGGCAGTCAGGTACCCCCATTGGGAGTGGGGGCTGAGCAGACCTGCCGCCCGAGCCCTCAAGGTAGGCAGACCTGCGACCCACCGGCGGAACAGGCCTAGAGGCCTGCCAGCGTGGTAGACACGTCACACCAATTGGAGTAGGGGCCGAGCAGAGCCGGCACCCACATCCAGATCAGGACCAACGACCCGAGGGCGTGGTAGTTACGTCACCACAATTGGAGTGCGGGCAGAGCAGAGCCGCCACCCGCGCCCACAGGGTGGGCAGACCTGCGACTGACCAGCGTGGTAGACAGATCACCCTAATTAGAGGAGGAGCACAGCCACTACCCGCCCTGCAAGGGAGATTTTCCAACTATACAAGAGCAATATAAATAAATAGGGGGAAAATTTCAAAAACACAACAGTTTCACCAAGCAGAAAGAAACGCAAACAGTATGAAAAGACAAGGAAAGAAAGGACCACAAGCAATGCAGGTCAACTCAACTTTAGAAGACGTAATAGCTGCAACAGATGGAATGTCAGATAAAGAGTTCAGGATATACATGCTTCAGATGATCTGGAGTCTCAAGGAAGACATGAGACAGCAAAATCAGACAATGAAAGATCACTTTGACAAGGAACTACATAAACAAATCCAGGAAGTAAAAGATCAATTACACAGGGAGATAGAGGTAATAAAAAACAAACAAATAGAAATCCTAGAAATGCAGGAAGCAATAAACCAACTTAAAAACTCAATTGAGAATACTACCAGCAGAGTAGATCACTTAGAAGATAGAACATCAGACAATGAAGACAAAGTATTTCAACTTGAAAAGAACATAGACAGCTCAGCAAGACTGCTAAGAAACCATGAGCAGAACATCCAAGAAATATGGGATAACATTAAAAGACCAAACTTAAGAGTCATTGGGATACAGGAAGGCACAGAGCTCCAAACCAAAGGAATAAACAATCTATTCAATGAAATAATACGAGAAAACTTCCCAGACTTGAAGAATGAGACAGAATCCCAAATCCTAGAAGCCTACAGGACGCCGAATGTGCAAAATCATAAGAGATCCACACCTAGACACATTATAATGAAGATGCCCAACATACAGAATAAGGAGAGAATTTTAAAAGCTACAAGAGAAAGGAAGCAGATTACATTTAGGGGTAAACCAATCGGGATAACAGCTGATTTCTCAACACAGACTCTGAAAGCTAGAAGATCCTGGAATAACATATTTCAAACACTGAAAGAAAATGGGTTCCAACCAAGAATCGTGTATCCGGCAAAATTAAGCTTCAGGATGGAAGATGAAATTAAAACCTTCCACGATAAACAAAAGTTAAAAGAATTCGCAGCTAGAAAACCATCTCTTCAAAAAATCCTTGGCAAAACATTACAGGAAGAGGAAATGGAAAATAACAATGAAAACCAACAGTGGGAGGTAGGACAGTAAAGGGGGGAAAGTAATCAAAGAGGAAAACAAATCAGGTTTAGTAACATTAATAAACAAATATGGCTGGAAGAACAAACCATATCTCAATAATAACCCTAAATGTTAATGGCTTAAACTCACCAATTAAGAGACACAGGCTAGTTGAATGGATCACAAAACAAGACCCAACAATATGCTGCCTACAGGAGACGCATTTGATAGGAAAAGATATACATAGACTGAAGGTGAAAGGTTGGGAAAAATCATACCACTCATATGGACTGCGGAAACAAGCAGGAGTGTCCATACTCATATCAAATAAAATAGATTTCAAGCCAAAGTTAATCAAAAGGGATAAAGAGGGACACTACATACTGCTCAAGGGAACCATACACCAACAAGACATAACAATCATAAATATATATGCCCCAAACAATGGTGCAGCTATGTTCGTCAAGCAAACTCTTCTCAAGTTCAAGAGTCTAATAGACCACCATACAATAATCATGGGAGACTTCAACACACCTCTCTCACCACTGGACAGATCTTCCAAACAAAAGTCAAATAAGGAAACTATAGAACTCAATAATACAATTAACAACCTAGACTTAATTGACATATATAGAATATACCACCCAACATCAAGCAGTTACACTTTTTTCTCAGCAGCACATGGATCCTTCTCAAAAATACATCATATATTATGTCACAGGACAACTCTTAGACAATATAAAGGAGTAGAGATAATACCATGCATCTTATCTGATCATAATGGAATGAAACTGAAAATCAACAATAAAAGAAGGAAGGAAAAATCATGCATCACTTGGAGAATGAACAATAGGTTACTGAATGATCAATGGGTTTTAGAAGACATCAAGGAGGAAATTAAAAACTTCCTAGAGTTAAATGAAAACAC
Organism: Spermophilus citellus; assembly: GCF_964194105.1. Lineage (NCBI taxonomy): Eukaryota > Metazoa > Chordata > Mammalia > Rodentia > Sciuridae > Spermophilus > Spermophilus citellus. The sequence continues at coordinate 80,125,128 of NC_138192.1, forward strand.
AGACACAACATATCGGAATCTATGGGACACACTGAAAGCAGTTCTAAGAGGAAAATTCATTGCTTGGAGTTATTTCCTTAACAAAAGAAAAAACCAACAAATAAATGATCTCATACTTCATCTCAAAATCCTAGAAAAAGAAGAGCAAAACAACAGCAAAAGAAGTAGAAGGCAAGAAATAATTAAAATCAGAGCTGAAATTAATGAAATCGAAACAAAAGAAACAATTGAAAAAATTGACAAAACTAAAAGTTGGTTCTTTGAAAAAATAAATAAAATCGACAGACCCTTAGCCATGCTAACAAAGAGAAGAAGAGAGAGAACTCAAATTACTAGCATACGGGATGAAAAAGGCAATATCACAACAGACACTTCAGAAATACAGAAGATAATCAGAAATTATTTTGAATCCTTATACTCCAATAAAATAGAAGATAGTGAAGGCATAGATAAATTTCTTAAGTCATATGATCTGCCCAGATTGAGTCAGGAGGATATAGACAACCTAAACAGACCAATAACAATAGAGGAAATAGAAGAAACCATCAAAAGACTACCAACTAAGAAAAGCCCAGGACCGGATGTGTATACAGCAGAGTTTTACAAAACCTTTAAAGAGGAACTAACACCAATACTTTTCAAGCTATTTCAGGAAATAGAAAAAGAGGGAGAACTTCCAAATACATTCTACGAGGCCAACATCACCCTGATGCCTAAACCAGACAAAGACACTTCAAAGAAAGAAAACTACAGACCAATATCTCTAATGAACCTAGATGCAAAAATCCTCAATAAAATTCTGGCGAATCGGATTCAAAAACATATCAAAAAAATTATACACCATGATCAAGTAGGATTCATCCCTGGGATGCAAGGCTGGTTCAATATACGGAAATCAATAAATGTTATTCACCACATCAATAGACTTAAAAATAAGAACCATATGATCATCTCGATAGATGCAGAAAAAGCATTCAACAAAGTACAGCATCCCTTTATGTTCAAAACTCTAGAAAAATTAGGGATAACAGGATCATACCTCAACATTGTAAAAGCAATCTATTATAAGCCACAGGCCAGCATCATTCTGAATGGAGAAAAATTGAAGGCATTCCCTCTAAGATCTGGTACAAGACAGGGATGCCCTCTCTCACCACTTCTGTTCAACATAGTCCTCGAAACACTGGCCAGAGCAATTAGACAGATGAAAGAAATTAAAGGCATAAAAATAGGAAAAGAAGAACTTAAATTATCACTATTTGCAGATGACATGATTCTATACCTAGCAGACCCAAAAGGGTCTACAAAGAAACTATTAGAGCTAATAAATGAATTCAGCAAAGTGGCAGGATATAAAATCAACACGCATAAATCAAATGCATTCCTGTATATCAGCGACAAATCCTCTGAAATGGAAATGAGGACAACTACTCCATTCACAATATCCCCCCAAAAAATAAAATACTTGGGAATCAACCTAACAAAAGAGGTAAAAGACTTATACAATGAAAACTACAGAACCCTAAAGAGAGATATAGAAGAAGACCTTAGAAGATGGAAAAATATACCCTGTTCATGGATAGGCAGAACTAACATCATCAAAATGGCGACATTACCAAAAGTTCTCTATAAGTTCAATGCAATGCCAATCAAAATCCCAACAGCATTTCTTGTAGAAATAGATAAAACAATCATGAAATTCATATGGAATAATAAAAGACCCAGAATAGCAAAAACAATGCTAAGCAGGAAGTGTGAATCAGGCGGTATAGCGATACCAGACTTCAAACTATACTACAGAGCAATAGTAACAAAAACAGCATGGTACTGGTACCAAAACAGGCGGGTGGACCAATGGTACAGAATAGAGGACACAGTAACCAATCCACAAAACTACAACTATCTTATATTTGATAAAGGGGCTAAAAGCATGCAATGGAAGAAGGATAGCATCTTCAACAAATGGTGTTGGGAAAACTGGAAATCCATTTGCATCAAAATAAAACTGAATCTCTTTCTCTCGCCGTGCACAAAAGTTAACTCAAAATGGATCAAGGAGCTTGATATCAAATCAGAGACTCTGCGTCTGATAGAAGAAAAAGTTGGCTCCGATCTACATATGGTGGGGTCGGGCTCCAAATTCCTTAATAGGACACCCATAGCACAAGAGTTAATAACAAGAATCAACAAATGGGACTTACTTAAACTAAAAAGTTTTTTCTCAGCAAGGGAAACAATAAGAGAGGTAAATAGGGAGCCTACATCCTGGGAACAAATTTTTACTCCTCACACTTCAGATAGAGCCCTAATATCCAGAGTATACAAAGAACTCAAAAAATCAGACAATAAGATAACAAATAACCCAATCAACAAATGGGCCAAGGACCTGAACAGACACTTCTCAGAGGAGGATATACAATCAATCAACAAGTATATGAAAAAATGCTCACCATCTCTAGCAGTCAGAGAAATGCAAATCAAAACCACCCTAAGATACCATCTCACTCCAGTAAGATTGGCAGCCACTATGAAGTCGAACAACAACAAGTGCTGGCGAGGATGTGGAGAAAAGGGTACACTTGTACATTGCTGGTGGGACTGCAAATTGGTGCAGCCAATTTGGAAAGCAGTATGGAGATTTCTTGGAAAGCTGGGAATGGAACCATCATTTGACCCAGCTATTCCCCTTCTCGGTCTATTCCCTAAAGACCTAATAAGAGCATGCTACAGGGACACTGCTACATCGATGTTCATAGCAGCACAATTCATGATAGCAAGATTGTGGAACCAAACTAGATGCCCTTCAATAGATGAATGGATAAAAAAATGTGGTATTTATACACAATGGAGTATTACTCTGCATTTAAAAATGACAAAATCGGGCTGGGGATGTGGATCAAGCGGTAGCGCGCTCGCCTGGCATGCGTGCAGCCCGGGTTCGATCCTCAGCACCACATACCAACAAAGATGTTGTGTCCGCTGAGAACTAAAAAATAAATATTAAAAATTCTCTCTCTCTCTCTCTCTCTCTCTCTCTCTCTCTCTCTCTCTCTGTCTCTCTCTCCTCTCTCTCTCTCTCTTTAAAAAAAAATGACAAAATCATAGAATTTGGAGGGAAATGGATGGCATTAGAGCAGATTATGCTAAGTGAAGCTAGCCAATCCCTAAAAAACAAATGCCAAATGACTGCTTTTATATAAGGGGAGTAACCAAGGACAGGGTAGGGACGAAGAGCTTGAGAAGAAGATTAACATTAAACAGGGACGAGAGGTGGGAGGGAAAGGGAGTGAGAAGGGAAATCGCATGGAAATGGAAGGTGATCCTCAGGGTTTTACAAAATTACATATAAGAGGAAATGAGGGGTAAGAGAAGAATAATACAAGTGGAAGAAATGATTTACAGTAGAGGGGGTAGAGAGAGAAAAGGGGAGGGGAGGGGAGGGGAGGGGGGATAGTAGAGAATAGGATAGACAGCAGAATACATCAGACACTAGAATGGCAATATGTAAATCAATGGAAGCGTAACTGATGTGATACAGCAATCTGTATACGGGGTAAAAATGGGAGTTCATAACCCACTTGAATCAAACTGTGAAATATGATATATTAAGAACTATGTAATGTTTTGAACGACCCACAATAAAAATAAAAAAATTTAAAAAAAAAGAATAGCTTTCATCTTTTAGTTTCCTCCTTTTTATTGATCAATTTTAATTATATTCAGTTAAGAGCAGATTTAGAAGATTCCCTCAAATCAACAATAGCCAATATACAACCAGGGGCTGCCCCTCCTGCAACCCCCACTCCCATTCCTGTGGCAGGGATCATAAACTGCTAATGAGCTCTTTCATTCCAGGTTTAGGCAGGATTTAGGAAACCATCTGAGCACCTTAGTACAAGCAACCCTTACTCATCAGAAGCAGTTGGTAAGTTAAAACCAACATGCAACCTTTGTTCAAGAAATGGTCCTATCTCTCACCTCTAAATTCAAGCCAATGTAGAATGTCATTCAATGTTGTACATCTCAATTATGTCTCTATAATGTTGTAGGATATAGATACTTGAGATGCTATAAAATTCAAGTCTTTTACATCTGTCTTAGTACATTTCTGCCACTATAACAAAATATCTGAGGCTGGATGATTTATAATAGAAAATTTTTTCTCACAGTTCTAGAGGCTGAGAAGTCCATGATTAAGGGGCCAGTTTTCTAGTTTTTTCTAGTTTGATGAGGGCTGCTCTCTGCCTCCAAGAGGGCACTTGCTGTGCCCTCCAGAAAGGACAAATTCTGTGTCCTCACATGGCAGAAGGGACAGAGGAGCAGACTCATTCCCTCAAGCTCTTTTATAAGACAATAATCCAGAACTCCCACTTCTTAACACTGTTACATGGGGGATTCAGTTTCCACATGATTCTGGAGGGGACACAAATGTTCAAGCAATAGCAACATGATTGAAGAAAAATATTTCACATTACCTTGGGGAAGAACATATTTTGTCTTTCTCTTGTCTAACCCTTCAAAAATGTGTAATGCATATATATAAAGAGGGAGGATCAATAGCACTAGTGCGGTTCCTGACTCATAGTAGAAACAGAATTCTCAGTTGCCCAGAATGTCCTACGGACAACCATCTTATTTCACAGAACAGAAGCTATTTCTAGTTCTTTGAGTTGGCTATGTGTTAAGAACTGACAAGGAAATTCAGGGCACCAGTCCCACCATGTGTAAGCCACGACAGAATCTCTCCATTGTCACTACAGCTCTGTCAGAAGAGAACTAAATCTGGGGAGGGATATGGGGTGGGGTGTGCTAGCACAGCAAGACTGATGGATTAATCTTGTGGCTCCTGCCTGAACTACCTGCCTTCTCCCAAGAAATCCTTGTTCTTCTGAAAGCTCAGGTCAAACTGGTGTGGAAAAAGACCCTCTGAAGTCCCAAAGCTCCCATGTGCTATAAGACTATGGACAAGTCGTGGTATCTGAGTTTCATTATCAGGAAAAATAACAAAATAAAAATAAAGGGATATAGTCAAATAATTTTATCTCTAGTCATTTCCTACTGTCTTAAATTTGTGATTCTAAAAATGATACCTTACATTGCAAATAGAAGGGCCACAGAAGATCCCAGCACCAAATTGTTAAGTTACAGGCAGTTTGCAGGCACAATCATGAATGTTTATAATAATTAGCTATTTTCTACTTAGCAGATACTTTTTTAAAAAAGAAATTCACATAAATGAAATTCATCTCTAGATAGCTATAGATTACTAAAGAAAATGTTATGTCCTAAAATATTATACTGCCCTGGATTTTTTTCTTACCATTCTAATGTTTCTGTGGATAAGGTCGGTGAAATAATTTTATGCCATAAACACAACCAGTATTAAGTTTGTTTATTTTTACTATTTCAATTCAAAAATAACTAATTTTCTAATTTTAGAAAGTTGGTTAAATTTGGAATTGTTTGAATCAGCACAGTTATCGTTGTAGATAAAAGTATTGGGATGCCATAATAACAAAATAAAATGTAAGCCAAATTAAAAAAAAAAGTGTCAGTAATTATGCAGAACTGGGATAGGATGGTGGGAGAGAGAAAGGAGAGAGAAATGACAGAGATTGAGGCAGAGAGGGAATGAATAAATATGTCAAGGTTTCCATAAAGAGAGTAGCCCTGCAGTACATGAGACATTTACAAAATCCTTGCTGATTTACAAGTTGGCCATTCGTGCTTCTGCCAGAAATGTGTTCAACATCCTGCTTTTGGTCATGCTGGATTACCTAGTGTTAACACACTGACTTCTTCTGGTCCCACCACTGCTGGCTCCTTCCTAAGAGAAGAGGTTTTATCTGTGTTAAGAAGGAAAGAAAATTCATTCCATGAATTAAAAACCTCATCTCTATAACACAGAAAGCTTTTCATAAATCAGACTTTTCATTCTGAAAAAGAAATAAACATTTTCCAATGTTTTGTTATATAGAAGCCCCTTTAAGAGTTTAAAAAGCAGAAAGGAAAAAAAATGCTAAAATGACAACAAAGCAAAATGAGTATTTGCCAACATACACATGCAGTTGTTTTCTATTCACCTATTCTGAAATAAAAGTTGAAACCCTCTTTACACAAAATGTTGATCCAACAATAAGCTACTATTAATGACATTCTCATACCTACTATTCTTAATGATTAACTGCACAAACACACATGGAGTTCTAAATGATTACTGAAACTTTTGTTTTACTTAACTCACATTTTGTTTTACTATGGCACCCAACACTTTTATTGACAGTGATAACTGCATTTGTTCAAACAATTGCAAATAGAAGCTAAGAGATTTGATCATACCTGAGCTGTACACCAGTGGTCAATAAAGTATCGCCCAGGGGCCAAATCCAGCACGCTGCCTGTTTTATAAATAAAGTTTTATAGGACCACAACAATGTCCATCAATTATATAGAATCTATGGCTGCTTTCATGATATAATGACACAGTTGAATGAGTAAGACATTAGAATCAGGCACATTGGATCACGCCTGTAATCTCAGTGGCTCAGGAGGCTAAAGCAGGAGGATCACAAGTTCAAAGCCAGCCTCAGCAACTTACTGAGGCACTTAGCAACTCAGTGAGACCCTGTCTCTAAATAAAATATTTTTAAAAAGGACTGGGGATGTGGCTCAGTGGTTAAGCACCCCTGGGTTCAATTCTTAGTACAAAAAAAAAAAAAGTCTCACAGTGGATAATATGGTTCACAATATCAAACTTTTAAAATATTTACTATCTGGTCCTTCCCAGACAAAGTATGTTGACCCATTTTCTGCACAACAAATATATTCAATGCTTATTCTGCCAATAACATTAAAGAAACACATAAGCCAAATATGTTTTGCTATATGTTCTCTCCTCTGCACCCATTCATTCAAAAATATTAAGTGCCTACTCTGAGCCTCACACTGTAACCTTTTTGTATGAAAACTCTAACATACATACAATAAAACTGAATGAGAGTTCTCTAGGCCACAACAGCTAAAGAAGAAATGCCCTAATTTCTAAGCAAAATTTTCAGTGGTTTTGAGCCATCATTGCTTGCTTCTTGATCTTCTCTTGTGTGAATCTGGAAGTAAATTAATGACAATTGTTACTCTTCCTAGGCTTAGCAGCACCTGCCTCAAAAACTAGATTACACTGTCCCAACAATTGTCCTCACCCTCTGCTTTTTCCTCTTCCACACACCCTGAGAAGCCCCCTCACTGGACACAAATTAAAATCCTGCTCTAGTTCATTTCTTTATGCATAAAAATCAAATACTATAATACAAAAAGAGAGGGATCTGGCCTTATTTATAAAGGTCTTTTAAAAGAAAAGCTCCATAGCTATCCAAAGTAGCTCATTTTAGTGTCTACCAATTTTTCCAATGAGAAAACCCTCTCCTTTGTATATTTCCATTTAACCTCAATTATTTCTAGGTATCTATAGAGAGTTGACTAGTTAGTACCTTCTAGAAATCTCAAATCTAACTGGTATATGGTTCTGTGGTTCACATGTATGGAGGGGTTAATTCTTTTGGCTTCTTTGAACAGTGTTAGAGCTAATCCAAGAAACACTTCATAGTGGACAAATGTGCTATGGGAATTCAGCTCAGACTGAAGAATTCTACTCATTCACTCAAAGTGTTTTTACATTAAAATTATTTGAATAAGTATATTTAAAGATAATAGGTTTGAAATGGGCTGGTGAGAAAATTATTCCACAAGGATAGGTAGTAGTGGGTTTTTTGTTGCTCACCTGTAGTCTGTCTGCCAATCCCTGGAAGACACAAATGCTGCAGAGGCCCCTCCTAGAGACATGAGAGGTCAGGGGAACACAGCATGGCTCTTTGTAGCTGTCTAGCTTAGTTGAGAACTCAACTCACTGTGCCAAAAAGGTCACTTCTCATGTGCCCTAGACAAATTCACAAACCCCAACAACTTACTACACAAATACGATAACAAGGTGGAAGAAAATAAAGAGATCAAAGTAAACTCATTGCTGTTTCCACAAATAAGTTCATCTGCTTGACTCATGGTGGGCATCTTTATACACAAAATGAAAGCGTGCTTTTCATTTCACTTCCACTTAAATTTCAGCAATAAAAAAGGTGAGAGAGTCCAATGTGTTGCCCATGTTCAAAGAGTCAACTTGCTAATTCAAAAGACAAGGAGATATTTTATTATAATAAAGTAAGACCCAGACACTAGTCCTTCTGCTATAGTCACCAAAAGACTAAACTGGGGCAAGCCCTAGCCTGAATATTTTGAGTGACCATAGCTCTTTGCAACACACCGGAAATTATGGAAATATTCTGAATTTGATATTAAGTTTGTGGCTAGTAGAATACTCTTAAAATAGTATAACTCACAAAGAAAAAAACAGTGCAACTCACCAAGTAAGCCCAGGAGTAACAGAATTGGAATCTACCCAGTAAATACTGTTGGTCTCTGAAACAATGGCACCAAGCCACTCGGCCTCCCAGCATGTTTTCTACTCCAAATAGCAAGACTTTTTAAAGCTATGCATCTCCTTCAATCTATTCATCCATCAGCAATAAAATTGCTTTGACAGGATTGATTTAATACTTGGGAGAGTCCCGAATTTGATGAATGCATGACAGCTGCTTATTTTGGCCTCTTTTGCAAAGCTGTAGCTAGCATTGTTTGGAAAGCTCTAGATGAAAATTCTATTTCTTCCCTTTGTTTCATTTATCAGGGTACATGCAGGGTAACTGTTATAGAAAGCAGAAAATAAACCATTCTTGGAGCCCTTTTAGCACAGAGGTGGGTAATATTATTGGAAACAGGCATGCTGGTAAACCAGGTGTTCAGAGTAGAGCTCTTTGCAGACCATGGTACCCCTACATTATCACTAAGGCCATTATCTCTGGACCCTTCTTAGTTCTCTTTGATTCCCTCCAAGTCAAGACAGACCTTCTATCTTATTTTTCCCAGCTACCACACCCACAATTTGGGGAAATCCTTCAAGGCGCAGCAAAGTTTGTGAGGTTTCATGAGTTGTCCAAGGTCACCCACCAACCCTTAAGTGATTGCTCTTCCCAATCTGCTCTTTCCCCAACCACTCTCTGAAATTTCCTCCAATCACAAACACTTAGGATGTTATGTTTTTCTTTTGTTTCTTTACAGCAATTCCAAAACTATTCTTTAGTTTTCGTGGCTTTATGTCAGTCTTTAGGGCTTAAAAGTATTCCTTAGATTAAATGGCAGAAATTGAACACAGGCAATGTGAACACACTCCACTCCAGGTAGACAGATGAAGGGTTTTTGCTGGCTTCATGAACAGTATAGTGAGCTTATGCTTCTTAGCTGAATCGGTACAGTTCAGCCTGCCCCATTAGCTTTCACTGGCTAAGAGCATACAATCAAACTTGCAATGAAAGAAAATGTACATTACATACTATAATAGATTGCCATATATGTATACTTATAAATTCATATTTATTATATTTTTATTCACTTCTACAAATTTAGGGAAATATACCAACTCGGAATGATGTAAAACACAATATGCTCGACTTTCTGGAAAATACTTCATATTCTTTAGGGTGTTTAATTATTCAGCTTCATCTCACAAACCTTTATTCCAAACTCAAGAGAAGTTTCAGAAGTTGCTTTTTGTTATATCAAAGCTCTTTCTTGCCTGATTACTCATCTGGAAACCTCTGGAAGTCAGTTCTCCACCACTGCTTTGGTTGTTGCAGGGGAGAGGTGGGTAGTGGCATCTATGACACAGATTCAGAAAGACAAGGTAGGATAGGAGCAGAGAAATGGACTCAATGAAAAGAGTTAGACCAAGAGAAGATGAGAGGGGACACTACACAGCAGAAGGCAAGACACCATGCAAGATTCTCAGTCCTCATGATAAGGACTCTGAGATCAATTTGAAAGTATTGAGTCAGATCTGAGTAAGAGCAATGAGAGAAGCAGCCCAGAAGGGATGGGGTTAAAGGAAACCAACTCTGGGAACCCTGGGGCTAGGAGCAGGAGAGATTATGCAGTAGAAAATTGTCATCACCTTCTCTCCAGATCTCTGAGCCAGAAATTTGTCTGTTGTAGTTGTACCTACTCAAGAGAGTATATTAGTTAGTTTTCCATTTCTGTGACAAAAGTAATGGAGATACTCATCTTAAAAACAGCTAAGGTTTATTTTGGCTCACAGTTTTGGAAGTTCCCATCCATGGTTGGTTGGCCTCACTTCTTTGGGCTGTGACAAGGAAATATATAATGGCAGGGAGCATGTGTCAGATCACACTGTTCATCTCACCAGAAGCAAAGGACAGGAATAGGATGGATTGCCACCTTCTCTTTTGAGGGCATATCCCAATGTCCTAAAATCTCCCTCTGGGCCCCACCTCCTAAGAGCACCAAGCTGGGGACCAAGCCTTTAACACATGGGCCTTTGGGGGACCCTCAAAATGGCAACTATATAGCAGAGTGAGGCTACCAAATAGAAGCTGAGCCCTTTAATAAGGAGCCCAGTAAATGTCAACACATGGTCAGGCAGTATAGGCACATGGGAATAAACACTATAAATTCTCTTGCTGATTCTCTTCACTGGTCAGATGAAACAGGGGTAGGAGCTGCACTGACACTATCCATACAGACTGACTCCCAGAACAGAGAACAGGGTGCACAAGTATAGAGTGAAGACTCCGGGGCAAAATAACAATATCCAACAAATCCAGAACCCCAGGACTGCTTGTAGAGAAAGGTACAGCAAAGGCAGAAGCCCAGAAGTAGTGCTTTTAACCACAAAGTCTGAATCTGAATGTTAATTTTCTTCTTCTTCTTCTTCTTAGAGAAAGTGGGAGAGAGGTTCTTAATATGTTCATTTATATTCTTTTCTTTCAGTTTTGTCCAAATACTCAGGCTCAGTGGAAATCTCAGGCAGGAGGTAGCTCTGTATTTATACAAACCTCAAAAGCATGTCTCTGCTAATAGTTGCAGTTGGTTCTCAGGGTATCTTTTAGCAGCTCAGGTCAGCATTTAATATTAAGTCCAATTCAGAAACCTGAGCAAATTTAGACAGCTCAGGAAGATGGTGCCAACTCCCCTACCCCTTGGAAGCATGTTGGCCACATGAATTACAAGGAGGTTTTATTAAAAGAAAATCAAATACCATTAGCAAACATGTCTGTTCAAAGTTTCCAGGAGCTTTAACCAGCATAGACTCCACATGCACACACTCTGGACCAGAGCTGCTCTCTGGGGCAGGGCTGCTGACTCCACCAGGTATCAATAACATGCAATATTTCCACCTTTATGCCCTCCTGATGCCAGGAAACCTAGTCATTGTTGGCCAAGGCCAAGACTGCAGCTACCTCCCTGGTCACTGAGAAGCTCTCCTCTCCTTACAGCTCCCCCAGGTTGTGATGCTTGTTTGCTTGTTGGCTTGTTTGCTTAATTAGGCTCATTTAGCCTTTAAGCTGTGACAGAAGGTCAAACCACAGCAAGGAAAAGTCCAGAGTCGCAGCATGAAGCACTCACCTAACTCTGTCCTCAGTTAACTTCTTTCTCTGCTAGGTTCTACGAGGTTGTAAAGGGTCTCAGTTTCAGTCTCCCTCTCAGTCTCTCTTTCTCTTTCTCTCTCTCTCTGAAATTTCAGACCTGATACTAATCATTTTATTTGGTATTTTCTTCCACTCTTCCTACCCACTGGGGACGTCAGGAAACACAAGTTTTATGGGTATTTTGCCAGGATGGGGTGGTGTTGAAAGTGAATGCAATGGCGACAGCAATCATGCATCTGTGCATTTTGCCCACAGTTTGTCCAGATGCTACACAGCTTGACAGGCTCATAATTAGTTTAACCCAGAGAACCTGGGACCTTCCATAAGTGGTTTCATGAAGAAAAATACAAATTATCACCATTATAATAAAGGCCACTATTTATTGAAACTAACTAGGTCTTGTAAATTAAATTGTGTACCTTTGATATTTGTCCTTTAGTCTCCATAGCAGGATGCTATATTATGTATTGTTATCATCATTTTAAAAAATTAGCCTAAAAATTTTAAGTAATACCCTGAGATTAACAACTAGAAAGTTGCAATGACAGGATTTGAATTCAGATGCCCTGGACAAGATAATCCTACAGCGCACAAGTCCTATGATCTCATTATGAGGAAAATCATACCTTCCACAGCCCCAGCTATAAGCGGGGACTAAGTCATCTTATTATACAGAGGTACAGGAATATGCTTCTTTCCAATAATAACAATGCAAAAGGATGGGATTCATAACACCATGAGCATGAGAATAAAATATGTTAATAAACAAAACATGTAGGTCTGAGTTTTTACCTTGATATATCTGTATATTTACATGCATTATTTTTCCTGAAATACTGCATAGTGAACAAATTTACTCTTCCTAGCACTTCTGGAACTATTTAAAGTCCAGGATAATTACTCTTTTTCATCTAGTCATTATAAAAATCATGATTTCAGGCATTTGTGTTTTAAAAGTTGCCAAATTCCTTTCCCTTAAGCACCATTTCCATTTTCCAATCTCAAACATATTCAACAGAGGATGTAACTGTCATCTATATGGTCCCTCCATAATGTCATGACAGAATTTCCTAATTCCTAACACCCACTATAACAGGTATTTGTAGGGGAGAAAACAATTCTTAGCCCATTACTAGGTTTATGGCTAAAGCATCTATAACACAAAGACAGATAACAAGAAAAGCACACAAATTCACTTGATAAATTTTATGTGACACAGAGTTTAGAAGCAGGAAATCTTGTGTATTTTAATGCTTCAATTTGAAGAGTGGACAGACTTGGAGAAGTGACTGAACCAAGTGGGCAAAGCTAAGGAGAATAAACTGGGAAAGGGGACTTAGCAAGGCCTGTTTGTTCTGATTCTTTTGTGGCTTGTGGGGATAAGGATATTTCTTTCCTCTAAGTACAAGGAGATAATTTTGGAACGAAGGTTTTTTGAGCTGCTTCAGGGGAGAAGGCAAAGGGAAGGTGAGAATGTTTTTCCTACTTCTGCTGTTTCCTGAAATGCCAAGATGCCATATTTGAGGGGCTGGGGATGTGGCTCAAGTGGTAGCACGCTCACCTGGCATGTGCGGGGGCGCTGGGTTCGATCCTCAGCACCACATAAAAATAAAATAAAGATGTTGTGTCCACCGAAAACTAAAAAATAAATATTAAGATGCCATATTTGTGGGTAGCATTTCCTGAACCCCATCAGCTCTCAGGAAGTTACTCCCACCAGATGACCATAGGAGTCAACAAGAAGCTGTTCAGCTTCAACCAGCAGTACACCAGTAAGCCAGGCAATGAAAAAGCCTCCCTTCTCTGGACCCGGGGTGCTAAGTCCAAAGTTCACAAACTAAGTGTCCACAGGGAAGAGTAAGTGATGCAAATGAGTAAGGTGGTCAGGGAAGAAGCAATCAGGGGTTCGAGGCAAACTGTCGAGCTCCTGCCTCCTAGAAGGAGCCAGCCACCTTCCATTGTAACCTGATTATTACCATACAGGATTGTAGCAGGTGTTTCCAGTTCCTCTGATTTTTCTGGAGACCTCAAAAGCCCATATTTTGGTGTGAAGTCTCTGAGCTTCCAAATGTCATAAACAATTTCAATATATTTATGCAAGTCACACGTGACATGCCTTTGACTACAGACCTGCAGGTATGACCATTTACAACCCCTGCCTAGCCTACAGCCAACATCTACTTCCTCTTTCCCATGGTAGATTATTCCTTTGTTTCTCTCTCCCTACAGTCTGTGCCTTCTCCTCTCGTTATGACTAATATCATCCTCATTCCTTCAGTCCAAGCCCTCCCTCCCTACTTTAATGCTATCCATCCTCTTATCAAAATTCCATTATAATAATTATATGAAAAGATCCAACCTCCCAAATCAAACAATGCAATTTATGAAAAAAAAATCAAAGTGAGTAAAACTTTTAAACCTTGTACCTAGTAAACTCCTTTGTCCTCTGTGGGCACTTTATAAGTATTAATATTTCAATGGCTTATATTTGAATTGAATATATTTTTTATTTCCATTTGACATCACTCCATATATATGCTGTCTTTTCTCTTTAAGATCTTGAAGTGAAGAATCCTGTCAGCTTTCCCTGCTCAACCACCCCACAGTCCTCAGGCCCCAGCTCCTCTCCACAACTATAAAACTACCCACACTTGGTTGACATAAAATAATGACTCTGCTTTAAAGGAAATAAAAAAAATAGTGTACTGTTAGCCAAATATGAATGACCATGGACACAGATTTTAGTTACCCTGAGTGACATGTTCCACCATGAAAGAGGCTACATGAACATTTGTAGTTATAGAAAAAAAGAAAAATCATAAATCAATACATTTACCAATTGCTTTGGTGGGAGCATCAGATAGGCAGACTATAGACAAGTAGGTAAGCTCCAGTAGGTAAGATGCTATAGCATCTTAGCTTTGGGGTTGTTGGGGCTAGACAGCTGCTAAGCCTAGCAATACATTCTGAGAAACTATCTATTCATTAAGAGAGTGTTTTAGTCAGCTTTTTTTTTTTTTACTACTGTGACTAAAAAGACCCAACCAGAACAATTTTAGGGGAGGAAAAGTTTATTTAAGGGCTCAGGGTTTCAGAGGTCTTAGTCCATAGAAGGCCAACTCCATTCCCCAGGGCTGGAGGTGAGGCAGAACATCATGGCAGAAGAGTGTGGTGAAGGGAAAAAGCTCAGGTGATGATCAGAAAGCAGAGTCCACTCACCAGATACAAATATATACCCCATAGTCACACCGGCAATAAACCACTTCCTCCAGCCACACCCCAACTGCCTCCACTTACCACTCAGTTAATTCCATCATGGTATTAATCTGCTAATTGGATTAAGACTAACAACCCAATCATTTCTCCTCTGAACCTTCTTGCATTTTCTCACATGTGAACTTTTGGGGGATACCTCATTTCCAAACCATAACAGTTGGTTAAGGTAAATGGCTACTAAGACCTAAAGATAATTCTGGCTCTCAACTGACAATATTCCATCTCTCCACAATCACAATGTCTGTCTACAGGATCCTTAATGTAGATGCAGCTTCTCCTGGGAACTTAAATAGTTCAGAGCTTCTGACCTCTCTTCTGAATAAGCTGGCAGGGCCTCCTGGTGACTGACTCTGTCTGAGGAACGAACAAAGCAATTTATGAAAAAAAAAATTATGTAACTGGAAGCTCTCTGAGGAATTTGGGTAGCTATTTATCTAGCACCTCAGAAACCAACTCTTCACTTACACAAAGGCATTGGTAGCCCTCTTTCCTCAGTTTGTCACAATTTTTAGTCATTTAATAAGACATAGATGTTAAAAATAGGGTCATACTGCACCAAAATAGAATTGCCCTGTAGACTCAGATTTATAAAAAAAATAAAAAATAAAAACCAAAAAAATCCCCACTGTTCACACTGGCTGAATCCCTGGCCCAAGTTTTCCATTTTCCCCACAGAGGTGCAGGAGTCCATGCCCCTTTCAGCCCACACTGAGGGGTTCTACCTTGCTCCCACTGTCTTCCTCCAACCCCGGAGAGACCCACCTTACCAGAGAGTGAGAGTGAGAGAACTCCTTTAACACTTCCTCCAGTTATAAAGATCAAAATCCTACCCCACCCTCCCCTCCCTCTCAGCACTTCAATATTTACAGGCAACTCTAGAGACAGATAAAATCTACTGGGATGTCTTGTGATTTCTGGGTCTGAGGACTTTGAGGCAAGTCCTTTCTCAAGAAGGAATTTCACTTTCCTGGCCCAACAGAGACACAGCCCAGAGGGCAAACTCCCATGTTGGGTATAATTCTTTAGTGAAATGTTTAGAAAAGTCCTGACAATACAGCAGCAATTTCCATGCAAATTCCTGCCTGCAGGGGAAATACAATTGACCCAACAATCTCCTACTGCCGTGTGCCCCTTCCCACTCCAGTGGGGTGTGAAAATGGAACTCAGAACCCAAGAAAGAGAACTATCTATTTGTTCAGCTTTTCTACTTCAAAACAGGTGTTTGTTCCCCACATTACTGTCAATGGTAAGGACTGCATGGAAATGAGAAGTTGTGATCTCCTTCTCCCTGGTGGGACTAGAGAACATAAGCAGAATTTTTTCAAGGGGGAAAAATCCAAAACATTCATGTTTTGTGGATCAAAATAGGATAGTTGATAATGTGGATTATAAAGAAAAAATAAGGATAATTCACTGAACTTGGTTATTTCCAAGTGATCACAGAGTTTCAATCCACATGGCCTAAGGCTACCTAGTTCAGTAGTGAACACAGTGGTTAAAGAGTTCAGGATTAGGAGATTGTTCTAGACTCTGCCCCTCAATTCATTAATTCAAAATGAATTGGGGTAAGTTGCAACAAACATGGTAGAGTTAAACTAGCTCAGGGGCCTTCAAATTGGAGCAGTGACATGTGCCATGAGGCAGGAAGTATTTGGGGAAATCACCCATCAATCTTCAACTCCAGTATGTCCTCTTTCCCTGAAAGTAATTTGCCTAAGATGGTGCCACAAGGACTTTCTTTTTCTCCAATTGTCCTTTTCCTACTTTGCAAAAGAAAAGCAGACCACCACAGTCTTCACCCACCCCAAACATACTCAGGTTCATTATTTAGAGCATATTATTTAGAGTATGTGAAATCTTCCATGGCTTCCTACTGAGGGACAGGACTCGCAGGAAAAAAACAAGGGAACTTCAGAAAGAAATAATGAAGGCAGACCTCTGAGCCAGCTGTCTTTCCTACTTCCTTCCCTCTCTCCCTTGTTCCCTTCCTTCATTTCTTAGAATTAAAAATCAGAAGTAAGAAGGTTCCAAAGGGTTGCATATTAAAACATTCATTTGAATTAAAAAATGAAGTAAGATTTTTTTTTCTGACAGAAAGGAAATCCAAATTGGCAGAATGACTTCACAATAAGGACTAGCTTTGCCAATTAATTTATATGATGGACACTATCCATAAATTTAATGAGCTAAATCTGGAACTCCAAAGTTTAGATGGAAATATATTTTAATCATGGATAGGATATTCAGTCCATCATCTAATATATACTTGGAAACTATTTAAATTTGTGATAAAAAAAAGTTTAGATGTCAACTCAAAGAACCTTTCAAATTTCTTTTATGAGTACATGAGCATAAAAATGTGAAAACTGTAGTCTAGTTCATTCTTTCCAGGTCAAACTGCCTGTGAAAATTTTTTAGTCTCTTCTATTTCTTCTTCTCTCTACAACCAGTCCTACCCCTACTCCCCTACCTTGCCCTACTGCATCCTCAAACACAGTAGTTGAGAGGACCCACGGTTCCTAGTATGCAGTGCATCGTTTCAAGCTCTCCAGAATAAAACATCCCTGAGAGACCAAGAAAAGTAGCTGGAGAAGTTATGGATGCCAGGCAGAGCACCTCCCAGACATCTTGACTATCTTACAGATGGGGGGACTAGAACAATCAGCTTGAATATATCAACTGTTTCAGAAAAAAAAAAATTATAAACTGGTTTTCCTCCCAGTTTCCCCAATGGACAAATTGAATATTTCCTATCCACTCATAAAAAATAGATGTGCTATTCAAAGTTAGATAGAATGACAGTTTTTTTTTAACTTTCTCTTTGTAATATATTCCACTAATGCAGTTATCTTGTTTGTCCAAAATAACTACCCTGGATGGAAAATGAGGAAGGAAAAATACATATATGTAGAGATAAAGATATAGAGAAGTTTCCTTTCTTTTTTCTTGATTTATAGAAGACCACAGTGATATCACTACCAATAAGCCTCAGAAAAGAAGATAAACTCCTCAGTGGCTCTGAGCAGCCACACTACCCATCTGGTTCTTGCTCTAGACAAAATTTTTGTGTATGGCCCCTTTTGTCATCTGGTAAAACCTAAGGACTCCTCAAAATACACAAAACAAATGACTAGGATTGCAAAGGGGCTAATTATCTTGACAGTTTGTTATAAAAATATTTTCAGAGCAAATCTGTGGTACAGTAATACATGTGCTTTTTATTAACATATTAAAATAGCAATGGCAGTAGCAAGAGCACTCTCATAATTTTAAAGCAGTGATTAGTAAAAATGATAGTTTCAAATATCGATGGCCACTGAAATGTGATATGAAAATATCTAAGCTTTGCTGGTGAATTTACAGACACTGATGATAGTACTGGAGATTGTTGAATTTTTACATAATAAAAGGAAATGTGAAATTTTAGTTAGAGTTCCATGTAAGTAAAGACTTGAGGGTTTGGGGGTTTTAGAGTTGGGTGGGGGGGTTGGTGCTTTTTTTTTTTTTTATTCTTCTCCAAATTCATGGATACCCTGCTCTAGACAAACTGAGATGCAGACAAGATGTTGAAGGCCTGTCCACCTTTCTTTTTAGCCCCTCTTTACTCTTCTGGTTGGCCCTTTTTCCCAAAGCATTTGTTATACAGGAGTTTTGACTATCAGATGTGCTGGCTTATGAGGAATAACCACCATTCATTGTCAGTTATTTTGCACTCATTTTTGGTACATCTATGACAAAACCCTAAGGCATTTTATGAATGAATCAAGGAAAGCTCACAGATGTCAAGTATCTTGCCCAGGGCAACAAAGTGAAAGAACTGGAGTTTAAACTCAGCTCTTCATGGCTTAAAATTTATTCTCATTTCTACCCCACTATACTGCTGCCTCTGGCATGAAGAAATTTTGCATGTTAAATAGAAGTTTCTTAAAACCAAATACAATCATCTCCTGGGGGATTGGCTCCTGAACCGTCTGCACATAGTAAACCAAGGATGCTCAAGTCCCTTATACAAGATGGCACAGTATCTGCACAAAACCTATGCACAGCCACCTGTCTGCTTTAAATCATCTCTAAAGTACTTAAAATATGAACACAGTGTAAATAGTTGTTATTCTCTATTATTTAGGGAATAATGACAAGGAATGTTCAGTAAATCAATTTTCGTTTTGAATATTCTCCACAACTGGATCTCCAATTTGTGTTTTGTTTTTGCCTCCCCAGCTTCCCTCCTTTCCTTGTTCTCTAAACAGTGTCCCATCTCAGGCCTTTACTCATGGCCCAGTGTGCTGGACTTCTCACTGCTTAATAGCCTGGTCACTTACTCTCTGCCTGAGTTCCAGCAAAGGAACTGGAATGGATCCACTGTTTCACAAACTAAGTTTGCAAGTTAAGCAGTGATGTGTTCCCACTGAACTATAGATTCCAGAGAAAAGGAGCACATGTTTGCCATGTCTAAACCGTACTCCTCAGTGGAAGTGCATGGTGATTGTTTAGTTGAATTAAGACAGCACTGCTCCATGAACTTCCTTTGTATCTCTTCGAAGCATCCAAGGCATTTCTCTGCCAGTAAAGGACACTCGATATTTCTTGCAAGTTGATTTTCCAGGCCATAAACCTTCTGGACAGCACTGTATTCACTAATCATGAAAACAATGCACATATTTATTTTTTTTACCTCTATCTTTCTCTTCTACCAAGTTTCTTGCTATTTTAAAGCAGAACTAGTAAGTATTGTACCAAATGCAACCACTGGATGACAGACCTCATCTGGATTTTTTATGAAATTTATCAAATTCAAATATGTGGTATTCTATTAAATGCATTAGAAGATTTTAAAAAATGGCAATAGATTATCTATAACATCTTTTATACAAAAACACTATTTTTAAAAAATCAGCACTAATCTCTAAGAGTTCTCCAATCTTCCTTATTAGTATTAATTTTAAGAAGCATTTTTCAACAAATATTTATTAAGCATCTACTATGAGCTTTTTACTATTCTATGTGTAAGGAACAGAGAAGAGATGAATGCATTCACCTAACTAAAATACAATATGATAAGTACTAAGCAGCAGTATAAATGTAGCTCTAGGAAGGAACAGAGAAGTAATGTGTCTATGTAGTATTTCATGATTTTTAAATTGTTTTCAAACATAGTAGCTCACATTTTTATCAAGTCCACATTTTCTTCCCTATGTGGTATGTAGGGCAGGTATTATTACCAAACATTATTGAGGCTGAAAAACTTGCCCAAATTCTGACAGCAAGTCAGGAGGAGACCTAAAGCTGGAGTCCAAACCACAGTACTTATGTGTCTAACTTTATAATCCATTTCTGGTCTGGCAGACTACTTTCCCATGTAGCCAGCATCATTCAGTAAAACTGCATCAGTATATTCTGAACTCCCACAGTTCCTCTTTGGAGAAGGCGCCCTTTGAGATCTCTCTCCAGAGTTCTACATGCAAATATTCCACCAGGTCAGTGACTGGAATAATAAATCATGAATCTCATCCTTGGGGGTTCTACTAATCTGTTGCTATGGAACAAATTATTCTGAAACCCAAAGGTTTGAAACCACAACCATTTTATTAGATTTCATGATTGATGTCTGTTGGGAATCTTGGCTGGGCTCAGCTAGATAATTCATCTATTCCACATGATATTGATGGTGGTCACTATGCTGTATGCAGCTAACAGATGGCCTCAGTCACATGCCTGACAGTTGGTAAGGGAAGGAAGGTGGCTAAACTGAGCCAGGACTGTCAACCCAACCATGTATATAAGACACTTAAACATGACAGTTCTGGAGCAGTTGAACTTCTCATCTGCAATCTCAGGGCTCAAGAGTGACAAAGCAGAAGCTGCAAGGACTTGTGACCTAACCTCAGTGATATGGTATAACTTCCATGATACTCTTTGGCCAAAACAAGACTGCCCAGATTCAAGAAGAAACACAGACCACAACTCTCCCTGAGAAAAACCATGTTTTAAAACAGTCATGTATGAGTTTCTTATATTAACTCATGATACACCTTCTTCACCAAAGGTGGCAAAAAGAGTTCCCTCTATTCTGAACCCATCCAATTCCTCTTCTTCTAAAGTCAGCCAAGTTTGCCAACCCTCTTCTGCCTGTTCTGCACATCCTAGAAATGCCCCTATAGTGTTGTTCTGGATGTTCAATTCCTGTATCAGGACCATAAAGGGTTCTCAGTCTTTGCCTATGGCTGCATGAGGTACACACTAAGGGGAAGCTAGTTATTTGGTGCCAAGAATGGCCTCTCTCCATTGTTGCCACTTTAGCATTGTGCAGACCCAGGGACACTCTACTACTTCCTCATTGAGTGTCATTTCTGCACTGATGTCTATCAACTTGAAATTGAGCTCTCAGAGTAGAGTAGGATATTGCCCTATCTGAATATACTGTTTTTGTTTCAATAGTACACTTGAGATTGAATGGATATGAATATAGGCTTTGGGGTCAGAAAGATCCAGATCATCTAGTCTAAGCTACTTAATATCTCTAAACTTTAGTGTCCTAGTCATGAAACAGAGACAAATACATATACTTCATAAGGTTGTTGAGAGAATTAAAGGTGACTGTGCAGACAATGCAATTGTCATATTGCATGGCACTTAGAAAATACCCACTAAGTGGTAGAGGTAGTGGGAGCACTTCTAGTAGTAATGATGAGGGTCAACTATGTCTAACTGATAAAGGACTGTGATGGTATAAATTACTCAAGAAAATGCAAATGGATTTCTACAAGTCCAGTTCTCTCTGTATAGAAACATAAACTGAAGTTAAAATGTATATATGCATATGAGTATACACATATCTGAGGAAAGCATTCATATGCAGTGGTTAGGTTCAGCTGATCGCAGAGAACAGAAAATAATGAAAATGTCCCTTGAGCACCATAAAGAAACCCTTCAATATTTAAGTTGGCTGGACTAACTCCAAAGACTGAAAGACACTCTGCCTATCACTAGCGCAAGCTTCGAAAATATAGTTCTTGGCTCCAGTCTGCAGTTCAATGAATGTGATCAGCACAAGTACAAGGAGAATAAATCTTAAAGATACTGAACTAAGTTATTTCCCAACACAAGAACACAAGGGATGAGATGGTCTCGATTAGTCGATGCCCAAGCTAGTATTTCATCTTGGACTAGCTGATGTGAAGGTTAATGCTGTTGACTCCCTCTTTGAATCTTCTTTGGAGAAAAGCAATATGCTGTTTTTAATTGGCAACACCCTCCCCATAGTTAAGGTCTGTCAATATTTCTTCATCTGGTTCTTAAGGCCTAATGTTTTACTGGTCCTGACGGGAAGTAACCTACATCACAATCCACAAGCAATTCACTTCACTTACACAGTTTGGCCATTCTAATAAGTAAGAATCCTCTCAACAGAGACTATATTTACTTTCCATTCATCCACAGCTATGCAGAGAAAAGAGGGTGGAGAATAGGGTTAGGAGAATAGGATTAGAAGCTCTAGAAAAAAAATTTTTTTTCAACAGCAAAGGATTAGAAGAAAGATTATAAATTCCTAAGTTTGATGTAAGTACAGTATAGTAATTTCCTAGGGCTGCTATAAGAAAGTACCACAGGCTTACAGATTTATTATCACAGTTATGAAGGCTAGAACTACAAAATCAAAATGTTGGCAGGATTGGTCCCTGGTAAGGGCTGTGAGAGAGAACCTGCTCCACGTGTCTCTCTTGGGTTCTGGGGTTGCTGCACATTCCTTAATTTATGACAGCAAAGCTTCCATCTCTGTCTCCATTTTCACCTCCAGTCTTTGTCTCCATCTTCACCTGACTGTGTGCTCCCCGTATGTTTTTGCAACATCTTCCCTCCATACATGTCTATCTCTGTGTCCAAATTTCCTTTTAATATAATGTTACTAGTCAGTCATATTGACCTACCCTAATGACCTCATTTTAATTCAATTACCTCTGTAAATGTGCTATTTCAAAAAAAAAGGTCCTGTTCTAAGACACTGGACAATAGGACTTCAACAAATCTTCTCGAGGGATACAATTCAACCTATAACATACAGTACTCGAAGCTTGGGGGGAAACAGAGCAAGGAAATGGCACCATTGTATTATAGCAGCTCTATGCCCAGGAAAAAAAAAAAACAAACAAATAATACAAAAGATTCCCATTCTAGTCTTCCATCTTTCCATTGTTTAGTCTCCTTTTCTGCAAGCTATCATTAATACCATTTCACCATCAGTCTCTGTAATTCAAAGCACAAGGAAAAGGTTGGGAACTATTATCCCAGGTCTGTTCTGAGACGTCTAGTTTCCAAGTAGGTTCATTAGTTAGGAAAAATTCCCCTGAATCTTCTATTGTTATTTTTTTTAGTACGAGACTTTGGAATAACTTGCTGCTAACTCCTCTAGATCAGATTTTGCTGAGAATAATAGATATGTATAGTAATTATCAAATGGAAATGAGTTAGTTGTAAGTAGATTTAAACAAATTTTTCCAAGTATTGGAAAACCAACCATATCTTTCTCAGAAGAATGTTTTTTCCTCTCTTCACCTCTGGCCTCCAGCTGCTTTGACCCAATACCATTCAGGTGGGATTTAAAAAACCTACAGTATTTATGATGTCTGGAGGCCATAAATATTGTCTCTGCCAGGGACTGGGCTTCTGGAAATAAACTTTCAGATTCTCTTAAGTACACTTTATGGAAGAACACTAGGAATCTGAGGCATCTCCTTCCTTTAACAACTGTTCATGTTTTAAGCTCTTGGACCTACTAAAGGACTCAATGGAAATTACTATATTAGAAATGAGAGACAAGAGACTAATTAATAGAAACCATATTTGAAAACAGTTTTGATTCATTATGTAGGATTTTAGGATTGTACTTCACAGCAGAAGCAATAACATGAAAAATAAAGATAACATAAGAAAGACATAGGCTAATCTTTGTAACTGCATCTTCCCCCTAGATTGAGTGCTGAGTTGTACATGGTCCAAAGTCAGAAGAGAAAGCATTGTCCATGAAACATGTTTAAAAAGAAAAGAAAAGAAAAATGGATAGTTGCCATAACTTATAAGTGAGAGTTACAGAATTATAACTAATTTTTACAAATTTAAAAATGAAATGCCAGGATCAAAGGACCATTTAGTTTTTCCTGAGTAATTAAGATTACAGAAAATCAAGTTGTAGAAGGTACATTTGCAACAATGGCAGCCCCAGACTCAAGGTCAATGAGTGGATTTACTGATCTTTCAAAGGAGTTGACAAAGTAAAAGAAATAAAAGAACCATCTTCCCCAAATGTCACCTATTAATTCCACAAATAAGTCATCTAGCTTAATGACCGATTGCTGCTTATGCTGTAGGGTACTGACTTCAGTTATTTTTCTTTCAAATGAAATTGGAGCTTTACCATACATACATTTTATGACATCTGAAAACATTATAGGCCATAACTAGAATAGTTGTGGTGCATAATCTCAAAACTAGGCCAGCCCTATTGTTTCTCCTCTATATGAACCTGGAGCCAGGAAGATTGCTTAGAGCTGACCCTCCTTTGTCCCATATATGGCATTTAGGGTTCAACACACTGATGCAGCTTGAGAGTGCTACCTCTATCCACATCAACTGTATCTGGCTAGGATTCCCACCAGACAATTGAGAAATGACTGCAATAGGTGTAGATGTGAATCCATGCTCATTCTTTCTCTGCCAACATGAAGCACCACACCACCTCTTCATGTTCCCATTTAATATGGATTCGTTGCTGTTCTTTATGCTCCACTGCTCTCTTTCCTCATTTTTAATGGCTTTATGTTTCTGCATTTCTGCCCTTACAACAAAGCTACAAACCAAACGAACACCACATCTTAGCTGGACTAAATACTTAAATACATTTGTTGCTTCATCTGGCCTCGGTGCACTCTACTGAATACAGCTTGTGTCGCTGATTTTGAAACATCTTTATGGTCAGTGAAGAGATCAAGCATTACCTCCCGTGATGGTAAGACCAAATATCCAGTTCCAGTAACATCCCTGGATATGAGTCATAGATCTGATCAGTTGGTTTATAATAAATCTTCCCCATATATACCTTGATAAAAGTAGACATTTCATGATTTTTTTATTTAAAGCTTTTTACCAAGCCTTTCCTTTTCATTCATTCCAGTTGTCAAATTTTACAAACTTATAATTGTCCTAATTTACTCTGGATACAGGTGACCTCATAATCCTTTAAAAATCTGCCTGTAAATATAGTTACTTGGCCCCAATTTTACACACACACACACACACACACACACACACACACACACACAGGTTATGCTTGAAATGTCTTTTCTTGTCTTTTTTTATTAAATTGCAAAAGGTTTCATGCAGGTCAGCATAGCCAGTGCCTCCTTACTTTCATTTCTGTAACAATCTTCTTTATTATTAATAACATTGATGACAATAAAAATAGTAATAATGCCTGCATACCTTCCCAAGAGCACAAAGGTCTTGGCCCTAAGTACCAGCATTCACTAAAATATACAGCATATGCTAGGTATCATTTTTTTTAACTTCTTGAATGTCTTAACCAATTTTTCTTAACTTACTTTGTAAGTTCCTAACAATTCTCAGTCACTCAAGGCAAGAGAGTAGAAACAAACACGGAAATAATTAAAATTCCCCTCTCTCTTCTCTGTTCTTTTAATAGAACAGCCTTACATTTTCAGTCTTTCAAGCCTTGCATCTACACCACACATCCATTAATATCAGATAGACACTAAAGAAACATTTTAGCTTTCTTACCAAGAAAAAAATGAAGATCAGAATTTTTTTTTAAAGAAAGAGAGAGAGAGAGAATTTTTAATATTTATTTTTTTAGTTTTTGGCAAACACAACATCTTTGTTTATATGTGGTGCCGAGGATCGAACCTGGGCCGCACACATGCCAGGCGAGCGCACTACCGCTTGAGCCACATCCCCAGCCCAAGATCAAAATATATGAAGAACTTTCTTCCTAACCATGGAGGTACCTAGTTAGCCATGACTCATCTAGAAGTGAGCTATGTCTCTAAGGAAAAGATGAACTTCAAGACCACAACCTGGTCTTTTTTCACTGAGAATAATTAAAGCTTTCTTTTCCTGTACTAAATCAGCCTTTTGAAAATATAACATCTTCTGATTCATCTGGTAGAGCCTTCACTATCAATAAAATAGGTTTTGATTTGTTGACTTCTCTCTCAGCACCATACTTACTGATCCAGAGGTAGCCATAGGTGAACGATCAAGAGGTAGTACAGCTCAAGTCCTTCTGAAACAGAGGAAAATTTTTAAAAAAATTAAACTTCCTTTTAACCTAGGTTTGATTTTTATTCATTTCAATTTACTAAATATTTATGGTACTCCCATAATCCTAGACAAAGTTCACTTAAAAACATGAGGCAAGGCCTAAGTTCAAAGCTTCACAGGGTAGTATAACCCCATATCAGTGTGAGTGGTGGAAAAGAAAACTGTTGTAAGATACTGTGTTACCAATTTAGCCAAAAGACATGGTCACCTAGGATAGCCTGTACAGAAATCCTTCTTGTGGAATAGCCCATCAGAGGATAGAAAAAAGAAACTACCTACCAGCTACCTCCCATGTATTATGTCCTGGAGCCAAAGTTAGTTGTCATTTGGCATTTAGAGTGGAAGAGGACCAGAACTCTAAAGAGATAGGCAAAGGCCAGAGAATCTAAGGTGTCACACCTGAAGTGCTGGATAGAATTATCATGTCCCCTACAGTCATGTATAAACTAATTAGTACAAATTAAAATTTTTTTTAAATTGTCACATCCAACAAACTATCTTATATACTACTTCCTCATCAAATATGACTATCAAAATGATAATTTACATGATTAAATGTGTTCTATCTATATTTGCAAATCACAACTAAGAGAAAACATCTTCTGATCACTAATTTTTTTTGAAGACATATGTAATAGATGATTTTTTAAGAGATTGTTTTCATCTATGAATTTCATCTAGTATTTCAAAACAATAACCACTAATAAAAGAAGAAACAATTTGATCTCCTCCTGGAGAACTATTTCTTGCTGAAGCCCCTCAAGACTATCATAATTAAATAAATATTAAACAACATCTTATAAGTGCATGCTGAAAACCATGCAGGCTCTCATGGTGGCCACCTGACAGGAAGGTACTTAGGAGTGACTTCCCCCAACAGAGGGCTCAGAGTAGCATGTCTAGTGTGGAGGGAGGAGGAGGGAGAAACTTAAGAAGAATAAGCCTCTCCCTTCATTACTATACAAATAAATTATTTGTATGCAAATAACATGAACAGCACTGCAACTATGGTCATAAAATTTTCAAAGATATTTTTT
This sequence comes from Spermophilus citellus, assembly GCF_964194105.1. Lineage (NCBI taxonomy): Eukaryota > Metazoa > Chordata > Mammalia > Rodentia > Sciuridae > Spermophilus > Spermophilus citellus. The sequence goes on from NC_138192.1 coordinate 80,152,327, forward strand.
AAAAACTTCTGCCTTAAGAAAGTTTTTTTATTGTTTTACCAAATTTTCCACTGAAATATTTATGCCAAAATAACTCCGCATCTGATGTAATCTGAGCCATCTGACATATTTTGGACATATTTTTCATTGTAATTACAATACTTCAGCTCAGTTTAATTTCTTTCTATTCAGAGGGTGTCTAAAGATCTTTAAGGACAGATGATTCTACCATGCATAAGTATTTCAACAAAGTTGGGAAGTCAGTTACTTGAAAGTCAGCGAACACAACCTATTGCATTACACACCAAGTCTTACTTACCATGAACTGTCATTTCCAGATGATTACAATGTTAATCCCTTGTTTTCAGTTTGTCCAAAATTCCTGAAAGAACAAAAAAAAAACAAAAAACAAAAACAAAACCCTCTATTCTCTACATTTAACCATTCTCTATGAGGACAAGAAAGATACAGAGTGTGTTCAGGCCCCCCAGAATAGTACCAAAAGACCCTATCTTGTTATAGGACTTGTCCACACAAATGATGTCTTAACCCTGTACTAATTTGGAGGGGCTGCCATAAAAAAGTGACACGGACTAGGTAGCCTCAGCAATAGTAGTCTATTATCTGTAGTTCTAGAGAATGGAAGTCCAAAAGCAAGGCACCAATGGCTAAGTTCCTTTTCTGACTTGTCTAAAGGAAGGGTCTGCTCCAGGCCTCTCTCTCTTTGGCTTGAAGATGGCCATCTTCACATTCATGTGGCATTCCCCTTGGATAAATGTCTCTGTGTTCAAACTTCCCCTTTTTGTGTTTTATATCTGTCATATTGAATTAGAATCCACCCTAACAATTTCATTTTAATTCAATTACTTCAGGAAAGACCCCATCTACAAATTAGTTCACATTCTGAGGCACTTAGGAATAGAACTTTAACTAGATATAAATGGGGAGAGGCCGAACAATGCAACCCATACTACTCCCTAACACTCATGTATTTTGTTAACATATTGTGCCATGGGTGGGTTCCTTTGGGGTAATGGTAGACATTTGAAATGTAGGGTCCAATGTTGCACCGCCTGGGTTAAAACTTCAGATCTGCCCCTGACTGGCTATCAGAGCTCAAATAAATCACTCAGCCTCTCTAAATTCCATTTTTTCCTCTGTAAAACAGGAATAACAGTAGTTCCTACCCCATGGGGTTGCTGTGAGGATTAAAAAGCCAATCCATGCAACATACTAAGCCAAGTGTCTGGCACAGAGTAAGTGTTCCTAGAATGTTAGTTATTATCCATACGAATTAGTAATAATCTAATATGACTAATCTAAACTAAAAAGTAAAGATTGCAAACACAGTGGTTGGAGAAAACACCTTACCTTTCCTCTCCAACCACCTTATAGCTCCTATGCATAAAGCTGCCTTTAAGATGAACATGGGGGCTAGGGTGTAGCTCAGTGGTCGAGCACTTGTCTAGCATGCCCAAGACCCTGGATTTGATCCTCAGCACCACACACCAAAAAAATTAACATGAAGTCCTAAGCTGTCAGGAGTGGCTTGGCCCTGAATCACAATGGTTGATCCCTGATCCCCATTTTACTCTACCTTTTAATGCCACTAGATTCTTAAGAGGCATAGCTAAGGTCAGTATGGACCAAATGTCATACTTTGTGTAAGGATCCCCTGTTCTGTGACATGCATACACAGCTTCCTTCTCACAATATCTGCTTTTGCATATCATAGAAAGTCAGCTGTATTCCACATTTCCCACTTTTAAGCATTTCATATTTTCTCTTTTATTCAGCCAAAATTAGGTTACCAATTTTGTAGGGGGGCTGTTGTTGAATTTTTTTCCCTAAACCTTCCCTTACAAATTCATTGATATTCATGAAGGAGCTTACATATTAAATTTACATAAGCATGGGATAAGAGGAACTCTGCTCCCAAGATTCTAGTCTTATGTTAGGAGACTCCTAGACTTTCTATAAATACCTGGTTTCATTGTTTTGTTTTCATGTTTGGTTTTTCTCCAACTTTCTCATGAGGCCAGGAACAAAAACAGATTTATGCTGTGGGAAGGGACTCTGACAACACCAAGAAGCCCCCTCTAATGGTGCATCTCAGAAAAGGGTGACCAGTTCTCAGCCTGACCTGCACAGATGTTTCCTGGAAGAAAGTCTGAAAGTTCATTAAAGTATCCAAGAGCTACATTATAACTTTTTTTTTTGTAGGGCCCCTTCCTTCATTAAAATGAAAATAAAACTAAAACTTTCAACTACCTTGGTATAAAGATTAGATAATAATGTTATATATTAAAACACTTTCTTTGAATTAAAAGTTTACTTTTATCTGATTTTAAAAGAAATTAAGGTCTGGAATCGTGGTGCACCTGTAATCCCAGCAGCTTGGTAGGCTGAGGCAGGAGGATTGCAAGTTCAAAACCAGCCTCAGCAAAAGTAAGGAGGCCCTAAGCAACTCAGTGAGACCCAGTATCTAAATAAAATACTAAATAGGGTTGGGAATGTGGTTCAGTGATTGAGTGCCCTGAGTTCAAACCCCAGCACCCTCGAAATAAAAGAGAAAGAGAGAGAGAGAGAGAAAGAATTCCAGGGGTGGGAATGTAGGTCATTGGTAAACCACTTGAACCCACAAGGCTCTGGGTTCAATCCCCAGCATCACAAAAGAAAAAAATCATGGGCCTCAAGAATTATTATAAGCTGAGGCACTGTGTCTACTTTGCATTATAGATATTGACCCTGAAGCAAATGAAATAATGTACAGTATTTGATATAATGCAAACTTTCTTAGACTCCTAAGATTCCTAGTTGCCAACAACCATGACCAACTAATTACAGGGCTAAAAGACACATTTGACTTTTATAACCCTCTGTTACCAGCCACAATCTAAATTCCTATGAGATGAGGAGGAGGAGGAGGAGGAGGAGGAGGAGGAGGAGGAGGAGGAGGAGGAGGAGGAGGAGAAGAAGAAACAGGCTTATCATGGCCCAAGATTTTTGCATATAGTTAGAGCAAGAATGACACAAACTCTTCACATATATCCATACATAATGCATATCACATATTAAAGCCATCACTTTGCTCTCTCTGAAACTCATTTTACATGTATAAACATATAACAGAGCATTTGCTGATTTTTAAAGTGTTCCTTTCACAAATCAAAATCACTGATAAAGGAACAAAGGAAATTAATATTTACTGAAAGCACACAAATATTGGGCACTTTCCTGAGTGCCTCTATGTGTGTGTGTGTGTATATATATATATATATATATATATATATATATATATATATATACACACACACACACACCAGGGAGACCAAGATTATTACTTCCACTTTTATATATAAGGAAACTGATGCTAAAAGAGGTTGAGCATCTTGTCTAAGATAACATAATTCATAATGGTGTAACTAGAATTCAAATGTAGGTCCTTTTTATTTCAAAGTCAATGCTTTTTCTACTACATCAAATAGACCAATAATACAGAGTTGTCCTATTCAATATTTTTAGATAAAAAGATTTGGAGTGACTTTTTTAAAAAGAGAAAGTAGCCATCTTCAAATTAGGCTAGTTATCAGGCAAAGTCATACATATTTAATAGAATCATAAACTTGCTGAACTAGAAGCTATATTAGAAGATATTCCTACTTCAACTCTTTCATGTTCTAGAAGAAATCACAAAAGAGTTTGGTAACATTCCCAAGATCACATAGAGAACACAGTACCCATGACTATTGCCTCTTGCTAAAATAAAAAAGGAAAATATATCTATATGTATGAAACTTTTTAAGAAATGTACAGGAAAGAGGAATAGAGGCTTATTCTGACCCACTTTTCATGGTTCGGACTGCTGCTAAATACCTACATCATGTGCCCAAAAAGAAAACAAAGAACAGTTAGTGAAACGTCCTGGTGGTAGTGGGCTGGGTGAGAGGAGCCACCCTAAAAGAGATGGGTACTTCAGGTACAATAGATTATAAAAATTGGAAAGAACAAAACGTCAAAGACTTCAATCCTCCAGCTAAAGAATATACAGGTTTTTGTGACCCAGCCACATCCATGTTTGTAGCAGCTCCATTCACAATAGCTAAACTATGGAACCAACTTAGGTGCTCTTCAATAGATGAATGGAGAAAGAAAATGTGGTACATATACCACATTTACATATTTACATATTCCACAATACACAATGGAATATTGCTCAGACTTAAAGAAAAATGATAGGACATTATCAAGCAAGGGAAAAGAACAATCTACAGAATGGGAAAAAACATTTATAAATTTGATAAGGGCCTAATGTCCAGAATATATGAAGATCTACAACTCAACAAAAAGTGGGTAAAGTAATTAAATAGATCTTTCTTCAAATAAGATATATAAATGGTGAAGAAGAACAGGAAAAGATAATGAACATCAACACTCAAACGGGAAAATGAAATCAAAACCACAATGAGGTACCACTTCACACCTACTAGAATAGCTATAATTGTTAAAAGTTGAAAATCACAAGGATTGGCAAGTATGTGTAGAAATTATACCTTCATATGTTGCTGGTATAAATGTAAAATGGTACGGCTGCTATGGAAATTTTGGCAGAACAATTTCCTCAAAAAACTACACAGAGAATTGTCATGATCCAGCAATTCCACTCCTACTTATGTACACAAAGGAACTGAAAGCAGGAACTCAAACAGATATTTGTATATCAATGTTAACAGAGGCATTATTCACAATAGCCAAAAGGCGGAAACAATCCAAAGGTCAATCAACAGACGACTGGATAAACAAATTGTGATATGTTTGTGTGTGTGTGTGTGTGTGTGTGTGTAATAATATTATTCAGTCATAAGAAGGAATGAATTTTGATTTCTGATATATGCTACCACATGCAAGAAAACATTATACTAAATGAAATAAGTCAGGCAAAAAGGAAAATATTACATGATTCCACTTATTTGAAATAGCTAGAATAAGCAAATTTATAAAGACAGAAAGTAGATGGATGAGAGTTTACCGGAGGATTGGAAGGAATGGGGAAAGCTGAGCTACTGCTTGTTGGTTTCAGAGTTTCTGTTTGGGAAACAGATGTGAAAATTGCCCAATATTGTAAATGCAATGAATGCAACTGAATTGTACACTTAAAAATGGTTAAAATGGAAAGTTTTATAAAATTAATAATGTAATATATGGAAAATATTAATTACACTGTATGCTTTAAATGGGTGAATTATACAGTATATGATTTATATGCCAATCAATCTGTTTTTTAAACATTGAAAGGAAGATGCATTAGTTAAGGCTCAAATTGGGAGTTCCTGGCCCATAAGTACTTGTCTGCCTGCACCAGTCCAGGGTTTGTAACTTCCTCTATCTCATGGCTCTGCCATACCTCAGCTGAGCCTAGCACCACCTTATGGACCATATTCAGCTGACATGAGGGGAAAGAGCATCAAAGGGATCCATCCACCTCCTAAAAGGCTTATCTTGGAAATGATCACACACATGTCCACAGTAAGCTATAAGGAAGGCTGGAAAATGCAGTCTTTTAAACAGTTAAAACAGACAAAAAAGCAAAAGAAAGCAGAGTGAGAATAGGGTTGAGGCAATATTTGAAAAGATAATGGCTAAGAATTTTCTATAACTAATAAAAGACAACAACCCATACATTAAGTATCCTATAAACTCCAAATAAAATAAATAAATAAAAAGAAATCCACACCTAGATGCATTATAGTGAAATCACAGAACGTAAATACAAACAGACATTAAAAACAGCCTGAGAAGCCAGGCTTGATGGTGTACACCTTTAATACCAGCGGTTCAGGAGGCTGAGACAGGAGGATCACAAGTTCAAAGCCAGCCTTAGCAACTCAGTGAGACCTTGTCTCTAAATAAAATACAAAATGGGGTGGGGTGGGGTGGGGTGGGGGGTGTGGCTCAGTGATCAAGTGCCCTGAGTTGTTCAATCCCTGATAACAAAAAGAAAAAAAAAGCCTGAGGAAAAAAATAGATTACCTTAGACAGACTTGACAGCTGACTTCAATGATAACAAAAAAATCGAGAGTAGAATAACATATGCTAAGAAAAAATAATTATCAACTTAGAAATCTATATAGAGCAAAACTCATACTTTTCAAGCATGAGAACAAATTAAGATATTTTTCAGACAAATAAAAACTGAGCATGTTTGCCATCAGGGTACCCTCAGGAAAGGTATTTATAAAATATGTACTTTGGAGAGAAAGAGAATAATCCTAAAGGGAGTTCAGATTTGCAAGAGCATAGAGAATAAAATACGATAAATACTGACAAATCTTGACTATGCAAAACAAAAATATCATATGGGGTTAAAAAAAAGAACTAAAATATAAGACACAAGTATGAGTATTTAAAGGGGTAATTAAAGTATCCTAAGTCCCTTGTATTCTTCAGGAGACCAAAAAATGATTAATGAGTTAAGTATGCAAGTTAAAAATGTCTAAAGTAGCCACAGAAATACAAAAATAAATGTTAGAGCTTCCAAGCTAATAGGAAAAATATTATCAATTCAGAAGAAGGAAAGGAAAAAAAAACAAGCAACACAGAAAAAATGAGAAAAATGTAAAATCAAACAACAATATGTCTGCAATCACAATAAATATAAATAAGTTAAAAGACAAAAACATCAAGCTGAGTTATTTTCTTAAGTCCTGTTTTATGCTATTTACAGGAGACATGTCTAAAGCTTAAGATTACAGGAAGATTGAGGGCAAACAATAAAAAGGTGTAAGAGAATATACTAGGCAAGATCAGGTTGAGCGTCCCTTGCCCAAACGCTTGGAACCAGAAGTGTTTCCTATTTCCCATTTTGTATAGCTGCTATAGATGTAAGTATCCCTAATCTGAAAATCATATCTGAAATGCTTCAAAATTTGAAACTTTTTGAGTGTTGTGTTGGTACTCAAAAAGTTTCAGATTTAGGGGTGAGGAAACAGTTGTGATAAAGTGCAAGGCCCTGCATTCAATCCCTAGCAAGCACCCCCCAAAAAATTAAAAGTCTCATATTTTGGAGCATTCTAGACATTCATAATAAAAATGCTCAACCTGTACCAAACAAAAGAAATTTGGTTTAATCAGCTCCAATAGATAAATATATTTATAGACAAATAAAAGATTATTAGATACACAGAAAATCATTACATAATGATTAAAATGCAATTCACTTGGAAGATATGAATGAAATATTCATATATGAAATTATTCCTAATTATAGTTACAACATAAAGAAAAACGACAGAATCACATGGAGAAATTGTCACATGTTGCATCGTATTATGACCTCAACATACATTCTCAGCAAGTGAATGTTGAAATAGACATCTATCAGTCATTTCATAGAAGATCTAAACGAATAAATGAATATATTTAAACTGATGAACATTTTATCACTATATAATGTTTATATCATCATTATATAATGTTTATAAGTATATAAACATTATAATTAATGGTTTAAAATATATATTCTTTCCAAGTATTCATGGAACTGCATATGTGTGTTTGTGTGTGTGTATGAGTGTGTGTGTGTGTGTGTGTGTGTGTGTTACTAGAGATTGAACCCAGGCCATTCAACCACTGAGCTACTTCTTCAGCCCAGCCTTTTTTATTTTTTATTTTGAGACAGGGTCTCACTAATTGCCCACGTTGGCCTTGAACTTGTCGTCCTCCTGCCTCAACCTTTTGAGTAGCTGGGATTACATGCATGTGCCACTGCATCCAACTCATGGAACATTTTAATCAAACACTGAACTCTAAAGCAGTTTTGATAAATTTTAAAATAATAATAATAATAATAATAATATATTGATCAAGTTCCTGGTAGTAAATAGATTTGTTACCAAAAACAAACACCCAAATAGAAAGATCCCCACTTGTTTGAAATTAATAAATTACTTACCGATCAAAGAAAAAACATCCAGACTCAATAGCAAACATAATGATTAAAATGCAATTCACTTGGAAGATATGAATGAAACATAATATTACATATTAAAACTTATTTTGTGAAGATAAAGAAAACCTAAGAGTAAAATATGTAGCTTTAAATGTTTCAATTAGAAAATAAGAAAAGCTGAAAAATAATGAAAACTACATTCATCTTAAAAGTTAGTATAAAAAGAAAACAATAATAAGGTTAGGAGCAAAAATTAATGAAGTAGAAAATAAGATTTAATGTCAAAAGTTGGTTCTCTGAAAAAGCTAGTAAAATTATAAACTTCTGACAATAATAAGAAATAAGATAGATAACCCCAAAATAAAAGTTTACATAGCATATATTTAAAATAAAAATGTATGAAATTACCTAGATGCAGTCGTGCATGCCTGTAATCCCAAGCAACTTGAAAGGCTGAAGAAGGAGGATCACAAGTTCTAGGCCAGCCTGAGCAACTTAGCAATACCCCATCTCAAAAATTAAAAAATAAAAAGGACTGAGGATGTAGCTCAATGGTAGAGTACCCTTAGTTACAAGCCCCAGTACCAAAAAAAAAAGTATAAAATCAAAAGGGAACATAAATTCAGATGCTGCAGACACACATTAGATAATTAGGAGATATATGAGCATTATACCAATAAATTTGAAAGTTAGTTATGATTCCTCTAAAATAGGATATCTAAACTGAGTCAAGAAGAAAGCAAAAATCCCATGATTATGTACAACTATAATGTACCAATTTTAAAAATGTGGAAAAAAAGAAGAAAGCAAAAACTTTCTGTGGTCCAATAACTATTAAAGAAATTTCATTATTAGTTTCCACAAGGGGCACATCAGGCCTAGAGATTTTACAATTTAGCTATACTAAGCATTCAAGAAAAAGGTCATTCCAATTTTATAGAAACATATCAAATTATAATAAAATAAAGATATTATTCAAATTATTTTCTAAGGTTAGTATAACCTTGGTACCAAAATTCAACTATGACATTCAAAAAGAAGAATTTACACAAACATAAATGCAAAAAAGTCCAGATAAAACACTAATAAACTGAGTCCCCCAAAATATTAAACACACACACACTGTTGCCAAGTGAGTTTATTCAGGAATAAAAAATAATTAAAGAAATAAAAATAAGTAATGTGATTGATTACATTAAACTATTGAGGAAAATATCACATGATTATCTCAACAAATGTATAAAAAGCATTGATACAATTGAACATTCCTGTATAGTAAAAATTCTTAGTGAAATATGAATTAAAGTGAACTTCATTGTTCTGATACCAGATATCTACCAAAAAAAAGTGTAACAAACATATTCAGTTCTGAAATTTTGAAAGCATTTAAAGATCAATAATAAATTAAGTTTATTTGCTATCCCCAGTACTACACAAATTTAAACAGGAGATCCAATATAGTTCAAGAAAGTAAGAATGAGAAATAAAAACTATAATGATTTAGAAAGAACAAACTTGTTACTATTCAAAAATGATTTTTCCACAAAGATAAATTTTTTTAAAATTCAGTATGTATGCTGATGTAAAATTATTATGTAAAATTTGATGTACTTCTATGTACCAGTAACAATTGGAAAAAAAATTAAAAGATATTTATCATACATTAGAAATATGATGTGCTTTGGAATAAATCTAGCATAAGATGTCCAACACTTTAAAGAGAAAAGTACAAAATTGTATTGAGAGATATTAAAGAAGACTGTAATTAATGAAGAAATACAAAATGATGGATTTTTTTTAAGAAGGGATGTGAGCATAGACCCCTATACTAATGGAACCTCATAGGAAGTCCAAAAACAAACCCACACACAAAAGAACATTTCATACGTGACAAAGGTGCTACTACAGGTCAGTGGGGAGAGTATGGATTTTTTTTTCAGTAAATAATGCTGGAAACATTTGTTTCAAAATGAAAAAATCAAATTATGCTCCCATCTCATACAATACAGAAAAATCAATTCCAGGTAAATTAAAGACCTAAATGTGAAAAACAAGAATGTAAAACTTTTAGAAGACAATGTCATAGAACATCTTTATGATTTCAAACGGGGGAGGAAATTCTTATACCGGAAATAAAAGTTCAAGTTATAAAAGAAAATATTGACTACATTAAAATTAATGTCTTCTATTGATCACAACATTATAAAAAGTGAAAAAGCCCAAACTGAGAGAAGATGATTGCAGCACACTAATGAAGTATCAGAATGCAAACTATTTTTGAAACTTCAGCAAATCAGAAGGAATGACAAAGAACCAAACAGAAAAATGGGGCAGAAATAGCTCATAAACACAAGAAAAGATGCTCAGCCTCGTGGCAAATCAGAGAAAATGAAACCATGAAAGGTCATTCCAAAACTGCCAGACTGAGGTTTGATAAAACAACTATTTTTGGGGTTGAGCAGCAATGGGCATGCTCCCATTTCACTAGTGAGAATGTAAATCTGTACACTTGTGGAAAATAGCTTGACATTACCTAGTAAAATTAAATGTGCCTAAACTCTATGACCCAGTATACATCTAGAGAAATCTTGCAGATGTGTGCCAGGAGACAAACAGAAGGAAGTGTATATAGCATTGTTTACAGCAAAGAAAACTAGAAAATAACGTCAATGCATTCAACAGATGAGATGAATAACTTGTGGTTATGTTTTCATAATGAAACACCATAGAGCAATGCCAATGAATAAACTACAAATTCCAGCTTGGATAGATCTCCAAAATAAAATGTTCAGTTGAAAGGAACAAGTCACAGGCAAATACGTACAGTATATTTTAAGTAAAGCTTAAAAATAATACAAACCAAACCGTGCAATGTTTAGGGACACACAAATATGTAGTAGATCAGAAGAGAGGCACAGACACTTTTGGGACATGGTAATGTTCTATTTCTCAGCTTAGGCATGAGGTACAAAGAAATCCATTTTATTTTTCTTTAAATTTGCATTCAAATATCTTCATATATTCTCTTTTATGACTGCTATATTTTATAATAAAAATAAGATAAAAAAATTTAACATTTGCCTTGACTATCTGAATGTTTCAGATGAAATATTTTTCCTGATTAGAAGAGTAATTTATTTTAGTTCATCCTTTGGGGACTTGTATAAGAACTCACAAAATTTGGGTTTCTCTCTAGGATAAAAGTTTCAAAAGTGCTTTTTCCTCCCAGGTGTTGGAAATCAAACCTGAGCCCTTGAGCATGCTAAGCAATTTTGGTTTACTTAGCAATAGGTTTCAATTAATCAGTGTATATTTTCATTGTCATTCAAAGCATGGTAGGAAATTATATCACATCACTTTTGTTCATAACAGCTTTCATACTATCCAAGAAATATCCCTATAACAGTGGTCTGTGTAGCAGAAATATACTATAAGCCAAAAATGTAATTTTATGCTTTCTGGAAGCTACATTTTAACATTTGATCAATATTTCTTAAATTATTGATGAGATATTTTAGATTCTTTTTCATACAATGTTTTCAAAATCCAGTGTGTATTTTACACTTACAGCATATCTTGATCTAAACTAGCCACATTTCAAATGCTCAACAGTCACATGTGGCTGGTGATCACCATCTTGAACAGCACAGCTTTATAGTCCCCAACTCCCAGCTCAGGGAAAGTAGGAAACACCACATCAGAAGGCCTAGGAGGTCTCCAAGTACAAAGGAGAAGAGTTCTAATTTTAGCATTAAGTACCGGTAGGTATCTTATTCATACAGAACAATAGAACTGGTCGTTTTTATCACATCTTTTCTCTTTATATCCCTGAATTTCCTTTGCATTAGGCCTAACAGGAACTCCTTTTTTCAAAGGAAATAATAATGCTTTGGAGTTCTTAAGCCTATTTTCCTCAGGAATCTAAAAAGTTTTAAGACCATAGGTTCAACAGCCATTAATCAACAAGCTTACAACAGATATGACATATTCTGCCATTTCAATTCATGTCTATTTACAAAAATCGAACCTTAGAATAGAGCAGCTCACATGGCATATGGAAACAGAAACTGCGCCAGTATCCAGGATTCTGAATCTCAAGATTCCCCTGAGCCAACCCCACTGAGCACAAATACATGTTTCTTTGAATAATTAGGTTTTCTCTGGGTTTCTCGTTATCTAATCATTTACAGCTAATTCCTTATATTATTTCACATTATACTTATTCTACTTCATTTCAGTATTTTCCTACTCCCCCACCTCAATTGACTATAAGAACCAAATTTAATATGCTGACATCATGCCTTATTTAGTAATGTCACTAAAAGGAAATACATAACTGCCAAAAGCTTTTATTTCCTTATTTTCTTAGGACCAGATATTATAATTTCTGTAGAACAACTTTTGTAGCAATAAAAGCCAAATACTAATTACCAAAGAGCTGCAGAATGAGATCATCATTATTTATGGAATTTTTCTTCTGACTCATTATCACAATTTTGCATAGGAAACTTGAATTTTCTTAGTAAGTTATTTAGTAAATGTATTCATTTTCCAGTGGTAATTGCATAAAGGTGTTGCTAATGAGAACCAAGCATTGACTTCCTGGGATTCATTTGTGTGCTCATATACACACTCATTTTCCAGGTCTTTCCCTATTTTTTAAACTGTATTTTATCCATAACAACACAAAGTATTATTTAACTAACCTCCAGTGCATTGGTTTTCTGGCTTTCAGTTTTCATAAACCAATAAAAAATAAATTTTCTCATTGAGATACTAGCATAAAGTGGCTAATTTCTTATTTTGCCAGTTAGGGTTATAGAAGACTGAAATCTACCACTTATATTACCACTGTCATTTCTTTCAAAAACTGGTTCTCCACCAGAGTCACCTAGATGGCTTGTTAAAACATAGATGCCTGAGACCCATCTGCAGAGTTTCTGATTCAGCAGGTGTAATTTAGGGCCCAAGAATCTGCATTTATACCAAGTTCACACATGACTGATGCTGCTCTGGGGAACCACACTTCACAATTTCTGCATTGAAGACAGGCTATTTCAATAGCAAAAAAATGAAAGTAGGAGGGTGGTTTAAATTGAGTAAGTTTAGCTTTACTTCCCTTACTTCTCCCAGGTGAGGAGAAGTTTACAAATAGTAACAAGTCCTTGAAGTAACATTTAGAAACACTGTCTGATAATTAATCCTAACCAACCACACCAGGCTATTGAGCACTTCAGATATGGTTAGTGCAAATGGAAATGTGCTGCAAGGGTGAAACACTGTATTTTAAAGATCTACTCCCAAAAAAGAAAGCATATATATTCATTAATAATTTTATATTGATTAAATGTTGAAATGATAATATTTTAGATATTCCAGGTTAAATATAAGATTTGTAGATATATCATTTTTTACTTTTAAAATGTAACAACTAGAAAAATTTAAATTACATTTGTAGCTCACATCATAATTCTATCAGACAGCACAACCCTAGAGCGTGGCTCTCAGTGTGGTCTCTGGTCCAGCAGCAGGCAATGTCATCTGAGAATATGTGAGAAATGAGAAACCTCAGACCCCACCCCAGACATATTCAATAAGAATCTCTAGGGATGGGGGCCCGGCAATCTGCATTAAGGACAAGTCCTGCAACAGTTTCTGATCCAGGTTGAAGTTTGAGAACCCTGCTAGAACAATGTTTATCAAACTTCAGTATACATGCATAAAAATGCATACATAAAAAGACCAGGAGACCTTTTAAAATTCAGATTCTACTCAAAAAATTAGACAATAAGATAACAAATAACCCAATCAACAAATGGGCCAAGGACCTGAACAGACACTTCTCAGAGGAGGATATACAATCAATCAACAAGTACATGAAAAAATGCTCTCCATCTCTAGCAGTCAGAGAAATGCAAATCAAAACCACCCTAAGATACCATCTCACTCCAGTAAGATTGGCAGCCACTATGAAGTCAAACAACAAGTGCTGGCGAGGATGTGGAGAAAAGGGTACACCTGTACATTGCTGGTGGGACTGCAAATTGGTGCGGCCAATTTGGAAAGCAGTATGGAGATTCCTGGGAAAGCTGGGAATGGAACCACCATTTGACCCTGCTATTGCCCTTCTCGGACTATTCCCTGAAGACCTTAAAAGAGCATGCTACAGGGATACTGCCACATCGATGTTCATAGCAGCACAATTCACAATAGCTAGACTGTGGAACCAACCCAGATGCCCTTCAATAGATGAATGGATAAAAAAAAAATGTGGCATCTATACACAATGGAGTACTGTGCAGCAATAAAAAATGACAAAATCATAGAATTTGCAGGGAAATGGATGGCACTAGAGCAGATTATGCTTAGTGAAGCTAGCCAATCCCTAAAAAACAAATACCAAATGTCTTCTTTGATATAATGAGAGCAACTATGAACAGAGCAGGGAGGAAGAGCAGGAAGAAAAGATTAACATTAAACAGAGACATGAAATGGGAGGGAAAGGGAGAGAAAAGGGAAATTGCATGGAAATGAAGGGAGACCCTCATTGTTATACAAAATTACATATAAGAGGTTGTGAGGGGAATGGGAAAATAAACAAGGAGAGAAATGAATTACAGTAGATGGGGTAGAGAGAGAAGATGGGAGGGGAGGGGAGGGGGGATAGTAGGGGATAGGAAAGGTAGCAGAATACAACAATTACTAATAGGGCATTATGTAAAATTGTGGATGTGTAACCAACGTGATTCTGCAATCTGCATTTGGGGTAAAATTGGGGGTTCATAACCCACTTCAATCTAATGTATGAAATATGATATGTCAAGAGCTTTGTAATGTTGTGAACAATCAATAAAAAAATAAAAATAAATAAATAAAAATAAAATTTCTTATTTTAATTTTCAAAAAAATAAAATAAAATAAAATTCAGATTCTAATTCAGTGGGTGAGGGGTGGAACTTAAGATTCTGCCATTTTAACAAACTCCCACGTGATGCTGGCTACTGCTAGTCCTGGAACATTCTTTAGGTTACAAGAACCTAGGACATTTCCTACTTATGGTGCACTTTAATGCTCAACACAAACAAACCAGCACACATCCAAACTCCAAAGGATTCTCACCTCAAGACTCCAATTAGACTGCTCTAAGGAAGAGGAATTGTGTTCCTGACAGGAGGGATTCTGTCAAGACCCTTTGAGAGCTATAAATAAATTCTTCCATTTAATTATTTGCATTATCAGACAACCTGCTGTGTTCATCTAATAAGAAAGTGTGTGTTGGTGTTCTTATTTTCTCCAGTAGGTTAATGGTGATTCAATATATTTAGAGCTGGAAGCTACTTCCACGAGGCTGGAACATTTGAATGAAAAATGGGCACTCCAGCTGCATCTCCCTTGGCAAAGTGATCCATTTAATCAGCACTGTTGTTTATATCTAGATAGCAGGTTTTAATCTGAGTTACTAGCTGCTGATTTTAACTGGGGAAAGAAGAATAAGGAAAGGAGAAGAAACTCTAGAGCTTTGCTGAGTTCATTTTTAGTTTATCCATCATGACAAGATCCATGTGACAAGAGATAGGGGCAGACCCTCCCAAATTCTGCTTGGTTCCCAGGATACTCCATGATGCATTGAAGAAATAGCTGCCCCACATTTGAAAGAGGCATTGTTTTTTTTTTTCTGATTTTCCCCTTTTTTTGAGTCTCTTATTATATTTTCCTTCACAACTTCCTATAGTGGAAAAATATCTTTTTAGCACCTTGGGGAGGAACTCTTAAAACTCAACTGAAAAGATAGATAATGACCAATAATTGTGTGGCTCATATCATGCCGTGTTGTTTTTTTGTTTTTGTTTTTGTTTTTCTTAATAAGCCAGAATACAGAAAATGGGAAGTTAGAAAACATCTTTGGTTAAAAAAAATTTCTTTGTAAAAGAACTAAAGAAACTTTCATATTTCTAACAAAAAAATCTATTTCATTGTTTATTGTAAATATACGAAAAATGTAATTAAATGGGCAAGTTTTTTAAGGTAGATGTGATTTATTACACTTCTCTGTCAGTTTGGATAAAAACCTATAACATATGGTACATAATTTGTGCTATACAAGAATGTCTTATAGAATAGGTTTAAGGTATATATACACATACCAATTATATTCACATATGTACACATTTTGGGGTTTTTTTTTTCAACATTTATGCTATGAGGTAAAGCCAACAATTAAATTCAATTTATAAAATTCTTAGTTAGAAGAAGTCAGTCCATTTTCTGTCTAGATCTCATTGCCACTTGAAGAAGTAAATCCAAAGCAATAAATTTTTTTTTTTAAAAATGGCTCCTGATATCTGCGACGATTGATCCTGATGTTACTATAAATATAAAACAATCATTTGGGGCTGGGGATGTGGCTCAAGCGGTAGCGCACTCGCCACGTGCGGCCCGAGTTCGATCCTCAGCACCACATACCAACAAAGATGTTGTGTCCGCCGAGAACTAAAAAATAAATATTAAAAAATTCTCTCTCTCTCTCTCTCTCTCTCTCTCTCTCTCTCTCTCTCTCTCTCTCTCTCTCTCTCTCTCTCCTCTCTCACTCTCTCTTTAAAAAAAAAATAAAATAAAAAATAAAACAATCATTTGTTGTTTGGACAGAGAAAGTGAAAACAAGTCCTATAAATCATTAATCATTGGATTAGCTACAATATGGTAAAGGTTAAATTCAAATGTTCCTTGCACTTGAGAACAAGTAATTTGTGTCTTTGGCATGAGTTTAGATAGATGTGTGATCACAATGGGGCAGTTTTCTGTAGCAATTCAGTTTGCCAGGAAGGTGCCTTGTGGAGTCAACTGAAGAAAGAACAAGGTATCCAGGAGGACCCGGACATTAAAAGGGGCCATCCCTTGGGGTAGGACACACAGGCTTCTGCTAGTCACACAGAGTAGTATGACAAATTGCTAACACAGACTTGGTTTTTGAATCCCAGCTGTTTCCATTTACCAGCCTGTTGACCTTGAGCAAGTCACTTAACCTCCCTAAGCCCCAGTTTCCTAAACTCAGATTGACCATGAGTGAGTAAAGAAGAATATCTTTCTCAGTAATTTTTGGATAAATCACTTTCTTCCTTGAACTCCCCTGAAATTTTCAGTTCCTTTTGAAACAAAGGATGACAACTCCTATTTTGCAGTGTGGTCGAGCACACTGACCCTCTCTAGGAACACCTACCACAACTCTGCATTGGCTATTTTAGAGACCCCAAATATAGCTTCCTCTAGAAACAGCCCTACTGTCCCAGCCCCTCCCCATTTCCATTGTTTCTATCACACTGGACTCATTTTCTGCTGAACTGACTGCTCCTCCTACAGGCCAGTGGTTCTCAAACTTTATGGGGACTCAGATTCAGTAGGTCTGGGGAGGACTTGAGTATTTGCTTTTCTAACAAGTTCCCAGGGGTGCCTATGATCTGCTTCAGCCTACACTAGTTCTTTGAGGAAAGAAATCCCAAATTATTTTATCTGGTATCCACGGCACCTCAGAGTCTGACATATGGTAAACATTCAAACAATATATTTTTAAAGTATTTTATTAGTTATTAATGGACCTTTATTTATTTATTTGTTTATATGTGGTGCTGAGAATCAACCCAGTGCCTCATGCATGAGAGGCAAGCTCTCTACCACTGAGCTACAACCCCAGCCCCTCAAACAATATCTGTTGAATAAAAGATGGATGGACTACAGAATCTCTTGGCATTTCATTTAGAGATGGAACAACAAATTGGTCTCAAAGCATAAGAAGAACCCAAGATATTGCATCAGTATTAAGCTCCCTCTAAAAACAAGCAGTGGAGGAGGGTTTCTTTGCCAGCCTCTGACCTAATTCAGCACAATAACTATCTGATGCTGCAGAAGAAAAGCCATTTGAAAATGCATTTTTCAACTTAACAATCAAAAAAAAGGAAATCCAATCAGGAAATGGGCAAATGACCTGAATAGACACTTCTCACAAGAAGTACAAATGATTAACAATTATATGAAAAAAAAATACTTGACATCTTTAACCATCAAGAAAATGCAAATCAAAACTACATTGAGATTCCATCTCACTCCAGTCAAAATTGCAATCCTTGAGAATATAAATAACAATAAATGCTAGTGAGAATGCAGAAGAAAAGGAACTCTTACACATTGCTGGAAATCAGCATGAAGGTTCTTTTAAAAAAAAATAGAACTACCGCATAATCCAGCTATACTACTCAAATCCATAACAATTCAAGTCAGATAAGAGATAACTCATTCCCATATCTATTGCAGCACAACTCACAATAGCCTAGTTATGAAATCAGTCACTCAGATGTCCATCTTGAGACAAATAGATAAGGAAAACTCGGGATACATATACACAATGGAGTTTTATTCAGTCATAAATAAAAATGAAATATGTCATTTGCAAGAAAATGGATGGAACTGTAGGGCAGCATGTTAAAGGAAAAAAGCCAAAGAAAGACAAGTATTCTATATTTTCTTTTATTTGTGGAAGTTAGAGGGAGAGGGGAGAAAGGATGTCTCGAAAATAGAAAGGAGAATCGTAGGGTAGAAGAAAGAGAACAGGAGGAGGGAGGAGGGGAAAGTAAAGAGAGGTACTGAAGAGTGAAATTGATCAAATTATGTTATATGCATGTATGATTAAGCCACAATAAAACCCACTACTCTGTATAATTAATATGCAACAATAAAAAGAAGTACAAATGGCCAGTAAACATGAAAAAATTCTCAACATATTCATGTACCAGGGAAATGCAAATCAAAACTGCATTGAGATTCCCCCTCAACCAAGTTAGAATGGCTATAACTGAAAAATAAAAAATATACTGACAAGGATGTGTAGAAAAAGGAACATTCTTGGTGTGAATATAAAGTAGTATAGTCACTATGGAAAACAGTATAGAGGTTCCTCAAAAAACTAAAAGTAGAACTACCAAAGGAAATGAAGTCAACACACACAAAAGAAACATCTGAATACCCGTGTTTATTGTGGCATTACTCACAACAGCCAAGATATGGAATCAGCCTAGATGCCCATCAGCAGATAAATGAATAAAGAAAATATAGTATATATACACATAATGGAGTATGATTCTACCATAAAGAAGAATGAAATTCTATCATATTTAGAAAAATAAATGATAGTAGAGAATATCATAGTGAGAGAAATGAGTGAGATGCAGAAAGAAAAGTATCATATGTTTCTCTCACATGCAAAAACTGAATGAAAAAAATGATGACCTGAATATAGAAAAGGGACAATTAGAGATTGGCAAAGTGTTCCTCTTTAGGGGAGAGGGAAGAGAAAGGAGAGAGAGAGAGAGAGAGAGAGCGCTTAGAAGGGATGGCAGGCAGCTCTTTGTTTTTTGTTTTCTTTTGTTGTTATTGTTTTGGTTTTTTAAATTATTTTTAGTTGTTGATATACCTTTATTGTATTTATTTATTTATATGTGGTGCTGAGAATCGAACCCAGTGCCTCACACATGATAGGCAAGTGGTCTACCAATGAACTACAACCCCAGCCCACAAACTTAATTTTTAATACATGAAATCAGGCCCTAGGATCAGAGAGTAAGTTTGGTTGGAGATAAGCCAAACCTCTCTCCTTAATAGCATTGCTATGTAAATAAGTAAAAGAAGACAAGATATCAGCATTGAAATATGTCTTTAGGACCACCAAATTCAAATAATATTTCAAAAATATTAAGAGCTCTTTCCCAATATCAGTACCTTAAATCAAGTTGACCAAATTTCTCTGATCATCCAGGAGTCTTTTTTAAAATACAGGTAGCCAGGACACTCATGTGGAGAGTGTAAATTTAGTAGGTACATGTTAGGGCCCCCCAGGAATCAGTGTTTTTAACAAATTTCAAGTGGGGCCTACATGATGGCTGCCTTAAGCCCCCCATTGATGACTTAATTAATTCATTAATATGCCGCTAGGACTGAGAAGCATTGCAGGAACCCAAGTGGATGTTTTCTCATAAAACTATTTTTGTCCTAATATTTTTCACCTGGAACAGGTTAGGTCATGGTGCAAAAGGCAAGGTTCTCAACCTGGAATGTTGCTTTATTGCCCTTTCGTTTCCTGGAGGGAATAAATGCGGACAGCATTTCTACCAAAGATCAAGTTTTGCGTCATGGTGCTATGGGGCATGAGCCACTCCAACAATAACAATAGGACCATTAGTCAAAAGACCAGGAAAAAGGGAAACTTATCACAGGATGACGCCAATTACCCAATTATTCTGAACTCAAAAACTAAACCTTTAGCACTTGTCTTATTGCATCAGAATTATGGTATGATCTGGGGAAGTAATTAGTATAATTCCAGCATTAGAATCTTTGCTGGTACAATACTGGGATAAAACAAATGTGGGCTCTGGAATGTACAGGGGTTGGGGTGAAACTAGAAATGATCTTGCATTTGAATATAAACATGGTGGTGTCAACAAATTAACCTCCCATTGAAAATATTTTTCCTGTTTATACGCATGCTCTGGTGGAAAGATTTTTTGGTATTGAGTATTATGGTTGGATTATGACTTCCTTTGCATTAAGATTTCTTAAGATGAATTGTAACTTTAATTCCAAGAATGAAAAATTTTCTTTTTAAAGTCATATTGGGTTGGCGCCATATTTGCCTTCTACCTCTCTTTACCCTCTTGTCTTCATGTTATATTCCATAATAAAATCCAAGCATTCATCAAACCACTCGACACTGGCCTCTGCCCAGACACAGGGGAGGCCAGTCAGGCTACATGAGGCCTGAGGTACTTCAGTTCCTTAAATTGTTTAATATGAACACTAATTTTTACAATCATGTAATAAAAATAGATGTTTTCAAAATGAACAGTAGACAAAGGTAGAAAAGAATATAGGTTTCCAGGACACATATCCATGGGGATTTTATAGCTAAGAAGTCATTTTGCTAAAAAAATAGAGTTGCAAAGTGCAATTCATTGTTAGCACAGCACTGGTACAAGAGAGTCACCAAATGCACATTTGATGACATTTGTTTTCTCAATAACTGCCCAAATCTTTCATTAAACAACTACCATCACGGCTGGGGTTGTGGCTCAGTGGTAGAGCACTTGCCTAGCATGCATGAGGCGCTGGATTCAATCATCAAGCACCACATAAAAATAAAATAAAGATATTGTGTCCACCTAAAAACTAAAAAACAATAAATATTTTAAAAATACCATCAAAGAAATTATTTCTTACAAATGAATGATTTGAGAAATGAAAGGCTGCAAACATGCAAACTAAAGTTCATTGCATTCTTAGTAAGAATTTCAAGCACAATAAAGATTTTTACATCCAAATGTATCAAAGAAATAGATGCTAATCCTACATTAAAAGGTCACTACAGTAGGTTCATTTTTTGTTGTTGTTGTTGTTTTGTTTTCTTTTATTTTTTAACCATACCCAAAGTCATAGTTAGTCCTTAAAAAGGGACCAGGTCATGCAACAGGGATCATATTTGATGGACCTCATTTGGTCCCCCGGACTCCACTGTTCGTGGTAGGAGCTTAGGCTGCACAAACTAAAGGTGGAAGGTATTGCTGGAGGCTCTGCCATGATCTACCCCACACCCTCCCGCAACCTGGTCTAACCATCTTTAACAACCCCCTGTGGGGGAGATAAAATAGTTACTATGTGCAGAAAACCCTTCACCAAGAAGTTAGTAATAAGAACCACCTCCTTCTCCGTTATCTCCTGGATTCACATAGCTATTCAAATTTATTAAATTTGGTAAAATTAAAAAGTAAGTTCCTCAGTTGCACGAGCCACATTGCTAATACTCAATCAAGAGCACAGACACAGAAAGGTCTATTGGGTGGTACTACTCTCCAGAGGGCATCACTAAGGAGGGGAAAGATGATCCCTTACCACTTCAAGTGTCAACCAGGAAGGAGAAAAAAAGAATTCTCTTTTCTCTCAGAATGTTTTCATTTCCACCAAGTCTGCTCCCAGTGGATTTCATGTTGCCTTAGAAAATTCATTTCAAAGCTTTAAAATATTAGTTTTAATGATGAAGGTGATGAAGACAAATATTGCTACTACTTTTAAATAAAAATCTGGTAACAAACCCCACGTATATTCAAAATATAGTAATAATAGCAATTGTAATAAAGTCATTTTTTCTTAATGTCTGAAAAGGACAATCATTTCTAACACATGTGGGTAGTGCTCACAAGACTGGCTGCAGTAGACACCGATAATATTCCCCATATTCAGCTGTTCTCCACTTCAGGATTCACATGAATCCTCAAATCCCTTGAAAAATTAAATGAAAGCAAACATCAACTGCAGTGCTCCCAGGCAGAGCATTAATTGGCAGTTCTTGACTCCTCTCTTCCCCTGCTTTGATGAGCCCTGAAGTTTTGCAGTGGGGGATCACTTTCATAACATGGTAAAGCTCCATCCTTCTAAAAGATGGCCTCATACAGTAGAGTTCTCCACCCACCTACACATCAATCCACATCCAGTATGAAAGATAAGCAAAAAAGAAATCTTGTTTTAAACACTGATAGTTGGGGTTCTTTTTATTGCAAGCATAACAAGCTTATCTGACTAGTACACCAGCCCATCACCAATAGTCTTTCTCTACTGGCATTAGAAACCATTACTATTATTTCAAAATATGAAACCAGATTTTTCCTTGTGTTTGTCAGTTTTTGCTATAGCACTGATTACTTCTTTTAGGGCTTTTCCTGAGAGTGGGTCACCAATAATACTCCACTATGATATATCATGGATGTAACCATGATTAAACACATCATAACCCATGTGCCTGGAGCTGTCCTTTCTGTACCATTGGAAATATTACCCTTGCCCTCTGATGCTACCATGCCATCTATGCATATAGCTGAGCTTCATGTGAATCCTTCCCTGATGCTTCTCTCCTATGCTCATGGGAGTGGGTGCCTACTGTAGCACCCCACTGATGGTTATTCATATATAAGAAGGTGAACTGGGAAGAGGACTCTTGTATTGCTCACTTCTGTTCCCCCCAAGGTCTAGCACATTCTCAAAAGTAGATAACTACTAACCATCACACGGAGAAGGACTAGACAGATGTATTTACAGGTTTATAAACACCTAGCATGATCTAGTGTCACAGAGAACCAACTCTGAATCTTTATAAATAATTTCATATTATTATTGTCATATTTTAAAACTCTAGGATTGCTACAAACTAGCATACTATATTAAAGCAAAAGATGAGTCATTTATTGAAAATCTTTAAATGTTGTTCACCAGCGCAAATGATCTATGGATAAAAACAGTCAAAAACATAGATTGGGAAGATGTACTACTGACAGTCATTAAAATACCATTTTAGGAAAATGATTCCCAACTTTTTAGAAAGTGCCATACTTTTTAATTGGTTATTGGATCTGCTGACACTCCTCATTCCAGCTCTAAAGTAATTATTTTATGCATTTTCTTTGAAAGAATATGGAAGTCATCAATTTACTCCCATATTTTCTTCTGTTTCTCCTTTTCAACTTTAAGGACAGCTATTTTCCTCCATGTTACTTCCTCCTAATGAATGGGCTCTAATGGCAGCCGGAAGCTGTATCGATGCTGATGGGCGAATCTACCTGTCCTCAGCCTGACAGCTCAGAATCACTAGGGAGCTTCACTAAAACATGGATGCCTGGGCCTTACCTCCAGCAGATTCTAACCTAATTGACCAGAGGTGTGGTCTAAGTATTTTTAAAATCCTACAGTCAGCTTTGAAAACTATTCCTTTCGTCAAATGAACAATTGGAAAGAACATAGGATAGGAGTGAGAGGCTCGTTCACTCATTCAAAACACTTTTAAGCCATATACTATATGTTGGGAATTAGACCGAGACCTGAGATGCTAAAATGAGTAAAACACAGTCCTAGAGAGATTCACAGTCTGGTTAAAGAGAAAAGAAAATTACTCAAGTGTTGTGATTGAAAGAAACAGGGGACCATGACGTTCTAAGGAAGGAGAATTACTTAATCCAAGTTGGAAGGGTTGGAAAATTCTTTCCAGAGGAGACACATTGTCCTGGATCTGGAACAATGGAAAGCATTCAGCCTGGCAAGAAAAAAAAAATAGCAAAGACGTTCAATAGAGAAGAAACCATTCATAAATTTGACGATCATGAGGCCTGAAGGGACTATAATCAGTTAATGTGGCTTGAGCCTACCATTGGGAGGCAGTGGTGGGAAAGGACGGGGAAAGGCAGACAGGAGCCAGGTCATGATGATGTAAAGGGCCTTGAATCTGACCATTAAAGTCATCACAAGGCCAGTTGGCTATATATGATACGAAATATACAGCAATACCTGGAGTATATTGCCATTGAACTGCTACACCTTACAATGAACACCTTATCATCTTTAGATCCCTTTTCCTACCCAGAAACATGAAGGTAGGGTCTATAGGGACAAGCCAAAGAATAGCTTAGAGAGCTTGAGCCCCTCCATAATCTCCATCTTCTAGAGACTACCTCAAATAAATGCACACCTTGAAAATACAATGTATTGGGGAGAAATGCCACCACTTGGACCCTCCATATAATCACCTAAACTGAAACTTGATTTTTAACAAGACTCCCACGTGCCTTACATGCACACTGAATTTTGAGAAGCACTGCTCTAAAGTACTATCCAAATACAAAATCCTATAACTTAAAATAATTTCAAAAGGTGTGAATGATTCTCTTTGCTTGAAGTAAGAGCACTTTTTACAATGGTTTCCATTCCTCACCGTGCATCAGAATCCCACGGTGAACTTTAAAAGAAGGCACGTGTGCCTTGGCCCAACCCTGAACCACTCCAATGCCCCTATAAGTTCTGATTTCTATTGGACTTGGTAGCAGAACCAATACATTCTATTTTTAAAAGCTTTCCATTAATGAGATTGAAACCCAACAGCTTAAAGAGATCATTAAATTCATACAGTTTTTGTGGTCACTGGATTCACCTGGGGTGAGGATGGCCTAGTTAAAGGAAAAAAAAAAGTAATCTGCGCAGGCGGTCCAGTTCAATGGTACAGTGCTTGCCTAGCAAGTGTGATGCCCTAGGTTCCATCCTCAACACTGAAAAACAAAGGTCAACACTGAAAAACAAAGGTCAACACTGGCTTGAGAAAGACTTCCACTAAGACCACTCTTTCTCCCCTGGCTGAAATGACCCTGCCTTCTCCATGCCCATACCTACTGTTCCTACTCCAGTCCTCCTTTCCCAGCTTCTCCATAAATCTTAACCAAGGTGATTCAACCCTAGCTTGGTACTTTCCTCCACTTCTGTCTGTTTCATCCTCCACTGCAGCCACTCTGGGTTCAGGTACAGTCTGGTGACCCAGCATTGACCATTCAGTGCCCCCCTGCCTGTTCACCCACATCCTAAATTTCTGACCCAGGGCTAGTCCTTTGATCCTGATCAAAATGAGAAGAGACTTTCTTAGGGCCATAGTCCTGAGAAGAACACAATCTCTTCCCGCCCCCCCCCCCGCCAAAAAAAGTAGACTTGGGGAATGCAGAGGGAATCTACCTCCTTGATGACTATAGACAGAAACCAGCCTCTCAGAGCTAAAGCTGCTAATGGTTATGGTCCAATCTGCCCCTTTCCACTCCAACCAATTTTAGCAGTAAAATATCTAGCAACAAAGAAGAAAATTAAACAACTAACTGTTGCAATATGCCCTTTTTAATTTTGAAAATTTCATAGCAAAATGCTCTGGGGTTGACCCAATGGCTAGAAAACATTTATTTTAAAACTTGATCTTATAAATTAAATCATGAGTTTGTAGCACTAATTCTAAGTGCAACAAAAAGTCATTGAAAGGCCTGAGCTGAGATCAGACATAATCCAATCTGCATTTTTTTTTAAAGGCCCTTCTGGTTGCTCTGTAGCAAATAAGATGCAAGGGGCAAAAGTGAAAGCAGGAAGCCAGTTAGGAAGCTATGGCAGTGATTCAGGCACAAGATGGCAGTAAGTGGGATGGGTGATAACAGTAGAGATCAACAGAACTGGGCAGATTCAAGAGATACTTAGGATTAACAAGACTTGCTGATGGATAAGATTAAGTGGGAGCAAGAGGAAGGGATCAAGGAGATCTCCTAAATTTTGCCTTGAACCTTGGAACTGTCATTTACTGTAATGGGAAAGATTAGCAAAGATGGAATCTTTGAACAGACTTGCTGAGATGTTGTGGCAACCACCCAGTAAAAAAAAAAAAAAAAAAAAAAAAGTATGAAAAAAAGAAACCAGGTAGAATAATAGATGCAGCTTGGGCACAAAGACAAGTAGAGACACCAGGAGCCTGGTAAGAACAGATATCTAGGTTTGCATTTAACATTAGGGAGACCTACTAGCCTGGAGTGGGGCCTCAGGCATCACTGTATCTCCCCAGGTTCCAAATTTTTCAGTAATTTGATATTTTTTCAGTGAGTATAGATTCAAACATTTAGTAAAAGAAACCAGGTCTGGTGATAGATGGAGCTTGTGCAGAAGCTAGGAAAGAATGACTTAAATCCTGGAACCCAGGTCTAGAGCAGGAGGAGATCAGTACAGATCATCTTTTCTGAGATGTGTTCCCAAAGCCTAGCTTAGCACTTACCCATGCCAAGTACAGAGATGTTTGTTAAAACGCCTTATTGTTTAATGAATATTAACACAACACTTACTATGTACCACACAGCGTTCTAAGTGCTTTAGATACATTAACTTGTTTAATCTTCACAGCAACCTAGGAAATAAAAACTCTTGTTATTTCAGATGAAACTGAGGCATGATGGATGCCTATGATGCCTCAAGCATCCTTCGACCACAAGCAAGACAGTGGTGAGCCCGTTTGTGTCTGTCTCCTACTGGACTTAAGGAAGAGTCTATCTGGAATACATGCTTAGAAGAGGTCCTAAGGCATTCACACACTTTATCTAAATACTGACATGTTGCTTTCCAGGATGGCTGTTCCAGTCTACATGTCCATCAACAATACCTGGAGGTTCCCACTGCTCACATCCTGCCAATACTTGTTATCAACTACATTTTAATTTTTGCCAATTAGATGAATACAAACTGATAATTTATTTACATTTTCTGTTCTCTGGTTAAAGGTAAATTTCAGCATCTTTTCATACATATTTGCTAGATTTCCTAGTAGAAATAACCTATTTATACCTTTGACCACTTTCTGTTGGGTTTTATTGGTTTTAAGGATATCATTATATTGTCTTTGTATTAATTCTTTGTTTCTTTTAAACACTGCAAATATCTTACCCCAGTTTATCATCTATTAAATTTATCTATGACCTTTCTACATTTTCTATGACAAATAAGGACTTTTGGTAAAATGACATTCTCTTTCCTTTAAAAAAAAAATACCAGAAAAATGTAAAGGCTTTCAGCTCCCATAATTGAAAAACTATCCCTTCACCAAACCATGAAACACAATGGCTAAGGAGAAAGTCTGAGAAATGAATTTGAAGTTCTAATTCCCAGACCACTAAATTGGTGATTAAGGAATGCTTTTGGTGTATTCTATTAATAAGCTGAAGCCATTTTTTATTTATCCCAGCTCGTTCCCACAAAGGACCTGAGGAAGCTTATAAGAAAACAAGCAATAAAATTGAAAAATATAAATTTAAAAAATCAGGAACAAAGAACACACAGCAAAATAGAAGGTCAAGATCAGGAAGAAACTAAAAATTCAGATATGTAGGCCACAGGGTCCTACAAAGTTATTCATGTGGAGCCAAAAATTTGGCTCTGAGCTTCTTGGCAACCAGAGGGAAAAGGGAAAAGGGAATACAATCAGGCACATTCAACAATATTCTCTTTGTTGATAAGAAAACATAAAAGTTCCTCACGGGAAGATAAGCTTTTCCTGGCCTTGAGTTCCAAAAGAGTATCTCAGGTGGGTTTCATGTTGAGGACAGTTCCCTCAACGACACCTCTATGGTAGAAACAATGATTTTGTTTCTTTTAACATTTCTCAGTAAAGCTAATGGCCACCAAACTGTACTGGGTAAAACACGGAAATAAACTCAATCTGTCATTGGCCAGATGAGTTCAAGAAGGAGAAAAAATGAAACAAAAATGAGGAAAAAAGCAAATCCATCCAATTATGCAATCTTTAAGAGTCTAATTTAGTCTAAAAATCAAATCGAAAACATCTGGGGAAATTAATGGCATGTTAAAGATAACACCAGCTGCTATAACAAAAACACTCTGAAAATCTCAGGGATATATTACAAAATAAATTTGTTTCTCATTGATATAAAACCAAAATGAGAACCAGAGTCATTCCATCTTGAAGATTCACCATAGTCTACACATGGGAAAAGAAAGTCAAGGACCACACAGGCCTACAGGCAACCACACATCTCTTCTGCTGATGTTACACTGGCTAGTACTTTGTCACTTAGCAAGTCCTGACTCTGAGGGAGATTGGAATAGTCTAAAGCCGTGTGCCCAGGGAAACAGGTAAAAATTTATCACTCAGTCACAAATTATCAGCTGTATCTTTCAAATATTTTCTCATAACTTCAATTCTCTAAATCAGAGACCAGCAATGTATACCCCACAGGCTAAAACTACCCCATCATCTCTTTTCAGATGGCCCATGAAGTAACAAAGGGTTTTCCATCTTTTAAGGGTGTGGGTGGGAACAAAAGAATAATAATATTTGGGGACACATAAAAATGTTGTGAAATCCAAATTTCAGTATCCATAAAGTTTAATTGAAACACAGCCACACATACTATCTATGGCTGCTTTTGTACTACACAGCAGAGTTGAATAGTAGCAACAGACTAGGAAAGCCAAAAATATTTACTCTCTCACCTTTTGCAGAAAAGATTTTCCATTGTCTATTTTAAACTGATAAGCATTTACAGGAGTTGAGCAACAGGTACTCTTAGCCAATGACCTGAAACACAAGTATGTCTTATTGGGAGTTGAATGAGCTGATAGTAAAGCAGATACCTTTGAGGACACTGAGAAGTCTGAACAAGTTTCTGGCCATTCCTCTGTATGCAGAGTTGGACCAAGGAGAACCCTCAGGGAAAGCCAGAATGTTTCTTAAGAAGCATTTCTGAATCCACACTAGTTAAAAAACAAATGATTCATCAGTCATTTTTAGATAAGCAAATGAAGAAACATTGTTTTCCAAATTCCTCAAATAAGAACGCATTTCTTCAATAGAATTGTTAGATATTACGCAAGCATAGCTTGTTTTTAAAAAAATAATGTATCATTCTGTTATAGAAAGGGTACTATTTTCTGGGAGTTTTAAAAACCTTAATTCCAATGGTGAAAGGTAAAGGATAAAGTTGACTAGTAATCATATTTCATGAAACCAAATATCAAGAAGTTTATTTGTAGGTAATTTTTCTGATAATTATGTTAGCCTTTCTTTGTTTCTTGATAACCCAAGAATCAGATCAAGAACAAAAGTAACTCCTTTCTATCCAAATGCTTTATCAATCTCTAATATTGACTGATAATATTTCCTTCTATAAAAGTTTGAAAAAATTGGTTCACAGTGAATATGTGCTGCTAGTACCTATCCAAAAACAATTTAAAAAAAAAACAATTTAAAATTTTAATAAGGAATAAAATATACTGACATATCAAAATAAGCTTTACAAATGAATCTCAGCATTAACGTCAATAGCCTCCCTCACTCCCTCCTCACCCTTGAGACTCCCAGTGACGTAAAGCATAAGTCTCAAGACAAATTTTTTTTTCCTTTTAGCCATTGTAGCTGTAATAGTAATCCAGAGCAAACAAAATCCCCTGCCCTGGGAAGCCAGGCTATCTGTGACCAGGATGCCCAAATTTGGGGATGACCTCAGAGATCATTATTCTGGAGTCCACCCCAACATCCTAGGTTTAGATAAGAGAAAACAAAGCACAGATTGGGTAAGCAATGTGCCCATACTACATAGCCAAGGAGCAAAGTTGACGTTAAGACTCCAGCCAATCCATTTCCTGTCCTGTGATTCTTTCTCTACACAATTCATCCTCCTACACTGGCTCTCTGGAACCATCATTGACTCATGTGCAGTTAATGTATTCTCCGTCCAAGGCAGATAAATTCAAGTCCAATACCACTTACTGCACGAACCTCTTCCCAGTGATGCCTATAAAGCAGAAGCCCTGTCTGCTCTGCAAGGCCCCAAAGATCCCACAATGCCTTTTTGGAAGAACTTAGTTTACCTCAGCTATTTGGCCAAAGTTAGATGCCTTTCATCCTTCTCTTCACACTACACTGGTTAACCATGGCTCTCTTCTTCCCTGATCACCTCCTCCTCTTTCCTCTGAAGCATCTGCTTCTCAGATCACTCTTCTGCAGTGCACGGCAACAGACAATTCCAAAACTGCACAGCTGCTCAACGGCTGGAGGGATAATTCCCAGGCAACCAGTGCACCACTTTTACCTTACTATTCCAACTTGCTATGTAAATATCCAGGATGTGTTTGTAGATTTCTTTCTACTAATACAATAATTTTACAAGTAACTAAGCCCGTGGTGAAATCTCTTAACTTTTTAAAATTCTAAGACATCTAAGACATGAGAGCCACTCTTCTTGGCAGGTTCTCTGGGAAAAAAAATTGTAATCAACCAAATTTAATTAATATTATTTGCTGTCACTTGACAAAACTAAATACTAATCTCCATTTCCCCCTGGTTTTTGAATAGGACCAGATCTCAATTAACAGTATTGATTTATTTAAAACAAAAATAACGACCCCTTTACTTTCTAGCTCCCCATTGCAAAAATCCCACAATCTCTAATAAACAATGATTTATTTTACGCAAAAACAGAAACAACTCTTTCTTTTCTCACCAATTCCCAAAATATATAATTTTACCTCCATGCTGCCTCAATCTCCAATCAGAGACACCCAAAGCTTTTTTAAAATCTAGCATACTGACTGAGTACCACACCAGTAATTCAGCTACTAGAGAGGCTGAGACAGGAAGATCACAAGTTCTAGGCCAACCTGGGCAACTCTGTAAGACTTTGCCTCAAAATAAAAGATACAAAGAGCTGGAGATGTAGCTTAGTGGTATAGCACCCCTGTGTTCAATCTCCATTATGGGGCAGGGGGCGGAGGCAGGGGAATCTAACCTGGTAGATGGTATCAAAAGGGGTAAACACTCTGATCCTGATTTTCAAAATGCTTACCTAGTAATGAATGTAATTTTTTTTTCAAGAGGTTTGACCATAATATTTTCAGTTAGATATCTCCCAGTTTTCAATTTCTATACCTGTCAATCAAAACCTAGCATCAAAACACAGAATTCTGGCAGAATAACCAAAAAAAAAACTGGGGGACAGAATGCAAAGCATCTGAATTTAGAAGTTTAAAAAGGCTACGTGCAATGGTGCATGCCTGTAATCCCAGCTACTTGGGTAGCTGAGGCAGGAGGATTGCAAATTCTCACCTAGTGAGACACTTTCTCAAAACAAAATTTTAAAATGGGATGGGGACATACCTCAGTGGTATGTGCTTGCCTAGCATGCATGAGGCCCTGGTTCAATCCCCAGTACCCCCAGCCACACACACACAAGTTTAATAAGGAATATTATCTTGATGTTTGGGAATGTATATAAGTCACTGAGAGTCCAGCTCATTTTTTGCTTTTCACAGAGACAGTTGTTGAAGTTAGTTTCCAGTGAGGTACAGAAAGAAGGGACCATGGGGCTGGGGTTATGGCTCAGCAGTAGAGCGCTCGCCTCACATGTGCAAGGCCCTGGGTTCGATCCTCAGCACCACATAAAAATAAATAAATAATAAACAAATATAATAAAGTTATTAAAAAAAAAAAGAAGGGACCATGAAAATCTTACAGTCCTGCTCCTCTTTTAAAAAGGAGTGGGGGGGGGTGGGTAGGCAACGTGGCCCTGTGGTTAAGAGGGTACATTCTGGAATCAGGTGTTCACGGTCCAAATCCTGGCTCCATTACTTTTCATTCTGTGAAGCTGATCAAGTAGACTATCTTCTATACCTTAGTATTCTCATTTATAAAATAGGATAATAATGATGTTTATCTCATTGGTTTTGTGAGGATTAAATGAAATAGTATAAATATTAATTTAAAGGTGAAGAGAGCACTCAGGAAGAAATTGTTGCTTAGCAAATACTTGATAAATATCCATTTTTAATAGACTAGAAAGTAAACAACAAGGAAATTATGTGATTTACCCAGTGTGCCATACAAGAAGTGCTAGAATTCCTAGTTCCTCTTATTGCACACCGAGTGCTCACTCCACTACGCCTCCTTCTTCTTACAAATGTTTTCATCTATAACACTTACCTATTAACATGGCTTAGCATTAATGCAACAGCTGAAGCAACTGAAAGTGGTCTTATCAAGAATAGCAAAGTCTACCTGAGACCATGTGCCCTTTACCCCAAGAAATTCCTATTCAGCTGCACACACACGGTTGTAATCCCTGCCCACATTTTCATAGCCACTCAATGGCATTGACATTGTTCTCCTTAGCTGTTGCTCTTACTGCACTATGAAAAGTGGGATTAGTTTTGTCCTCACAAAACTGTTGATCATAGCAGCCAGTCTCATGCCCAACCCATAGTTTTATGAAACTATGCAAAAATATAGCTAGGTATCAACTTCTTCCAGAAAATGTGAACTCATTTCTTCCTTTTATATGACTAAATCTAATTTTTTTTAAAGTCCATTTTTCATGCCACTAAAGACCAAATGAGGCCAAACAAGTATTCTAGAATCAATTTAAGACAGAAAGTAATTCCATTATCATCAATCACAGAAGTATGTCCTTATTTAATAATAATTTTTATACATTTTAAGTTATCTCAAATGCCAAAGAAATTCAAAAATAATCTATATTTTTTTAAATCTCAGGATGGAAGGAAAAGGAACTATAAGCTTGCCTAAACTTGATAATTTAGAAGAGGATGTTTAAAACTTTTCTTTGACAACTGCCCAGTGATGTGTGAACCAGAATACTCACTACAATGTTTTTTATAATGTATAAGCTATAAAGCAGAAAAAAACTTAAATATTCAATAAGATAAGAATAGAGTAAGTAAATTATGGCATATTCTCATAATGGAATAATATACAATCATCAACATTGATTATTAGACATAAACTTATTATCATGTAAAGATGTTCATGTTAATTAAAGAAAGGAATCATCGATAGGAATTTTTATGATCCAAATTTGAAAAAAAAATCTATGATGAAAATCTTGTTTCACATGCATAGTTTTACATAGAAAAGAAAAATTATAAGGACATACATTAAAATAATAATATTCAGGTAGAAAAGACTGTGTAATGAGATGTATATCATTACCCAAAGTACATGTATGAAGACACAAATGGTGTGAATATACTTTATATACAACCAGAGATATGAAAAATTGTGCTCTAATATGTGTAATATGAATTGTAATGCATTCTGCTGTCATATATAACAAATTAGAATAAAAAATTTAAAATAACAATAATATTCATTTCTAGGAAGTAAAATTAAAGGTTTTGTTTGTTTGTTGTTGTTGTTTTGTCATTTTGTTTTTTGATATCAAGGATTGAACCCAGGGGCACTGGATTACTGAGCCACATTCCCAGACTTTTTTTTTTTTAAGTTTTATTTTGAGACAGGGTCTCAATAAGTTGCTTAGGGCCTCACTAAGTTGCTAAGGCTGGCTTTGAACTTGTGATCCTCCTGCCTCAGCCTCCAAGCCACTGGGATTTCAGGCATGAGCCACTGTGCACAGCAAATTGAAGTTTTTTTGTTTATATTTTCTAAATGTTTTCCATTAGCTTGTTTTATTTGCCTAAAAAGTCATGAAGTATGTAGGGCATTAGATAGCTTCATCCAAAATGGCTAACAGTAAGAAACTGTTCTCAGTTGTGGAGTACATCAGCTTTGTAGCAGCGGGCTTCAGTCCTTGGTAAGGCTAGATTAAGAGAGAAATTACCCTTTATCCTTCTATCCCTAGGTACACTGAGTTGACAAGTAAAATCAAAGGCAGAACTAAAACCAAAACACAGAAGTCTCAGATTTAAATTCCCACTACTAAAGTTCATTTACTCATATATTCAATAAATATTTGTTATGAAGCTAGAAATTAAAGAATATAAGGATAGATCAAGCACAGATGCTACTTTCAGAGACTATAGTTACTAGGACAATAAGGAATCTACTTAAGTTTTTTTTTTAAAGTGGTACAAGAAAAGTTATGTATGAAGAACAGGTTTCCTCCTACTCTGGAAATTAGGGAAGTATTATGGAATAATAAAAAGCACCGCTGCAATTCAATGTAGAAAAGGTAAATTCTTATGGTTGTATGGTTGCATTACCTCAGAAAATGAACTCTATGTAGTATCAAGTTAAAAAAAAAGCAAACTGAAAACCAACATATATGCTTAATATACAATTCTACACACACATGCACACACAAAAACCAGCATGCATGGATATGCATATCCAGCCAGATTGTAATTAGCTAACACACAGCAGTTTGCTCTTGGTCATATTTTTCCAACATGTCTATGGGACAGGATCAAAAGCCTTCCAAAAGCCAAGCTAGGTTTCATCAAGATCTATCTAGTGGCTTCCTCTCTGCTACATGAGAAGATTTTGGATGAAGCTATCTAGTGCACTACATACTTCATGACTTTTTAAGGAAATAAAACAAACTAATATAAAACATTTAGAAAATATAACCAAAAAACTAATTTGCTGTGCACAGTGGCTCATGTCTGAAATCCCAATGCATGAAACAATGCTCATCACTAGATAGGGGAATTAAAGGTGGATGTTACCAATTTGCTCTCTTTCATGTCCAAGTTTGCTACAATACAACTGAATGGCATATTACTAATGAATAAATGGGGAAAACTTTACCCATGATGACCAAAGAAGAGCTCGCATTATGCCATGATTAGTGCTGGACTATGAGAGAGCTAATGCTGACATGTGACAGATTATGACTGGGTTGCAGGTCTTGCCCACTTCTTTCTGACAGCCCAGCTCTGATTTTTTTCCATCATTACATTATTTATAATCATTAATAACCAAATGGCTTCTCAAGAAACCATTGGTGATATATAGTTATCTTCTCATATAGCAGAGAGGAAGCCACTAGATAGAGCTTGATGAAACCTAGTTTGACTTTTGGAAGACATGTTGGTAAAATATAATCAAGAGCAAACCACTGTGTGTTAGTTAATTACAACCTGGCTGGAGAGCTCTAACCAAAACATTTAAATTTAAGAGGTCTCATAAACGTCATTTTGTGACAGCAACCTGGACAACAGACAGATGTGTCAAAAACAGTGTTCAGAGGTAAAACAGCAACTTTAGGTGAAATTGTACAAACAAAAGGGAACGAAATTCAGATTTAAGCTTAGTATGAAAAACTGGCTCCAAGTATTCCTGAATTGGAAGAGATAAAGAATTCAAAAGTATTTGAATATAAATCTGACTACTCATAGGCATTGCAGCAGCAGTTTAAAATCCTGTTCTGACAAGGGACACAGAATTGGGTCTAAGACATCCAAGTGCACACTGCACACACCCATGTTAGCATGTATCACATTGCATTGTCACTGTCAGCAAGTCTTGTTCTCCCTCAAAAGTTTTTTTGTTTTTGTTTTTGTTTTTTAATTTGGCTGTATTTCCAGCACCTAGCAGGAATCGGGCAGTGTGGAAGTTTTCAAAATATCTTTAAAAATGAGTGAGTGGGGGAGTTGTGGATGTAGCTAAGTAGTAGAGCATTTGCCTAGCATGTGTAAGGCCCTGGGTTTGATCCTCAGCATTAAACAAATAAAATTAAATTTAAAAAAAAAGAATGTGCTGGGTATAATGGTCATTACACACCTATAATCCCAGCTACTTGGGAGACTGAGGCAGGAGAATCACAGTTTCAAGGTCAGCCTGGGCAACTTTGTAAAACTCAGTTTCAAAATAAATAAACAGGGTTAGGGTTACAGTTCAGTGATAGAGTGCCCCTGGTTTCAACCCAGTGCTAAAAACAATAACAACAAACAAATAAACAAACAAACAAAAAAGGGTGAATGAAATTATGTCTTATCTTTCTCAGATACCCCACAAATGCACTAGGCCCCCTTGGAGCTCTCACTTTAAAGACAGATACAAATAGTTTGCTGAACATCTAAATATGCAGAGGAGACCCTAAAAAAGTTGAGGAGCTGATAAGTGAAAACTGAACTATTCAGTTGATAGAAGAGAAAACTAGGAATAAACCAGTAACAACATTCTTTCTGATGAGATCTTCCATGAAGGGTTTCTTTTTCTATTAGAAATTTCCAAAAATACCAGGATAGAAAAACAGACTAGGGAAATGGGCCATTATATATTGTAACAGATAACAGCAACAGCAAAAATAAACAAAAACTCAGCTAAAATAAATTTTACTGGATGCTTTTGCAAAAGAGCCAACTCCTCAGCTCCATGATAAAGGCTCATGTATAAGTGTCTGTGAATTTAGGAGCAGGATTTTGAAGTAAGCTCCTTCCAGAGCCAAGACACCATGATTTTGTGATAAATATGAGTAATCAGCCATCATCAGAAGCTTTGCATAATTAAACTGAAAATTCAAACCTCAATTTTATTTTCATGATATTTATGTTCTAGGCATCATAGAAGTCTATATCAACAGAATATAAAATATTCTCTGGATGTACAGGAAACAGATTTCTAGAAAATCCCATACTTATTTCTTTCTGTATATTTGCATAGCTTTCTATGTTTAAAAAAAATAGCTGGCTATTTCTCAATTCTGAATGTTCTAAATAAAATCTTATATTAAATCCAATAAAATCCTTTCAGTTCCAAAATGCATTTAGTATACATATTAAATATGATTATAGTAAGAAATGATGAGAAATCAACACAACTCTTGATTCTTATCTATTTATCAAATATTACATCATTCTGTTCTTTGATGATTGTTTTTATTTGCAATATATAACTGTTTAATAAATAATCTACTTGTCACCATATAAAGCCTTTAATTTCTCTTCCTTTCCAAAAAGGAGTAAAAGAATCCCCCAAACTTATTGATTTAATACCAAATTTAAATAAACTCAAAAGCCCTCTCACTTTCACATTGAGTAAAAAAAGGTCAGACTGGGCATCTTCCAAATGTAAAGGCTTAATTGAACTAATTCTTTCACGATAATAATGTATATTTAAGATAGCCACTAAAAATTGTCAATGCTAATTTAGTAGATCAATTCCATTAAATGCTTTGAACTTTTCACCACTTGCTAATCTCATCTATTACAGCTGCTGTTTTGTTAAAAATCTGAAGCTATAACTTAATATCATATTACAACAATTCCAGCCAGACCTAAAAAATACTTTTCTATATGTGTAATAGAACCTTAAAAGATCTTAAATTGTGTCAAATTTGAAGAGTGTAGCTATAAAATTTCCTGCAGCCCAAATGCAAAGCAATCTTATCAGTCTATTGGTACTTAATATTATGGAAAGAAGCTTGCAGGCTTTTAAAATATATATTTGAAATATATATATATCTTAGAAAATGCATGTTTTACTGTTTCTGATATAAAGTTTCAACCTTTGTGATTACTGATCATAGACCAACCCTTATCCAACTAAATGGTTCAGATTTTAATATCAAACACAATGTAATTTAGGAAATAATTCAACTCAGGTCAATAAAAATGTCAAGATTTTGCTCAACATTTAAGTGAACAATATAAGTGATATGACTCATTAATGTAAAAATAACACATTCATAATTAGCTAACAAAGAATTCGGGGAGACTCTAAACCACTATTGAACATCCACCATATCTTTTTTTGTTTGAAACGAGATTTTTGAGGCTATTTTTATTCCTGTGATTTACCACCAGTATCCTCTGGGTGATAGTTGAGGAAACAGATGCTGGGAATCTCTGTCCCCTGAGTTCCTGAGAGGAGGACTCTGACTCAGCCATGCCAGCCCCCGGCTTTGTACTTCCACGTACAGCGGGTGGTGGAGAGAAGCGTAAATGACTGCCTGATTTCCAGGCTCTGGTTGCCAGTTTCCTCAAAGTTTCCACTTACGCATTTGCCTCCCTTACCAACTGCGTTTGAAGTTCCCATTCCAAAATCCTGAACGGCATGTTCCCAGGATACATCTAAGTTTAAAAAAAAAAAAAAAAAATCAGTGGGGATTTTCCAGCTGAAATTTTAAAAAAATAAATTGACAGCTGGGGAGGGGACAGTCTCTGTTTTTAAGAGTTGTTCCTTTGCTGTCGATTGATGGTACTGCTCTCTGCAAAAGGAGGATGCAGATAGATAAAAGAAATCTCCAATTGTTTCATTTTAAGCTCGGTTTCTTGAGAACCACAAACCTTCCTAAAGTTTCCTGTTCCCTATTATTTATTGTGAACAAATTTAAACTAATATAAATCTGCATCTATTTGGAGATTCTATTTCAATTTAAAATAATGTTTATTAATGTCCAAAGCTTTATTCTTTCTTAGTGCATCTAGGACTAGGCGAATGGGAAGTGGGGGGTGGTGCAGGATCTATGAAGCTTAAATATGTTTTATAATGATTTAAAACAGAAGCTCAGGCCACACTATAGACTGAAATTCAGTTGCTCAATGCAGCAGTTTCTATTAAAAGGATTGTTTTATAAAGAAATTAAATTCACTGGCCAGTCTATATTTTTACCAAGTTTTTTAAAAGCTACTTTTACTTTACTCTATTTAAAGTAATAGAACCTATACAGGTGATTTTTTTAATTTTAATTTTATGTAAATCAGTGTTATTTTCTGATCCAGTGCCAATGAACTACCAAAATGGGTACTTATCAGTCCTGTTATTTAGTGTGATTTAATGATAGCCTAGAATAATTGATTTAGGCTATTTCTACATTAGGAAAATGCAGCAATTGTTACTGTCTTTCAGATAAAGTGAGTTTAAATTGATGAAGACCTAGCAGTTCATCTATGTGAGGTGGAGGCAACAAGTCAACCTGCTAACTTAAAGGAAATCCATCAGTTTTTGACATAGGGAAGGGCCACAAGAAGAAAGGTTTTTGGTTTGCTGTCATGTACGTTAAACAATTGCTAAAAAATAAAGCATTGCCTTCCATCATAAAAACACCTAACCCAGGGGACTGGGGACATGCCTCAGTGCCCAGGTAGAGCATAGTTCAATCTCTAGCATCACCAGAAAAAAACAAAGACACCTAACCACTGTCAAGTTGATAGCCATCCTGTTATCTGTGAAAGACCATTGGTAGACTGGGCCTCCTCACTATCAGCAAATATATATTTCCTAACAGTCACAAGAAGAAATTATTTTGCAGCAAATCAGAAACATTCTAAAGGGAAATGAGGCCTTTTGAATGAAAAAGACTACTTCAGTGAAAAAAAAAAGATACTCAAAATGAGCAAAGAATCTTAAAATGCAAAAGATTTTTCCAGTAGAATATAGCCAGCCGAACTGCCATACAACAAGCAACATAAAATTTGCCACTTAGGGATTGGGAGTGTAGCCCTGGGTTCCATTCTTGGTGCGCACATGTGCACGCACACACACACACACACACACACACACACTAATCTCCAATAATATTTCACACAGACATTAAAAGAAAACTACACATTAAAAAAAGGAAAAATGCACATTATACTGAACTACTTTTGTAGCTGCAACAAATAACTAATGTTTAACAATTACACTCAGGCTTTAAGTAGGCACAAAAACACCAAGTAACCAACTGATTAGTCAGATGCTTAAGCAAAGAAAGTCAGTCGAGTTTGGTGAGTAATCTAAAATACTATTTGGCTATCCAAAGAGGTGTTGTCACCCTTTACATATAGGTGAAAAATAATACAGGGTCAGTATATAGTTACACGGATTAGGGAAGAAAAAAATTTTTAGATGAACACATCAACTCTAGTATATGAATTACATGCTAAAATCCCTTTAGTATACACAAACACCATTGCCAAACTTAAAGGCCCAGGCAGCACACACAGGGTAAGACAAACTCTTATTTTAAATGTTTCTCGGAGCCCATCAAATGACCTTGTAAGTATAATATTGAAGGTCAATTCTCTAGCATCTCAAGGGTTAAATTCTTTGTTGTGAATAATTTTGAAAAAGTATCCCAGTAAGCACTAGGCTTAGGCTAGTTCAGCAAGAGAAACCGTTCCATAATGAGGCTTGGCCTCCCCAGTCCCAGTAGAATTAATTTTGTGCAGTAGAACACCTAGATAAATTAGTTTTGCTTTAAATATTGAGTCCTAAAAGAGTTAAAAGAGGGAGAATATCAATCAATAATTTTTAGATTAACTACTTTGTATATGACAAAACAAAATTAACTTTGGCATTATAACCTCTTTCTCTGGCATTTCTGATGAACCTCTGGTTTAAAATAAATAATTAGAGATTTTAAAACCAACCAAACATGGGCATTTGCTTCTTGCTATAGAATGTTAACTCACAACCCAGTTTTTTTTAAAAGAAAAGCTTACTCATGCATTTTGCAAAATTATAAATATTATTATTATTTATTAAAATAATCCCATCTGAGAATTAAGAATTCTGAAAATATATAGACAGGTTTCAGTAGGTCTTTTAAATTATTATTGAAGAAACGAAGCTTAAAAATTAAGTGAAAAATAACATCAAGTTAACAATGTTAGGTTCTTACAATTCTATTTTAATTGAATAATTCCTCCCAAAGTCGGCTCTTACTACCCTTTTATAAATTTGACTTCTTTTTTTTTTTTTAAAGAGAGAGTGAGAGAGGAGAGAGAGTGAGAGAGAGAGAGAGGGAATTTTTAATATTTATTTTTTTTAGTTCTCGGCGGACACAACATCTTTGTTGGTATGTGGTGCTGAGGATCGAACCCGGGCCACACGCATGCCAGGCCAGCGCGCTACCGCTTGAGCCACATCCCCAGCCCTAAATTTGACTTCTATTGAAAGATTTTCACAGAATTAAAATCATATCTACAAATGACAACAACTTTGAACTAGAACTCTCTTATGTTTTAGTGGCTTTTTCTGGTTATAAATGCCTACCAAAAAACTATAAGATACATTTCCATGGAAGATGAAACCAGGCTTTTAACCTGGCCAATTGCCCATATAAACAAACTGGCTATAATTTGGTAATTAAAATGGCAAATCACAACCATGCTGAATTTACATCCCTATGCCAAAATGTTATTTAACAGATAACTAGAAATAGAGGAAATGTCTCTTTAACAGATTCTTTTAAGAATACATCTACAAGAAGCATCCGGCATTCAAACAGTCATAAAAGCAAGAAGCAGTTGAACAGTGGCACCCAGAGGTGAAAAGTATATTACTTCTAGAGATTTATATTGTTAACTAATTTGTTTTTCAGCTATCCTTTCTGTCACTTCCAGATTTTTCTCTGGTAACATACCAGAAATCATTCTGTCTTAGTTGTGTATTTAAATACTATATTTTAATCAGTAAAAATAAATATTTTATCTTAGAAAAAGCACTTTATTTCTGTATTAAACTGCATGTCAATTCCTCTCCTCCAAAACAATAAACAGACAAAATACCTTCCAAAATTGAATAAAACATCCACTCATCTACTTCTAGCCTATCAATATTATTAGGAAAACACATTTTTAAGAAATGATTCTGTGACTACTACACAAATTGCATACACCCCAAATTATGGGTTGTTGTTTGGTTTGGGGGGGTTTTTTGGGTGGGGTTTTTTTCTGTTTAAGTTGAACTATAGCATATCCCTGAACCAAAATTGATAATACTGTGGAGGAAAAAAAATCTTTGTTTAAGTTTAACCCACAGAAAGTTAATGAAGCACTCCTTCCCCCACTCCAGGGGAAGAGGAAAAATTAAATATAATTCTGATTAATTCTGAAATAAAGTTGACTAATTTTTGAGTCTAAAAAATAAGTTCCATATTGAATTCTCCCGTTTGTACCATAGCTGGGGATAGAAATAGGAATAAGAATGTTGAATAAGTGAGAGAAAAGGAAATAATATTTTTTAATGCCATAGGAAGTTTAAAAATAACAATCTACTTTGATTTTTAATTAAAGAAGCTCCATACCCTTGAACCTGCAGGCAAGCAGTAACATCAAGCATTTGGCTGGCTCTGAGTTCCTCAGCTACCCTGTAGAAAAACGCCTCCTCCTGGATCTAATCACCTTCAGGGAGCCACTAATAAACCCTTAGTCTCTGGGCCAGTGTAGGTCAGGTTTTTAAGAGGCTCAAAGAACAGTGTCTTATTTTTTCCCTAAGCTGAAATGCACACATGAACTTAGTAGAGAGGGTTTCCCAGGCAGCTTATGACCAATCTATGCGGGATTTTCCATTACCTTTTGAGAGGTGTTCTCTTCAAGATCCTCGCTGCTGCTTCTTTTTAATCACCTAAGAAGCCACCTTAATGTGCCAAGCTTCAGAATAAGGCTCATCCTTTCTTATCTGCATCTTCAGCCTAATGATGAGAAATGGGCTTCCATAAACTTGAAAAAGGGAGGAAAATGCTGCCAAGTCATGAGATCTGTCCCCTTTTAGAAGAATAGTAATAAAGTATTAAATAATAGTACAAAGCCTTTAGCATTTCGTATAAAGGAAATTGTCCAGTGGTATTCAAAACAAAAACAAAATACCTTTATTTTCTGCTCTTTGAAATCTATATCCTTCATTTTGCATATCAAGCCCTCCCTGTTCAACTGTCTGTCAAAAATGAGAGAATTATTCCTGCATGAAAGTCAATTATCAAAATAACCTTTCTCTTTTTGATACCTTCCTCTTGTCTCTTTTAACTTTCCGGTAAGTAGCAGTGTCCTTGCCTAAGTCAATATTTTGACACTAAGCAGTAGCTTCTAGAGGACTTGTCAGTGGCCAGACTGCTACTCGCAGGTGGCACGGTTGGAAGCAGGTGGGCCTGCTCCTCTTAGTGTCAAACAGCAAAACTGCAGGTTTTCTCATACTAAAACCACACCATAATTGTCCATATTTGAGGGTTCTATTACAGTAACAGTTTAAAGGAACCCCAAGCTTACAGCATTTGGGGACAGACGTTAGGGAAGCTACATCCTACGTATCACACTGAGCTCTCCAGCCGCTCAGAAAATCCACAACTGTTCAAGACCCGCGCTCGTCGAAGGTCACAAGCCGCAGTAGACGTGGGCGCCACCTAGTGGATCCTGTTGACCCCGGGGTGGGTGCCTTAAGGACATCTGGGGTTTATGTAAGATTCTGCAAGATTCTGCACACAATCCCCACAACTGATGTGTAAAAAACGATTTTCTTCATGCTGCGGTGGGGATGAGGCTTATCTAAAAGATAAATTAGTAAATTAAAAAATAAAGAAGAAAATGACAGAACAAGCAAATGAGTAAAATAACTCTCACAAAAATTTCAAGACTGACACACACCTGCAATCCCAGTCGGTAGGGAGGCTGAGGCAGGAGGATCCTGATTTGGAGCGCAGCATGTGCAACCCCCACCACCCCCCACCACCCTGCCAAAAAAAATCCCAAGACTGTTTTTTTTTAATATACATTTTAAGTATTTGCACTGTCGAAGTACTATATTATTTTTATCTTTATTAAGAAAAAGCTGACATGGTGGTACACACCTGTAATCCCACTAGCTGAGGAGGCTGAGGCAGGAAGATCACAAGTTCAAAGCCAGCCTCAGGAAGCGCAAGACGCTAAGCAACTCAG
The DNA here is from genome assembly GCF_964194105.1 of Spermophilus citellus. Classification (NCBI taxonomy): domain Eukaryota; kingdom Metazoa; phylum Chordata; class Mammalia; order Rodentia; family Sciuridae; genus Spermophilus; species Spermophilus citellus. Next base: position 80,196,029 of record NC_138192.1, read on the forward strand.
TGAGACCCTGTCTCTAAATAAAATATTAAAAAGGGCTGGGGATATGGAACAGTGGAAGAGTGCCCCTAAGTTCAACTTTGGTACCAAAAAATGAAAAGAAAATATATGGAAAGTTCAATTTGCTAAAATATTACTATTTTTCTATAATCTGACAAATTGAATATTGTATAGTTATGCCTTAATAGCTTATGATTCAGCAATCCAAATGGAATTGGATTCTTATTTTTTCTATCATCTTATAAATACATGAGTCTTAAAGATGCTGCTTATAAAATACTTCATCAATTATTTCTCCCTTCCTCACCCCAACAATTCCCATTCCTATCATGCCCCAGAAAAAGTTCTTACTCATTTCCAGCTCTATTCTTTGCACACATATATTTTCTGGAAGAAAGAACTTCAATTTTCTTCTCGACCAAGTTTTGTCTATCACTCAATTTAAGATCAAATTCAAAATACAACTACTGGAAAGTTGTATCTCTGATCTGCAATCATTTCCTAACTTTATGTTTCCAAACATATTTAAGTTGCCACTTGTTTATGATTTCCTAATGGTCTCATCTCCACAAGTAGTACTTGTGTCTGATCCAAAGCTTCTACGTCAGGAAAAAAAAAAAAAACCTAAGATGTTGAATAAATAGCAGTGATATAAGTAAATGACTGTTTCTGTCAAAATCTGTTAATAAATTCTCCCATTATCCTGTCCTTTTAGTGAGGTAAATATATCAGTAATAATGAACATTTATTGAGCTTTATTAAAGCAGGGTCAATGTTAATCATTTATTGGGTGCTCACAACCGTCCTGTGAAACAAGGACAGTTGTGATACTGTCCTTATTTTGTAGTTAAAGAAAGCTGAACATGAAAGGTTAAGAAAATCATCAGCGATTCAGAGGCAGAGCTCAAATATGAAGCCGATCTTTCTGACTCCAGAGCCTATATTTTGAATCACTGTATTACACTGTGTCTATTTTATATGTTGCAATTAAATATATAATACACTATATAATCTCATTATTGGTGGTATTATATTTCAATAATTCACTTTATAAAAATTAGTTATAATTTTATCCCCTGGAAAAAAAAATCAGTTATTTTAAATAGTTACTAAAATTATTCAAGTTGTTAATATTTTTGACCATGTTTGTTCTTCAAAGAATGAGCTTACTATAATCAAAAGATTTGTACAGAGGAAGGAAAAGAAATTACTTTACTGATCAAAGGACTGATGTAGGAAAATATGCAAGCTGACTGCATTTAGCTAAGATTGCAACAATGAAGTGGAAGAGCCAGGGGAAATGGGAGATCTGGTAATAACTGTTTCTTTGTTTTTTCAGTTCACCTGACCTCTTTAAACATTTTAATTTAGAAATGCTCCTCATACTCCTCAGGCTTGGCCTCGTGAGTAAGCAAAGCAGCAACCCCACAGGAACCACCTGTGGGTTTCAATTGAAGGGGACTGGAAAGGACTCCCAGCCCCCTAAAAACATTTAAAGATATTTAAAATTGCATCCCTAGAGCTCCTTGAATCAAAAAAGGGACTTTTCAAAAACAGGGACAACATTGATATAATTGCTCAACCCTGGAAATAACCCATAAATCCCTAAGCAATAAAATAGATAAGTAACATGATAAATTCATACAATGAAATACTATTTGCATTGAAAACAAATGTACTAATGAGACACTCAATGTGCATAAATCTTGAGCTGGGGCTATAGCTCAGCAGTAGAGTCTTTGCTTATAATGCATGAAGCCCTGGATAAAATCCCGGCCAAAAAAAAAAGTAAAGAAAAAAAAAAAACCTCAACATAGAAAAATCTCAAAATACAATCTGAGCAAAAGAAGCAAAACACAGAATACACAAAAATTCCTCTTACATATAGTGCTAAAAGTGGCAAAACTAATATCTTGTTTAGAAGTATATAACTCAGGAGTGAAATTGATTACATTATGTTATGTGCATATACAAATGTGGCATAATAGGTCCCACTGCTATGGATAATTCTAATGCACCAATGAAGAAGAAGATGAAGAAGATGGAGGAGGAGGAGGAGGAGGAGGAGGAGGAGGAGGAGGAGGAGGAGGAGGAGGAGGAAACTCAGATGGGAAAACTACAGAGAAATGCAAAGAAATGATGCCACAAAAGCTGGTTGCCTCTGAGAGGCAGGACATCAAGGCAGGGAAGGAGATGGGTCACTTCTGGAAGTCTGGCCATGCTTCTTCCAATCCATCCCTCGGGCTGTGTTCACTTTCTGTTCTTATGTCATATTTCATAGTAAAAATGCAAAATAAGCACATCCAATGATTATTTCAAAAAATGTATCAGGAAAAAATATATAATAGGCTTGTACCTGATTATGTTTGAGTGAGGATAAATTTTGAGCTCCATGATTGCAGCCATAGAAGGAGAGGAAAAAAGAGTAAGCATGAAGACTCACTTCAAAAAGAGGATAGTGGCCAGATGGCCAGCTCTGGATCTGAACTAAAGTCTTGCTCCCTGCCAGCAGAGGGCCTTGGGCTGGTGTGTAACCTCTCTAATCTTCTGCTCTCCACCTATAAAACAAAAACCACAGTAGGTCGTGCATCCCAGGACCATTTTGAGACTTATAGCACATACTGGTTTTCATCATTATCCAGTAAGGGTTGTTTTTTGGCCTGAGATTGTAAATGGAGGAGGAAATCACTACCAAGAGCAGAAAAGGAGAAAACTTCAGAGATTGTATTTAATGGATTTCCTTTCCATTTTTCCATGGGTCGATGCTCAACCCCACTAGCTTCTTCCTGAACCACTCACCTGAGACTTCTCTACCAAGAGTCACCAGGGACCTTCTGGAACCTCTTTTCTCTACCTCTTTTGACACTGTTGATGGCTTCATCCTTAGAACTTTTCTCTCTTATTTTCTTTGATACCCTGAGTTGACCCTTCTTACCAAAACCTCACCACTGCCTGCAGTCAGGTTCTGGCCACTTCCCTCCACTCCTGCAACAGCTTCCTAATTGGTCTTCTCTGGGATGGCCTCTCTTCCATCCTGTCCCCCACAATGTAGCCACAGTCGCATCATTCCCAGATTGTTCACATGAACCTCTATTCTCTTTTTTTTTTTTTTTTAAGAGAGAGTGAGAGAGGAGAAAGAGAGAGACAATTTTTAATATTTATTTTTTAGTTCTCGGCGGACACAACATCTTTGTTGGTATGTGGTGCTGAGGATCGAACCCGGGCCGCACGCCTGCCAGGCGAGCGCGCTACCGCTTGAGCCACATCCCCAGCCCAAGAACCTCTATTCTCTTTGGTGCTAGATGATCTGGTAGTAGTTTCTATAGCTACACCAACCCACGTGCATTCCATCTGGACCTTCTTGCCTTTCAACCATCTCCCCTCTTCATCTGGAAGATCCCACTCCTCGCCATATCACCTGCCTCCCTTGTAAAATGTTAAAACTCAGGACCAGTCCTCTTCTACCCACCACCCACCACCCAACCCTTTTTAATAACATACCTTCCTTTGTAATGGGTATCATCTGTGATCATCCTTAAACACCTGCACTAATTGTCCAAACTCCTTACAGATAGGCACCTTTCTTATAATTGTATACTACCAATCAAAACAGGACCAAGAAAAACCCAGTTAAGTAAATTAATGAACAAAGCAAATCATCAATGCATACTCCACAGTTTTACAAGACTGCCATTGCTATCTTCTCTACTGTATATAAATCCCTCACTCCTTCTATTGAAAGGAAAAGAATCATGTATCACATCCTTGTCTCTTAAACCCCGTCTTCTAACATTTTTTGGTTTTGTCATGATTATTGTATTTTCCCCATATTTAACAAATCAAAAACTGTAGAGGTAAATTAAATCTCTCTGACCTCATTCATATATGTTATATGTAATTGGACAGCCATGGGTTCAAATTCTAACTACCACATACTAGCCTGATTAAATTATTCAACCCCAAGTTTTCTCATTTGTAAAATGAGAGTAAAAATAACTAACCCATGGCTTTCTTGTGAGGCTAAATCTACTAATATACATTAAGCACCTAGCAGATTTCCTAGCACAAGTAAGTGTGCAACAAATACTATTGTTATTAATGCACAATTGGGACAGTTACTTTGCACTATATTGTTAATTATTCATTACAGTGCTCTGTCCTTTTCAAAACTGGGAGTCACCTTGGATTTAAAGTAAGGCCTGAATAACTCTATTTTTCCCCAAATTCTAAGGCATTTATTTGCATTATGTGGAAATATAGAGAGAAATAGATAGTGATAACTACCTTATTTCTGAACTGAAAAATTCTGAACAAGAGTAGATTAATTGAAAGTAGAGATTTAACTTAGTAACTGCTAGCAGTCTCACAGTGCAATCTATGTCTGTTATTAAAAGCATGTTAGTTATGTATGTTGTTTATTGGCAAAACATGCTTTAATACATAACATGAAAAATCTGACTTCACTAACTTAACTTTTGCTCTTCCTAATTCTTGAGCTTAATACTTCAACATAAATCTTGTTAAATTTAAAATGGTGGTTTTGAATAATGCAATGAGAAAAGTAGAAATGAAAGAAAACAGACTATATTAGCTAGAACTATATGAGGATATTCATATGGCCCTTGTAAATATGAGAACAGATCATTGGAATTTATATTATACATACAGATTACATTTCAATTTTTTAAAAAATTCACCATATTCTTCACTAATCTAAAAAAGAAGGGTCTGTTTATCTATAAAACTCACTTTCCCTCTTCCACTTGCTTCCCAAAAAAAAGAAAAAAAAAAACACTAGCTACTTTATTCAAAAAAGAGACTCTCATGACAATAGAATTATTATGACAAGCATTTTCCATACTTTATTCTTCATGCCCAGAATGACATTGGTAAGATAAGACATTCTAAAAGTCAATAGCACTTATTTTGAAGTTTAAACTATCATGTTAAAAAAAAAGTCATTTCCTTAAACAGGAAATGTATTAATAATGACACAAAAGACAGTACAAGTCACTATAGAGTACAATATTTCCTTTCGAAAAGAAAATAATATCCTATCCTCAAAAGGTAGTATTCTTTAGCATGGTGGCTTTTTTATTTTTTTTTAATACAGGAGGTGAGAAAATCTTGGTACCTTTTGTCTAATATTCACATATATTTTACTTAATGCTGATCACTTGAAAAATTAATATTTTTCACTCAAGATTTAAGTTGAGACTATATGAAACTGTAAATCGCACCAGATAAGTTGTCTTTGATTTATATATACATTATTTATTTTCACACCAGCTTTTGCAAAACTATCATATTTTTGCAATTGATTGATTCTGCAAAGCACTGTACTCCAGAAAGCTCTGCAGAGAATGACTTATGAAAATAATACATTTTTTTCAGACTCCTAAAGATTTTAGATTTATTTATAAAACAGAGATCTACCATAGAAACATGTTTGTATTTTATTTTGTTTGCAATGACTTTGGATTGGATGGTATTGTGGAGGCTGAGAAAATTTAAGAAAGGTAATTGTGCATGGATTCCAAGTTCTGAAAGGTTACCAACAGTATATTTTTGTTTCCTATTAAAAATACAGAACCTTATATCCTGCTTCAATTCACTGCCTAACTCATCTCATGACTTTTCCATTTTTTACCTAAATAAAATATCCTCATATGATAACAATGCAAAACTTTTACCTAAAAAGTTGAGGTATGTGTGTTTAAGTTCCTTTGTGCATTAGCCAGCTATTAGGTAAATAAATCAAAGCCATTATTGAATCCATCCTAAAGTACAATAAACTACATTTTGTTTGTCCACCTCATAAAATATATCAAAACACATGGAAATTAACAAGAGTTTTAGTCAAATATTCTAAACTCTTTTTCTAAAATAAATAGATTTCCTGAAGCAAATAATTGCTATTATGAATGACTGCCTGAATAGATTGATTTAATTCACTGTCATTGGTACACTTATAAGTGCATGGTTACATGAAGGTTTTGAACCCAATGGAAGCCCCTTATTTTCCAGGATCAGGATATAAAGAAGTCTCTAAAAAAAATGGCTCTTTACTTGCTAAAACTAACTTTCTAAGATGAGACTCCAAAGTCTCTAAAATGGTTTCTTTGCTATTTATTGAATCAGCATTCTCAGGATCTGAAATGTAGACTATTCCCTTGAAGATAATTTTTCACTAAAAATTGGTTTGAGGAGCAATTTAGAAATACTTATTCAAGTCTCATTTTTATGAGCAAAGAGGATTAGTTAGGGCTTGGTATCAGAAAGAGCAATGATGGAATTTTAATTTTTCATAAAGCTGGAGGTTGCTTAAATACATTAACATGAAAACGCACATCTTTTTATGTGAATTATCTGAAATTAACCAAAAGCTGAACATGGAAACAGCAAATCAATGATCTAGCAAATTTAGGCTCATTTGAGCCAGTGTGGGGACAATTACTCCACTAAGTTGATTTAACAAACATCCCAAAACTGACCCAGAGCTTTTTTTTAGTTCTCGGCGGACACAACATCTTTGTTTGTACGTGGTGCTGAGGATCGAACCTGGGCTGCTCGCATGCCAGGCGAGCGCGCTACCGCTGGTGCTGAGGATCGAACCTGGGCTGCTCGCATGCCAGGCGAGCGCGCTACCGCTTGAGCCACATCCCCAGCCTCCCCCCCCCCCCCACACACACACACACTATTTCTTGAACTGTTTTGTGGGCACAAGGGCATGTCACTTTGGTGTGATGGGGAGGTGTGGCTGGGACATAAGGAATGAAGAACTTCCTCATCCATTCAAAAGCAAACAGAATTTTTTTTTCTGTTCCCAAATATCTTCTTTACTAATAAGTGAATTTCATCATTCTATTAAAATAAATAAAAGAGCAAGTCTACATGTTCTAAGGGGACGGAAGCCATAACTGTCCCACAGTTCTACCCCAGCCTAGCACAAAGGCTGATCAATAAATATCTGTTGAATGAACACATTTCCTGACATTTTTATGCAGCGTGGGATTTTAAAATGTTGTTTGTTTTTTGTTTCTATCAAATCTCTTTCCAGTCCCTATATGTAAGAACTCAAATTAATGAAAAGCTAGGAAAGGGAGAACTTCAGGGTAAAGTGCACTTATTCTTATGGAATAATGAAAATGAAAATGACAGTAAATTTCTGATTTGTAACTATTTTTTTTGGCCAGCCTGGCTACAGTCTAATAAATGAAGAGGAGAGAAATCTCTCCTAATACATGAATTTGGTTGCTGAATAATGGAGTACATTCTTTATTATCAAAATTTTGTTACCCAAAATTCAGTGGGTGGTAGTGTGTCCTTGTCTTTATAAGTTCCTGTAAATCCTAATTCTAACCTTATTTAGTTGAGCAATTGGAGTGGGAGTGGTGGATTAACTGACAAAAAATAATTCTAGCACATAGACTTTCACTGGCCCTATTACTGGAATTGAACATTCACACAATAAAAAAGGACAAATAACTGATGCTGGAGACATAATTTTAATCTTCATAAAAATTCTTACATAAATAAAGTTTCCCCCAACCCAGGAGACTGTGAGTCTATGTTAATTTGCATAGTTTGTAACCTAAAGTCTGAATAAGGCATTTTGGAACAAGTCAAATGGAGAACTGTGTACTACAGTATTACACCAACCATTAGATTACCTTTTAAAGAGGGGGAAAAAATATATGACAGGATTGTTTCATTGCAACATTTCAGAGAAAAGGCAATATAATTATGTTAAATTCAGGAAGGAAAATTGTTTAGTTGCATCTTTGTTAACAATTTGGAAGCATCCATTGTATTACTTCTGTAATGTTATTGAGCTAGTTTTATTAAGGCAAATTTATAGCAATGTTAGAAATTAATACCACTCTTATTTCCTCCACTGCCTGACTTTATTGAATGCCATGGGGCATATTAATCAGTAAAGCCAAGTAGTGCATGAAATAAAAGTATAAATTAACCTGTAACATGAATGTAAAAGGGGCTTAATAAAATAGAAATAAATAATACTTTAATGATAATCAACCTGCCCTGTCTGAGCCCAGCAAAAATTGTGATAATGCCAAACACAGAGTCTAAAGAGCACTATATATTTATATAAAGTTAGATGGGAGCACGCATTGACATGGAAGTCAAAGATGACAATTATGGCCACATAAGCCAGAAATGATGAGTTGCTTTAGTATCATAGCACTACTGGTTCATAGATAAACACAAGTACTGCTTTCAAAGAATTTTAACACTGAGCAGCTAACTGTTCTACTTTTTTGTCGAATAGTTTTTAAAAAAAAATTATTGTCTTATTGGACTTCCTTCTCATCCCCAATATATTTTAAAAGCATAGTATAAGGCTTTTAAATGTATTGTAAACTCTATTTTCTTCAAATATTTTTAAAGTATCATAGTTTCCTAAATTTTTTTAAATCTCTCTTCTGTCTGAGATTAATTAGGACCCGCTTTTGTTTTTCTCATATCATTTCACCTTTTCTCTTTCTCTCTAGATCAAGCAGAATACTCTGTTAATATATCATGTCTGTAAATTGCAAATATCTTTACACAAAGGAAGACGTCACTGAACAATACTTATATACAACTGGATGCCACTCTATTTCCCCTCCAAAATGTGTTTTTCATATAACTGAATCAACTCTGAGTATATGAGTATAAAACTATGAGTATAAAACTGAATCAACTATGATATCAAGTGTAAGACCCCTACAAAATGAAATTCAATGCTTCTTCCATATAAGTAATAGAACTGGGAATGTAGCTCAGTGGTGGAGCACCTGCCTAGTATCTGTGAGGCCCTGCATTCAATCTCCAATACTGTAAAATAAATAAATAAAACAAGTAGCCACATAATGATAATCTCAGCTTCTCACAGAAACGCTGCAACAGCCACAAGCTTTTGACCTTATCTATAAATCTATTTTTACATATGTAATCAAAAGGAGATCATAGCTGGGGAGGGGATTATAATACCTTTATTTTAAGCATTTGTTAACCTTACCAGGCTAATGGAAGAACAAAACAAAATAATGTGTTAGCATTTAGAATAACAAAATAGGGCTGGGGATGTGGCTCAAGCACTAGCACACTCACCTGGCATGCGTGTGGCCCAGGTTCAGTCCTCAGCACCACATACAAACAGAGATGTTGTGTCCGACGAAAACTAAAAAATAAATACTAAAATTCTCTCTCTCTCCCTCTCTCTTTAAAAAAATAGAATAACAAAATATATTCCCCAAATATAAAATGTTATTATTGACAGTCATGGAAAGAAAATAACCACACATAGCTCTATTCAGATTAGTTCTACTGGATTGTAGCATTGACTATAGTAATCAAGGGAGATGATATAAAAATACTTTACATCATACTCTAAAATTATGTGAACAGTGACTTTTAAATTATAACTTTTTATTTGACTTTCTAATGCTGATGCTAAATCAATTTGATTAAATCTTCAAGGATCCTGTACCATGTCACCAAAACTATGTCCCTGGAGTAAAATTCCAATTATGCCTCTCTCTAAAACTCTCCCTAGTTCCCGTTGTTGTAACCAGAATAAAGTCCTAAATGTTCGCCGCACATCAGATAGTCAGAGACAGCTCCTCTGCAAGCACCCAGTGCCTGTATCCTTGTGTAACTGGAGCCCTTTCCAATGTTGTTCTTTGCTTATAATCTCCTTTCTGCCTGAAGCATCTGCCCCTCTCAACACTACACACCCCACCCCAGCACTATCCCCATAAAGTTATTTTCAATCTTCAAGTCTTCCTCAAATATTTATCTCCCCAAAAGTTTCTGATTACATGAGGTTACATTTTTTTCTCAACATGAAAAGAACCAGAAATGTTGATCCACAAAATTGTTGATTCATCATAGAATTCTAAGGGTTACACTGTTCCGGGGTAAAAGAAAGAGAGATAATTACTCTTAATTTTTTGATTGTCTGTTTTGCACCAACATTTGATATTCTTGTCAGTGTAAAGTTGATGCTTAAACTCTTCCTAACATAGTCATGAATCACATTGTGAGATGACATTGCAGGCAAATTCTCCAATTTGGGCATGTGATTATCACTCTGGGGCAAAATAAGATGAGCTACAATATGTAAAATGTATGCCCATGGACATTATAAATGGTTTGGTGAGTGAAAAGTAATTCATATATTCTGAATTGTTTTACCATAGTAAAAAACTAGTAACCAGTGAACTTCCATCAAACATCAGAAAATAATAAAGGCTTCTCCATTTTGTTGACTTTAGAGTTAAAAACTAAATAGTGTGTGTCATATCAGAACACAGAGATTGCTGGAAGACCTGTCCTCACTATCACAATCAAAAAAATATATCAGTGTATTTTAATTTCTCTTTTATTTCAGTTGCAGGTGGATTTATAGCTAGAAGTGCCAGGAAATAAAATCAGCTGATTTCATTTTTCGAGAAATAACAAAATCTGAAACAAGATTTTTTCCCTGGATTAAAAGACTGGGAAGAAAACTCTTACTGGCAAATCCTTGCCTATCAGTTATGCTTAGTGGTATTCCTGTAACTTGACATAATTAAAGAATAAAAATGGACCCTCTAATGACTTAAAATTGCAATAATCTAGCACATAGTGATTATGTTCTAAACATCTATGTTATACATGTACACATATTGTAAACATCTATGTTACAAATGTAAAACAACAGCAACTATAATAATTATTATAATAGCAATCCAGCCAGAGAAATAGCAAACCGTAAAACAGTATGGGCTCCCCCTGCTGTTTCTACTGCTAAACTTAACTAACATTTCCGGTTGCCAGGGCTTGGTGCCCTGATTTTAAGGCTGATTCATAAACAAAGGGTAAACAAAACAAAATTAAAATACCATCGTCAATAAATCAACGGGTCAAGGGGAAAAGAGTGAACGAGAATGCCTATTCATTTTTGCAGTCGGGGAGCATGAACGTGAGCTTGAAGGTGAGGACCGCCTGGCTGCACACGCCTACGCGCATGCGTTGGCAGGGAGCCGAAGGTCCGGCTGCCCTGCCGCTGCTTATAGTTTAAGAAGTTTTGCAGGTCGGGCTAGCTGCAGAACTTTGTCAAGTCTGAAAATCGTCCGATGCCCTTTGGCAAATTAGGCACGATGCCACCATCTCTAATCTCTGAAAGTGCGACTAGGCCAGCCTGAGCACAACAGGGCACACTAAGGGGATTGTTTTGGAGAAATGGTAATGACATTGAACAGGAGGCTAACTTAACATCTTGTCCAAGTGAAATCCCAAGCCCCCTTCGTGATGGCTGCATGGAGTTCCGTAGGCTAATGAGGGGAACCATCTGTAGTACTTTGCTGGCAGCTGTGTCCCCTCATCCTGTGCCAACGTCTCTTAATGGGAAGGTCTTCAGAGGGTTTCAGTATCACTGTGGGGGAAGACTGCGTAATTTCACAACCATGTAATGTAGAAGCCAAATATTTAATTATTCCTATATATGCACCTTAGTATGCCTTGTCTTGTCAAATGTCAATGTTAGAATGAATGTGAGTGTATGTATTTATTTGTAAGTTTGTCTTTTCGTTGTCACATTCGGGGACATCTACCCCCAAGAGTAAAAACTACAGCCTATGTTTGTTTCTTTTGTTTAAAAAAAAAAATTAGACTACCTCGAATGAAAGAAAAATTTGCATTGAATGAGCTTCATTTACTGCTATCACTATTTCAAAGTCACAAAATAATCTCTAAAGAAAAAAATATGAATATGCTCAGATTTTTCTTCCTTCAGATGTGTTCATTTGAAATGTTGAGTTAATTTCTGATTTTATAATTTCAAAAAGTAAGAAGAAAGTAAACTCAAATGATAAATCTTAAAATCTTTATGAGTAAATTTCAAATTAAGACAAAATGACATTTTGAAGCATTTATTTGGCAGCATATGGGAAATTATATAAGGATTACAGCTGACATCAGAATTTTTTAAGGCAACCATTAAACAGTTTTAAAGATAGACCTAATGACAAACTCAACATTCAAAGTAAGTATTCACATTATACAAAGCTGTTTTAAAAGAGCACAGATTATTTTATTTTGCTGTAATTCTTAAAATTTTATGACAATTCAATCTATCATTCACTTTCATTTCAATTAATCCACTGTCATTGATAGAGCCTTATTAAAATAAATTATCCTTTAACAAAAACATTAAAAATAGTACTCTTTTTCAGGTTCTTATTTGAAATTTATTTCATTATATAAGTGCAGCTTCTATGTAAAGATTTAAAAGACACAGAGAATTGGGCTGCGGATGTGGCTCAAGCGGTAGCGCGCTCGCCTGGCAGGCGTGCGGCCCGGGTTCGATCCTCAGCACCACATACCAACAAAGATATTGTGTCCACCGAGAACTAAAAAATAAATATTAAAAATTCTCTCTCTCTCTCCTCTCTCACTCTCTCTTTAAAAAAAAAAATAAAAAAATAAAAGACACAGAGAAGAGCTGGTCAACTGAAGATTTTAAGATTTTTTTAACTGGAGCCATATTAAATACCAAAAGTTACCAGTTGCTTATTAAAACCAAAGGACAATGGCAACATTTTGACCTGGTTAGTAATAAGGCTGGGTGAATTTTTTATATTAAATATGCAATTTTTAGCAAAAATTTAAAATATAGTTTATGAATTTCACACAGCAACACCATGGCCAGCTATTTTACCACCTGATGTCTCAGGTAAATATTTTAAATATTATTTGTCCAATAGCACAGTAACATAAATTGGACTGTAAAGTAAGACTGGCAATTTTTTTTTCCTGAAACCTCCTCTTAGATTAGATATAGTTTCCAAAAATATCATAACAAGAAGTTTCAGTTTGGATGATCCTTGTTCTCTGTAACTGACACAGATATGGAAATATGTATGACATTTTAAAAGAAAAGTTCTTTACCACCTTCAGGTGTTTTCATAATAAATTCCACTTAGAATATTAGTACTAGTAATTGATTTTAGCAATAAGTAATAGAGTTATAAACAGCTCCTGCTATTTAATGAAAGAAATGTCTCTGCTTCAGGTTTTATTTATTAGCATTTGAAGTCCCTCCATAACCCTAGTAAGAGCAGTTATGGCTTAATTAAATGAGAGAAATGGCCTGCCAAAGATTCTTTGTTCTTAAAATAAATACTGTATATTTTTATTTTTTCCTGCAAACCATCATAACCTATTTCTATTTGAAATAGATTGGGCTCCAAGACTAAATTTGCTTCATATATCCCAAATAAAGTCTCTTTTGCCTGGAATTTTTATATTTTTTCACAGTGTACCAGCTACAAAGAACATCTTAAGATGTTTCTACTTTATTAACCATTTGAGTTATTCATCTTAGAGTTGTTCCAGTGAGGAGGTAGTCCATGCACAGTAAAAATCTTTGCTACTTAACCGAGAACACAAATTTACACTTACAGCATGCCTCAGGACTGTTTGTGGTGAAGTTCCATAGTTATACATGTCCTATTCGTATATGCAAATATATCTACAGGTTAAAAACAAAAAGCTAAAAATTTCACTGGCATAAATTGATCTCCATCAACATGGCAGGAATATTTCAAATACATGATCTCAAATCCTTCAGAGAAACGATTGCATTTGTCTGGTCTTCCCTCTTTCTGCCCCCGCATACCATTTTTTCTCTACTTTCATCTATAATCCCGTGTGTTCCTCTCTGTCCACACTGCAATGATTCCCCCATTCTGTTGATGGGGAAAAAAATAAGGAGGATAAAAGGTAAGAGGAGGAGGCCGACTGACGCCTTCTCAGATTTGAGCCCAACAATGCAGCTCCCCTTTGCTACCACTAGCTGGCGCCAGAACTCTAAAGATACAACGATATATTGCGTCATCGCTTGCTAATTAACAAAACTGTTTTCAAACTGATCATAGTTTTCCAACAAAACACGAAATGATTTTAACTATGAACATGTAGCAGCAGCAGCAACAGCAAAAAGGCTGCCATTCCAATGAAAATAACCCCATTTACGCCTCCAAGCTTTTGTCTTCAAAGAAAAAAAATAAAAGGAAATACATCCTTAAAAATGCATTGGGGTTTTTAATTTATTTTTTATCTTATCCAAATAATAAACCGAGGGGAAGTCATTTTTTCCTCCACAAACTATTCACTATACATATAAAACTGTAAAAAATTTTCTGGTTATATAATGCTCTGTTAACCTAAATAAAGCGCCTTTTTTATTATCCCTTTAGTCTAAGACAGAAATGTCAGACACACCAGGGTCACACAGAGAAAGACTTTACTGCGTGAACTCCTAATTCACTCTCTATGCTTCTTCCTCCTAACCAGTTTCACATGTATTCCAAGAGCCCAGCTTTTGGTTTTCTCATCCTACCCTCCCCTCTTCTTGTACAAGCAGAACACTTCCCTTCCAGACTCTTCCATGGCTGCAGAGAAGGAGCTGGTCAGCCATCCAAATGCAATGTTCATGATAGGGAAAGTCAGTCCCAGGACCGGGACCAAGGTTTAGGAAATAGTGGGTCTGATTCACAATGTTATCCCTGGATGAATAAGATGTTCTGAGTTTAGGATGGATAGAACAAAATCTCATGAGAAAAATTCAAAGTGTATGCTGCCAAGGAAAATTTTTTATTTGTGAAAATGTCATTAGAAAAGGGACAGATACTGATTATTTTGGCAAAAAGCAATGAATTCAGACAAAACTACAGTGAAGTACCATAATTTCAAAAAGAATTTGTAGTTTGACTTTTCTGGTTGAAATCTCTTTTATGAACCCTTTTAAATGACAACTGGGTGGCTTTGATGTAGTAAAGAACATTCAGAAAGTGAAAATGAAGTTTGAAGAAAGTGTCAAAATTCTGCATAGGAACACAATGCGGAAGCTCAATATGTCTGCCACATAGTGAAAGGTCGGAGCTAATCCTTTGCTATCAGTCGTAATTTTGCTGGGCCTTTTCAGGAGACATAATGACAGGGGAACTACATTAACCACAATTTGGAATGGTCTTCATGCTAACTGCAGTTATCTTTTGTTACTTACTGGCCTTGACCTCTAGATGGACTGCATTAGGTACTACTGAAACCAGCAGGTCCCTCTCCAAAGCCTAGTGCAGGCCTGAGTCGTATGCAGTTTAATTCATATTCCACTCAACATAGCCCATTTTATTTCCAGTGGAAATTGCTCATTTAATTGCACTGTAAGTTTTATGGAGTATGCCCCAGGCTGCGTTCTTTATGCTAGGCATTTCAGTATTTATGGGCAGAGCTATACCCAAAACTTCAAACATAAAGTAAAACCAGCAAAATATGCTCTCCTCTGGTTCCATAAATACTTTTCACCAGTATCATTATTTTTTCCAATGAAATTAAATGAGTGTGTTAAACCTGTAGCACAGGCTATTGCTTGGTATCTTCAGAACTGCTTTTGTCCTTCATATTCAAGTCTGAATCGGCTCCTCTTTCCTGTTATTCTTAGGATGAGATTGCAGAAGGGCAAGCACAGTCCATGCTGTGTATGGTCTGGCTCTCCAGTAACAATAAAGACTTTCTTGGTCAATAATCTATACAGTTTTTATCCATGAGACTAACCCTGTAAAAGGTTTTGAAGGTTTTGTTTTTTAATAAATGGTGCCTGCTTCTAGGTCACACCTACCTCCCATAAATAAACACTCTGATTACAGGGCTAATGCATGTGTTGCAGAAGGTGCCTGGTTTAAAGAAATAAATATGTTAGCCTTCTACTGCTGATGGTTTCTGTGTTTGGGGACAAGAGCAGACAGACATGATTTTACCTATTGCAAATCAGAATACATTCCTATAATACTCAAATGCCAAATAAAGTTCTACCTAGTTTTACTAAATCTATGACTGTTTTCTTTTTTATCTTCCATTGCTATCCTGCTATATAAACTATATGAAAGCATATTCCTAGGGAATTTCAGAGTTTCAACAAATGGTTCTTGATAAAGGACATGAATGGGTTTTTAGGCAATTTCATTGGAGAAGTAGGAACAGAAGCCTCATCATGGGGGTTTCAGAAAAGGAGAACGAGGGGGAAATAAAGACACTAGGTATGGAACTGCACATCTTTCTATGTATTTGGAAGATGCTATCAGGTCAAATGAGTATGTTTATTGAACTGAGCAAGGTAAGGCCATATTTAGAGCCACTAAGAAAAATGACAGATCTCAAGGACTCAAGTTTGAATGTGGGAGCAAAACTAAAGTTGTTTTTTCAAGAGAATAGGGAACATATCCAAGACTTAGAAGGAAGTAGAGGTAATAACATAAATTATAGGAAAGGGAATTCTTAGAGATTTATCTCCAATGTACTAGATCCCAGAAATTCAAAGATGAATGTAAAGGGGAAGGGGCTGGGAATCTTTAAGAAAAATGTGGTTTCTTCCTTCCACAAAAGCACCTGGTAGAAGTGAGCCTGCAAATCCTGCAGAGGATAAGGCATATACACCCAGAAACAGCCTTCCTCATAAGTCTTGGTTTGAACCTACTTACCACAGCATTGATGTGACCATTCTTACAGTAATGGGATTCAGTGCAGGTGCAAGTGGCTAGAAAACAAAGTAACAGTGGCTTACACAAGATAGAAATTGTACTAGGTATTAGGACCATACACTTAATTGGTTCCCTCCCTTTGGAATACATAATTTGATTATACCCCTTCTAAAGTTAGGTCATGTGCCTTTCATGCATCAGCAAAGTAAAACGTGTCATTTTTGTATACTTTCTGGACCCATCTAACAGGGAATGTACAATTCACTACATTCCCTTTGCCTGTCTCAGCTATGGTGGAAGTTTGGTTAACTTGAAATGCTGTTAGCCTGGGTCTCTGAGTCCCCACAATGAGCAGAGTTCCCTGCTGACCAGCATTGGAAGTGTGATGTGACCAAGAAATAAACTTTTGTTATGTTAGGACACAGATTAAATTTCTTTCTCACGTGAAAGTCTGGGTAGAAAGACCAGGACAGATCCATGGCGTTAGAAATCCAAGCTCCTCTGTCTTGCTGTTTAGCCATGCATGGCCACATGCTTCTGATCCATAATTATAGCACTGATGCCCAAGCTGGAGTGGATGTAGAAGCAGAGGGCTTGGTGCCTCTTAAGGAAGGCTCCCAGATGCTGTCTCTCTTCCACCTGGACACCTGTGACCAGAACTTAGGTTCATGGTTACACCTGGAATTGAAAGGGAGAAAGAGCTAATGAAGACTAGGCAAGGCCAGCCAAAAGTTGGGGCTGTTTCACAACCTCAGAGGAGAAAGAGAAAAGGGGACCACCACTCTTATCTTTCAAGGACTGCTCCCACAAACATGGTAGGGATAGGACAGCACTTCCCCACCCCATTTTTCATAAAACTACAGAGGTACTTAGCATATTGACCAATATGGATGAGAAGAGTTTGAGGTCAATTAACACATTTTGTTGTTAGGGAGGGACTCTTTTTCTTCCCCAATATCTCCATGACAATGTTACTGAACTAGGCCCACTTTGCCCATCATGTAATATGCCAATCACTGAAATGATTTTTTTTTTTTTTGGTACCAAGGATTGAACCCAGGGGTGCTTAACCACTGAGCCATGTCCCCAGCCCTTTTTTATGTTTTATTTAGAGACAGGGTCTCATTGAGTTGCTAAATACCTCACTAATCTGCTGAGGCTGGCTTTGAACTCAATCCTCCTGCCTCAGCCTCCCCAGTTGCTGGGATTACAGGCGTGTGTCACTGCACCCAGCCCAATCACTGAAATGAAAAGACAGAATTTATTCACAAAGCAGTCAAGCCTATTAGAGACAGGAGAGCTCAAATCCACATCCCCCAGGATAGAGTCCAAGGGTATTTATCGAATAAAGAAGTAGGATGGTCTGAGGCCTTGGAAAGGTGAATGGAGATAAGGAAACTGAAGTAATCTGTGGTCTGTGCATGCAGAATCAGATTTCAAGAATTTTCATAGGACATGTGTTCAGAAAATGGAGGTATTTTCATGCCTTCAGGATGGAATTTGGGCCCTCTGACATTCAAAAGGTCACCCTTGGACACTTGCACAGGCCCCAGTGAAGGGTCAGTAGTTTCAACTGGTTTAAGCTTCCTCCAAGTTCCTTGAAAACAACTTGGACAATCATTACCTTCATGACCCCTATGTCAAAGGTGTTATCTGTAGCAGAGCCAATGGGAAAGTATTGCTTAACTACGTGACCTCTAAAATTGGTGAGAAAAACAAGTAACTAAAAGCAGGTGAAGCTAGAGAGTTTATCCAAGTTTTGCCTTGGTTTCAGTAAAAGATTATGAGACAACAGTCCTCAGTATAACCTTCAACATGATTTGAAATGGTACTCTATATTCATTCCATGTACTTGTTTGTCTGGCTTCTTTTAAAGGAATGCCACAAAAGGACTGGGGCTGTAGCTCAAGAGCACAGTGTTTGTCTAGCATGTATGAGACCCTGGGATTGATTCCCAGCATGGAAATAAATAAATAAATAGACCACAAAAAATCTAATTTATATTATTTGCTACATCTCAATATAAGAGACAGGGATATAATATAAGAAATATAAGATATAGTGATAGAAATATTGGCCTAATCTAGGGATTACATTCCAGTGAGTTTGGCTGTATACTCATTGTTTCTTGCAAAGACCAGAATTACAAATAGATCAATGTGATCAATTCCAGTCTTGAAGAGATGGGCTGAAACTGGTCACAGAACTCTTGTTTCTCTGCAGAAATCAATCTGTTCTTTTCATAGTTTACTTGGTTCAAAGCAGAGTGAAAAGCCCATCTAAATTCATTTTTGGTCACCATTCTTTATGTTGTGTGTGTGTGTGTGTGTGTGTGTGTGTGTGTGTGTGTGTGCGCCTTTAAGCTTTATTAGTGAGCACTACATTCAGACCAGGAAAGGAATAGAGTTTGACCCACAGAATACTGACAATTCAAGATGTAGAGAGAAGAAAGGCAGGGCTGGGGATGTGGCCCAAGCGGTAGCGCGCTCGCCTGCCATGCGTGCGGCCCGGGGTTCGATCCTCAGCACCACATACAAACGAAGATGTTGTGTCCGCCAAATACTAAAAAAAAAAAAAAAAAAAAAATTTCTCTCTCTCTCTCACTCTTTCTTAAAAAAAAATGAAGATCAAAAAAGAGGACTCAAGAGAGGCAATGATATAGTAAGCCTCTGTCCTTTTACTTTTTTTTTAACCTCTTCTTTTCCTGCTTCCTCCCTTTATTTAAATAGTTAGAAACTTGGTGTCCATTGCTGAGGTTGAAGCCTGCCTGGGCAGGTGTGTGGAACTGGTGGGGCAGGCTTTCACAGAGGCCTGAGGGCCCCTGGCAATGGATTCAATTGGGTCTGCTATTTAAATTCAAACACATCCAGACAAGTCTGGAAAATTAGTAGAAAGTAGAACTGGAATATGTGTGGCATGCGGAAAAGCCTCTCTACAGAGAAAACTTGCTCTCAAAAAAGGAGAGCCTTAGTTGCAGGAGTTAGAGACTGATTTAGTTTCTTCCCTCAAAATAATTCTCTTTTTTTTTTTTCTCTTTTTTTTTTTTTTTTGAAAATTTTTTTTTTAGTATTTATTTTTTAGTTACTGGCAGACACAACATCTTTGTATGTGGTGCTGAGGATCGAACCCGGGCCGCACGCACGCCAGACGAGCGCGCCACCGCTTGAGCCACATCCCCAGCCCCACCCTCAAAATAATTCTTATGATAACTTTTTGGTCCTGGGAAATTGGGACCCAGTGTCAGAATCTGTGTACCTAATGAGATCATCACTGTTAGAGGCTCAGATAGAATTTGTTATCAGGTCAAAAAACAAGCCTGCAGTGCGCCTTTGTACACATTAAAGACTCCCTCCCTCCCTTCTGCTTTAACCCTTCTGAAGAAAGTAACCCAAGTAACATGATGCAATCTATTATTATTATTATTATTATTATTATTATTATTATTATTATTATTTTGTTCCCACACTGCCAAAAAAAATTGTCTGCCATGCCCAGGAGAATTTTGTTTTGTTTTTCTTTATTTCAATGTTAGGATTAAACATAGGGCCTCACACATGCTAGGCAAACACTCTACTACTGAGATGCAGCCCCAACCTACAAACCTAAAGATTTTCTAAATCTTTAGATGAGATGTCCACAGATTTGTGAATTGCTAATAAAAGACAATTACATCTTTATACTGAATTTGTTGTAACTTTGTCTTTTGACAGAAATAATTAGATTTAGATCAGATCACTAGGGTGGGGCCTTGATACAATTAGTGCCCTTATGGAAGAGGCACAAGAGTTTTCTTCCTCTCACTCCCCATTACATTCAGGAAACAGTGAGAGGTAGTTGAATGACTGCACAACAGGAAGACAGCCCTCACCACAGACCCAAATTGGCTGGCCCCAAGCCTAAAAAGGAGCAGGGAAGGGAACAGGGTGGAAACCTAAGAAGAGTGATCTAATGTTTAAACTGTTAATGCTGCATGACCAGATACTCGATTATATAGTTCTCCAAGTGTGATTATAAGGAGGTAAAAGGGCAAGCAATTAAATAAAAATATTGGGGGACAAAAATGCGGGATAAATCAATACATTATTCCAATACCATAACCCAAAAAAAAATGTTAAGAATTTAAATATTAACACTGCTTTCTGTTCCATAAAACATAGAGGAGTGGCATTTTTCTGGAACACATCCATTTGTGTAATGACTTAAGAGATTAATTCAATAAGCTAAATTTACTAAACTTCAAGCTGGCAACCAAGAATTTTTCCTTCTTTTGATATATCTAAAACATTTTAAAAGTACTTTAAACTGGCATTCAGTATAGATTTATTAGAAAGCTAATGGTATGTAATATTTTAGTAAATAGATTGTTTTAGTAAATAGATTGTTTCTAAAAACAAAGAGTGATATTAAATGAGTTATTCTTAAATTATAATATTCACTATGTATTCTACTTGGAAAGGAAATATCTTATTGAAGCATTATTTTCACACTTCTTTGTAGTTATAAAGCCTTTCTCACAAATATTTCCTTTAAATACAAGGAAAGCAGATCTGCTCCAGAGGTGTGCTGGTAAATGCTTAACAAGGAGCTCTCTGAAAGGAGTAGAGTTTGAAGTTTGCTGCTTTCCCCAGCATAAATGCTCCCACCATGGTCACCCTCACTGCGGTGTTGGGAAAAGACGTGCACCATCTGATTTTGCAAGCTGCAGGCCTCTGAAACCACTCAGCCCAGACCCAGAACCCTTTCCTTCTTGCTCATATCCCTAGAGATATCGTTTGAAAATTTACAAGTATGATATCCTTGTACAGGGACACTCTTTGATGGTTATCTCTAAAATTGATAAATTGTTGTTTATCTAGAAATCCT
The DNA here is from genome assembly GCF_964194105.1 of Spermophilus citellus. Taxonomy (NCBI): domain Eukaryota; kingdom Metazoa; phylum Chordata; class Mammalia; order Rodentia; family Sciuridae; genus Spermophilus; species Spermophilus citellus. Next base: position 80,217,418 of record NC_138192.1, read on the forward strand.
ATTTTCATAGGCTTAGCTTAGGATTCAATGAGAAATTTTATAAAATATACAGGAGGAATTTAGTAACCAGCAGTAGACAATTTCTCCCACTCATTGAAATAAACTTTAATCTTCATTCCATAATCCCTAATATATATATTTCAGATATATTTTCTCCTCAAATTTAGTGTTATATGGAACTTTAAAGAGGTGTGCAAATTAATTCTTAAAAATTTACTCGTAAAATTATGAGACGTTACCTTTTTTTTTTTTTTAAAGAGAGAGTGAGAGAGGAGAGAGAGAGAGAGAGAGAGAGAGAATTTTTGATATTTATTTTTTAGTTCTCAGCGGACACAACATCTTTGTTGGTATGTGGTGCTGAGGATCGAACCCGGGTCGCACGCACGCCAGGCGAGTGCGCTACCGCTTGAGCCACATCCCCAGCCCAAGATGTTACCTTATTCCTTTCCCTACTTTTTTCTCTCTCCTTTTAAACTCTCTCAATCTCTCTTTTCCTCCCTCCCTCCCTTTCCTTCATTGTCTCCCTCCAAAAGTTACTATAAATTTGGAGATCACAAATTTAGCTTGATGAGGAATTTGTACAGAAGCTAAGGAATTGCAAGCCTTACCATCCCCAACATAGAATGGAAAGATGTGGGACTTGTGATTTGAAAGAGTCTAGGGATAAGGTCAAAGCAAATTCCCTCCCTCTTGTGTTTCTGAGAAGACCCAGGAGGTCTAAGTGTCTGCTATAGTCACATGACAGCCAAATGCCAGTTAGAGCATTGCTGCCCACCAAAAACAAGGCAGGCTCTTATGGTAATGATCTTCAGAAAGATGAAGGACTGATGAGGCATCCAAGCTTTTGTCACTTCTTGGCAATATCTCCCCTCTTTTTATGTGTTTGTTTTCTTGTTAGTAAATAACCACTCCATTTCTTTCTTCCTTTCATGGCTCTCTGTAGCCACACACATATATCTAGATATAGATATAGATATAGATACAGATACACACACGCAACACACACACATACATATATATATACATACACTGTAGGTTATGTTTTCAGGGAACAATAAATAATCATTTTCTTACATATGCTAGGAATCAACAACAAAATATTTGCAGGTCTTTCCATGAGCAAATCAAAAGAAAAGAGTTGAGACCAGAGCCCCAGTTGGCTGTCTTTCCTAGAACTCCACCCAACTGAGACCTGCGCCAGTTACGACACACATGTATAGAGCACTGACTGTGTGCCAGGCACCATGGTCTAGAAATTAGTTCTTCCATCCAAGAGCCCCAATTTACCCTCAATTTATTAAAATTTTTTGTTTGCTTTTGTGTGGCAGAGGGCTGGGTGGTCCATTTGTTACTGAACCAAGCATATTTTGCCCACTGTACAGTATAACCAATCACTGAAATGACCTGTTTCCCAAAAGAGAATGATTTTATTCACAAGGCTGCCAAGTGTGTAGAGTGGAGAGAGCTAGCCTCAAATCCACCTCCCAAGGATAGAGTCTAGTGGCACTAACTGGATCAAGAAGAAGGGTGGTCTGAGACCTGAGAAAAGTGATTACAGGTAAGGAAAATTGTTATTTGTTCTGTAAGTGCATAACTAGACTTCAAGTTTCTTCATAAGACACATGTTCAGAAAAGGGACAGTATTAATATCCTCTGAAGGTGGAGTTTGGGCCCTCTGACATTCAAAAGGTCACCCACTGGACACTTGCACAGGCCCCAGTGAAGGGTCAGTTGGTTTCAACTGGTTTGAACTACCTCCAAGTTCCTAAAAAACAACTTGAGCAATCATTACCTTCATGACCCTATGTCAGAGGTGTTATCTGTAGCAAAGCCAATTGTATTGCTTAGCTACGTGACCTCTAAAATTGGTGATAAAAGCCAGTGAAACTAGAGGTTTTATTTGTGTTTTTCCTTATTTCCATTCCAGGCAATATTGAAATACCTCTCATTCCTCACAAGGACTAATCTGAGACTCTCCTGCCTGGGAGAGGAAGGGGGAAACTACTCCTAGAAGGGCAGGCAGGGAATAGAGGAAGCAGAATGTGTCCTCTGGGTCAGGTGAGGCTTGCTGAGAACTCAGGGAGAGGGAATTGTGAAGGTCCAAAAAGACACTGAAGAGAAACCATAAGAGAGGATCTAAAATAGGATAGGCGAGAAAGGAGGAGTAAGGATAGGAAAAGACAGGAAGAAGTTCCAGCAGCTGGAGATCAGGATATGCTGGGGGGCGGAAAAGCTGTGTCAATACTGGAAGATGAATCTGGTGAACTAGAGCAAAGTCAGGGGAAAGCCTAGCTCTCCAGGAATTGTGTGGGAGACAATTCATCCTAAACCTAGGAATAGAAGGATGATGGAATAACCAGGAAAGATAGGCTCAGGGAAGGAGCTAGAAGAGTTAACGTGCATGTTGTGTGCAAGACACTATCCTAAGTACTTTGTATGTTATCTCATTTAACCCTCAGCAATAGCTCCATGCAGTGGCTGATATTATTACAGTAGGAACACTGAGAAACAGAATGGTTAATTTATTTCTGTGAAGCTTGTGAGTAACATAGTCTGGATTCCAAAGCCAGGTAATATAATCTCAGAGGTCTTATCACTGTGCTGTTGCATAACCCACAGAACAGACAAAACTGGGATGAACAAGTTAATGTTTTTCAATGAGTAGCATAAGGTTGGAGTCTTACAATTTACTTCATCTCTAAGTAGAATGTGTCCTGAAATATCACTGTAAAGATATTTGTTCACATGACATATTTTGAGCACATTATACAACAGACACCTAATTTCATTTGGCAAATATTTACTGATCACCTCCCAAATTGCAGGAACTGGGCTAGCTAATAGGAATTCCTGCTATCAGGGAGTTTATAATCAAGTGGGAACTCAGTGGTCATGGATTATTACTAAAGCAGATGAAGAAAAACCCACAGGTTTAAAGACATATATATTAAAACTTTAATGTTAAAAAATGTTAAACATTGGGCTGGGGATGTGGCTCAAGCGGTAGCGCGCTCGCCTGGCATGCGTGCGGCCCAGGTTCGATCCTCAGCACCACATACAAACAAAGATGTTGTGTCTGCCGAAAACTAAAAAAAATAAATAAATATTAAGAATTCTCTCTCTCTCTCTCTCTCTCTCTCTCTCTCTCTCTCTCTCTTTAAAAAAAAAATGTTAAACACTATCAATTACTGATTGTCCATGATATACCAAAAATTTCAAATGCCCCTACAATTGTGATACTCTTCCAGCAATCCCTGTGTTCTAATATGATGTATATTACTTAGTTTTTAACTCTAAAGTCAACAAAATGGAGAAGACTTTATTGTTTTCTACCTATTTTTAAATGAAGAAATTTAGTTATCAAAAAGTAAATAGATTATCCACTGTCACTGAGAAAAAAAGTGGCAGAGATTTAAATCTATTTCCCTATGATATGCAAATCCAGGGTTCTGCCTTGAAATACAAGTCCTGTGAAAAGAATGAGTGTCAGTGATAGTTAACTAAAGCTCCATGGGCCTTCTAAATCATAAGTATAATTTTTATAGCATGAATATGTGACTTTTCACGGATAAACCCACATGTATTAAACAAGGGCTGGATTGGGAGCAGGGAAATACTGGATTCCCTGGTAGTTCTAAAGATGAGGTTTTAAAAGAAATGTGTTTAGCTTAATGATAAAAATATTTTGCCTTTAAATAGCTCTTTTTTTTAACTCAGGGCCTATACATGCTCTACTACTGAACTCTACCCCCAAAATAACTCCTTCTCTGAGGAATTTTTTTAAAAGTGAAGATCTTCCCAGAGCAGCCTTAACCCATTATGTCCCATTGTCCTATATGCAGCACACTTATAAAAACCTATAAAAATTTATAGAATGCCTATAAAATTGTTCAATTTCAGTTTTTATAGGTGCTCTATAATATAGAATGATGGCACATGATGAGTTAAGGTGTGTTAGAGATCTTTAGCTAATTCTTCACCTAGTATTGAGGGGTCTGGCATAAAGTCCACTTGGTAAAACCTTTGACCAACTGTGCATCTCTGTTTATTTTTTATGTATTTGGTTGTTTTTTGTTTTTTTTGTTTTTTGGGTTTTTTTTTTTTTTTTTTTTTTTTTTTTTGTATCAGGGATTGAACCGAGAGGTGTTTAACCACTGAGCCACAAACTCAGCCCTTTTTATTTTTTTTATTTTGAGACAAGTTCTCACCAAGTTGCTTTGGACCTCACTAAGTTGCTGAGGCTGGCTTTGAACCTTCGATCCTGGTGAACTTGCCTCAGCCTCCCAAGCAGCCAGGATTACAGGCATGTGCCATCACGCCTGACCTGCATCTCTGTTTAAAAGCTCACAACTGGAAAATTGATCCAAATAGACTCTTTTCTCAAGAGTTGATTTAAAAACCTGGATCACTTCAAGTTGAGAATTTCCTATTTCCATACCTGTTTTGGAAGAAATATGAAGTGATCCATGGTGTTTCTGGAGAAACAATCCTCAAAACGGATTGGTTCTCTCTCTCTCTCTCTCTCTCTCTCTCTCTCTCTCTCTCTCTCTCTCTCTCTCACACACACACACACACACACACACACACACACACACTGTGATCCAGTGACCATGTGTAAATATGCCCCAAGAATAATGAAAAGTAACAAATTCAGAACAAATTCAAACAAGAAAAGAGGAACTGAAATTCTATAATCAGCTCTTATAAGAATCCCCCATGATGACCTTATCTGAAATCCTCCAAGTGCCACTTTGTAATAAGGCTTTGGGTTGGGGATACAGCTCAGTTGGTAGAGTGCTTGCCTCACATGCACAAGGCCCTGGGTTCAATCCCCAGCACCACCAAAAAACAAACAAACAAACAAAAAAAATCTGTAATAAGACTATTTCTTCGATCACCAAAACATTCCCTAAGAAATTATAGCCTATAGGCTTAAAAAAGAAAGTTTAAGTGTCACAATCTGACTCCAACACAGCTACCTGCAGCAAGATTCAAATGCAGGATTTCTCAACTTGGGCTGCTTTTTGAAATCAACTAGAGAGCTTTCAAAAACATTGATGTCAGGGTTCCATCCCCAAAGGTTCTCGTCTAAGTGGTCTGGGGTGCAGCCTGGACATTAGAACATTTAAAATCTACCTAGCTGTTCCAATGTATAGTCAAGGCTGAAAAGCATCATTAATGCTAGATACAAATGATGTGATTGCTTTTCTCTATTAAAAAAAATGGTATGTTAGTTGTAACTGGACAGGCCCATCTCAGAATCCTTGACCACCTTGGTTAAGGGAGTGGACTATGTCCCATTAATCCCATTAGAGGGCACCCTTCAGGCCATTTCTTCCAAACCAGCTGAGGCAAGAAGATACCTAGCCAGTGCACTTCTCTTGCCCTGCAGAGCCAAACCTGGAACTCATTGGAGGGCCATCCTCCTGGAAGGAAATTCAAGCTTGTTCTGAAGTCTCCTGCACTCTAGTAGGAAAGGAGAAGCAGACTGCCTGAGGGTCTAAGAAAAGAAATTTGCTATAATAGCTTTCTGTTCCAAGGCTTGCTCCTTTCAAACATAGTTGTCACCTTACCCATACACTTTTGTATTGCATTCTAAAAACATTCCACACATTTTTCATCAAGAAAGGTTAATACCTTTTATTTTATTTTGGTCAATACATGTTAAGATGTTTATACATTGTTCTAAGGATGAATGCAAAAAAACATGGGAAAATCTTCCATAAGTAATGTCCTCTTTATTTATGTACCTTCACCAGGAGCACTATACTTGTAGTGTTTCTCTGCACACTGATTTTATTACTGTCATACTGATTAACATATGGAAAATGAATTTGGTGTCAAGGAGACACCAATGAAAGGAGAGGAATATAAGACATGTATATTTTGAAAGCAAAAAAGTCAACAGGTTATATAATATCGTAAATATTTATAGTATTCATCAATTTTAAAGGCTTCTAGTTATTTGACTTACACTGTTTGGTAATTGCCTATATAGTCATTATTGTAATTATCCCGAGATCATAAAAGATTTTTTAAGAGTGTTGGTATATTAATGTGATCTGCTGTTTGAAAAATCATTTCCATTTATGACTCAAAATAGAACATAAAAGAACTCTACACCACCAATGCAGTACTGTATAATTCAGGAAAGGGAAGTCAGTGAGATCATAAGATCCACAAAACAGGGCCCAAGTCTGTTTTACTCACAATTGTATGCCCAGAACTTAACACTGGTGACTAACACATAGTAAATAACCCATGAATAAACATTTGTTTAATGAGAACACATGGAAGGAGAATAAAAAGCAGGAAGGAGGGAGACTATATTATAGAAAGTGAATAAAAGAGTATTTCACAGATTCTAGCATGGAAACTTTTTTAGTGTTTTCTACCAAATTTCTCACCCTTGCTACAAATAAGGTATCTGCATAGAAACAAAATGATTTTAAAATGATGATTATTAAGACTATGCAATCCTATGTATATTGTCAGTACTCTTAGTTGCAAGTGACAGAAACTCCACTCCATTTTTTTAAGCAAATCAAGAAATTGGCTTTTGCTCACAAAACTATGTATGCACAGTTCCAGTTCTGAGCTGGTTCTAGTATAGCTGCATTCAGATGTGCATACAGGGTCCTCAGACATACTTTCTCCTCCCACTCTCTTTCTCTTTTTCTCTCTCCTTCTCCTCCTCCTCCTCCTCCTCCTTCTTCTTCTTCTTTTCCCTCTCTCTCTCTCTCTCTCTCTCTCTCTCTCTCTCTCTCTCTCTCTCTCTCCAAATATATATATTTGGAGTAACTGGAGATTGAATCCAGGGGCTTTTTTACCCCTAAGATACATTTCCAGTCCTTTTTATTTTTTTAATTTTGAAACAGGGTAACAGGGTCACTAAGTTGCCCAGACTGACCTCAAACTTGTGATCCTCCTGCTTCAGCCTCCCTAGAAGCTGGAATTTCAGGTATGTACCACCATGCCTAGCTCCCCTCCTTTTCTTACTTAGCTTTATTCTTAGGCATATTTTTTGCATTTCTGCATGTTTAGCCCCATGCTGTTCAGAGATCTCTTAGTGTCTCAAACATACATATTAATCTCTTAAAACTGGTTAGTCGTCTGATAGATATTTCCAAATTGCCCTCCTATACTATTTACTAAGTATTTTTCCTGAGGTGATCTGAGGTCTAACATTGTTATCTACATCAGTTTCATTCTAAGTAGTGATATCCATGAAGTCACTGGTTTGATGTGCTAATTATGTATTTTTCTAATACGTATTAAAAGGCATGACTATCTAAACAAAAAAAAAAAAAAACTGGTTAGTCATTTAGGTCAAGAGTCTGTTCTTCACCAATCTCTATTTCCAGAGAACTGAGACACTGGGATTGCCCATCCATAATCATTTAGAGTAAAGGAAAGACAATTTTCAAAGTATAGGCTATGAAACAAACAAAACTAACAGACATTGTATGGATTCAGCTTGACCTGACTGCAGCCAGCCAGAGTCTTGGCCATCATGATTGCCCCTGAGTAACCCTGTTCAGTTCTCCCTGCATATGTTCCCAACAAACTATAAATAAACAAAACCATTAGAGTTTTATTCAATAAACATTAAATAAACAAACCATGTGGACCTTTGTGGCCAGACCCTATGCCTAATTTTTTTTATATTAGCTTAAGATAAACTAGTACAACCAGTTTAGATAAAATCATTTTTGTCATAACCACTTTGTAAGTTTTAGCCTTTCTGAACTAAATCTCAGTGGTCTACTTAGTCTTGCTATCACCCAGGGCCATGTTTCTATTAGTAAGTTCCCCAGCAAATTAGGAATCCTGGGTCCTCTTGCCTCTTCCATTTCATAGCAACTGGGGCAGGTTTTCATTCACTAGAACCAGCTCAGTCCTGAACAACTGAAAAGTCTGCCAGGACACCAAGAAGCTGAGCAAGGGGAAGGAAGCAAATCCTGGGTTAGCCAGCTAACCTGGGAAAGAGGTGGGACTTATGTTAAATAATTAGTGCCCACCACATGAGTACAAGGATGCCCCCAAATCACCTCTTGGTTTGGAGCAGCTATGTGCTGAATGCTGCTTATCCCACTGTGGTAAGAAAAGAGGCATCTTGCTAAGACAGTGGCATAGACATAGCTGTGGGCAGTTCAACTAGCCATCAGTGCACAGCTGACAGCAGATGGGAAGATAAAGAAGTTAGAAGAAGAGTTATAACTTGAAAGAGATGTTCCATCTCTCAACCTCTCAGCCTCTGACCTGGCAGAGGAAGTGAAAGACCAGGACACCGCTTACAAACCCTTGCTTGCTATTTTGTGCAGCTGAGAGTGAAAGAACTAAAAGAAGGAACAAGTGTGAGCTATCATCTCAAGATCAGATTGGGAGGCAAAGAATTCGATTCACCAGGAGGACAGGAATGAGGAAGAACCTGGTACTGAAATGAGAGAGGATGGGGATCCCCTGCCGATGAGCCTTGTTTTATTGCTCAACCATTAATGCAATATAAGACAAAAGTTCAGCATATGCAGATGCAAGAGGGGGACCCTCCCATTCAAGATGCAAGAGGGGAACCCTACCATGCACAAACTTTGACTGTTTGGGATTATACTGCTGTAGAATTGGTAGTTTGTTGCAAAAAGTTTTAAATAACTATCCCACAAGGGTCTGACTGCCTGGGTACCAAGAATCTGGGACACAGATGGGATGGCATTTCTCTGGCAGGAATAAAGATGAGAAAATGAGTAATATTACTATTCATCTGGCCTTTGGGCAGTGTCTACTTAATGGCCCCCAAACCCAAGTAAATAATTCCCTTATATATTGGATAATCTTGGGCCTGAGAAGAGTTTGGCCAAATGAAAAGGATCTGCCAAAATAGGTACCTCCATGGAAAAGTGTAGGAAAAAAAACAGGGAATTCTGCAAGATTGAGCATGCAATAGGCCATTTACACTTAGGTGTTCCAAGGACTTGATAAAACCATTTTTAAGTTGGAATGAGAAATAAACTATTACAGAAGCCCCTTGAGAATGAATCAGCCCTTTTCTCTCCTTCCTTAGCCCAGTCATCAGATGTTTATGATGTGGGCAAAGCTATTACCAACTGGGGAGAGGCTGATGTGGTCAAGAAAGTGTGTCCCTTGTCACAAAACCTGACAAGAAAAAAGGATAAATAAAAACAGGAGAAAAGAAAACAGGGTTCTGAGTGAGATTAACAAGAAAGCAGATATGACACAACTTGCTTTGTGCTGGCACCGCTGGAGAAAAGCTAGATAAACAATGGTGTGCAATTTTGGTAGCATCAGGGGAGGAACTTAAGTCCCAACAATTTCTAAACTTTCCCCTGTGCTCCCCCTATAGGGGAAGAAGTGGAATTTCTCCACTCCTGCATGGCCAGTTATGCAGGATGGATTTCCTTTCCTCCTTGAGATTAGGAGTGGGGCCAAGGTTAACCCAGAATGAGAAGTATAGGGGGAACCAGAGGACTCACATGAAACTCACTATTCACTGGTCCTCCAAGAAAGAGGAGAGGATTATCACCTTGGTAGATATGGGTCTGAGTCTACACTAATCCACAGCAACCCAAAATATTTTCTGGGGGTCCTGCACAGTTATTGATAGGTATGGAGGTGAAACCATCAGGGTAAAACAGTTACTGTTATATCTAGGAATTGGGAAAGTGCCCCTTGCCACTCCTTATTTGGTACTAATTTCCACAGTTCCTGAAAACATTTTAGGAATTAATATTTTTTATATATTTATTTTTTAGTTGTAGATGAACACAATATCTTTATTTTATTTTATGTGGTGCTGAGAATCAAACCCAGGGCCTCACACATGCTAGGCAAGTGCTCTACCGCTGAGCCACAACTCCAGCCCCTTGATATTTTATTAGAAGAGGCAGTACAGACCTCTGTGGAAGAAATTTTGACTTACCTGGTAAGTGTGAGGATGGAAAGCACTGCAAGAGTCTGCTAGACTTTCCACCACTAGATGGGTGATAAATAGCAGGTAGTACAAGCTCCAGGTGGAGGTGCTGGAATTGGTGCAACCATAAAAGCATTAGAGCAGATTAGGATATTTCGATTTTCCCATAGAGCCTTCAGTAACCAGTCTGGTTGGTCAATAACCAGATACAACTTGGAGAATGCAGACTCATAGAACAAGTTTGTCTTCACTTAGGATAGAAGGCAGTAGATAATTCCCCACCGATATCCTCTGGCTCTATTATAGCAATGATATCATGCTAACTGGTGAAAATCATACTTTCTTACAGAACACAGTAAAGTGACTGTGCATTCATCTATGCATGAGGAGATGGGGATGTCAACCCCAGCAAGATTCATGGCCTTGGACCATCCATGAGGTTCGTAGGTTTTGATGGGATTCAGTAAGACCTTTTTGATTCTGCACTCAGTGCAAGACATATGTGCCCAGATATCCATCCCCATACAGCAAAGAATTTGATAGCCTATGTGCAGGCTCTGGGCACCTCCTTTCTAGGCATGTGATGCAGTTAGATTTCACCAGTACAGCACATGGCATGAGTTGGGCTCTCTGGCAAAAACAAGGACAAAAGGTACTTCTAGGTTTTTGGTCAAGGCACTGGAAGGGAGCAGAAACTAGATACACCCCTTTAGAACAAAAGTTTCTAGCAGCATACAATGTCCTGCTCCAGGTGGAATCACTGACCAAGACTTTACTCATCACAGTGCAAATCGGCCAAACTATGAGGATTGGTGGATGGCCTATTTCATTGACTTCAATTACTGTAGCAGAGACCCCTACTCTAAGTAAGTGACATGCTTATTTACAATAATGCAACGTCCTTTTCAATAACTTATTGACTCCCAAGCTGTGGATGGTGCTAGACCCAGTTACCTATGAAACGGTCTCACCACGTTCTGTGTTTACCCCAGCGCCTCTCTCTCAGGGCAAGATTGGTGGTCCTAAATCTGAAAATGTTTAGTACCCAAATTGGCCCAGCAGGGGGAGCTCGAGTGTCTGGACAGCTGCTGCAGTACAATCCACCACAGATAGAATCTGGTTTAAGGCGGAAAACCAGAGCTGCCTCCACCACTGATACTATCTCGTTTGAGGCAGAAAACCAGAGTGGCTGGAGGGCAGAATGACAGCGGTATGGCTAGTAGGAGTTCAAGGCTGCTGGTTGTTTGTATTGACAATTGAGCAGTCTTCTGAGGATTTACTTTGTATATGGCACAACGGCAAGAGAGATAATGGTCTACTAGCATTACACAAGCCTTTCCTAGCAAGAGAGAGCTAATGAAACTCCCACCATTAAAGATCCTAAGAGGGGCTGGGGATGTGGCTCAAGCAGTAGCACGCTCGCCTGGCATGCGTGCGGCCCGGGTTTGGTCCTCAGCACCACATACAAACAAAGATGTTGTGTCCGCTGAAAACTAGAAAATAAATATTAAAAATTAAAAAAAAAAAAAAAAGATCCTAAGGAGTTAAGTGTGATGTATGGGTACCCATGCCAGATTAACACTGACCTGTACATTACATCAGCACATTCACCCATTCCACAGTACACTCTTCTAGGATTGAGTCTAAGTACATATTTTATCATAGCATTCATCTGCCATGTAACCACCAGGTAGCAAGATTGGTGAGGAGAAAGCACCACTTATTATAGCAAAAGATGTGAGCCCTAAAGGCTCCACTGGGAGCTCAAGTGGCTCGTTCCCTCCCAATGGGTTGGTTGTTCCTCACTACAATGTGAGAAATGAATGGAAAAATAAATGTTTAGTTGGGAGTAAAATGTTTAGTCCAGCCCTCCTAAATTGGCCCCTGTTGATCCTGCTGGACGCTGTACCAGTGGCCATGACTTAGGACCTGAGTGGGCTAAAGGAAACACCTCTAGGTGGCTTCTTGGTCTGGCATATCATAGCACCATTGGTTTTAGAATCACTCATGGATCCTGTCCTGTGTGATATGCTCCATGGCATCAGCCCCCAACTACTGTCATGTTGTCTAACAGGGATGATGCCACCAGTGTTGTTTAGCTGGATGATACAAATTTCCTTTATAAATCCCAACTTAAAATAAATAAATAAATAAATAAATAAATAAATAAATAAAAACTAAAAAAAATAAAATAAAATCCCAACTAAACATTTATTTTTCCATCCGTAGCTGCAGGATTTTTATTGTTCTTGTTTGCTATTTTTCCTAGAACCCACGCTGTTATCAAGACAAAATGTTATATGTACAACTCAGATGTCATATGTCTATGTCGCATATAAAAACCCAAACTAATGCTTTATCTGATCCTGTCTCTCCTATAGTAAACATAGTAGGCCATTGGTTAGACTTCTGGGTCTCCCAGTAGCAAAGATTTTTATTATTTGCATAATTGTTCTGTCTTTTTCCATGCATGGGGCCTCTACCGCAGCTAAAGACTTTCTTACAGGTCCCACAAATGGTCTCACGGCTTGCCATGCTACAAAGTGCTAAAACCCTTCACAGGCTCAGGTCTTAGGGTAGTAGGGAGAGAGGTCCCTGAGATTTTAAGAGCTGGTTAGCAGGAGTAAAATGTATGGATTCAGCTTGACGTGGCTGAAGCATCTTCAGTCATAACCACCATGACTGTCCCTAAGTAACCCTGGTCAGTTTTCCCTGTCTAGTTTCCCAGTAAACTATAAATAAACAAAACCATACTGTGGTATGTGGAGCTTTAGGACCTGACCCTGTGCATGACTGTTTCATATTAGCTCGAGATAAACCAGGTACAGTCCTACTTGGATGAAATCATTTTTTTCCTAACCACTTCACATTTATTTTCTTTCTATTTTTCTTTGTTGCAGTGCTGGGGATCCAACATAGGATCTTGTGCACTCTAAGCAAGTGTACTGCCACTGAGCTATATCCCCAGCCTCTGTCCTGAATAGCTATATACGAAGTCAATGCAAAGGACTTAAAATATAATACTACATTATTTTCAAATATGCAAAATTACTTATTTGCTAGGATGACAGTATGCTTAAAAAAGAAAAGTAAAAGGTGTACATTAAAAAAAATAGGGGTGTGGGTATAGCTTGGTGATAGAACACTTGCTTATACATGCAAAGTCTTGGTTTGATCATTTTATGTCCAAGACTGAAAAAAAAAGAACTGAATAAAATTACTCTAAAATATTAATAATGATTATGTTTGGGTGCTGAAATTCTTAATAATGTTTTTTCTTTTCTCTTGTTCACAATTTTCTTTATTGATCATGCATCATTTTTATTATGAAAAAATTAATAACATGGGGCTGGGGATGTGGCTCAAGCGGTAGCGCGCTCGCCTGGCATGCGTGAGGCCCGGGTTCGATCCTCAGCACCACATACAAAACAAAGATGTTGTGTCCGCTGATAACTAAAAAATAAATATTAAAATTCTTTCTTTCTCTCTCTCTCTCTCTCTCTCTCTCTCTCTCTCTCTCTCTCTCCCCCTCACTCTCTCTTTAAAAAAATTAATAACATGTAAAAAGAGGACATGTTTTGCATTATAGGTATCTGTGTAAATGTTTGATTTCACTTTCCAAATTGTGAAAGTAAAAACCAAAGTCTTTCGCAACTTTCTTTCACAGCACCTGGTACACAGGATCTTGTACCTACCAGATGCTGAGAAAACATTTGTTAAATGAATGTCAAAACCTAGCTCCTTTACCATATGCTATCTTGTCTGAAATTCCTCTACTTGATCTTTGAACTTCTTTGGATCAGGGCAACAAAGGCTCCTGATAAACCAACAGTATGTTTTCTAAGAAATGTAATATTAATTGAGACCTTATTTTATCAAAATAGCAAGTCTGCCTTCTTATAAAATGCAGCCAAAATGGGACAAGGGAAAAGAAAAACAAATTTTTCTGAGGGGACAGAATAGAAGTTAGTGATTGTCAAGAATAAAGAAAGTTAGGGAGCGGCGCCGCGCGGGGCCGAGTGGAGCCGAGCAGCCGCCGCGCCGCGTCGCCGGTTTAAGCGCAGTGCGGGGCTGCGGCCGGGGGCGGCGGTAGTGAGGCCAACGCTGCGCTCCAGCCCCCTTTTCCCTCCACGGTTTCTCTCCGCTCCCGCGAGTAACTTGGCTCCGGGGGCTCCGCTCGCCCGCCCGCTCGCCCGCCGCACGAGACCGCGCTGCGCTGCTGGCCGCTGCCGCGAGCAGACCCCCTTCGACGGCCCTTGCCGCGCAGGCCGGGACGCCTCTCCCCCCTCCGCCCCGCCGCGGAAAGTTAAGTTTGAAGAGGGGGGACGAGGGAAACATGGACATGAAGAGGAGGATCCACCTGGAGCTGAGGAACAGGACCCCAGCAGCTGTTCGAGAACTTGTCTTGGACAATTGCAAATCAAATGATGGAAAAATTGAGGGCTTAACTGCTGAATTTGTGAACTTGGAGTTCCTCAGTTTAATAAATGTAGGCTTGATTTCAGTTTCAAATCTCCCCAAGCTACCTAAATTGAAAAAGCTTGAGCTCAGTGACAATAGAATCTATGGAGGTCTGGATATGTTAGCAGAAAAACTTCCAAATCTCACACATCTAAATTTAAGTGGAAATAAACTGAAAGACATCAGCACCTTGGAACCTTTGAAAAAGTTGGATTGTCTGAAGAGCCTGGATCTATTTAACTGTGAAGTCACTAATCTGAATGATTACCGAGAGAGTGTGTTCAGGCTCCTGCCCCAGCTGACCTACCTGGATGGCTATGATCGAGAAGACGGGGAAGCCCCCGACTCAGATGCAGAGGTGGATGGTGTGGATGAAGAGGAGGAGGATGAAGAAGGAGAAGATGAAGAAGATGAGGAGGATGAGGATGGTGAGGAGGAAGAGTTTGATGAAGAAGAAGATGAAGATGAAGACGAAGATGTAGAGGGGGAAGAAGATGAAGATGAGGTCAGCGGGGAGGAAGAAGAATTTGGGCATGATGGAGAAGTAGATGAAGATGAAGAAGACGAGGATGAGGATGAGGATGAAGAGGAGGAAGAAAGCGGGAAAGGTGAAAAGAGGAAGAGAGAAACAGATGATGAAGGAGAAGATGATTAAGACCCCAGATACACTGCAAAACAGAACTGTTCAGTATTGGTTGGACTGCTCATGGATTTGATAGCTGTTTAAAAAAGAAAAAAAAAAAGGTAGCTGTGATACAAACCCCAGGACGCCCACCCACCAAAGAGCCAAAGAATAGTTCCTGTGACATTCCGCCTTCCTCCTTTTAGTCCCTCTTGGTAATCCACCACCAAGCTTGGGGACTTTACCCCAACAAAATTGTAAGCATTGTTAGGTTTTTTGTGTAAGACTCTTGCTGTAGCATGGATAGCTGTGATTGGTGAGTCAACTGTCCGTGGCTACCAGTCACACTGAGATTGTAACAGCATTTTTACTTTCTGTACAACAAAAAAAGCTTTGTAAATAAAATCTTAACATTTTGAAAAAAAAAAAAAGAAAGTTAGTCTCCCAGTGGAGTGTCTCTTAGTTTGGGGACTACAGAAAGGAAGCCTTGGGAGAGGTTTTGCTCAAACTGTGTTTGCCCCTGCTCTTCTGATATATGCTCCACCTATGGCGTGTTGAGGAGGCAATGGGGAACACACATAGGAGAGTCTACTTGTGAGATGTTGCATCTGAGTGAAGTACCATGGTAGACAACCTAGGGAAAAACATGGTATTTTATTGCCCTAAAGAATTGTATCTATTTTTGTATCTATTGGTAATAGTTTTGTATGTGGTGCTGAGGATCGAACCCGGGCCGCACGCATGCCAGGCAAGCGCGCTACCGCTTGAGCCACATCCCCAGCCCCAATTGGTAATAGTTTTGTATCTATTTGATAATAGTTTTGTATCTATTCACAAACTCACTTTGGCATTCCTGATCTTTGTACAGGTATGTGTGTATGTATTTATATGTGTATGTATATATATACACACACACTAGTCAATACAATCCTGATTTTTTTTTTTTTTTTGGAGGGGGGCTGGTTACTGGGGATTGAACTCAGGGGCACTCAACCACTGAGCCACATCCACAGCCCTATTTTGTATTTTATTTAGAGACAGGGTTTCATTGAGTTGCTTAGAGCCTCTCTATTGCTGAGGTGGCAATCTTCCTGCCTCAGCCTCCTGAGCCACTGGGATTACAAGTGTGGGCCACCATACCCAGCTTGAACTGATCTTAATACCTTACTGAGTTCCTCATTACCGAGTTAGTAAATCTTTTACACATCTTCATTTTATGAAAAATTTTATTGCCTAAAAATTATGTCTTAACTTTTTCAAAATTATGTTAGTACCATAGATGTTTCTAGGAACATTTTTATTCATCAGAGAATTCCAAAATTAAAGTCTCAACTTTCCAAACAATATCATTCCACTTTCAAAATAATATCGGTTTTGTAATAAATCTAATTTTCCTAAATTAAAATAGGAAAAATGGACCAATAGATAACTTCCAAGGTGGTTTTGAAAAGAAGACATTGTCAATTGCTTTAAAATCAGATCTTTAAATAAAAAGAAATTAAAAGCAGACAGATCAGAAGAGTGTGAAGAGAACAAAATTTAAAAATGATCAATGCCAAAGATCTATGATTTTAATACCAATCATGGGCAAAGGTCAACAGTTGCAATTAGTTATATAGATGATTTGTGAGCACTCACAAAAAAAAAAAGAAAGAAAAAAAGATTGAACATTAGCTTAGAGTTATTAGTGAGGCAAGAATTACTGTGGAGCCTAATCCATATAACCACCTTTTTAACATAGAGTAGGAATTCAATAAATACTTGTTTGGTTGACCCATATGCAAAAATGTTCTTTTATCCCCCAAATCATTTACATTGCTCCCTTAAAAGTTTATAGTCAAGGGCTGCGATTGTAGCTCAGTTGCAGAGCACTCACCTCGCATGTGGGTGGTACTGGGTCCAATCCTCAGCACCATATAAAAATATAGTAAAGATACTGTATCCATCTACAACTAAAAATAAATAAAGAAATATATATATATATATATATATATATAAATTTTTAGTCAAGCATCCCAGTATCCTGTCTCTTAAAAAAAAAAAAGATGCATCAAGTAGAATAAAATGTAATTTGATCCATACTGTATTTTGTTTCCTGAATATTTTATAATTAAAGTGTACAAGTGACTTAAAAGTCAGTGGAATAAAGCAGATCTTAATTGGTACTATTATTTACGCCACAAACAATGAGCATTTCAGAACCTATTCTAGATAAAATTCTAGGTAATATTTGTCTTTGCTGCCCCTTTTTTTGCCTTCAGCACTCCCTTGTGCCAGAGATCTCTTCCTGGGGCTTCTCCTGATGTGCAAGAATCTCCCTATCCAGGTTTGTCATTTCCACTTGATTTCCAATACTGTCATCTATAATCTTCTACCTTTGTCTTACTTACCATATTGTTTCCCTAGGTACAGAAATGTTGGGGTCTCTGCCTCTCTCCTACTTTCCCTTTTTGCTTGCACCCAACCCAGCCACCAAAGGGAAATAAATGTCAGTGATTGTTCTGAGCCCAAGTTAGGCCAAGTTTACTGTTGAGCAGAATCACTGTGTTGGTTAAAGTTCATAATCTTCCTTCAGTTTCCCATGGCACTAGCTCATTCTAGATTAATCAGGAACCTAATTCAGGTTCCCAACTATCTCTCTCTCTATGGTCTTTCATGTAGCAAATCAGATGATAAGATCTCAAAGTAAGTTTGAGAACAGAATTGTCCACAAACCCAAAGAATCTAACCCCAGTTTTTATTGAACCCTTATTATGGTTTAGATATTAGGTGTCCCCCAAAAGCTCATGTGTGAGACAATGCAAGAATGTTCAGAGGTGAAATGATTGGGTTATGAGAGCCTTAACCCAATCAATGAATTAATCCCCTGATGGAGATTAACTAAGTGGTAAGTGTGTAGGGTGTGGCTGAATGAGAGGGGATTGGGGATGTGCCCTTGGGGTATATATTTTGTATATAGTGAGTCTCTCTCTGCTTCCTGATCATGTCCTGAGCCACTTCTGTCCACCACATTCCTCCACCATGATGTTCTGCCTCACCTAAAGCCCCACGGAATGGAGCCAGCTGTCTACGGACTGAGACCTCCAATAAACTGAGACCCTAAATAAACTATTCCTCCTCTAAAACTGTTCTTATCCATCTTTTAGGCAAAAGAGAGGAAAGAAAAAAAAAAAAAGCTGACTAAAATAACCTTTTTCACCAACAGTCTCAGGAGAAGACTTTTAAAGCTAAACAAATGCAAAAGTGGGGGTGGGGAACTGTCTTTATTTTTGGAGTGACCCCTTTAAGTAGCTTGTGGGAAACTGATAAAAACTTAAAACAGAAGGGAGCATGCTCATTTTATATCAAAGGCTACATCTCCATTGTTTGCCAATTGTTTTCTTTTTTTGTTATTATTTTTTAAATGAAGACTACTTTAAAAAACTATCAAAGGAAATTAATCTAAAAACTCAAATGTTATATTTTACTTAGTAATAACAAGTCAAATATTCACAAAAAAAAAAAAAACTTTCTCTGCAAAGATACTTGGTTAGTGCTGGAAATTTGTCTGGGAATGGAGTGAAGAGGAAGTCATGATACATATATAGATACATAACAATAATCTACTGATATGTCTTTCTTTAACCTGTAAGCTGATAGACTGATGAACTGAAGGAAAATAAGAAGCACAAACAAATATTCTGTTATTGAAACAAAGTACAAGTAGGATGGGAAGGGCCAGAAGTGGTCTCCTTCAAGGACCTCCACTGATAATCACTAATTCAACAATACCCTACAAGGCCAGTGCTTTCATGAAAATGCTTTTATTGTTTTATAACTGCTGTGAAGATTTTTAAAAGATAAAAGGGATAAGATATGTAAATGTGGAGTTTTAAGTTAGACTTTGCCCATGTTTAGCAATTAGACTTTAGTCAAATTACTCAACTGACAAAGAGGAGATTAATTTTGACTGCTTTGGGAGGAAATGATAACAAACAGTTATGAAGCACTGCGTCACTAAATATCAGCACGGTCACGATTTAGAAGTTTTATTTTTGCTTTTATAATTAAATGTAAATGAAAGTTTACATTTCTTCTTTTGCTTTTTGAAGGACAATTTTTATTATTTTTATGAACAGAAAACTGAAGAGTGTATATTAACCAAGTTGAGTGGGTGAGATCTTTAGCCTCTTCTTGGAACATTTAATTTCTTTTCTTTTTCTTTCTTCTTTTTTTGGTGCTGGGCCTTGAACGTGCTAAGCATGTACTCTATCACTGAGCTATATTCTCAGCTCTAGAAACATTAAATTTCTTACTTCTGAAAACATGACAGTGCTTTCTCAGCATGGTGATGCTAGCCAAGGCCTCCTGAGTCTTCCTAAGGTTGCCCACAAGAGACTGTGTGGACAAGCCCATTTAAAGGAAGGACACCTCCTCTGAAAACATCAACATATGGTTCAGATCAAAAAGATTGTGACATTTTGGGCTAGGGTTGTAGCTCAGTGGTGGAGCACTTGCCTAGCATGTGTGAAGCACTGGGTTCAATCCTCAGCACCACATTAAATAAACAAACAAACAAATAAATAAAAGATATTATGTACATCTACAACTAAAACAAAATTTAAAAAAAAAAGATTGTGACCTTTTATCTCAACATAAACCATTTAAACATAGGCAGAATGAGCAGAATATCCTTCCAATGCCTTAAACTCAAACCAGTGCCTCAAAACATTCTAGCTCCTCACCCTCCTTGCCCCTCTTATTTCTGCACTCTTGTGAGTTAATGGTGTCATCATTCACTCAATTGCAGAAATCTCAACTTCTACCTCTATTCAGTCAGTTGCTGACTCCTGTAAACTCTCTCTTGAAACCTCTGTTTCTTATTTTCCTACATCCAACAACTTGGATATACAACCTATAATATCTGGATATATAAACTTATAATATTTTTTCAGTCTTTAGAAATTTTTCTTAATTTCTATTTTCCTTCCCTTCATACATTACTTTTAAATTTCATGATTTTATAGAATTCAATTATTTAAATTCAAGCAGAACTTTTTATACTGGATAGTGAGTTCTCAATAAACCATACTTGAATAAAACTAAACTCTTTAATTTTATTCCTAGATCAACAAAAATGTACAGGTTAGATATATGAATGTTAAATAAGGACCCAGATTATCTTTTGCCTGTGTGCTTAATTCACTTATTCCTAGGATATTTCAATTCAATATTACTCTAAAGTGAATTATCTCAGTTTTTTACTCTTGTGTAAATTATAGCATGACTTTCAATTTAATATGTGTCGATTTATTCACTCCTAGATTTTCATCTAGATTATCAAGAAGTCTTCTTTCCAGCACAAATGTTTACTTGTGTGTGTTTGTGTGTGTGTGTGTGTGTGTGTGTGTGTGTGTGGTGCTGGGGATTGAACCTAGAGATCCTCAACTACTGAATCACACCCCCAGCTCCTTTTATTCTATTTTGAGATAGGTCTAGCTAAACTGCTAAGGCTGGCCTCAAAATCGCAAGCCTCGAGATTTGTTGGAATTACAGGTGTGTACCACAACATACAGCTCAAGGTGAAACTTATATCCAAGCATTATATTCAAAACCATATTGAAACAATTATTTATTATGCATTCCATTTGAAGATACTGGTATAAAAATAGGTCTTGATTAGTTACCTCTAAGACCTGATATACCCTCCAGACTTTATATTTTCTTGTTCATCTCAATGGGCTTTTTAGTCTAGTTTACTAAAAAACACAGTCCAAGGGAGATTGAGTGCTCTTGCTTTATATGGTAGGTGTAAACCCAGAACAGGGAGAATGAGGAAGAAAAAAAAAAAAAAAGAAGGAGTGGCAGAAAGGATAGGAAGCAATGCACAGGTAAGCTACAGGAGAAATCGCTATAGGGGCAGCTAGTCAATGAGGAAGGAGGAAAGAGGGTGATTGACTTGCCACATTCCCTCTGACTCCAATTTCTACTAGTCAAAGTACAGCTCCAGTGTAGTTAACACCCCAGTCTTTTGCATTGCATCATCCAGATACTTTGGCAATCATTTGAGAAACTGGATACTGTGCTCTTTGGTAGCGTGTTTCATCAAAGTCCCAAGGTGATAAGAGGAGCTAGGAACTCCAGTGGGTGACTGGCACAGAAGCAGCAAAGAGGAACCAACATACTGAGCCAGGGCTGAAGGGCAGAGGAAATCTGAGGATGTATATAAGTCATCTCCATTATATATAAGTGCCTACCATAAGGTTCAGAAGACAGGATAAACATCTATCCCCCACTGTCTCTGGATTCTTTCTCAGAATTCTCAAAGGCAGCATGATATATTTGCTATAGCAATCAAATGAGGAGGCCTCCCCACTATTCGCCAGCTTTCGTTCTAGGATCATTTAACAAGAATCTTTGTTCACCTAAATGGAATTGCATTATAGTATATCTGAGATAAAGAGGATGGGGATATAGCTCAGTTGGTAGAGTGCTTGCCTTGCATGCACAAGGCATGCACAAGTCCCTGGGTTCAATCCCCAGCACCTAAAAAAAAAAAAAAAAAAAAAAAAAGGAATCCCTTCTGGCTGGCTATGCCTTATAGGGATGAGCAATGAAAACTAGCTTCTCTCTATCCCATGTAATCCATGATATATAAATAACCTAAGGCTTAAATAAATAACATATTCTGTGGCAATTACATACATTTATCCGATGATTAAATGTGCAGCTTCCACAAGTGGAATATTGGCAAATATCTCCTTAAAAGAACCATCACAACAATTCATTTCAGTTTCTCTGTTCAATGACAACTTTCACTGTAGGTCCCTTTGAGAATGGAATAAGCCAATTCTAATCTCATCCAGGGAAACAGGTAACATTTGCCAGACATAAAAGCATAAGTGAATTGGGGCCCTGACTAAAGGCTGCCCCCAAACTTCTCTTTCCACCTTCTGCTCAGAGGGGCTTCTGGAATATTTGTGTGGACACTCCAGCCCGTTTACTTAAGGGATATACTACCAGGAATGGTACACCTTAGGGAGGACAGATATAGAGAAGGGATATGACAGGCTCTGATGTGTTTTCCAGGCTATTTGGGCAAAGCATTCAGGGATCACAGAAAACCAGAGTCCCATCTATAAGAAGAGTTGTCCTAAGAAAATCACAAAATTGTATATCTTGTTGTAAGTAGTTGAGAGCAATGGACTCAGCTCTGTTCCTTTCATGAGTTTCTAGGAGTTATTTATTACTGCTTATCACCTGTAGATGACATATGGGCATTTGGGAGTAAATGATTACATAGATTTCTTATGAGAGATCAAAGTCTTTGTTGTATAGCATTTTGTTTTATTATACTATTATGTAGCCAAGGAATTGATTATTGACATTCAGTAGCTTAGATTGCAAAGCTTATTTTGAGCAAAGAAATGTCAAAGAGGAATAGGGTAAATATGTTGAGAATTATATGCTGCTAGATTACTAGGTGATAATTATAGCTTCACTTTATTTATTATTATCAGTAGTAGTAGCAGTAGTACCAAGGATTGAACCCAGGGGCAGGCACTTAACCACTGAGCCACATCCCCAGTCCTTTTTATTTTTTATTTGGGAAAGGGTCTTGCTAAGTTGCTTAGGGCCTCCCTAAGTTGCTGGAGCTGTCCTTAAACTTCTGGTCCTCCTGCCTTAGCCTCCAAAGTCACTGGGATTATAGGCATGTGCTACCACACCCAGCTATAGTTGTACTTTAAATTATGTATTGTGAAATACCTGCTTTGTTTTTCTGGTGGTGGTGGTGGAGGGGGTTGTCAGAAAGAGAAGATGTGAAAATTTAGCCAATCACCCAACTTAATTTCTCAGGGAAAGCTCTTGAAAATATTTCATTCTCCTGGCATAAAAAATATATTATTTTGATTACAATCTATGCCATGTTGCTTTTTAATCTGAGAGATTTATTGTCTCTTGTGAGAAAGTAACCAGTGATATATTTTATACTCCTCAACTCACACATCTAATTAGATGAGCAAAACACAATTAATTTCACACTATTTTGGAAAGGAAAAAAAAATATTTGCTGAAAGCCAGTCCTGCATTTTAAGAAACAAATTGCCAATAGTAGGAAGAACCAAATGGGGAAAGGTTTGAAGCACAACTATAAGCCTGTAAGGATTGTAAGGTCACCTGAGGAGAAAATGGCCCCTGTAAAATGCCCGGCAATGCCCTGCCTCTGAAACTATAGCAACCCCATATGGAGAATTTCGTTATGAAACTGCTAATAAAAGAAAGAATTCAATATTACACCTTAAATTTTTTTAAGAGAGAGTGAGAGAGGAGAGAGAGAGAGAGAGAGAGAGAGAGAGAGAGAGAGAGAGAGAGAGAGAGAGAGGGAATTTTTTTAATATTTTATTTTTTAGTTCTCGGCGGACACAACATCCCTGTTGGTATGTGGTGCTGAGGATCGAACCCGGGTCTCACGCATGCCAGGCGAGCGCGCTACCGCTTGAGCCACATCCCCAGCCCCACCTTAAATTTTTTATAGCATTTTACTCAAAGGGCACTGGGCTAGTTATTGCCTTCATTTCAGAAAACTGTTGCCTTCATCTGCAGAGGCCCAGGGGTGCCCTAAGCTGCTGCTATTGCGATTCAGGGTGGCAAGGCAGAGAAGAAAGACCTGGGCAAGTTGCTTACAGAGTGAGATTTTATCTCACACTATCTCTGTTTCTAGTGTTCTCTTCTTGTCTTTTATTAGCCATATTATCATAAGCAAATTACTTAGCTTCTCTCACTCGGTGTCCTGGTCTCTTAGGTGGAGATACTAGACCTATCTATGGTAAATAAAAGGATTAACTGAAATAATGTATATAAATACTATGACAACCAGTAGGCTCCTAATTTAAGTGTCTACCTTTTAAATATAAGTGGAAATGGGAAGCTACATCCTTCCTACCTTGTTGCTTTTTTTGCCTAGAAATTCAAACTCACAGGACAGGAAACAACCAAGAGTCTAATGTTGGAATTGACAGAGAGCCAGGAACTGATGATGGCTGCTCTAATCTTCCCTGAGAATTACTTGCCTCCAGCAAAACAGGTTCTCAAGGGAATGAGCAGGAAATTTTGTTTTCAGTTTTAGATATCTATCTTTTTTTTTTTTTTTTTTTTTGTACCAGGGAATGAACTCAGGGGCACTCGATCACTGAGCCACATCCCCAGCCCTATTTTGTATTTTATTTAGAGACGGGGTCTCACTGAGTTGTTTACTTCCTTGTTTTTGCTGAGGCTAGCTTTTTTTTTAATACTTACTTTTTAGGTGTAGTTGGACACAATGTCTTTATTTTACTTTATGTGGTGCTGAGGATCAACCCAGTGCTTCACGAATGCCAGGCAGCCACTCTACCTCTGAGCCACAACCCCAGCCCGAGGCTGGCTTTTAACTTATGATCCTCTGTTCTCATTCTTGCCAGCTGCTGGGATTGCACCACCACACCCAGTTTAAACACCTTTTTTTAGAAACACTCTTTGCTCCACACATTAAAAAATACTTTAGAGGCCAGAGTTGTAACTCAGTGGTAGAGCTCTTGCCTAGCACTTGTGAGGCACTGGGTTCAATCCTCAACACCACATAAAAATAAATGAAGTAAAGGCATTGTGTCTATATACAACTAAGGAGGGAGAGAGAGAGAGAGAGAGAGAGAGAGAGAGAGAGAGGACTGCTTTAATGACACCATGGGTCTTACTTGTACATGTAAAAAAAGTATTGGCTAGAATGTGATGTTCTTGGCAACTAAAAATAGAATGGTTTCTCTCCTTTACAGCACTATGCTGAAAAGCTTTTTTCAGTTCTCAAAGGTGTGTGGTCACTAAAATATGAACACTGAAGTGTTAGACACAAAACATTAGTTTGAGGATTTTAGAATACATATTCCTAATAACTGAGATATTTCCTTATTCAAGAGAGCACTGGAACTATTTAATGAATATATTATAAAAATAAAAAAAATTATCAAATAAAATAGAGAAAGTACAAAACTAAGACTTTCTATGAAAGGAAAATCTCAGCATCAATGATATATTTAATGTCTATGTATAAATATAGATGCTCTACTAAACCATGACTGTAGGAGTGTCATCTACAAGATGGTTTTGCTTGCTATGTCAGAAACCATAAACATGGTCACATTTACTTA
Organism: Spermophilus citellus; assembly: GCF_964194105.1. Classification (NCBI taxonomy): domain Eukaryota; kingdom Metazoa; phylum Chordata; class Mammalia; order Rodentia; family Sciuridae; genus Spermophilus; species Spermophilus citellus. The sequence goes on from NC_138192.1 coordinate 80,242,589, forward strand.
TTTTATATCTGTGAATATTATTATTCAGGTAGTGAAAATATTTCTTGCACAAATATTCAGGTAATTGCTGGGCACAGTGGCGCATGCCTGTAATCCCAGTGGCTAGGAAGGCTGAGGCAGCAAAATTGAAGGTTCAAAGCCAGCCTCAGCAAAACCAAGGCACAAAGCAATTCAGTGAGACCCTGTCTCTAAATAAAATACAAAATAGGGCTGGAATGTGGCTCAGTGGTCAAGTGCCCCTGAGTTCAATCCCCAGTGCCAAAAAAAAAAAAAAAAAAAAAAAAAAAAAAAAAAAATCAGGTAATAATTATAGTGTAAATGAATAAAGATTAATTGATGAAGATGAATTTCATTTCTTTTCTTAGTTAGTCCCAGATTTTTCTTTTACTTCCTTTCTTTTTCTCTCTTTCTTTTTTTTGTTTTTGTTTTTGTTTTTGCAACTTTAGTACTATGTTATATCAATAATTCAATGAATAAAATGTGGTATAAATTGTTACAGAGCTGGGGCCTTCTGAGAAACTGAGGCAACAAAAAGACTCTTCTTCAAATCCAGATTCTTGCAACCAACTCAGAAAGATTTCAGACATGTCACTCAGAGTAACAGGAATGAGTTTATTGAAGGGACAGCAAAGGGGAGAGGGGACATTCTTGAGGGAGAAAGTGGGTCCTTTCAGTGAAGAGAGGGACAATGTGCCTCTCCTGCACTCCAGATTTATTTGAAATCTCAGAGAAGTTTCCAGAGAGTCCAACCCAGGTCCACCTCTTGACTTTTGACTAATAGCAAGATGGCATCAGACTTTCATTGTCATGGCAATTCTAGGTCACATTGGCCCATGCTGACCAGTTCTAATTGTATTTTTTTTCTTTTTTGTACTAGGGATTGAACCCAGGGACACTTAAACAATGAGCTATATTCCCACCCATAATTATATATATTTTAGGGCTGGGGATGTGGCTCAAGCGGTAGCGCGCTGGACTGGCATGCGTGCGGCCCGGGTTCGATCCTCAGCACCACATACCAACAAAGATGTTGTGTCCGCCGAGAACTAAAAAATAAATATTAAAATTTCTCTCTCTCTCTCTCTCTCTCTCTCTCTCTCTCTCTCTTTAAAAAAATAATAATTATATATATTTTAGAGAGAGGGTTTCACTGAATTATTGAGGGCCTCACTAAATTGATGAAGCTGGCTTTGAACTCGTGATCCTCTGCCTCAGCTTTCAGAGCCACTGGGATTACAGGTGTGCACCACGGCTCCCAGCTCTAACTGGATTCTTTTTTTTTTTTTAATATTTTTTTTTTTTAAGAGAGAGTGAGAGAGAGAGAGAGAGAATTTTTAATATTTTTTAGTTCTCGGCGGACACAACATCTTTGTTGGTATGTGGTGCTGAGGATCGAACCCGGGCCGCACGCCTGCCAGGCGAGCGCGCTACCGCTTGAGCCACATCCCCAGCCCATAAGTCTTTTTTTTAAGAGAGAGTGAGAGAGGAGAGAGAGTGAGAGAGAGAGAGAATTTTTAACCCGGGCCGTACGCATGGCAGGCGAGCACGCTACCGCTTGAGCCACATCCCCAGCCCCTAACTGGATTCTTAACCATACATTTTTACAGATTTTATGGTTACAGGAACTATCCTTATCTCCCAGACTTTCAGGATCAAGCCACAAAAGTCTCCCGGGTTCCTCCCATCAACATTATCTCAAGCCTGCATTTCTACTGCAATTAACAGGTAGTTTGCTGAGCAGTGTGATCTATCCTGTTCACTTAGGCCATGCAGGGCTGCAGGTAAATTGCTTCTTGGAAAAGAAAGCATGTGGGAATCAGCACAATGGGCCCATTCATAGAATTATTCTCTTAACTTTGTTGTTCCCACCATACTCATCTGTATGCCCCCTAAAATAAATTAATGAGGGAGTTGAGTTACATACTTTTTTTTTTTTTAAAGAGAGAGTGAGAGAGAGAGAGAATTTTTAATATTTATTTTTTAGTTCTCGGTGGACACAACATCTTTGTTGGTATGTGGTGCTGAGGATCGAACCCGGGCCGCAAGCATGCCAGGCCAGCACGCTACCACTTGAGCCACATCCCCAGCCCCGAGTTACATACTTTCTAAGGTTTCTTTCAGATCTAATATTCTTAATTCAACTATAATTCAATTTCATATATAAAGGAAAAAAACACCATCATAGCAACAATGAATTAATTGAAACATTGATGGTATAGAATCCTTTCCAGTAATCCAAGAAGATAATTCTTCTTGAATGGGTTTGAATTTACATAAAACTTCATTATTGTAAAAGGAGTTATAGTAACTCAAATTAACTGAGATTCCTAGAGAAAGTTAACAACACACTCAAGGTTGCAGGTTAATCTAATAAAGATTTGTAAAAATTGTCAAATATCAAGAAAGAAAACACTTTAAATAACCATACTGCATTTTATATATCCCTTCTGTTAAAGTGGGCTATTTGCTAAATGGTGTTCTTTAGAACTGTGTGAATTTACAAAACCAGTGATAGGAAGTGAAGTTGAGCTTCATCCCCAGTGAACTGGAAGAACTTTAATCACTTTATCACTTACTTGCCTTATCTGTGGTTCTATGTACTCTTTCATAGAAGGATGGAATTGAGGTAAATAGCCTAGAAAGCTCTAAAATACTCATATGATTCTTAATGAGTGTTTGGTCCTTTTGAAAAATTCTAAATATTTTCCTAAGTTTCGTAGTACACCTAAAAACAGTGTTGAAGATACTATCGTAGAATTTGAATTAAACAGAATTCATAGTTGACATTATAAGCTTGAAGTAAACAACAGCATATATTAGCATACTCTGAATAAGATACAGGATGTAAACAAGACAAAAATGTATTATCATTCTAAATTCAACATGGTTAATCCTGCCAAGTGGAGATTGTTTGCCTGTATCTTTAAAAAAACGAGGAAAAAAAAGAGAGAAAAAGACAGTGCTATTTACTTTGTCTCTAAAACCCCTTTGGGGTTTTGTTTGTTTGTTTAGTATTTATTTCCTTCTTAGTTTTCAGTGACACAACATCTTTGTTTGTATGTGCTGATCGAACCGGGCCACACGCATGCCAGGTGAGAGCGCTACTGCTGGAGCCACATCCCCAGCTCTGTTTGTCTGTCTGTTTAGATACTGGGGTCTAAACCCAAGGGTGCTTCACTACTGAGCTACATCCCCAGCCCTTTTAAACTTTTTCTTTTGATATGTGGTCTTGCTAAATTTCCCAGGCTGGCCTTGATTTTGAGATCCTCATGCCTCAGCATCCCAAATAGCTGGGATCACAGTGGGCACCATACACAAGGCTGCCACAATCCTTTTTTTTTTTTTTTTTTGTCTCTCTTATTATGTCAGATTTCTTACCAGTGATTCTATTTTGTTTTCTTATGTATACTTCCAATAACAATCTGAATTGCACTTTATGTTTTAGTTTGGTTTGGTTTGGTGTTTTGCCATGCTGGGGATCCAACCCAAAGCCTCAAGTGAGTTTTGAGATTGTCGTAATTGCTACAAGAGACTAACTAAAAACACAGATCAACAGAATAACATTGTTTGGATGTAATATTACTCGACTCACCCTGCGGGAGTCACCGGCAGAGACTTGTTCAAAAAGTTGAACAATAGATTGCAAAGAAGAAAAAAAATTTTTGCCCTGCAGCTCTGGACATAGTCTGAAAGCACAGGCTCAGGTAATTCGGAAGTCCTTGGGGCCAGCCAGCCTGAGCCTGCTCACCTTCAGAGTCTATGCAGCACCAAAAAGGACGTACCTCACAAAAATGCCATGAAAGTTGATGAGCTTTGGGGCTGGGGATGTGGCTCAAGCGGTAGCGCGCTCGCCTGGCATGCATGCGGCCCAGGTTCGATCCTCAGCACCACATACCAACAAAGATGTTGTGTCCGCGGAGAACTAAAAATAAATATTAAAAATTCTCTCTCGGGCTGGGGATGTGGCTCAAGCGGTAGCGCGCTCGCCTGGCGTGCGTGCGGCCCGGGTTCGATCCTCAGCACCACATACCAACAAAGACGTTGTGTCCCCCGAGAACTAAAAAATAAATATTAAAAATTCTCTCTCACTCTCTCTCCTCTCTCACTCTCTCTTTAAAAAAAAAAAAATTATATCTCTCTCACACTCTTTAAAAAAAAAAAAAGTTGATGAGCTTTCATTCTATACAGCTCTGAAGAGTCCATGTATTTACATTATATGGAGGAGCCAAGGACTCAACTCAAGAAAGCATCTCACAACTTCAACATCATTGTAAGCCATATAAAGTTGGTGTCAGGAAACATACTCCCAAACTAAGCCCAAATGTTAAGTTTGATTCAATGGGGGCTAGACAGCTATGAATATCTCCAAAATGTACCCCCTGGATTCTTTCCAAGACTTGGTGTTATTGGTTTTGCTGGCCTTGTTGGACTCCTTTTCAGTAGAGGTTCAAAAATAAAGAAGCTTATGTATGCACCTGGTTTCATGGGATTAGCTGCCTCTATCTATTACCCACAACAAGCCATTGCATTTGCCCAGGTCACTGGGGAGAAATTATGACTGGGGTTTATGAGGCTACATAATCATAAAAGATTTGCAGAAGGAGAACTTTCAGAAGCTCTCACTTTTGCTTTATAAGCCAGGAAATGTGAAGAATTCACCTGGAAATAAGTAGAAAACTGCATATTCTGCCCATTTTAATCAGTTGCAGGTAAACAGTGGAAACTCCAGACAGTAGATCAGAATTTCTACAGAAAAATGGCAGAGAAGTCAGTATTGAATATAGTAAACTGGACTTTTCTTCAGGAAAATCTCTAGTAGGCCTTTTCATTATCTTAAGTGATATCATTTTACAAGTAGACTAAGCTAAAATCTTTTCATCTAAAGATATTGTAAGGGCTGGGGATGTGGCTCAAGTGGTAGCGCGCTCGCCTGGCATGAGTGCGGCCCGGGTTCGATCCTCAGCACCACATACCAACAAAGATGTTGTGTCCGCCGAGAACTAAAAAATAAATATTAAAAATTCTCTCTCACTCTCTCTTTAAAAAAAAAATAAATAAAAATAAAGATATTGTAAAAGCCTTAGAACTCCTCGTTCCCATGTCACTATTTATATACATAATTAAAATCCAAATTCGAAAAAATAATATTACTTCACTCAGCCTCTTCCCCATTTGCATCCATCATTTCTGTAGATTTAGGATATTCCATTGCATGAACTGAAAACACAGCTAAAACTAGGCATATTTATTCATCCATGATCTTTTGGAAGAACTATAGGTTATCACCATTTACATCATGCTACATCCACATGGACAAAGAATCATTAAATTCCTATTTTCTGAGCCTAAGTAGACTCCACATGGTTCCATTTTCTCCATTTCATTCTGAATTAATAATAATAATAAAGCATGCCTAAATTTTTTTGAGATTTTACTGTGTCATGTTGTAAGTAACTTATTCCTTATAAGGATCTTTTAAAAACTTAAAAAAAAAAAAAGTACCAAATAAATAAATAACCCAAAATAGAACTAGTCAGTTGAAATCTGACAAATTAAGAGATACAATATACAGATCTGTAATCAAAAGCTCAGTCTTCATCCTTGACACCAATCCAATAACGAAGACAAGATCTTGAGAAAAGTTTATTGCTTTGCTAGAAAAGGAGAAACACAGTCCCAAAGGCTGTGATTCTGCCCATCAGCAGAAATAGGGTTTTTTTTATAGAGGTGATTCAGAGAAAATGAGATTAGGGAGGAGAGATCAGGAAGAAGAAGTTTAGGGAAAAGAAACTCAGGGAGAAGTTTAGGGAAAGAAGATTGAGAAAAAGAAAAAAAATGTAAGTTTCAAAGCCACAAGGAATATAGTCAAAGCATCAAGTGAACTCCTGTTATAGATCTATAGGGACAAAGCAAATAGAATTATATATATAATTGTATGCATACACACACACACACATACATAGATATGTCATTGATGTAAGGCCCAGGCTAACAATGTCCATTTGGTAGGACAAGCCATGTTGAGCTTTACAATGTCTGGTCTTGCTTATAAATTTAGTCCAATGGCACAAGAAAGAAACTAATATTATTATCTTCTCTCAATTATTAGCAAGGGGTAGTACAGGTTCAAAGTGCACTGTCTAGATGCTAAATCCTTACTGTTAACCATTCATTATATTATTATGTAGTGCCTGTACCTGTGTAATATAAATTGAAGGCCAGAGCAAAGCAGTCCTCTCTAAAACTGAGGACACAGTATTGGTAATAGAGCTTAAACAAGATAGAGTTTGTACATCCCAAAGTACACCCCCTTCAACTTGCTGCTCCTCACTAGAGGCAGATCCCTCAGCAGGACACAGGTCCAAGGCCCATATTAGAAGGTGTTGTTAAAGCCTTTCTTGGGCTGGGGATGTGGCTCAAGCGGTAGAGCGCTGGCCTGGCATGTGTGCGACCAGGGTTCAATCCTCAGCACTACATACCAACAAAGATGTTGTGTCCGCCGAGAACTAAAAAATAAATATTAAAAATTCTCTCTGTCTCTCTCTCCTCTCTCTTAAAAAAAAACAAAACAAAAAACAAAACAAAACAAAAAAAGCCTTTCTTGACTCCCCTTAACCCTACATCTAACACTTTCAGGTCACATGATGACAAGAGATAACCATCAGGTTCCTTCCCTCTTAGGACTCATCTTATGAAGGAATAAGTCATTTTGCTCTTCCTCTTAAAGTCTCATTCTCTAAACTACCTATTTTTTTTCCTGTGGCAAAAAGTGCTAGTTATTCTTCAATATCTGTATAGTCCCTTCTTCCATAACGATAGAGGTCCCATTTGCTGTCTCCCTGAAGTTAGTTATGGGCATGTGATCAAGTTTTTCCCAATGGCATATAAACACACTGATGGAGTTCAGGACACACTATCCCAAGTGATGTCATTCCTTTGGTATTTGAGAAAACTGCAGAAATGACAATACTCTCACCTTCTCTTCTAAAGCAGGTCATAAGGTCCTCCTCATGTGAGAAGTACCCTTCCTATACTTGGAGGAAGGAAACATCAGAATCTCTGAAGAATCTGAACAAATGGGCCTTGCTAAATTCCCCACACTTTATTACCATTAGCTCATGTTCCTCTTGTCCAATCACACTTCTCCAGGAATATATAATTTTTCATCAAACATAAAATACATGAGTATACTTGTTTCTTTGGATGTTTATTTCCTTATGAGGTCTTATGTATTATGTAAAACTTAAGTTTTTATGCTTTTCTCTTTAATCTATCTTTTGTCTTAGGTGCATTGGCCATGAATCTAGCCATGGGTGAATAAAGAAATCTTTTTTTTTTTTTTAGAATTTTAATATTTATTTATTTTTTTACTTTTCGGCTGATACAACATCTTTGTTTGTATGTGGTGCTGAGGATCAAACCGGGGCCACACGCATGCCAGGCGAGCGCGCTACTGCTTGAGCCACATCCCCAGCCCATAAAGAAATCTTTCCCCCTTACTATTTGCTTTATTTACTACATTTGTTTATTTATTTACTACATGTATTTATTTATTTACTACATTGCTTGCCCAGTTCACAGAAGTGTTCTTTTTTTTTTTTTTTGCAAGTTAAATACAGAGTTTTAATTTTATAGCTTAACAATAAAGGGTCATACACTGAAATCAACATATATACCTAGTATTTCAGTCTAAGTTTGTCCACATACACAGCTGAAATCAATTACAAGGTATGGCCTAACAGATGCTAGGGGAACTTTTTTAAAAGTAGTCTTTATAGGTATTAAACAACTTCTTGCACACTGAAGTCATCATACATACAGGGCAAAGTCAGAGCTTTTATATTTGCGTTTATTCTTCATTTAACTTTTAAAACACTACTATAATTGAATATTAAAACAAAAACAATAGCAAGTAGTGAGCATATTATGATTATAGTCCTTCACTCATTCACTACTGCATATAAAATGCCTGCAGTGAGTGTTATTCACTGGCCCCATTAAGAGGTTTGACACTGAACACCACCTCTGGGATGATGTTCATCATCCTCATATGCTTCTCCATTATAATGGCGCCGTCTTTCCTGATTTGGATCAAAGTCCACCAGTTCTACCTGATCCATTTCATCAGTCCACAGAAGTGTTCTTAAAGGAGGTGATATACTCTTCTCCCACATTCTCCCTTCTGCTGGCTGGAATGTAGATTTAATCTCTGGTATGAAGCACAGCAGACAGCAAGATAGAAATAGGAATGGCATGTCATTCCTAGAGTTGTACTGACAACTTCATGCACCAAAAAGATTTCTGGAGTATGAGAGGGAAACAAACTTCTACCTTGTTAAAGCTCTATTATCTGGAATAATTGTGTTACTGGTAGCCATACTGACCCTAACTACTCCCGCCTTTCGTCTATTGACCAGCAGGATTTGTGGCTTTTCTAACATAGAAAGAAGAGCCTCCTCTTTATACCAGAGGACCTTATGGCCCCTCCTAATTGGGCCCATGATAAAATAGAAAATGAATTTGGAAAAATTCTTCCTTAGGTTAAAAACTCTGCTTACAAGGATACTCATGCATAATACGACTATGATCTCAGAAGCTGATAGCACATAGCCTTTTTTCTTTTATACTTTCAATCTAAAAACCAAATTTCCCACTTTTGCTAACATATCAACACCTCTATCAATGAGAGTAGATTGTGTTCTGTGAAAAGCAAAGGAGAATGTCACATAAATGTTTTCAAACCTTACTTTTTTTTTAAGAGAGAGAGAGAATTTTAATATTTTATTTTTTAAGTTATCAACAGACACAACATCTTTATATGTGGTGCTGAGGATTGAACCTGGGCCGCATACATGCCAGGCGAGCGCGCTACCGCTTGAGCCACGTCCCCAGCCCCACTTCTTTACAGCCATCTGAAGGATAAGAGCTGGGTCTCATTCCTTTGCATCCCTTAAGCTATTTCCCATTCATTTAGCCACCTAAGTTCATCTTTTTAAAATGACAAATTCATAAAAATCAAAAGTAGATTAAAGGGCTAGGGACAAAGGCTCAGTTGGTAGAGTGCTTGCCTTGAATGCACAAGGCCCTGGGTTCAATTCCCAGCACCACACACATATACACACAAAAAAAAGTAGATTAGAGGGGCTGGGTTGGCGGCTCAGTGGTAGAGCACTTGCTTAGCATGAATGAGGCACTGAGTTCGATCCTCAGAACCACATAAAGATAAAATAAAGGTATTGTGTCCACCTACAACTCAAAAATATATCAAAAACATGACTTTTTAAAAAAATATATCAAAAACGTGACTTTTTTTTTAAAAAAAAAAAAGGAGATTAGAGACTACCAGCGCTGGGAGGAAGAGAGATGGGGCAATACTGTTTAGTGGGTACAGAGGTTTTGTTCGTGCTGATAGAAAAAAATTTTAGTAACAGATAGCAGTGATTATTACATAATATTATTGTTGTAGGGACAAACAAGGCAAGGCACTGAAGATATCAGGAAACAGTTTTATTTGGCTGCAGCCAGGTTCAGAGGGTACAGCCTTTGCTGTAATCAATCAATCCCCCTGAACCCTGAGTTCAGGGTGTTTCAGAGTTTTATACCCAGCATGTAAGGGAAGGGCTCAGAAGTTCACAGTCTGCAGAAATTCACATAAAAGCAGCTTTTTCTTTAACTGTTCTGGGCATGTTAACTCTTCAAGGACAACACCTGAGAAGGGGAGAGCCTCTTCTCTTCTTAGTATCCTCCCACTACCAGCTGTTACTATGGAGCCCATTTGTAACTTATCTTAAAAATGTAAACATCTCTGTGAAGCCCAGCTCAAGGCCAGAGGCCTTGTTTGTACATTTCTTCAAAGTACTATACTGGATACGTTTGTGAAAAATTAGTAAGGGGGTGTCCAGCATCTGGAGTGCTGGTATCTTCTCAGCCAATGGCCAAGTAAACAGGGTGACACGAAAATAGGAAGTTTATCTACAATGGACTCTTTTGCTGACAGTCCTAAAATCAGCCATGGTGAAGAGGGCTTTTCTGTGGAGAAAGGGGGTGCCACTTCATTATGAATGTAACTAATGACATTGAACTGTACATTTAGAAATGCTTAAAATTATATACTGTTTTATATATTATATTTTTTCACAAAATAATTTTTAAATGACAGAAAAAAAGTCTAATAGTAGAATAGAGGGAATAATGCTTACCCTACAGCCTTTTAATAATCTATACCTATTTATTTTTATGTTATTTTGTAATTTCTTTTGTTATAAGAAAACAATTTATTTCACAGAGCAATTAAAAATAGTCAAGCATGTATTTTACCACATAATTTGTTTATCAATATCAAATAAAATTTTCATAATTTGTTTCTATTTGTTTTCTTGATAAATTCTTCATTTTTTCCTCCCACAATGTTGCATGCCACATGGTTGAGGCAAGGATGTATTTTTAAATACCACAGCCAAAGAACTGGAGCACTCATTGACAGCTACCATGGTACTATGTTACATGTCAAATGTGTTCTTAGCAATTTTCTTCAGTCATCTTCTATGACAAGTTTTTGAAAAGCATTTATTCCAACGACCTTCATTCATCGTCAAAACCCACTGGATGTTGCACCTTGAAGAACCCAGCAATGGGGGCTGGGGATGTGGCTCAAGCGGTAGCGCGCTCACCTGGCATGCGTGCGGCCCAGGTTCGATCCTCGCATCACATACAAACAAAGATGTTGTGTCCGCTGAGAACTAAAAAATAAATATTAAAAAATAAATAAATAAAAATGTTTTAAAAAATTAAAAAAAGAACCCAGCAATGGGCCCACAAGCCCTACCACCACCCAGCCACCATGGCAAAAGGACACCTATCATTCTCCACGGCTGTGCAGAAAAGTTATTTTCTAATTCTTATATAAGCTTTTGAAGATTAGAAGATGTTTCTAATATATGTTGCAATAGAAACCAGCATATTTTGTTTGTTCAACTGAATAATTAAAAACAAAACCACTTTATTGGGTACATGGCATCTTCCATCTATATTTAATGATGTGAGGGCAAGAAGTAAGGTTTTTGTAGCTCATATTAAAAGTGTTTTTATAGTGAGAACTGTTTTTTGTTTGTTGGTTTGCCAGGAACTGAACCTATGCCTCCTGCGTACTAGGCAAGTGCTATACAATTGGACTACAACACCAGCCTGGCGCTGTTACGTGAACAGGGCTCTGAAATAAAAAGAAACCTCAAATGGGGAAAGACTCCATGTATCCAACGGAAGACCTGAGCCACATATAAACCTGTTAAGCCTAAATCCTTGATTCGTTTACAAGGTATTTGTCTTCTCATATTGTATATAACATTATATAGAGCCTAGGGTTAGCTGTGTCCCTTCATACTTTTGTCTACAGGAAAGGCTGAATTAAAAAAAAAAGAAACCCCAAACCTCCTTGTTTAGGGAAAATTAAGTACTAAAAAGAAAGTTATTGATGGGAGGTAAAGTAATACCATATCCAGGAAATTAACTAAGGCAATGATAGCAATAGGACCAGATGAATCAGCAGAAAGGAAAATATATTAAAAAAAATTAAGATTAGGAAATAAAGAAAAAATATTGTGAAATCTAAGTAGGGATCTAAGTAAATAGAATGAAAAGGGATTGGAAAGTTATTGAAAAGACTGGCAATCTTAAATATCTTTTTCATTCTTTAAACCTTCACAATGTGCTATTTAAACAAACACATTTTGAATATTACCATACAATAGTCACAGCAATATGAAAGCATTTGTCCTTGCTTCTACCTGAAAGGGGATTTCATAACTGCCACTCAGTGTAACTTAATTTCTACCTTCTAATCATTCACAGCTATAGAGCTGTTAGTTTGCAGCAGGGCCAGAGATCTGTCTATAGCAGAATAGGAAGTAGCTATGATGGGGTGATTTGTTGAAAACTTCTGTCCAAAATCAAATTACTCCACTGACTTGTCTTGACCCAAATTCCTACCATTTTAAACTGTTTGCTTTGAGTTAACGTGTTATTGTCACAATAAATTTTCCTTAGGCAGATGTCCCTGTGCTTAGATAACCTACAGTTCTGGGATGCATTTGTCAATGGGAAATCAGAAGAACTTGAGTGAACAAAAATAGGACAACTTTTCTTGTGTGGTGGGGGGTATGTTCCCTCCTGCATCTCAGTCAGAAGTCTCATGTCATTATTGTCTATCTCTATGTTTGTGTGTGTGTGTATGTGTATATACACCCCTCCCCCACACACACATTTTGCTCATTTAATATCCCATGTTACTACTAGTGACTCTTTCCCTTTCATTAATTATATTTGGGTCATAGTTACCCTCACTCTTTTTACAGAGATACATAGACAGTTCTTAATCACAAACAAGTAAAATATTTAGTAATTTTGGTCCACTGCCAATACATTCTGAAGAACAATGAGAGTTTTGGTGCATCTGAGGCTCAAATGTAAAGGAAAAGAAGACTCCTCAGTCAACAGGGACCTAGACAATCTTCTTGGTAATCATAGTCTACCTATACAAACCCCTTTTTTATCTCCACATCTCTTCCACTTATTGCCTAAAATCCCAGCATATAGTTTGTTTTGATTGATATTCAAATGTACCTGAGAATTCAAAGGGACATAGAAGTCAAATTTGGGACAATCTAAATATCAAAAGGAATATTGACTGCAATTAATTATAAAATACTGAATAAATAAAAATTCATAAATCTACAGTGGTTCAAAGAGAGAGAGAAGTTAATTTGCCATCATTAAGGTAACTGTTGCACTACTTATTACTATTAAAATTGATAAAGTATTTATCCTGCCTTTTAGGGATTGTAGTTCATTCACAATTCATGAGGAAAAGTTTTTTTTGGGTTTGTTTTTGGTTTTTTGTGTGTGGTGCTAGGGAACTGAACCTAGGGCCTTAGTGCATGGGAGGCAAGCACTCTACTAATTGAGCTATATCCCCAGCCCAAGAAAAAGTTTTTTGACTTTTGATTTTTACAGACAAGTGTAGATTGTTAAATGTAGAAGATTGATAATTAGAAAAGTCACAGGGTGGGCATGTAGCTCCGCAATAGAGCACTTGCCTAGCATGTGTGAGGCCCTGGGTTCAATCCCCAGCACTATCCAAGAAAATTCACTATTCTACTATCCCCAGTTAAATAATAGTTCACTCAAGGACGAACAGATAAAGGGAAAGATTGTTCCAGGGTCAAAATGACAGAAATCCATCTAAGGGAAATTCATGGAAGTAATTTATAAAGAACCTAATATAAAAATCACCTTGCCAGGTGTGGTGGCGCATGCCTGTAATCCCAGCTGCTTGGGAGGCTGAGGCGGGAAGAAAGCAAGTTCAAAACCAGCCTCAGCAAAATCGAGGTGCTAAGCAACTCAGTGAGTGCCCCTGTATCTAAATAAAATACAAAATAAGGCTGGGTATGTGGCTTAGTACTCAAGTGCCCCTGAGTTCAATCCCCAGAAATACCCCCCACCCCCGGCAAAAAAAGATTTTAGCCTTGTTATGCTCGAATTCGGGACCCCCAAAGACCCAAGATCGATGTAAGCAGCAAAGAGGTGTTTATTGCGAGCTGGCTCGGTCCTCCGCGCACACACACAGCAACTGGTGACGCTGAGAGGCCCTGAGCCCAGGGTTTGCAGCAGTTTTATACATTCTTTGGAGAGGGCAGGGACTTCACATACATCATAGCATCCCTTAGCAAATCATCACACACCTCGGGAAAATCAAATAACAACTCTAAAACATGATTAGCACATTCACTGGCGGGAACAAGTTGGGTAGGGGTGATTGGTCAGTACAAAAGGGGTATTCATTTGAACTGATTGGTTTAAGCCAAGAGGGGTATACGTGCTGAACTTCATGGTTTCCCAATACCATAAACTACTGGGAGGGTCATTTGGCATCCCAGGTATTTCCCTGTCTCATGCTGATTGGTGGCTGCTAGGGGACTGCTATGGATCCCCACCTAGCCTGACTGAGTCAGGGACACCTGGCGCAGCAGATGTCTCCTGTTATTTGTAGATAAACAACTTAGCAGGGTGGGAATGTGCTTAGGAGTGCTCTGTGGGTCTTTCCAAGGACAAAAGCCATGTCCCTTCCTTGGACAGGTTTTGCTCTGAGATAGAGGCTGGTTTTTCAGCCTCATTAGACTTCAAAACTGGGATGAGGGGCTGGGGATGTGGCTCAAGCGGTAGCGCGCTCGCCTGGCATGCGTGTGGCCCCGGTTCCATCCTCAGCACCACATACAAAGATGTTGTGTCCGCCGAAAACTAAAAAATAAATAAAAAATTCTCTCTCTCTTTAAAAAAAAAAAACTGGGATGAGTCTGAAAGAAAGTATAGTCATTATGGGTGTCTCATGAATAATACTAGCATGAAATTACCTCCTCATCCTCTCAATCATCAGCCTGTGGTGTGTGTGTGTTAGATGGAAGCAATGCTCTATCGCATCATCTCCACACACTAATCACTACTTCATTCTCCTGGGAGGAATGGACACATTCCAGGAGGGTTTTCAGGTGTGGACATCACTATATACCTTCTCTCCCAGGGTAAATAGCCACCCCTGCGAGAACAATCCATGCATTTCACAATGTCTATTTTCATTATTACAAAATCTTAGGAAAACAGGGGAAAGAAAATCAAAGAGGGAAGGATCCAGAAGGAAGCAGACAGCACAGAAGGGGAGAATAATTTTTCTTAATAAAGGGAGGAAAACATCATAAAGGAGGGACAGGTAGTAATACTAATCCCTGAATTAGAAAGGATTAACGTTGAAAATAGGGAAATTTATGCCGCAGTCTGGCTGGGCACAAATAACCCGAATCGTCAGGAGGCACTTGTAGATTCAAACAGGAACTACTTTATTGCCCGAACTCTCACCAGCACTCCACATGCTGTCCCCGGGAACTCACTCTCTCTGCCCTCAACCGGACTCCGCAAGAACTCAACAGGGAATTCCTGGAGAACTCAAAAGTAGCGGGCACCCAAGGCAGCAGGAGCAGCCCTATTGCCGGACAGCAGGGGTCCATATACAACTGAATACACAGCCTGCCCCAATCCAGCATCATCCAGTCACAGCAATTATACACAGCTTAACTTAATTATCATCACCCCAATGGCTCCCTGGCGTCACCTCTCAACCACTCCCTCCAGCAAAATGCCAGGCACCACCCCTACTGGCTGTGGCTCTCAACAAATTTATTTGACAATTAGATAATCATTTGTGACCTTGAAGAAAGAATTTCTGCAGCCTAGGGCAGAAACTAGATTATGAATACTTAAGAAATGAGTCTCTGATGAAGAAGTAGAGGTAAATCACCAAATGGTAAATGAATAAATTGCTCAAGAGACTAAGAGTCTGCTTTAGACAGGGCACTACAAAGGAAACTGCTGCTGGCTCCATGGGCTTGTGACCTTTGTAGACACACAGGGCCTTGACTTCAGGAAGGGTCCTGGCTTAGCTTAATCCTCTGATATCAGTCTTGAAATTCTTAATTTTGAACAGGGGTCTTGAATTTTTTCTTTTGCACTATGCTTTACAAATTATGCAGTAGGTTCTCTAGGGCTCTGTAGGGGAAATGAAATTTTTCATTTAGCATTCATTCATTTAAATGAGCTTCACAACATAATAATTGCCTATTATATAGCCAGGCACTGTAGACATCTCTGGAAACAGGATTTTTTTTTTTTTTAAGTAGTAATCGAGACAGAGGCATGACAGAAAGTCTTTTAAGGAAAGGTTGTGACCAACCCTCAAGAATATTAAAATGACATATTTTAATTCAGTGCCTTAGTCATAGGACCTTTATGACCTTTGTCAATTTACTCAACTTTCCTAAGCTCTAGTTTTCTTAGCTAAATAATAATGAAGCCAGATTTAAAGTTAGGTAGTCAGTGTAGTTAGGTAAATCGGGTCTAATACCGAGTGAAATCTAAAATGGAGGCCATGCTGGGAATGACTCAGGGAAAACACAGGACAACTCATGGAATGTTGACAAAGTCCCAAAAAGGCCCTAGGCCAAAGTCCACCTCAAAGAAGTGTTAATAAACAACCCCCAGCAAACTTAAAGATAGCCCATCACAAAGAAGTGTCCCACCCCTCGGGCCTTTCAACCTACATTCCATCACCAAAACTATAAAAAGGGGAGACAACAGCCCTTCCTCGGATTCCACCTCTTGGGTCCCCTTCTTCCTCCGGGAGAAGTCTTTTCTGCTGTCCTTTAATAAACTTCTAATTTCTACTCTGACCTTACCTCGGCGTGCTTCTTTGGTGTTATTCTTCAACATCGGGGAAGCAAGGACTCGTCACCGGTCAACAGCGGTATCAATAATAGGTCCTACCTGTTTAAGTTGTTAGGGGAATTAAATGAAATCAGGAACATAAGATGGTCAGCACAGTACAGGGCACATGGTAGTATTCAAAATATGAGTAACTATCATGAATTTCCAGCACCTACCATCACTTAGGGTGGAGAAAGAAGGTAATTTTAGATGTGGATTTTTTCACTTTTGTGAAAATGAAACAAATGTGTTTCATACATACTTAACACATTGATTAGGCTGAAAATGTACTTCAGTTTTTGACAGAGGTCAAATCTTTGTAATAGGAAGTAAGGGGGAGAGATCTTTATTTTGTGTGCTTTGTTTGTTTGTTTTACTTTACATACTCCTTTTCAAAAACCAAGATTTTAGAAAATAAAGCAGTTAGCATATCTTGAATATAGAGGCAGAAAACAAAGTTTATGATTTATTACAATTCTTCCTTTCTGAGAATTACTCTCTTCCAGTCCAAAATAATTTCATTCAATTACCATTCTTTGTTCTGACTCTGCCATATCTTGGAAAAATCAACTCCTTCCTTTCTCCACATAACAGATTCATCATTCATAAAATGAGTCACACAAGCCAGACAATGTTTCTCAACCAGCAGACCTTGGCATGCTTATGTCCTGAATGGATATGAGAAATTGACCCTTCCTGCAATGGGGCAGTCAAAGGAGGTCAGAAGCAGCCAGGGCCCCTGGGGTTAGTACCTCTGGTCATGAAGTGCCTCATTTAGGACTCCCCAGGGTGGTCTGGGGTGTGTGCCAAGTAAGCAATAGCCACCATGGTCAATAATCAGCACTTGCAGTTCTGATTGTCTGTGAGCAGTGTCTGCCATGTGGGCAATTATATGCAAAGTACCCTACTGCCTATCATGGACCAGAAACTCTTATCCATGTATGAGTTTATAATCTAGTTGCCAAAGGTATATAACACACACAGCCCAGAGGGTAGTCTGTCAGGGTGTGAGAGAGGAGCTTGAGAAGAGAAAAGTTTCTGGTGGGTTCAGCTCTAGGTAATGCCTTTAATATTTGTCTTAACATACAGTGGTCATTTCTATACCGTTGCAGGCAGTGTCCTTTTTTTTTAAAGTATTTTCTTTTTTTTTAATTTTAATATTTATTTTCTTTTTTCTTTTTTTTTTTTTTTAGAGAGAGTGAGAGAGGAGAGAGAGAGAATTTTTAATATTTATTTTTTAGTTTTTGGTGGACACAACATCTTTGCTGGTATGTGGTGCTGAGGATCGAACCCGGGCCGCACGCATGCCAGGCGAGCGCGCTACCACTTGAGCCACATCCCCAGCCCTTAATATTTATTTTCTAGTTTTCGGCAGACACAACATCTTTATTTGTACGTGGTGCTGAGGATCGAACCCGGGCCACACGCATGCCAGGCGAGCGCGCTACCGCTTGAGCCACATCCCCAGCCCCGGCAGTGTCCTTTTAATGGCATTCAAGCTAGCTGTTTTCTATGTATACATTTCTGCAAGCTAAAGTTTCAATGTAGAAATCTTGATATAAAAATGTATTATTGGGTTTGAAATCCATTTGATTATCACATGAAATTACATTTGTCAATAAAAGAAGAGTTGCTACATCCTTTAAATATAATTATAATTGTAAATTTTGAATGGTTGTATAAAATGGTTTTAAATATTTTATTACGTACTTATGTGATCAGAGTCCCTCAATGATAATGACTATTCAGAATATGAGAAGTTCAGCATAAAAGTCTGGATCAAAAACTGCATAAAGCCATTTCAGCCATAAAACCTAATATCAAAATGTATTCACAGGAACAAGTTCAAATCCATCATTAAAAAACATGGAAATCCTTATTTTAAAGTATTATGCCAATTCCATATTTAATATCTCCCCTAATGCTATGTATTTCATTTTTTATCAAAATTATAAACTTTAAAGAAAATGTTATAAATTTAACCATCATTTAGGTGGCTCCAAATCTCTTTCAGTTTACCCTAGTGTGCTGTACAAAAATGATCATTTTCTGTGTCATATGAAAGAAGTTGAGAGGCCTTGATCTAGATTATAAGGCCCTCTGCCACCCATCCCACCCCAAGAACCTCATTCCCTGCTTTTGCTTACTCTGTCTCTCTCATTTCAAACACAGCTAGGGATACAAGGGTCCATAGCAGCCAAGGTTCAAGTTTGTATATTACAGCATCAAGAACTGGACTATGGATGGTTGTATGCCACATGATCTTAGAGCTAGAGGGCAAGCTTAAAGCATAAAAAATAGACAGTGCCTAAAAATCACCTACAGTTAATAATAATAATAAATCTGGCAGGGTGTGGTGGCGCAAGCCTGTAATCCCAGCAGTTAGGGAGGCTGAGACAAGAGCCAAAAATTCAGAGCCAGCCTCAGCAAAAGTAAGGCGCTAAGCAACTCACTGAAACTTGTCTCTAAATAAAATACAAAATAGGGCTGGGGATGTTTTTCAGTGGTCGACTGCCCCTGAGTTCAATCCACTCCCCAAAAAGAATAATAAATCAGGATGATTCCAAAGGAAAAAATTCACATTTATTAAAGGACAAACACCTGAATAAATGGACTAACATACAATATTCCCAGATGGAATGATTTACTAATCCTGTTTCTCAAGTTAACATACAACATACAAGTTATTGATTAGAAATAACTTAGAATATACAGACACCCATGCCCTACAGCAAAGCCAGGTAAATATTCTCCTTTATCACCCTTGTAATGTCTCATAGAATTGCTCAGTGTGGATAACATCTTCCATCATTTTATAATTTTTTTTTTTTTTTTTTTGTAGGTACTGGGGATTGAACCCAGAGGCACTCTACTGTAAGGGTCCGGCGAAGCGTCGGAGAAAGAGACCACACGAGACTAGCTTCATGCAATGGCAAGGGGGATTTATTAGGGATCCGTTCCAGCGCGCTGGGGCTCAGTGCTCACTCAAGAAGGGAGAGCAGCCCAGAGCCCAGAGCAGAGGTCAAGCAGAGCTTAAGTACACTTTTTGGAGGGGGGGGGGGGGCTTTGCATGCATCAGAACAAATCATCATGAGGCGCGGGAAAATTGAACAACAACTCTGAGAGGTGATTAGCACATTCATTGGCGGGAACAGAGCGGGCGGGGGTGATTGGTTACTCCTAAGCAGGGTACACATTTAAACTGATTGGTTCGGGCCCTGTGACAAACTGCACAGGGCCCTAGGCTAAATGGCCAGTAGGGCGTTGACTTAACTATCTCAGGAACTTCAGGTAGCAGAGGAACTTTGCGATGCCCGGGTCTTTTACATGTTAATTTTGCAGTTTAGAATCAGCTTAGAAATTTTACCCTTACACTACCACTGAGTTACATCCCCAGCCCCTTTTTATTTCAAGAATGGTCTTGCCAAGTTGCCCAGGCTGGCCTGGAACTTGTGATCCTCCTACTTCAGCTTTCCAACTAGCTTTCCACTGTGCCATTTCTTATGGTCTTTAACAGTGCATTTTTCTACATACCTGGAATTGATCAGGCTATCAAGATTATTTCATAGTAACGAAATTCACAAAATCTTGGAATTAACCAGACACTATAAATTTTTACAATGCATCAAGGCTGTTGTTGGCTACTGAGGTACCTGAGTACTTGTACTTAAACAAGTTTGTTTGTAATTCTGAAATCAGAGCAACAGGAGGAGGCCATTTGGGGTGTTATTTCATTCAAGTTACATTTAGGTCTGCTGACTGGTTTTTGCCCCACAACATAAACTTTGTTTCCCAAATTCGAGGCATGTCCTCCTTTGGCAATGCTAAATATCAATAAATTCTTCACTTTTCATGTCTCTTTTCCACACTCCAAGCTGACCACTCCCCATTTAACACAAATTTTGTTTTTCAAACAATTCACAATATAACTGATTAGACTTCTAATCTTTCAAGGGAGAGACAGATCAATTCTAAAGGAGTTGTTCATGTGGATTGCTGAATTAAAATATAAAGCATGTCCTAGCAGGGAAGGGAGGTTTGTCAATTGTAATTTTGTTTAAATATTATTATTTTTAATTTATGGCTGTCATGGATGTTGGGAGATCACCCAATCCTATCCCTATTTTCAGTCAAAAAACTAAAGCTAAGATCAGGAGCTGGGGTTATGGCTCAGCAGTAGAGCGGAGCTCCCCTAGCATGTGTGAGGCCCAGGGTTTGATTCTCAGCACCACATAAAAATAAATAAATAAAGTTTTGTGTTCAAATACAACTAAAAAATAAGTATTAAAAAAAGAAAACTAAAGCTAAGATCAAATGATTTAAAAATCCCTTGGCTAGGCAGAAAAAGGATTAGATCTCTGGTTTTCTAATTCATCTCATTCATTACACTGAATAACAGAATTGGTAACGTGACTACATGAAAGTAAAAAAATCACTCGCCAAGAGGTAGCACGTCTGGTGAATGTGCCCCTTTAGAAATTTTTAAGCCATTCACAAGCCCCTAAATTCTGTCCCTTAAAACACATGCTTCAGTTCTTTCCTGGGTAACTAGAAAAACATTAAAAAATAGGCCTGACAATTCTTGAGATCAGTGAGCACCTAATGAACTGACCTCCATTAGTCCTGACTCAGGTCGTTAAGCATAAAAATTCAGTAAATCAGCCGCATTTTGAGGCCCGTCCAAGGTGCCCCATGATTCATGCATGTCAATGTCGCATGGATTTTCAGTACAGGCCCTCTCATGTGGGCGTCGCCTGTCATATACATTGGTCCCTAGCATTTGGAAGCTGGAAAGATGATTTGAGGGGTCGAGCCTTTCTTGAAACCTTAAAATTGTAGGATAGAAACAAGTGGTTTTAGTTCAGGCACAGGACTGGAATGAATTCGGAAATGGAGACCGAGAAGCCTGCATGGGGGAGGGGAAAGAGGCGCAAGAAGAAAGGAAAAGGCCTTTCTCTCCGGTGACGCGCGGTCACGAGGCATTCTCCCGACGTGGGCGCTCGCCATTGGCCCAGCCCGAGCTGACGTACCGGCAATCGCCAGGGCGCGAACGGCGGCAAGGGCTGTGCTGCATTGGAAGTTAGCAAGGCGCGCGCGCTCCCGCGTTCCGCCGAGCCTCCGCCCCCCGCCCTCCTCCCGCCAACCCTCTGCTCCAGTCCCCCTTCTCTCCCGCTTGGCCCCGCCCCTTTCTACGCCGCCCCTCCCCCACCAAGCCGGCGGCGCGCGGAAAGGGCGTCACGTGACGGCTGGCCCCGCCTCTTCCTCTCGGTCCCATATTGAACTCGAGTTGGAAGAGGCGAGTCCGGTCTCAAAATGGAGGTAAAACCGCCGCCCGGTCGCCCCCAGCCCGACTCCGGCCGTCGCCGCCGCCGCCGGGGGGAGGAGGTATTAGGGGGAGAGTGGGGGGTTGACGGGTAGTGGCCGGCATGGGGGGGCCTGGCTCGATGGGAGCGGGGAGGCCGGGTGGACCAGGTTGGCCGTCCCGCGCTCTGCGTTGAGACGAGCGGTGGGAGGGGGAGGGGAGCGGGCCTGGGAGCCTCCTCGGGGCCCCTCGCCTGCCTCGCCCTCACTCGGCCGCACAAGTGGAGGCCCTCGGAGGCGAGGCGTGGCTGGGGGGACCTCGGGCGGGCGACCGGTCGGCCGGCTGCGCGGCCTCGGATTCGAGGCCGAGAGCGGCATGGCGGGCCTCAGCAGGAGCGGTTGGGAGGAGGCGGTGGGGGGAGGGGACGAGCCCGCACATCCGGGCGAGCGAGCGAGCGGGCGGGCGGCGTCCACATTGACATTGATCCGCTGCCGCGTTACGAAATGGCGCATTGGCCCGCAATGGCCGCCGCCTCGCTGCGCCGCTGAGAAGGCTCGCGGGATTGGAGGAGCAGTCAGGAGGCGGCCCGGTAGAAATGCCGCAGATGGCTTCGAGGTTCTGGGCGCAGTGCTTTCGCTGAAGTTCTGCCGGCAATTTTCTAGGCTTTTACAGGTCCTCTTCGGCGACGAGAGTATTAATTTTCTGGCCTGTTCTTCGCAGTATCAAATTGGAGATAACGAGATATCTGAAAAGTTCGCTGCTTTAAAATTCTTTTCAATCTGCTAGTTTTGCTAAACAAAGTATAACTACTTAAATCGCCATGTGGATGCAGTACTTTGGAGGATTTGAGAGTAGATGTTAAATAGGAATTTACATTTTTTGATATCCGTTTTTCTCTTTGGGTTTATTCTAGTTGTAGTTTTTCTGAGTTTTTGTTTTAGAGGACTGCAAGTGCAGTTAAGTTCATGTGTTTTCGGTTATTTGAGTTTTGATTTTTTGTGGACTTAATGTTATCAAATCAAATGTATTAAAGACTTGAGAAAATTGTCAGTAAATTAGTGCATTAGGCTATTAGTCACTTAACATTTTTTTTTTTAGCATGTGACAACCTCTTCACGTTAAAATACCTTGTCTTCTAGAAAACATTAGGATGTGATTGTGAGTGCATGCGTTAAATGACATTTCGTGTAATTCCTTAAGTCTTTAAAACAAAGTCGGGCCACATCTTAATTTTTTTTTTAAACCCTCAGTATGTTTTGTGCTCCAGTTTATATACTTACCGTAAGTCCCACTTGACAGTTGTCACACTAAAGATGTTTTTTTTTTCTTAAATCATTTATTGATGTGATGATGCAAATGCATAGTTTTTGCACTGTATAACAAACTGGTTGCAGAAAGATACGTGGTGGGTTTTTTTCTAAGGTTTTGGGAGGTGCCTGTTTTAATACCGATTTTCATGAAACAGATGACTTTCTCTAAATTGCCGTTTGCAACTTTCAAAGTTGTATTACACAGTTTTGTGGTTAAAAATAAAATGCTTCTTGTTGTGCTGACTGAATATTTGAAATGGCATGGATTTCTCCAACACTTCAGGTTTACAGAAAATGACTTCTCATTGGCAACTTCTAAATAACCTAACAGTTGTAGCTTAAAGTTAAGGAATTTTGGGTTCTGGATTTGTCGTCTTGGACTTCATGACTTAATTTAGTTGAAGTGATTTTGTATTTGAAAGGCTGATTTCCTTTCTATCATTTTAGTCAGACTTTTTAACTGAACCAAATATTACAGGTGTTTGTTTTTACTACTTTGTAGATTAAAAGATTTGAACTTTTAAAAAATTAGCTTTTTGCAAGAAATAATTAAAATATTGACTTTCTCAGGGCCACGATCCAAAGGAACCAGAGCAATTGAGGAAGCTGTTTATTGGTGGTCTGAGCTTTGAAACTACAGATGATAGTTTAAGAGAACATTTTGAGAAATGGGGCACACTCACAGATTGTGTGGTAAGTTACTAGGGAAACAAAGGTTTAAGAAAGGGAGGGTGGAGGGCCTGTGAAGGTATATTTCAGTGTTTTCAAATTTTTATTTTGTAGGTAATGAGAGACCCCCAAACAAAACGTTCCAGGGGCTTTGGTTTTGTGACTTACTCTTGTGTTGAAGAGGTGGATGCAGCAATGTGTGCTCGGCCACACAAGGTTGATGGGCGAGTAGTGGAACCAAAGAGAGCTGTTTCTAGAGAGGTATTTTAATAATAACATGTTTTGTAATATGTGAAGTTGTGAAAGTTTGGTTTTTTTGACTCAACCTATTATTTTATTTGTAGGATTCTGTAAAGCCTGGTGCCCATCTAACAGTGAAGAAAATTTTTGTTGGTGGTATTAAAGAAGATACAGAAGAATATAATTTGAGAGATTACTTTGAAAAGTATGGCAAGATTGAAACCATAGAAGTTATGGAAGACAGGCAGAGTGGAAAAAAGAGAGGATTTGCTTTTGTAACTTTTGATGATCATGATACAGTTGACAAAATTGTTGGTAAGTAACAATTTATTGGAATTTGAGGAAACGAATGGTTTCTTTTGTGAACTAACTTTGCAAAGTTGCTGTAATCTTGTGTTGAACAGCCTATGAGATGTACAGTTCACTTTTCATGAAGCACCTACACTTGTGTAACAAGCATGATAATCAAGAACTATTTTTACATCCCAGAATGCTCCCTCATCCCCACTCAGTCAACTACTTTCTTGGCAATGTTTTAATGAATTACAAAATGACACAGGATATCATTTACATATGATTTGCCAAACATAAAATAACTTTTTTTGTTTGTTTGATTAAAAAATTAGTTCAGAAATACCACACTATTAATGGGCATAATTGTGAAGTGAAAAAGGCCCTTTCTAAACAAGAGATGCAGTCTGCTGGATCACAAAGAGGTAAGTAGGATCATATATACATACTCAGTAAATGTGAGGGGTTTTTGTTAGGTTCTTAAAGAACTTCTTTGCCTGTGTTGAAGGTCGTGGAGGTGGATCTGGCAACTTTATGGGTCGTGGAGGAAACTTTGGAGGTGGTGGAGGTAACTTTGGCCGTGGTGGAAACTTTGGTGGAAGAGGTAAGGGTATACTTACTAACATTAATTACATGTGTATCTGAAATTTAATAGAAATTAAATATATAATTTAAGTCAAATCTTACATTTCTTCAGGAGGCTATGGTGGTGGAGGTGGTGGCAGCAGAGGTAGTTATGGAGGAGGTGATGGTGGATATAATGGATTTGGAGGTGATGGTAAGTTTTTATTTGTCTTTTAATGTCTAATATCTTGATTTTTGTTTCTCTACCTTCTTTAAAATGTATTTAAAATGTTATATTGTGTCATTTTAGTCATGACTTAAATGGATTGATTATTAAATTGTAATTTTAGACTAGTGCCATAGAAAAACATTTTTTCTTGGAGATTAAACATTATGTTCCGGGCTGGGGATGTGGCTCAAGCGGTAGCGCGCTTGCCTGGCACGCGTGCGGCCCGGGTTCGATCCTCAGCACCACATACCAACAAAGATGTTGTGTCTGCCGAGAACTAAAAAAATAAATATTAAAAATTCTCTCCCTCCCTCCCTCCCCTCTCTCACTCTCTTTAAAAAAAAAACAAACATTATGTTCCTTTTGGCCAGTAAGATGTATTGTACTTGACAGTTGAGATAGAATTTTAGTGAAACTTTTCCCTGAAATTTTTTAAGTGAAATTTTAAAAAATGAAAAGTTTTCATTTCAAGAAGTAATTAAGTATTCATCTTAATTCTTACTAGCCCAGCATGTTGCTGCACTATTAACCAGGTATTGCCAGGTTTAGTGTTTATTCATTGGTTTGTTGGCCAGTGACTTAACTGTAATGTAAAACCTGAATTCAATACCTTGACCATCAATTGTGATTATTTTGTGTGGCCTTATTTTATCTTTTTAGGTGGCAACTATGGTGGTGGTCCTGGTTATAGTAGTAGAGGAGGTTATGGTGGTGGTGGACCAGGATATGGAAACCAAGGTGGTGGATATGGTGGTGGAGGAGGATATGATGGTTACAATGAAGGAGGAAATTTTGGTGGTGGTAAGTTAACTTTTATATAAATACTCAATGTCAGTTACATAGTTTCATTACAGATGCTTCAAAAAAGTGATAAACACATTTGATTAACTGTAATATTGGAAAATAATCAATAGGTAGATAGTTTCCTTAACTTTGCTGGCTATTAGTATATTGGTAAAATGTATTCCATCCCATTTAACTCTCGGGCACTTTTGAATTGGTCAAATGGGATCTGCAAATTGAATAATCCCAGACTCAAGATGCCGTTTTGGGTATAGTTTAGCAAAAGTACTTTGAATTGTGATATGTTGTGAATGCATAATGTAATAAGTTTGAATCATCGTTCCATGGTAACTTTAGAAATGCAATGTTTTGGAATTTACTAGTGAAAGTGAGTTCTGATAGAAGGTATTTGTGTCATTTTAAAAGTTGTATACTTTATCAGAATCAGAGTTTTGAACAATGAAAGTTTTGATGGTGTTGAATATATGAATGAGAGAATATGTATAGAATCTAAGTAGATGTTCCAGTAATAGTCTGGCATTTGGCAGTTTATTTAGAAACATGCCCTGCTATCTAGATCTGAGGGTTTGCTAGGAGACTAGTAGAGATAGTCTGGTAGCTGTATAAAATCTCTTTGGATGTAAGAGTTGGATGTGAGTTGCAGAGAGGGCTACCATGATTGTCAAGATAAGTTACATAAATTAAAATGGGGAAATAATTATTGTATAGGTAAGCCACCAATAAAAATCTTTTGTGATTTCAGGTAACTATGGTGGTGGTGGGAACTATAATGACTTTGGAAATTACAGTGGACAACAGCAATCAAATTATGGACCCATGAAGGGGGGCAGTTTTGGTGGAAGAAGCTCTGGCAGTCCCTATGGTGGTAAATATACTTTATATAAAAACTCTTTTCAGAACTATTTTAATTTAAAATTTTACATATATTTGAAAACTACATGTGTATTTTCAGGTGGTTATGGATCTGGTGGTGGAAGTGGTGGATATGGTAGCAGAAGGTTTTAAAAACAGCAGAAAAGGGTAGGTATCTTTAAGTTTTTATCATGATGATAAAGAATATGTGGAACTGTTCACTGAGTGTAATAATTTTTTTATCCTGTATTATTCAACAGGCTACAGTTCTTAGCAGGAGAGAGAGCGAGGAGTTGTCAGGAAAGCTGCAGGTTACTTTGAGACAGTCGTCCCAAATGCATTAGAGGAACTGTAAAAATCTGCCACAGAAGGAACGATGATCCATAGTCAGAAAAGTTACTGCAGCTTAAACAGGAAACCCTTCTTGTTCAGGACTGTCATAGCCACAGTTTGCAAAAAGTGCAGCTATTGATTAATGCAATGTAGTGTCAATTAGATGTACATTCCTGAGGTCTTTTATCTGTTGTAGCTTTGTCTTTTTCTTTTCATTACATCAGGTATATTGCCCTGTAAATTGTGGTAGTGGTACCAGGAATAAAAAATTAAGGAATTTTTAACTTTTCAATATTTGTGTAGTTCAGTTTTTCTACATTTTAGTACAGAAACTTTAACAAAATGCAGTTTTGAAGGTGTTTCCTTGTGAGTTAACAGTAAAGAAGATCATTGTTAATTACTATTTTGTATGAATTTTGCTAAAGTTAACTGTAAAGAAACACCTGCTGACTTGCAGTTTAAGGGGAATCTATTCTCCCCATTTCCAAACCATGATATGAATGGGCGCTGACATGTGGAGAGAATAGATATTTGTATGTTTGAAATGTGTGTTTTAGATAAATAGGATTGGGTATTTAAATTAGCGTATTTGTGAATTTAATAGCACTAAGATTATCTTCAAATGAAATATCTCAAAATTCCTATTTGGTTTTTGTGCATTTTCTTTCACAATGTAATCATGATTTTAGTGTGTTAGATTTGCCGAGTCCTAGCTGTGTTTAGAACATCTCCGTTCTACATTTACCTTGGTCACATTTAAACTGCTGCCATAGTTTTTGGGTGTAAAGGATGTCTGCTGCCCTCTATTTAAATTCTGAAAAAGGGTAGTGGATGTTTTCCCCCTCCCAGCTTAAAAAAACATTGTTAACTTTTAAGATAAGGTCCACTAAGCCTGCTACATTGGAGCAAATAAGTGGGTATCTGTTTTGTTTTCTTTTTAAAGCACATGAGGCCCATATATCTTGATTTATTTTCCTTGGTTTAATTTTTCCCCCCTTGATAAAGCTTTCATAGCAAGAGAATAAAAATCATGCTACTGAACCCTCAACTGGCTGGCATGCTTTCCTGATTTTGCCCTATACATTTTGCTGAATAAAACCAAGGATAGTTTAGGTATAATTGTTGAAAATAACTCAATGCAGCAGAAATGTAGCACAGTTGCTTAGTACAAGCTTCTCACTTCCCAAAGACCTGAATTCCAAATTTGGATAGCCTGAGTTTATTCTTAAATTCCCAAAGAACACATTGTTATTCTTTATGTATATTTCAACCTAAATTATGTTGGTGTGAGTTATCAATTTGTTTGGAAGACCATGATTGAGAAGAGTTACAGATGATAACAAGGTCATATATACAAAAACCAATGTTTACTGTTTTGCGCCAGCTAGTGCTTAAAATTTCATTCAAGCCCTAAGTATGTGCCCTGCTGTTATTCTTTCTTTGGTAGTTGAACATTGAATTCAAGATTTTTACTTGGTTTTAAAAGTACTAAGCAAAACAAGCAATAAAAAGGGGAATGGGGCGTGCTAGTGTTTGAATATGCTCTCTTGTTGCTCTAATTCTGTGCCTCTGTGCATTATTAATATTTGGATGCATGCAATGCCAGCATGGAAATCGGTCTTCACAGATACTGCAGTTTTCCAGAAAACACTCACAAACCAATAAATGTAACAGACAACATTCCATTTGTTAATGGGCATATGTGAATAAGCAGTGTAGAAAATAGGCTAATATTAGAAAATGGTTAAGTCCTTAATAACTTCAAGTGTGGTTATATAAATGGACACTGTCAATGTTCATAACTTAAACCTTGGGTACCTGGTCAAACTAATGCTTGGGAAACATTTTATTAAAATTGAGCTAAATTGTCTCAAGTTTTTTTTATTCACATAATAAAGGTTGAAAGAATGGGGGAGATTAACATTTTCTGTTTTTATGTTTGTGAAAAATTGTTTGACACAACCTTGACAGTATCCTTTAATGGCATATGAGGTTAATTGTACTGTTAATGAACTTTGTATGTTCTGGAACTAGTTCAATAGTGAATACATTTTCAGTAAGTCAATGTTTGCAACCTATAAGCAGGTGAAATCTGTGTATGTGACCTGTTTATAAGTTGTATTAGCTTAGTTTTTGTGAACAGTGTGGAAAAGTAAGCCATGAGGAGAGCGATTTAACCAGCTTTAAAGGACCTAAGATGTGCTTTTTAAGCACAGTGTGGATCAAAGGAAACTGACTAAGACAGGACTTCAGCAGCCTTTTGAGTATGGACAAGTCAGCATAAATAAAGAATGACAAGGCAGCAGCAAGAGCTTCAACTACTGAGAAGTGAAGGCATAAGATACTATGATGATAGTAAGCAACTTTCCAAAAGCTAGTTAAATCTGCTTATTACAACTGAAATATCGAAGAAAGTAGCAGGAAGGAGTTCTTCGCCTTTTGGAACATCAATGAGAGATAGTTGCCACAGTCACTAGGTCTAGCATTTAGACCTGCAAGGAAGGGCAATAAGGATTAGGTAAGGCTTGAATTTGAATTTTTTCACTAATTAAAGAGTAATTTTTTGTAAAGCAAGGTAAGAGTAATCTTTTTGATTTGCAGGTTGAATGAGAACCCTACTTGCCTAAATGAGGAATGTCTTTCCTACCATCTTAAATACGAAGGTTTCTGGCTGGGTAAGGTTTGTAGCTCACAGTAAAAATTGATGACACCATTTATTTCCCTACAAATCTATATTACATATTTTGAAATTTCATCCCCTTTCTAGTAGTTACATTGGCAAAATTATAAAGCTGAAAACTTGGTACCACGTTCAACATGTGTTAAACCTAGGACAATTTTTGAAATTCTGAAATGGCCACAAGTGTTCATCTTGATGCAGATGTGGCCCCTTCATGTATACAATTCATTAATATCTTTAGGTTCAAGTCAGTTTTTGGTAAGGGAAAATACTACTGTGGAAACAGTTTTTGTAACATACATGAATGATGCGTTAAGTTGTCAATCCTCACGCCAGGAAAAATACCTTCAAATGAATTTACAGCATTACCAGGTGGTATGGTTTTCTTCATTCAGGTGGCCTCATGTATAAGTTCTCTTGCATATAAATTCAGGGAATTATTTGAACAAATAGGATAAGCTTGGTTTTGTTCATTCTTGTTACTCT
The DNA here is from genome assembly GCF_964194105.1 of Spermophilus citellus. Lineage (NCBI taxonomy): Eukaryota > Metazoa > Chordata > Mammalia > Rodentia > Sciuridae > Spermophilus > Spermophilus citellus. Next base: position 80,272,654 of record NC_138192.1, read on the forward strand.
TAGCTAGAAGCAGTGGAGGCCTAATTAAACAAATGAAATTACCTCTTTTCCCAAAGAATTATTTGGTTACTATTCAGATCAGTTGCTGATTGTACATAAGGGCTATTTTTGCTGCCACAATAGGGCTTGTTAAAACTTGAGGTTTAGTTTACTTTTTAAATAGAATAATAATTTCAGGGGGACAGTTGCTCAAAACACTAGTTTCTAAGATGTGAGTTGATTTTCTTCATGAATGGGAGTAGTGAGTTTGCCATAAGGTTTAAGAAAAAAGGTTGGCTCTTATCTAAATTAGGACAGAATAATTCATAGAATTGAGTTAAAGGTAACAGCCTCTTAATGGTAAAATTCCTTCACAACATGGTTTAGTAGAACAAATTTAATAAGATAGGAAACATTTTAAAAGCATTCTTTCCAGTTCATTTATGAAATAAAAGGACTTTTTAAAAAATGTAGTTCCACTGTCATTTCTGAAAATTCCATATTGTCTTTCTCTCTCTTTTTTTTTGGTGTTGCTGGGGTTGGAACCCAGGGCCTTTTTTTCTGCATGATAGGTAAGAGCTTTACCACTGAGCTACACCCCAGCCTCTCCATGTTGTCTTTAACTTGTAACACCAATAAACAAAGTAAGGAAATTGCTAACTAAATGGGAAATGGTTGAGGCAAACTTCACACTGATATTAAACTTGCAGATTATTCCTTTCTTAAAAGCTGAGGTTACTTAAACTTGTGTCCTATGGGAAAAGATATTTGGTAAAATCCATTAGTTCAGGGACTAAATAGAAATAAATTTGGTTTTAAGAGTTCTGGTAAAAGTCACAATTAGGAATATTTCTAATTAATGACAGTATCTCTTGCAGTTCCAGTAACTGATGTCACAAAGTAGTGAATAAGCATGATAATGTGCAGGGGTAATATAAGGATTGTTAGCTTATCTAACTATTCACAATTACTTTTGAAGCTTCAATGTTTTCTGATTTTTAAGACTTCAGAGGTGGTCTGTAATGGATTCAACTGTTTAATTTGTAGTATAATGAAATGTTTACAGAAAGAAATTTTTCATTAAAATATTTTTAGAAATGTGTGTGTTTCGTCACTTCATGATGTTCATGTAACATAAATGCTATAGGTGAATGTTATAACTTTAGTAATAAAACAGTAAACATGAAATGAGCCTTTTATATAAAGTTGTTTTAAAAAATGTGGGTTTTTTTTTGTTGGTGGTGTGTGTGTGTGTGTGTGGTGCTGGGGATTGATCATAGGGCTTTGTGCATGCAATAAGGTAAGCACTCTACCAACTGAGCCATATCCCCAGCCCCTAAGATGTGTATTTTTATTAAATGAAATATAACTGGGAAGTAGATATATAAGAAAGTATTCTTAAAACGTTAAAAATGTATTGCCACAATTCTTGTGCTTCACTTAGGTCACAGAGTGAGATACTTAAGTTGATAAGAGAAATCTGAATCTGGGGGGAGAAGAAAGGATTAATTAAGGAAGTAAATCAATGAACAAACTGGGAGAAAAGGGGGTTGGGTGCAGCAGAAATATTCCCAGATGTTAGAAGTGTCTGTTTCTTGAAGTTGGTAAGTTGAATATATCTGGTGAGGGCAAGTTGGGGAAAGAACCTTTCTTAAAATTGGTGTTGAACTACAGTGCTGCAGTTTTAACCCGAGTTAAAAGTGAAATGGATGTGGTTATGTATGGCTTGATAATATGGGATAGGGTTTTCATAATTTTTTTAGTAGCATTGCAAATTTGGTTTTCTAGCTTTAACAGCTGTTGATATTTTCTCAGTACATTTTTAAGTAAAATACCTTGTAAATAGAAGTCCGATGAGGATTTGTGGCCATTAGTAGCAGAATTATAACACATTTTGCTTGTGTTCACAATGGTTTCCTAGCATGTGCAATGGTTTAATATTCTCTGCAGTTAAGTAATTGAAAAAATTGTGTACCTTATTTCATGTTAATACTTGAGTCCCTAAATAACATTCAACAATGTATTTTCTCAATAAGATTAAATTTTATTAACTGCAAAACATTCAGGAGATAACATTTGGATTTTCTATCACTGTTATTTTCTGAAGACTGGTGTTTTGCAAAGAACGATTATAGCCATTACATTCATTTTAATTGTTAAAAGGACTTGTCAAAAAATTTTGTCAAATGTTAACTGGCTACCTGAAGGTTACAGCACAGGTAGTTTTTTTTTTTTTTAATTTGGTGATTTCAATCTTTAATGCATTGCATTTGTATAACCTTATATCCTTCAAATGTAAATGTTTGATGATGGGCTGCGTATTTGAAGTTAATCTGTCATTTAGTAGGTGTTGAAAGTGGGTTTTTGGTCTTGTTTTTTACATAAAGTTTTGCTTATCAGGTTTTTAAATAGTATCATGAGCTTAGAGAAATTATTTGGGTGTTCATATACTGCTGCGCTTTCTTAATGTAAAAGGAATATAACGCCGATCCTGAAGTATCATGACATGAAAATGATCTTAAAGAGCCTATCTTTTGGTTTGTAAGAATGTTGTGGTTTTGTCAATTCTAAGTGTTTTCTGTCCAGGTGTGGTGTTGTACACTTGGAGTCTCAGCAACAGAGGCTGAGGCAGGAGCATTTAAGTTCAAAGCCAGTCTTGGCCACTTGGCTTGACCCTGCCTAAACTATATATCTGTACTGAGCATGCCTGAAATTTTCATGGATGACTAGGTATGCCAGTGTCTAAGACATTTATTTTCATGTGAGATTGAAAAATTTTTTTTCCTCCTCAGTTCTTCAGTAGTACTAATTCATATCAACAAACTGATCTGACAGTATCTTCAAATAGGAAGAATTCCTATGTTCCAAGACCTCTGATTGCAAAAATAGGGGCATAGGAGATAAATTTGAACACACTCCCACTAGCACATCAGTGAAACAGGCTTCAGAAATCTCAATGAAAAGGACATTTACATGAAGTTAAGCAGCTAGTATGTCTAGAACAATGATTGGCATTAATGCCTCAGAAGGTATACATTCTCAAACTACAGAATGGAACTTAGGAATAGTTCAAGTAAGTTTTAGGATTTGTTCTAGAAATTTTAAATGAGAGTTGCAATTGAATTAGTACTTAAATAATTTTGGTACTGTAATATGGTTATATTGTATGAGCTGGGAAAGTATTTTGGAACTCAGTGGATGCAGCTAAATGGAAGAAGACAGTTAAAGTATCAACTAACTACAGGCATGAACCCCCACTTAATTTCATGTAAGAATGAATACTGTTCTGAGGTTGGAAAAGTCTCCTAGGCGTCCTCAGTCACCACTGCTATCACCACCAGAGGAAATTACTTGACAGCACAATATTCAGGACACAGTATTTGAATCCCAGATTTGTTCCTTGAAGTCATTCAGAAAAGTATTCAAAACACCAGCTATAATATGCTTAATGTGAGCTAAAACTGATAAAACAAGCCTGAGTGCTGAAGAAAGTTGGCTGGAGGTCATTACAGGAACTAATAGCAACTCGGATTATCTGGTTCCAGAGGTGGTGGAACACTAACTTGCTCCTGGTGGATTAATAGAACTCACACTTGTTTGGGTACTGGGGACCCGCTGAGCGACAGCCCCAGCCCTATTTTATATTTGGTTTAGAGATAGGGATCTCACCTGAGTTGCTCAATGTCTCTGGCTGACTTTGAACTTGCAATCACAGGTGTGCACCACCACATGTGACTGGATTAATAGAACTTTTAAATGTAATTGATATTTAATGCTTGCTTTGAGTCTCCTGAGTCAAAAATACTTAACATCACATACAGTTGCTTAGATGAACTGAATGGAAGCCATGAATGATTTGAAAATGCATTTTTAAAAGGACTTGGTAAGGTAAGGCCTCCATGTCTAATATTCAAAGGTGTCCAAATGGGAGCCAGTTCCCATTTACCTGTGTTCTAGTTTACTCCATTCCTGGGCAATACCATTTATAATAAAGTCCTTTCCTCTCTAGTTTTTTTGAGATGCAGAATCTAGTACTTAGTTGCTCTTAAGAGGATGTTGGCACAATCAGTGCTTGAATATATTCCTGCTTATTGTGGCCAATAAGCTCTTAGGTTGAAGTGAGGGCTTACAAGGCTTGTGTTCCATCCCTCATCCTCTGGCCACAATGCGTTCTCTCCCAAGTTCTTGACCTGTAGACTCCAAAAATTCTTGCTTTTCCACACCTTCAAATGTTGCAACCTCAAGGTAGTTTTAGGTTGCAACACAAGTGCTGACATTCCCAAGGTTTTTTCCCAGGTTGGCCTTGAATTTGTGATACTCCTGTCTCAGGCTATCACTGGACAGCAGGACCTGTATTTTACGTTACCTTTATTTTCTAACATAATAAATTGTTTGCTATCCTTTCTATACTAGAATGCAAATTCTAGGAGTACAGGAATTTTGACTTTAACATTTCCCTTGTTTGAGATACAGCTGCTGTTGAACTGCCACTATCTTGATAACCCTAGTACCACATTTTTTTAAAGTCATAGAAAAACATGAAAAAACAGAACATCCAAGTGTATCAGATGATTGTCTTATGGAAAATGTTGTGAATAAACTCAAATTATTTAACAGTCGTAATATTCCTTTATTAGTATCAGCTCTTAAAAGTTGCTTTTTGCCAGAGCTAAACAATTGAATATAAAAAATGCATTTTTTTCGTTCATACAGTATTTGTAAAAAAAAAAAAAAAAAAAAGTACATAGTGGTTAGTTTTGCAACGATTTACTTTTATCCAGATGTCATATCATCATATAAATCTATGAATGTAACAAATGAGATAATAACAGTATAAATAAGTTTTGTAGTATTTACACTTATGCAGAATCTAGCCCAAATGGTGTCCTAAGAAATTATACTTAAAAGTGAAATCACTGATTCAATGTACTGATATTTTAATGCTTTTAAATTTCATATTATCTTCTATACTAGCTTTGGCTATAATTTTGCATAGAATTATAAAGTATATTTCTGCATTTCACATCACAGTAGGAGCTTTTAGTATTACAAAAAAAAAAAAAAAAAAAAAAACTAGCTCAGAAAATGTCAAATTCTCCCAAACCTAGTTTTTCTTAACATCTGGCTTCTTACTTTTGGGAACAAGGAATACATTGCCATCTCTTGTTTGTTGCAGAGAGTATTCACTAGGAGAATAAGGTTTCCCATCTTCATCCCGTAACATGCTAAAGACTTCAAGATACAAAGTGCTGAGTTGTTTTTTCAGTAGATGGAGGCTTTTGTCATTTTCTCCTTTTTCTTTAAGTAATTTTTCTTTTTCATCTTTTAAATGACCTAAATCCTGCTCCAGTTCTACTATATTTTCCAGTTTTCTTTTTCTGCAATTTTGAGCAGCCACTTTATTTTTACCCCTCCTACGTATATCTCGAATTAATGCAAGTTGGGCTTCATTGAATTGTTCTTTGGACATCATTTCATTGAAGTCATCAACAGGAAGGTTAATGATTTTTTCCACAGGGAATGGGATATGGAGAGCTTTTGCCCTAAGCTCATCTCTGGTGAGATGAGCCTCCAAGCGACTTGAATGTTTGTCTTTTGTGAATGGGGTTTTTCTATGACCAGGACTTAAAGGCATTTCTTTCTTTGGTGTGTTTTCACTGTAGGCATCATGCACGGGTGCACTGTGCACTTGAGATGGTGACAGAGGTTGCACTGTATCCCCAGAATGTATTGGCTGTGTTTTGGGAGCATTCTGTTTAACACTTCCAGGGGCACTATCTAACTCTTCCATTTCAGAATCACTGAAGCCAGGTGGTGGGTCTCCATAGATGGAAGACTCCACTGAATGTTCTGGTGATGCCATGCTAGGACTTGTGTTCAGTGAAATGCCAGAGTCAGAATCATTGAATTCTGCTGTGCTTTCAGGATGATTTTGGTTGAAAGCTTTACAGAGTGATAGGTCAGAACCATCAATGGGCCCATACAGAAGTTCAGAGAGTGACTGACTGACAGTAGCAGAGGAGGGCATGCTATTGCTGGTACTAGGTTCTGCTATGAAAGCAGAATAAAATTCATCACCAAAATCTGTGTTTAATGTGGCATCTGAATTTAATGAATTCACTGTCAACTGATTGGGATCTTCTGTGGAGAGGATGCTGCTGAAGGAATCCTCAAAAGCATTCAGAAAATGTGGACTGCAGTTCCCTACTTCTTTCTCCAGTGAGGGGATGGATGGGTAGAAATAATTGTTGTCGATTTCTGTCAGCTTGGCTTCTGGGCTTGGAACGGTGGTAGCCTCAACCAGCTTATCATTTTCAATATTAAGACACTGCATGGAAAAGAAGTTTACGCTATATGAACCAGTATTAAGTTTTTTTCCAGTTTCACCCCAGGGCCTTGCACATGCTGTGTAAGCATGCTGTCACTGAGCTACATTCCAGCCCCTTTTAAAATCTGTTTTGAGACTGGATCTCTCCAAGTTGACCAAGTTGGCCTCAAACTTGTGATCCTCCAGACTCAGCTTCCTGAAATCACTGGAATTAAAGGCTTGCGCCACCATGCCCAGATTACCTCAACTTCCGTTCTATAATCCAGAGATTAATGTCCATTTTCAATAGATGTATACACCTAAGTGTATGTATTTTCAAGAGTTATAGATCTGATCTATAACAGCCCATTAACAAAGTGCATGTTAAGTGAACCTGGGAAGTTCTTATGACTAACTGAAAAGCATTTTCAAATCCTTCCTATGAATAGATGGCATATAAATAATAATCAGAATGACTAATTTAATGGTACATCTTCAGTACTGCATTGTATCTTAGTTACCTGTAATTCTGGAATGGAAAATAGCTCCTGCCAAACTTGCTCAATATCCTGTTGGATGTTGTTTAAATCAGCCATGGCTCCATCAAGAGAAGTTTCAGGTGACTGGGCCTGAGGAGGAGCATTGAAGACTGGGCTCCTGATGTGGCTGGGAATATCAGGAACAAGTGACTGAAATGTAGCTGAAGAAACCTAAAATTGACAAAGCATTTATTTATCTACATGAGTATGTCATCAACAGTGGATAAGAAGTCTCCAAGGCACTATCATACAAATAGAATGAGCTGAGCTGCAGTTCTGTACTTCTGTTTACCAACTTCTGACCCCAATTTTATTATTTCTTTTAAATGAATACACATTGAAAGGACTTATTTATGGAGTTTTGCTGTTAACCAAACGTTTTATACCTCATTGTCATCTACAAATGGGAATGTCTCTGCCAAAAGCTGCATACAGTCATCGAAGTACAGAGCATCTGGTTTGGGAATGTGGGCAACCTGGATTAAAAAGGGAAAGGCATAAAGGAAGAAAAAAACTGTTAAATGTTCCATTGTCAAGCTAAATATTCATGATTAATGTTCATAAAATGTTTACAGTCTAGTTAATTGCTTAGTTCAGAAATCAGTTTGATACACAGACTCAAACCAGACTACCTGGATTCAAATCCTAACTCCCTCATTTTTGTTTTGTTTTTGGTAGTGGTGATAGGGATTGAACCCAGGGCCTCCCAAATGCTAGACAGGCACCCTACCACTGATTACACCCTTAGCCTTCCCCTAATTTTTTAAGTGATCTAGGCAAATGTTTAACCTTTTTTGAGCTTCAGATAAAAATGTGAATATTCTTTACTTATATAGAACATTATTTGCCCTAATACTGTAAGCAATGACTATGGCTAGTTTTAGTACTGCCAGTACTTCCATTGTTAAAAGTTCTTTCATGTGATTTATGTCCTACTAATCTTACAACAGGTTAAGTATTGAATTTATCAGAAGCTGTGGTTTGAAAGTTAATATGACATGGTCACAAAAACATAAAGGCAGAGCTGGAACTCAAATCCAAATATTTTCATTCCTCGGTCATGTTTCTTCCCTTAAACCCTGCCATATACTTTCCCCCAAACTTGAGTACTCTGTACCTGGGAGTAGTTTGCAGATCCACTGGTTTCTGACTGGGTGTGCTGGGCTGGCTGAATTGGGAGAAATTCACCTGTCTCTTCATCTAGTTGTAACTGAGCAAAAAAGGCCTTCTCTTGCTCCTTTTGGAGTTGTTCTTGTCTTTCCTTTTCAAGTTTTTTCTGTTTTTCCAGCTCATACTCCTTCTGTCGCTGACTGAAGTCAAATACTTCTCGACTTACCCCAAGATCTATATCTTGCCTCCAAAGGATGTCAATCAAATCCATGTCCTATGTTTAAAGCAGAAAAGGAGAGATCATGGTTAAGATGGTCCACATAGGTTAATTCACAGTATGCCATGGTTGATGGTGGGGGAGATTACAAAACTCAAGTGAGAACACAAGATCCAGTGTTCTAGGAAAGCAGTTACTTTTGACTCGATGAACCTATTCACTAAAACAACCAACCCATGCCATCTAATGACAGGTTGAATCACTGGTAAGGTGTAGAGAGGACTAAAGGGGAAAGGGTTACCTTTTGCCTACAGAAAAGTTGGGAAAGGTGTATTGACTGCCTACTAGCCTCCTTCCTGAGAAATTCTAAATACTATGTGTGGTGGGGGTGGTGGCTAGGGAGTGAACCCTGGATCTTGTACATACTAATAAGCATATGTTCTACCACTCAGCCCCTAATTAACTTTTTAAGAATCAAAGCAAAAAAAAAAAAATACTGCTCTACAAGAAAGATTGATGGTACCTGTTTTCTCCCACATTTTTGTTATTGGTATATTATAGTTGTACACACTAGTGGGTTTTGTTGTTACAATGAATAAGTTTTAAGATTGGGAACAATCTTACAAATAGGATAGTTATTTTGAATTAGTAACACACTTTTTCCTAATGAAAAATGTATCAAAAGCAGTTTTTCTGATTTATAACTTTAGTTTGGGGAAAATGTCCAAACAGAAAATTCATAGCAGTTTCATTTAATGAATTACCTATATCAAAGTGAAACTGAGAATGGAAAAGTGAAGCCCTGAGCAATAGGAACTGGGGCCCTAAAGGCCTCAGTTCTGCTTAGGGCTGGCTGTGTCAGCTTGCCTGCCCAGTAGAGGTCTAGAGCTCTGCTCTACTTGAAAGGACAAAAATATAACATGGCTGCTTCCTCAGTGAACACTTGAGACTATTTTTACCCCACACAGCAGGATCAGGTCACCTGACCTGGAGACAGCACAGTGGCGATCACACCAAGAATTGATTTACCCCCCTATTATTTCTTTTGCCCACTTCACCCTTCTACCAGATGTCTACAAGTTTCAATTGGTTTTAGTTATGATTAATATTATTTTATCATGCATTAAAGTGTAAAATGTACAAATGTTGTTATATATGTTGATAGCAATGGGCTCTACTACTTTGGACTCCAGGTCAATAGATACTAATGAAGCTGGGGACCTATCTAATGGGAGCCTGGAATAACATTAGGGCTGTCTAAATGGACAAAATGAACAATTTAACTTTTCCCAAAACTATGTATAGTATCTTTGAAGCAGTGAAGCTGCTTGATCCTTCCTCAGGGCAGGTCTGAAATTGATTACTAAACATGTGCAACATGTAAGTAAATGATGGAGGCATCTTAATATGAAGCAAATTGGATGATGTTGTGTTGGTGAATGTTATTTTTGGTGACTCTGGTGTTGGGTAGTGGGGACCCCATGTACATTTATATATACCTTTTTCACAAACAATTCTGCCACTCAATTCCTGCTATGACTACCTTTCAGTGCACTCCAAATTTATTCAGTATGCTTTTATTTTTAATTTCCCATACACATTCAGAAAAGGACAACTTGATGGATGCTTATCAACAGGAAAAATACAACAGAAAGCATCATTTGGATCAGCTTTAGAACATCATGTCGCGGGCAATGATCTGAAACAGTGGTAGATCCTGGGAGGCTGAGCAGCTCTCATAGTCCTAGCTTTCCATCTCCACTATGAAGGCAACCAAAAGGTTTTCAAAGAACAAACATTATGTTCATTAGGGTAGGGATTATAATGGCACCCACACAGATGTCATCAAAATGTTCTAAGGTTTTCCTCTGTGTTTTTAACTTTATAGTTATGCTATGAGAGGTCTCTAGAAGAAGAAAAAAAAATTAAAGCTTAATTTTAAAGCAATTACTTTTGGTTTCCTAAAAACAGATGTTCTAACCAAGTTTAGAATGCAGCAACAGTGATTTTCTCCTCCCATCCTTAATACGTCATGCTGTTACTCTAATTTTCACACGTTTCAGAAGGAAAATGCTTGTAGATTTGCTATTGCATGAAACATTGAAAGTTTTACATTGAATAAAATAGGAGTTTATTAGCCCACACTGCTACTGGGAAGACCCACAGGCTCAGTGCTGTGCTCTGTGCTGACCAAACAGGCAGTGAGCATTTCCTGTGAGAAGCCTTGTGACCAGGCACATGACTAACTGCACAAACGACCCATCTCTGCAAAACTTGCACATCTTCTAAAAGGAAATAATTGTCAGGGTGGAGCCCGTAACAAACGAGGACTGAGGAAGAACTAAAATTGCTCTTCTGCACAGAAGCCTAAGATTGAAGAAGTACAAGTGCCTGACCTCCTAACAAGGCCCAGAGGAGGATAGCCACAGTGTTATTTCCTTAAAACTGATGAAAAAGCTTCCCAAGGGCCACAGAAGTGCTGGCTATGAGCCTTAATGTGGCATATGGAGCAAATCCTGTCTGCCACTTAAAGAGTCTGAATTTTTGTTGTTCTTTTGTGAATTTGAGTGTGTTGTAAATTATGTTGCAAGTGTGGCTTACATAAAAGAAGACAATAAGAAACACAATTGTTGGGGCTGGGGATGTGGCTCAAGCTGTAGCGCGCTCGCCTGGCATGCGTGTGGCCCGGGTTCGATCCTCAGCACCACATACCAACAAAGATGTTGTGTCTGCCGAGAACTAAAAAAAAAATAAATATTAAAAATTCTCTCTCTCTCTCTCTCCTCTCTCTTAAAAAAAAAAAAAAAAAAGAAACACAATTGTTGGATAATTTATGGTAAATCACCATCTGGCCTAATGGAAATATTCATGTTTAAAATGTATTCTTCATCATTTGCCATCTGTATAATCTTTCACAGGTTTTATGGGAAATTATTTTGTATTAGGATAAACAAATAAGAAAGGCCTTGAATACAGAATCCACATAAAATGTTTTCTGCAAGCCAATTTTAGTACTTTGAACAAATCAGCATTTATCATGTTCAGGTCATCCAAAATATCAGAAAAGATAAGGCACAAATAACATGATCACCATCCTTAAATAAAACTATTCAATAAACTGAAACTCTGGAATGGTATTTGAAAACTAAAATGGTATGTTTTACACATGTGTAAATGAAGCTCACATCCTATTTCCTTTGGAGAATTGACTGAAAGTGGTGGCACTCTTTTCTTCTAAAAATAAATGCATGTGATCTGTAATCCCAGCTACTCAGGAGGGTGAGGCAGGAGGGTTGTGATTCCAGTCTCAGCAACTTAGTGAGACCCTGTCTCAAATAACTAAAAGGGCTGGTGATGTTGCTCAGTGGTTAAGCACCACTATGTTCAACCTCTAGTACCAAAACAAAAAAATGAATTTCACTAATAAAGTGCTAAAAAAAGTACATATTATGTAGTAAACACAATGAAAACAGATCCTTGCTGCTAACTGTAAAAGCAGAATTTAGATAGCATCTTCAGTTACTCTTTGTTTTTCTTTCACACACTTCATTTTTTTATATTATGCCCATGTGAATATTCACCTAAAAGTTAAATCTGATTTAGTATTTTCTTCCCATAGACACTGCCCAAATTATTTTTTAAACAAAACTAGACAGAACATGGATCATACTCTATTGTATGAATGAATTACACAAAAACAATTGAGGGCCCCAGTGGCAGGGGGGACGGCTGAGACAAGAGGATCATGAGTTCAAAGCCTGCCTCAGCAAAAGCACTAAGCAACTGAGTGAGACCCTGTCTCTAAATAAAACACAAAATAGGGCTGGGTATATGGATCAGTGGGTGAGTGCCCCTGAGTTCAATCTCTGGTACCTGTCCCACCCCACCCAAAGAAAAGAAAATTTAGGGCAAGCCTGAATTTTGAGGAATTCATTAAACAACAAAAAAGATCCTAATTTACAAGGTTCTACTTTACAGTCCTAATGCTTATTAAAATGATACCAAGCAGAAGTGGTTTTAAAATGCTTCTTTTGAAGACTATTATATTTCACGAATATTTATGTACCTATACACTTTTCTAGGGCTTCTGTCCTTCATGGCATTACAAGATACACAGTGCAGTGCTAATTGTTTTCTTAGAATTCTAGATCATCCAAAATATAAAAAAAGATAAAGTACAGATGGCAGGTCATTCTTTGTAGTTTGTCCACATTCAAGTACTTTTGAGTTTTTACAAGACTGATTTGCTAATTCTTGCTTGTGTTGCTACAATAATTGTAGATAATTAAAATTATAAAATGATTATAAATATAGATTAAGAGAATGTTGGAGACAAAAAGCCATCTAAGCTAAGTAGAAATGTTGCTCTGTTTATTTCTAATTATAGCACAATTATAAAAAAATACTGATCTAGCAACCAGTTGTAATACATCAGCAGAATTCTTAATAGGTCTTAAGAGTTATCACTAAACCAAATTTTCCTTGTAAAGAAATCTTACTCAGGAATTCTTCCTCAGTCTTCAACAGCTAGCTAGGGATATTTTACCCACATAAAAATTCCCGAATTCACACCAAGAGATAGATTATTCAATAAGTTAAAAGGCAAGGTCACTGTGTGCCATTCCCTGGATTGTAGAGCCATTACTATCCTTCTCCTCTTGTGTCTTTCAACTAGAGTGGTCCAGTTTCCTCAGACTGGCAGGTTACTATACACGGACATTTTCATGTGCCTGCTTCCTGTTCACAAACAAGTTTCTCAGCAATGACTCAATCTAAGAAATATGATCCAAGCAGCTTACTGGAACTCTCACCCATTACCCTTGTCTATAAACTCTAAAGCATGATGCAAAGATAAAGCAAAACTGAAAAGTGGTTTTTCTCAAGAGGAACATATTAAGTTTAGTCAAAAAGAAATCAGAAGAGTTTTTTTTTTATTATTTTAGAGAGAGAGATTTTTTTTTTAAAGAGAGAGAGAATTTTTAATATTTATTTTTTAGTCTCGGCGAACACAACATCTTTGTTGGTATGTGGTGCTGAGGATCAAACCCGGGCCGCACGCATGCCAGGCGAGCGCGCTACCGCTTGAGCCACATCCCCAGCCCCAGAAGAGTTAATTTCCAAAATAGTAGGTGACCCCATCTGCTAAAAAATCTGCACAGCTCCAGCTTTTCTGTGAGAGGTTTCATAGCTGAGTTCCAACAGGGCTGGTTTTGGTTATTTGTATTGGAGCAAGATCCTGCTGCTAGGCTTCTTAGGGGTTATACAAAGATTGTCACTTCTTTGCCAAGAGAATGGCTTGAACTGACAAGAACTTTGAGGATATTTTGAGTGAGCTATACTGAGCATTCAGTTTTGGAAGTCTTTCCTCCATGTATGAAAGGAACACTTGGATAGATGTTCCACTACTATCTGAATGATCCTATAGGAAAACACACATGTATACCCCATGTTACCAACAACCTTGGAGAACATTACATCCAACGCCCTAACCTACTTCATCTAACCTACATGGAAATTAATTGGACATGGACCACCCAGGCAGCTCTAATGGAGGTCAAGCAGCTGTGTTGCTTGTCTCCTGGGTCCTCCTACAGGGGTGTCTCCATAAAGAAAAACTCAAACCAAAGGGGCTCTTTACAGAAACTTCCACCACTTCTAAATTTCCCAAAGTCACCCTTACCCTATTTTGAGGTCCTGCGTTTATAAAACAATAACAACAACAAAACCCCCACCCTTCAGGGTCTATCCTTTTCATATTTAACTACTTAATATTAGCTAAAAAGTAATAAACAGGACAGTTACTCAGGATTGGGGGCCAAGCACTCAATGTCATGCCAGTCAGAGACCTTGTTTGATGTGGCAGTGGTTAGGGAGTGATGAATTTTATTGATACACATATATATTTTTTTACCATATTATATGTTAATAATTATAGGCTAACACTTAGCTTTCATTTTAAAGATGTCATTAAAACACTTTACTTTTTTAATGTAAACTTTCCGAGTATAAAATATTTCTTAAAATAGTAATCAATGGTTAAAACCTCAGTTTTCCACAATGGTGGTAGTTACAAAAGGTGATGGTCAAGATCAACAAGATTACTGCACCTACCTTAATCCATCTACCCACCTCTCTTACACACTTACAGGCCACCTCTAAGGTGCCAGGAACCATGCTAGGTGCCAGGGATATAAAGATAAATAAGAGACAGTCTCTGACCTTATTATGAGACAACAGGATAAAATGCACGAGCAGCCCAGGTAGCAGAGAGGAAGTACCACTAACCCTGCACAGAAAGGCCTCACAGAGATGACAGCTGCCATAAAGTACACCAGTCCTGACTACAAGAACATTCCTACCCATTTGAAAGGAAAGGAGGCTACAGAGGTGATGAGAACACATAAAAATAAACACATCTCCACACTGTTTCTGTGTTCTTGTTTCTCTTGGTGGTGGTAATGTTTTCCCCCACTGACACCCCCACCCGAGGCTCAGATTCTCCAGCGCAAGGGAAATTCTCAGACTCAGAGACTTCCTCCATGCACTTGAACTTTTCTGTCAGTATGACTCATCTCAGCCGGCATGGGGCATGGGAATTACTGTCTATGCCACACAATCAAGGAACACTTCTGGAAGGGACCATAGGAATCATCCAAATAGCCCCTCTCATTTTGTGAACAGGGAAACAGGTTTAGAGGGTGAAATAACTTACACACAGTCCAACATCAAAGGATTTTTTCTCACACTATGCTTTTTCTGATTCTCTAATTTTACAACCACTACCAAATTATTTGTCAGAGAGAAAAAGATACACCTTTGCTTCACTTTTGCTTTTAAATGCACTTCATGGTTTACAGGAGTGTTAGTGTGAGGGAATGAGATCAATATCATAATCTTCATTTCTACATGAGCATGTTGAAGCTCTGGGGTTGGAGCTACTTGCCCCAAACACGTGTTCAGCAAGCAGCCACAGCTAGGACTCCAACCCCAAGCTTCAGATTCAGAGTCTGAGGGCGTTCTTCCCATACTCGGGCTCCAAGGCATTCACACCCCAGCAGAACAAGGTCTGGAAACTAGTTTTAGCCCCATACCTCCATCCCCCAGGCAGGAAATTAAGATGTGGAAGTCAGCCCTCTGAACCCCTGGACCTGACTGACCCGGGAGTCTTAGATCAGACCAACTCACAGGAAGTTCAGCACTGAAACGATCTTCTATAAAGCCAATATTTACCCTATACTATTTATATTTCTTATCAACAGTTTTATTACAATACTCTGATTAGACTAAATTCCTTTTGGGCATGACGATATATTTGAAAAGGAAAAATACATGTATAGGTATAACATTAGAGTTATCCCATTACTTATAATGGTCAGCATTTTGTCATATAATGTACCATAATAACAAATGACTCAATAGTGTAACAATCAGTTCCCCCATTCAACTTTTGTTTCTTTTCGGGGAGGGCAGGGCATGGTATTGGACATTGAACCCAGGGTACATGCTAGGCAAGTGCTCTACCACTGAGCCACATCCTTAGTCCTTTTTATTTTATTGTGAGACAGGGTCCCTGTAAGTTGTCCAGGCTGGCCTCAAACCTGCCATCCGCCTCCCTCAGCCTCCAGAGTTCCTAGGATTACAGATATCACAGATATGTGCCATTGTGCTCAGCTTTTAATCTTTTTGTTATTACAGATAATGCCACAATGAATATCCTTGTACAGAAATGACTTCATATGTGTTTGAGGATATCTGTGAGATAAATACAAGTGGAAATGCTAGGTCAAATAGTACATGCATTTTAAATTATGACAGAAGTATCTATCAAATACCAAACAGCTCTATACAAAAATTGTGCCTTTTACACTCCTACTGGTAATGTGGAGTGCCCATTTCCCTACCTTTTCCAATTCAAGTGCCCTTTACATCTTACATCATACTGGCCTGTGGTACCCACTCAATAAATACATATTTGGGCAGGGTACAACTCTGTGGTAGAGCACATGCTTAGCATGCACAAGGCCTTAGGTTCAATCCCCAGCATTAAAATAAAAAATAAAAAAAAAATAATGTACAGGTCTCCTGTGTTCCATAATCATTTCAAAACTGGACCATTCCCAGTATCTTTTAACAACAAAATGGAGGCCAAAGACAAGAATAAACTTCCCCTGCAGAAATGTCGGCTTGCAAACAGCACTTCTTTAACCACCAATCTATGCCTAGCCATAGTCCAGCCAGGTAACCTTGGTTTGTGCTTTCTGAGCTGGCAGCTTACTTACAAAAGTAAGAAACAAAGCCTATGACATATAGAGATAAGGCAGGTGGGACAAAGTCCCAACAGGTAGAACACTCAAGCACAACAGTCCAATCAGCAACCTCAGTCTTTCTAACATACAAGATAAACTTAAGGAAAAAAGAAGGCATTCTTTCTAAGGATATGTCTCAGAAACAGGTGTCTGTTGGCCATTAAATTACATTTAGAACACATAACTGATTATAAAAAGAGCCAACAGTGATTTTGGAGACTATAGTCCAGGTTTATAAAAATAGCCAGTTAAGTAGGCAACCAGCTAGAGGTCTCACCTGCCTGAACAGACCCCAGGAGGGTTCATCTAGCTATCTAATATAAGCCAGATTTCAATCTAGACTTTTTTAAATTATAATTTCTAGTACTTAAAAACTCATTTAACTATTAGGAATTATTCTAAAAACATACTTTTTAATTTTTTTAATAGTTCTTTTTACTTACATATAAAATTAGTTTACATTCTGACAAAATTACAAAAGCATGGAATATAAGTTACTCTAATTCAATCCCCAGTACTTTCCCTTGTCTACCTCTCCTCCCCTTCCTGTTTCCTTCCCTCTAATCCACTGATCTTTCTGAAAACAGACCTTAAAAATATTGTGTGGAATTTAACCTTAAGAGCCAAATTAATGGCCCATGAAACCCTGTTATCAGAAAACCACCCAATGTCTGATGTCTGACCTGCACTCTTCCAAACAAAACTATTCTTCCCCCATCCACAAGCTGTGAATACAGTTTGGTTTTCAAAGACTGTGGCTCTGCTTAACACAAAGGACTAAGAGACTCCCAAGTCCTAAACCCTGCAAGTCATCTCCACTGCTAAGCTGGCAGCTTTCCCTACCAAGAGCAAAGGTGGCCCCAAATGAGTGTAGACCCTTGAGAACCACCAGATAGGATCACATCCAAGGGCTCCCCAAGACTTGCTGTGAATCAAGCAACAGTTCTCAGCTTCTGTGAGAAACGCAGGAAGCCAAGATAAGGAAGGTAAAGTGTCAAAGGTTTCCTGGCTCATCAGCTGCCATTGCAGCAGTCACAGATCTTCTCCAAACTGAGGAACATACCCATGTAAATCATTTCACCATTCAGTGAATCCTAACACCTCCCTTTCCTCCCTGTGCCCCCCAAAATAATTAAATTCCAGTCTGCTCTAAAGTTTGTTCATTGTAGTTGTGGATGGACTATTTATTAAAACCAGTTTTGAAAACAATATCATAAAAACAGGCCCACCCTTTCAAATGATCTCAGACAGCCCTAAATAAAAAATAAACACATGAGCTGGGTGCAGTGGTGCACACCTGTAAACACCTGTAATCCTAGCAGCTCAGGAGGCTGAGGCAGGAGGATCGTGAGTTTAAAGTCAGCCTCAGCAACAGCGAAGCGCTAAGCAATCACTGAGACTCTGTCTCTAATAAAATATGAAAAAGGGCTAGGGATGTGGCTCAGTGGTTAAATGACCCCAAATTCAATCCCTGGTATCCCCAAATAAATAAGTAAATAAACAAACACATGAATTACAAATCTCAGTCTCTTTCCTTTAGGACAAAAGCCATGAGTCTAACTAAAAATCTATGACTTGGAAAAAGTTAAAGTATGAAAACAAGTTGTATGGAGTTTTCTCAAGTAAATGTTCAGACAAATGTGGGAATACTGAATTTATTTGCCATTCCTCATAAAAATGCCATTATACTATCCTTCAACTGCCCCCGAAAATATACATCAAACAGCTAACTCATCATATTGTCTATCCACTGTGAGATGTGGGATACCACCCAATAAATTTCTTACCACCTATGATTTCTTATTTTTTTGGTACTAGAAATTGAATGTAGAGGCGCTTTACCACTAAGCCACATCCCAGCCCTTTTTAAATTTTTTTTTTTAATTTTTAATTTTTTGTTTTTTAAATTTTGAGGCAGGGTCTCACCTAAGTTGCTTACGACCTTGCTAAGTTGCTGAGGCTGGCCTTGAACTGGTGATCTTCCTGTCTCAGTCTCCTGAGTTGCTGGGATTACAGTGGTGCACCACTACACCAAGCTCATCTAGGATAAATTTTATTCTAATTAGTTATATATGACAGTAGAATGCACTTTGATACATCATATATAGGTGGAGTATAATTTCTCATTCTTCTGCTTGTACATGATGTAGAATCCCACCGGTCATATAGTTATATATGTACATGGGGTAATAATGTCTGATTCATTTTACTATCCTTTCTTCCCATGTAGCCCCTCTCCTCCCTTCACTCCCCTCTACCTAAAATAACTTCATTCTTCCATTGGCCCACCCACACCCTAACTGTGAATTAGCATCTGCATATCAGAGAAAACATTCAGCCCTTAGTTTTTGGGGATTGGATTATTTTGCTTAGCATGATATTCTCCAGCTCCAGGACAATTTTCTTTTTAAAGGAACTTTCTTGGTCTGGGGATGTGGCTCAAGCGGTAGCGCGCTCGCCTGGCATGCTTGCGGCCGGGGTTCGATCCTCAGCACCACATACCAACAAAGATGTTGTGTCCGCCGAGAACTAAAAAATAAATATTAAAAATTCTCTCTCTCTCTCTCTCTCTCTCCTCTCTCTTAAAAAAAAAAAAAAAAAAGAACTTTCTTCAGCTTGGACCTAGTAGTAGTTTAAATTATTTGCAGTACTAGGATTCCAGTGTCAAGTAAATCCAGGATTCAAAGCAATAAGCTATCAAGAAAACCTACCTGAGACTAGGTCATATCATTTTATAAATAAACTTTGGCCTAGGTTTCCTCATCTCCAAAAGGTTGGGGCTAGATTCATTCAGTGATCCTTAAAGTGTTGCCTTCTAAATGCTTCTGATTCTATGATGCCCAAAATATAAATCTAAAACCTAACTTTGAATTTGTTTTTAAAAAAGGGCTAACTTGGGACTGGGAATGTGGTTCATGCGGTAGCGCGCTCGCCTGGCGTGCGTGCGGCCCGGGTTCCATCCTCAGCACTACATACAAAGATGTTGTGTCCGCCGAAAACTAAAAAATAAATATTAAAAAAAAAAGGGCTAACTTCAGCTACTTGTAAAATGCTCTAAAGCAGCACTGATAGAAATATAATGCAAACCACACACCTAATTTCACTCTTAATAGCCTAGCTAAAAAAAAAAATGAATTTAATTTTAATAACATATTTAACCCAATATATTCAAAAATTTATTTTAACATGTAACCAAAATTATAAAAATTATTGATACTATAAGTAACACACTCAACACATATAACAACAAATCTTACCTAATGTGACAGCATGAAATATAGTCCCACCAAAACAATAAAGGCATATTTAACAGAAAAAAAATTATACTAGCTAGATGTAGTGATACAAATTTTGTTATCCCAGCTCCTGGGGAGGCTGAGGCAGGAGATCACAAGTTTAAGGTCAGCCTGGGCATTAGAGAGACCCTGTTTCAAAATAAAGAATAAAAATTGCTGGGGATGCTCAGTGGTAGAGTACTCCTGCTCCTGGGCTCAATTCCCAGTACTGCAATAAATAAATAAATAAATAATAAAAATAGTAATTTAAATTTTAGCAAGGCTCATAGCAGTAACCTGTAACCTCAGCAGCTCAGTGGCTCGGGAGGCTAAGGCAGGAGGATCACAAGTTCAAAGACAGCCTCAGGATCTCAACTTAGTGAGATCTAGTCTCAAAATATAAACAAACAAATAAATAAATAAGGGGTGGGGATGTGACTCAATGGTAAAACTCCTCTGGGTTCAATCCCTGGTACCAAAAATTCAGTTCTTCAGTGGCACTGTCCACATAGCACTCCAAAGCAACACATGGCTAGTTGTGACTACATTGTTGGACAGTGCAATTCTGCAACACCCTACAAAGTGAGCCCTCCACACTCTATAGGAGTGAATTCTACTGAACCAAACTCTTTTGCTTGGCAAATTACTTCCTAAGGATACAATGAATATCCTAGAAACATTAGCCCTTCCAAACTACACTGGGTGGTATTTACACTGCTAACAGTTTGAAAAAAGCTACCTCCCTGACTTTAAAAGCTGGTATGAGGCTGGCTCATAATGATTAAGCAGAGTGTTTTTGTTATTCAGCAATGTTAGATCCAAATATCACACAATTAACAAGATTACAACAAAGGTTAGAGTCAGAGATGTAACTCAGTGATAGAGCCTCTGCCTGTGGGTTTGATCCCTAGAACCAGAATGGAATGGAAAGGAAAAGGAAGGAAAGATTACTACAAAGGTCATCTGAAGATGGATAGAAATAGAGCCTCAGGTACTTAGTATTTATTTCTGCTAGATATGTAAATTAACTTGAGTTTCAACTACTTTAAGATGTATACATTTGAAAATGCACAATACCTTATACTGTTATTGCTCATCACCAGAAGCAAAGTGTACCTCTTAAAAAGATTATCATTGATACACACACACACACACAGACACACACATATATATTATTCTATTAAAATTAATGTAGAAATCTTTTCCTTAATGGTAATCTTTTCAATTAACTCACTAATTATGTAGGGGACTTATCTACTAAGGTTTCACGTTGAGATATGAGAATAAAGGATCACAGTGTCAAAATTCTGAGTCCAGATAATAATGGTAATGACCACCCATTTATCACATACTTTGTATGTGCTCAACACTATTCCAAAACCCTTGTATATGCACACCAGTCCACCCAGGTGTGCAGCATTTCCATCACTGACATTCCAAAGAAAGGAAAGGGGTGTGGGGCTTGTGCCTGAAGACCTCCGTCTTAGTGACAGTGACATCCAATGCAGGCACTGTTATATTACAGAACCAGAGTTCTGATCCACTCCAGTAACACAGGCTTTGCTTTTCCTTCAGAATAGCTTAGGTCTCTAAGAAGGCTGCCAGAGAGATGAGTGCCACATGGGGCCTCTGCTGCTAACCAGCTGTACAAGGTGCCTATGGCTACCACCTAACCTCACTGTAGTCCCCACAGTGGAAGCCAAGACAATATCAGTCCTCACAGAATAGTTTTTCATTTGAAAAAGTATATGAATGCCTCTTAAAAACATAAAGGACAACCACAGGGTAAGGTAGTAATGCTATTAATAAATCCATCTCCCATTGCATCTCCCAAATGACCCTGAGAAACATCTACTTTTAAAGTTTCTGGGTCTAGCCACTACATAAAAAATAGAAGATGAGATCTTAATTTGTTTATGTACCAGAATTTGCAATGGTGACAAAGGGTTGTAAATGTAAAAACCTTCCAGCTATGTCATCTCCTCAAAGGTCTTAGGTTTTGTTTTCTCTTTCCCTTCACTGCTCTGCCTGTTTTTTAAGGTTAAAGCTATTCTGAGGTAGTTATCACAAAATATTTTAAAGCCTTTAAAGAATGGATGGATGGGTGGGAGAAGATAAGAAGACAGATTTGGATTTAGCCTTCTGCGAATGAACTGCCAGTTCCCGAACTCCTGTTCATATAACTTTAGTCCACATAAATTGCCTACGGACACTGGGTTTCTAGGCCCAGAACCCCAGAGAAAGAAATTTTGCCATAAGTAAAGAATGGGTCTGGGAAAGGGTTCTATGAGATGGTTTAACAATCCTCACAAAGACAGGGAATCCAGTGTATGGGCTTATATTGACCCTGGAAGAGCCTGGGCTGTGGGTAGGGCCTCTGCTCAGCTGGGGTATGTGTAAGGCCTGGCCAGGAGTTGGTTTTCTATTTCAGGAGGCCCAGTCTCCAGATATAGACCCTCTCATCAGGCCAGGATGTGTGTAGGGAAGACCACAGGAGAATGAGAAGCATATAACAAAGAGCAAAACAGGGCATGGATGTTTATGCCATTGTACAGCTGGAATTTGAGAAGGGATATTTTTCAAGTGGGCTGTGGAAAGCTCAAAAATCCCTGAAAAAGAAGGAATATAATAGTAAGAATAATCACAGCTACCATTTGCTGAATACTAGCACTAGTACCTTGTGCTAGATCCCATGCCAAGTTTTTATCTTTCTTAATTTGAAGAACACTGTGCATAGATATCCATAATCTAAAGGTGCTGACACTAAACACAACCCACAGTAATATCTACATAACCTCCCCAGGCCTCAGTTCTTCACCTAGAAAACAGGAAGATGCTCCTTACCTGCACAGGACAAAAATGGTTAAAGTACTTAGCATGCGGCTCCCATGGTCACCACTGGCAGACTCCATATCTGCCTGCTTGAGGCTCACAGACAGAACCCACAGGAGAAAGGACACTTGTCTGTTTTTTTTTCTTTCCTTGGGTGAACAGTGATAATTATTGGGACTGAAAACCAAGAAAAGACTGTTACAGTGGATTGAAGATAGTAATTTGATCTTAGAGAAGGGCAAAAAGAGTCCCTGTGCACTATCTTGGGGAAGAAAAGAATCTTCTGAAAGCAGAACAGCAACTTCAAGCTGGCTTTTTCTCTTCTTCCATCAATGGAATGAATGCATTGGCAGATAAGTTCCTGCTCAAATATAGCAACAGTGGAACATGCAAGGCTGAGCATAAGTGATTTTATGGTGGGACCAAAAGGAGAAAATACATTTCACTCCTTTAAAAGATCCCTTTTAATGGCCAGCAGAGGTGAAACTTATTTACAATGGCAGATTCTCAATACACACGCTGATGTCAAGCCCTCTAAGCCATAAGAATACTCACTTCTACATAGCAGGACCCCCCCCCCCCCCGCCACATTCATTTTCCTACTCACCATAAACTTTTCAAACCCTCTGATGGCTTCCAGACACCTTGTATAAATTTGAAACACTGCACATGCTCCCCAAAGGCCTTCCAGACACCCCTGAGCCATCCTTTTCAGCCTACCTTCTGGCTCATGCCTCTCCTATTCCTGGGGCTTCACTTAAATCTCTAAGTCTGAGCCAAAAGATATCTATTGGCTTAAAAATAAAGTCTAGTGAGGGCTGGGGCTGTAGCTCAGTAGTAGAGTGCCCGCCTCACATGTGTAAGGCACTGGGTTCCATCCTTGGCACCACATAAAAATATAAGAAAAATAAATAAATAATCACCTTTTAAAAAAAATAAAATCTAGTGAAAATGTGACCTCTAGGATGTCCTCTGTAAGTCAGGTGGAGGTGACATTTTCTCATATAGCACTGTCATGGCCCTGTCATATATCATATACTAGCTTGTATTTATTAAGTACCAACCTCCTAGTGGGCAGTTAGCAGACTCACTCTCATGCTTATTAAGTAACTATTAAGTAAACAGGCAAGGTACTAGATGTCAGAGTTACCAAAAATAGTAAAATATGGTCTCTACTCAGAAGAATTCATACCCTAGGCTGAGGAAATAGAGACATTAACTAATTTATACTATTTATGAAATAAAAAATACCCTATAATTCATGTGTGCAAAGAGTCAAAGGGATAGATTAATTAGGCAATCTGAAAAACAAATACACTTCCTTGATTGAAGAGTATCTGCTATTATCCTAGGAGGTTAAAATGACTTAATGCCATGTGTTGTGATGCACACTTGTAAAATCGGTGACTTAGGAGGCTGAGGAAGGAGGACTGCAAATTTGAAGCTGGCCTCTACAACCCGGTGAGACTGTCTCAAAAAAGGACTGGGGTTGTAGCTCAGTGGCAAAGTACTCTTGGGTTCAATCCATAGTACCGTTTTTTTTTTTTTTTTTAAATCCAACAATTTCATGCCCTAAAAGTTTCCTAAAATGTGCAGACATTTAATAAATATTTGTGGAATGAATAAGTGTACATTATTTTGGTTCTCAATTCAGTATTTTCATGTATACCTAAGGTGTCTCCAGTTAAAGACTTCAAATTACTTAAGAACTGAAGGTACCATGTTTTATATAATTTATGACCTAACTATTAGTTGTAGAAAATTATTTAACCTCACTCCCAGTGAGAGTACTTCAAAATTAGCCTGTAGGTACTCTACTCAAGTATTAGATCTTAAGAATTATTATCTCATACCCCTTCCACATATCCCTTTCAAGGTAACAATAAAATCGATGTTTTAAGAGAACAAATGTGTCTTGAAATGTCCATTAAAAGAATTATGCAGGAGCTGGGAGTTGGAGCTGAGTAGTAGAGTGCCTGCCTTGCAAGTGGGAGGCACTGGGTTCCATCCTCAGCACCACATAAAAATAAATAAAGATATTGTATCCATCTACAATTTAAATATATATTTAAAAAGAATTATGCAATCTAGGTAATATAATAAATCAATATAATTGCTGATTATGCATATATTCCTAGAAGATACTAGGTATTTTCCTTAGGCTAGTCGTCAGAAAAAGACAAGTAGGGAAACTCATTTTGCTCCTATATACTACTTTTTTCCTAAAGCATCAAGCTATTACCATGTCATCTCAGCCTACTCAGCTATTATACAGCTTCCCTTATTTTCTTACCTCCATACTCAGACTGCTTCAAAAAGTATCCAGTGAAAAGGTTGTTAAGACCCAGAGAAAATTCGGGCGCAGTGGTACACGCCTGTAATCCCAATGTCTCAGGAAGCTGAGACAGAAGAATCATGAGTTCAAAGCCAGCCTCAGCAATGGTGAGGTACTAAGCAACTCAGTGAGACATGTCTAATAAAATAGGGCTGGAGATGTGGCTCAGTGGTCAAGTGCCCCAGAATTCAATCCTCAGTACAGTACCAAAAAAAAAAAAAAAAAAAAAAAAAAAAACCAAACCCAAAAACAGAGAAATATAGCTTTTTTTGGGGGGGGGGCGGTATTGGGGATTGAACCCAGGAGCGCTTAACCACTGAGCCAAATCCCCAGTCCTTATTTTATATTTTTAGAGACGGGGTCTAGCTAAGTTGCTGAAGCTGGCTTTGAACTTGCAATCTCCCTGCCTCAGCCTCCCAAACTACTGGGATCAAAGGCACGTGACACTGCACCTGGCTATGATTTTTAACTTCATCTCCTTGAAAATTAAAATAGTTGTGTTTAATGTATCTTTTCAGGACTAATTCCTTATAGTTGTAGACCTGAGTTATCAGTGTCACAATGACCATATCAACTGATATTATTTTCTGTGTGGTATGGAGGGATCTGGGCAAGTCACTACCTGTATAAAAAAAAGGTAAGCAGTCCCTCTGGTGTCTAGAATTTTCTCTACTATCTATGATCTCTCTTCTATGATCTCCCCTCCCTGACAATGCAGTGAAACCCAGGCTTCAAAGGGTCTCTAGAAGTAGATACACCATGGGATTCTGCTAGGACAGAAACCACCACCTAGGAGTATCTTGAAATATATGGAGGCTGGATGGGATGCTTTCTGGTAGTGACAATGATGCTAAGTATCTTGTAATGTGGGACAGCCCTCCACTTCAACCCATAGCCCCCACTTTGGTAAACACAAACAGAGCGCTATCTTACTATTCTTTAAAAAGGAGCCCCTTTTCTTTAGCATCTAATAAACTGCCATAGTCTTTATTTTTTTTTTTTAAAGAGAGAGTGAGAGAGGAGAGAGAGTGAGAGAGAGAATTTTTAATATTTATTTTTTAGTTCTCGGCGGACACAACATCTTTGTTGGTATGTGGTGCTGAGGATCGAACCCGGGCCGCACGCATGCGAGGCGAGCGCTACCGCTTGAGCCACATCCCCAGCCTTGCCATAGTCTTTAGACAAGAACTTGAGGAGGAGCAGTAAAACAGGCAAGGCAGAGTAAAGATTGTGGACATTCAAAATTCCTGTTCTACCATCCCCAGTGGTGGCCTTGAACAAATGACTTAACCTCTTTGAATAGGTTTTGTCATCCATAAAATGGAGAAATTTCCATAAACTTATTGTCAAGATCAAGTAAGAGAACATGTCTAGGGCCTAATATACTATTAACAGGTTGTCAGTAAATGTTCATTTTTCTTTCCCATGAATTGCCAATTCTGCTGTATAGTCAGCCCTCCATATCCCTAGAATCTACATCTATGGACTCAAGCTGCCCAAATTGAATTTAAAAAACAAAAAACAAAAAAAAAAACTGCCTCTGTACTGAATACTTACTCTTCTTTTTCCTTGTTATTATTCCCTAAATATAGAACAACAACTGCTTACATAATATTTGCATTTGTTATATTAAGAATAATCTAGAGATGATTTAAAGTACAAAGGACTATGTAAATAGATTTTGTGCAAATATATGGTATCTTATACAACAGACTTGATTTCAGTGTCTGCAAGGGGGTCCTGGAACCCATGAGACAATGTCTGATAGCTTTTAACATGGAAAGCAGTTCTCTTCACAACATAGGCAGTGAGTTGGTAACATGAACCAAAATAAAATCATAATTGTTTCCTTAATCTCCATTATATTTTGTATCACGTACAATCACTGAGCTATAATTTATAGCACAATTATACCATTATTAAGTGAACTTTGGAAACATGAGGGACATAAAAGCCACGGGCAGCTGGATACCAGAGTCCTCTCTGGAGATCAGACTTTACTTGTCAGGGTCAATGAGAAGAGATATGAGGTTGGCCCACTTTCCTTAGGATGCCTCACCCCACCTGTGCAAGGGGCGGGGCAGTCCCTAGATCACAGCTGGGAAGCCACTACCTGAGAATTCCCCCAAACATAGAGCCTGGTAAAGAACTTTCTAGAGAGTACGAAACTCTTGTCTGAAGAATGATGACCCTGGACCCACAGGCCATTCTCAATCTGGGAATCAGCAAGAGAACAACATCATATGAATTGTCAGTGGGGCTTACCCAGCAGCAGAAACTAACTCATCCCATTCCAGGACTTTGAGATTGTATATCTTGTTATGTTTCATTGAGGACTACCAAGAACAAAAACACTTTCTTCCAAACTTGGTAATTTTTTCTATCACAAGTAAAATATAATAATTTTTATTCTTCATGATTTTCATTACCAGGATTTTAATGGTCAAAAAGGGCGGGGGGGGGTACTAGGTTAAAAAAAAAAAAATCCATAGTTCTTCAACACTCTCTAGTCACGGCAGCAAAGGTCCCTGGCTACAAAACAAACCAACAAAGAGTACAGCTCTTTGAAAACTCTTGAGAGCCCAAAGTAGCAGTCACACTCCTGTGCCTGTCCTACACAAAGGAAGCAACAAAGCACTGTATTCATTTCCCCTTCTGTTCTAAGCTCTTAGGCAAGTAATGGGTTGGATTCTGCATCCACGAGTAATAGTTTAATTCTATGCTTAAGCAGAGCAGAGAAAGAACTGTCAGATCTGAAACAAAGGACAATTCCATACAGCTTTATCAGTGGGCCAGCCCCCTTGTACACACAGTCAATACAGACCTCAAATTCAGGTCATTTCTCTCAGAGACATTGGAGGCACTAACCCACCTCTACTGCCAGTTATATTCCTGATAAGAAAGGAAAAGGCATTTAATGGGAAAAATTATTCAAGAAAATATAAGTCTGCACTGCATAAGAATAAATGTTAACAATGAAATCTTTCTGTCCTGAGGACCTTTAAACACCTACTACATAAATCATTTGATACAAAAGTCACAAGAACAAATAAAAGAATAACATAGTTTTGAAATATTAAAGAAACAAAAAGGTCATATTAAAAGAATTTCAAACTACTGCCAGTAGAATTTTTAAAAGCTCAGCAGCTTTCTGAGGTGACCACACACACCCCTCCAAAGGGTGATGGAGAAGATGACAGTTGGGCCTCAAAAGCTCTATCTGGCAACCTGGTGGTGGTGGTGGGGGGTTTACAAAGACAGTATACAGGGCAGGGGCTAAGTCAGCTTCAGAAGGTAACACACCACACCCAAGCAAAACTACTGTGCTGTACCAAGCCTCCAATACATACAATATGCACACAATTTGGAGGTTAACCCCCAGTTCCAAATATGTAAGCTCAACAACCATACAGGTAAGTACAAGTGATAGTTACTGTGATGAGGCTAAAAAGCTGGACTTTGTTTGGCAGATAAAACTCCAAAAACTGGAGTTGCTAAAAGTTGTCTAGGAGATTTACAGGTTTTGTCTGCAATAGAGGACGACAATAAGGAAGCCCAGGAATGCAGAGCCCTAGGGTAGGCAGTGCCCTGGCCTGGCCTCCAGACAACACCCAATCCCAGTCTCTGAGTATTCCATCCAATCTTTTCTATATGCTATCCCCAAGTAATCTACCCACAGGCCACATTCCCAAGAAAATAAGGAAAAATTCTACTGACTCACTTGGGGGAAAACCTTTTTATAATAAGATTATCACTGAAATCTTCCCGAGGAATTTAAAGAGCTCAAGTTATATCTACTGAATTTCAAACATTCACCAAGCACCTTGAAATACAGCTCCCAGATTTAGGCAGCAATCATAAAGTTGTGAAGGCCAATGACCAACTATAAAAATACTTATTTTCGTGATTTAAGTAAGGCATCAGCTTTGCTAAGTTACTATATAGATATTTTCAATGGGTACCAAGTCCTAAGCTAGGTCCTCTAAAGCACTGGCTTTAGAACCTGACTGCACCTTGGAATCCCATGGAAAACTTTAAAACAGCAATGCCCAAGTTAACCCCCAGGGAATCCAACAATGTGGTACAGTCTGGGCATCAGTACTTGAATACTAATGGTAAATCTAATATGGCAAAGCTTAAGAACCACTATTATAGTAAGCAAAAAGAAATACAAAAAAGTGGAAATCACTAAAACGTCCATCACCTAAAATGAGTAGATAACTAAAATATGGTTTATCCATACAATGAAATCTTCAACAATAAAAAGAAAGACTCACTGAGATATGTTACAACATGGCTAAACCTTGGAAACATTATGCTAAGTGAAGGAAGCCATACACAAAGGGCAGATATCACCAATGTTGTAAGTTTCCATTCATATGAAACATCTAGATTAGGCAATCCATAGAGAAAAAAATAATAATAAGTGAGTGGTTACCGGGGGCTAAGGAACTTTGGAGAAAATGGGAAGTGAATGCTGATGAGTATAGGGTTTTCTTTTGATGATAAAAATTATAGTGATGATTCCATAACTTTATGAATATACTAAACCACTGAATTAGCTTAAGTAGGTGAATCATAAGGCATGTGAATGATCCCTCACTTAAATTGTGTGTCCACCTCTCAAGGAGATTAAAATCCAGCTGTAGAGAAATAAAAAATCCTAGATACACAGGTAAGACAAGTATCAAGAAAGATTTTCAAAGGCCATTAAAAAGAACTGCCCAAATAATACGGAAAAAAAGAGCTACACTCATGAGGCATCAAAGTTAAAGCAATCTGATATTTTTCTTTTCCTACCCAATCATTTTTCTTTTATTCAAAGAGGTCAGATCTTTTTAGTGTACTAGGGATACCACAGGCCCAAAGTCTCACCAAACTTACGAAAAAGGAATGACCACTCAGCATTGCCAAGGAATTTTTTTTTTTTTTTTTTTTTTTTTACAAATTCTTCAGAATGCAAACTGTTGATGGACTATAAAAACATTCAAGAGTCAACAATCCACAGGTACTTTGAAAGACTTACTTGGTGATCCAAATCTGACTTATATCCTGGATATGTTTTCCACCATTACAATAGTCCCAGGCAAACTCACATGCTAAAGTACACAAAAATTTCCAAATATGAAGCTTTGTAACACCTAGATATTATGGTATACATGCTGTGAAAACAATGAACTGAAAGGGCTTCCTAACCTCAAGAGTTCTTAAAATTAATACAAATAGCGTAAAGGTGTTTATTGTGGCAGGGGCTCACTCAAACAGCAAAATCCAATTTTAGACAAGGCGGGATTTTGTTTAACAGTCTTATTTTGTTTTGTAGGGGTGTTATGTAAGAATATTATTTGTATTTCCCAACACTGTTTGGGAATATAAATATTATATACTGGAATATATTTTTGCTTTTATATCCAGAAAACATACCATTATCAACTGAAGAAGGCTTGGCCTATATCTCAGTCTTTTAAATAAATATTTGCTGATACTTATTTAAA
Organism: Spermophilus citellus; assembly: GCF_964194105.1. Taxonomy (NCBI): domain Eukaryota; kingdom Metazoa; phylum Chordata; class Mammalia; order Rodentia; family Sciuridae; genus Spermophilus; species Spermophilus citellus. The sequence continues at coordinate 80,303,049 of NC_138192.1, forward strand.
AGTAAGTAGCAAAAAAATTTCAGTAATTTCTAGAAATCAGATCATCAAAACATAAACTATAGCCAGGTATATATAGTGGTGCACACTTGCAATCTCCGTGATCCAGGAGGCTGAGGCAGGAATACCACAAGTTTGAGGCCAGCCTGCAAAACTTAGTGAGACCTGTTTCAAAACTGTAAGGGCTGAGGATGTAGTTCAGTGGTAAAGTGCCTCTGGTTTAGTCCCCAGTATCAAAAAATAAACACACACACACACACACACACACACACACACACACACACACACCACACAACCTCTATTCCTCACTTTAGAGTAAACCTGAAATACAGATGCATTTTTACAGTCACAGACAAAGACAAGCTAATTACTGAATCTAATAAACCTGCTTCCTCTACCCTGATGTCCAACACATTTCAATCAACTTTCAGAAGTGGCTGGGCCAGGTAAACACCCTGGGGACTCACCCCCATCAACTTTTAGACAAATAAATCATCCATGGATCATAAGTTCTGCAGCATGCTTGATTCAGGCAAATCAAGTCATAATTCTGAAAACACTTTGCTTAACAATAAGGACTAGGAAATAAAGTGTTTAATTTTAAAATGTACTGTTCTCAAAGCTCTAAGTAAACTTCAACTAAACAGACTTGAGCCCTTATGCTTGCTTCAATTCAGAAGTGCCAAAACAGGGAATTAGTGTTTTGAGCCAGCAGGTTTCTGCTAGCTGTTTTCAACTCAAATTCCTACCCCCTGCCCCAATTCTACCCACTTTCCTTAAACCTGATTTAACTCTGTCAGTCACACTTTTCACCATCCTCACTACCAAACTTTAAAAAAAAAAAATTTGTTTATATATCGACGAACCTTTTATTTTATTCATTTATTTATATGCGGTGCTGAGAATTGAACCCAGTGCCTCACACATGTCAGGCATACGCTCTGCCACTGAGCCACAACCCCAGCCCCCCCAAAACTTATTTTTGATCACTATTTCAAAACAAAAGAGCCAATGGAATAGGAGAATATACCAACCAACAAAGGCAAAGGCTGAGATTAAGAAAAAAGGAAAACAGTCACTGAAAAACGTAAGGCAGAATCTCAAACACTGTTGAAACTGCCTTATAAAACCATTAGTATATTAAAACAGTCCTGCCTCTCTAATGAAATCTGCCTAGGTTTGTTTCTGAAAAAGACCACAGGCTGCAATTTCATTGATGGCTTATACTCACACTCACTGAAATTAACAAGATCCACCTCGCTCCATGGTAAGTGAGAAAGATGCAAATATGAATCTTTCATTCCAGGCTCTTCTGCTAGTTTTTCTTAATCTATCAATTTGTTAAAGGGTGGGCTTTTCCTCCTGCTTCAAGGTTAACTCCTCTTTGTCGAATTGAAAGTGGGGATTCTGAGCTCTGTGTCAGACTACATAGATTTGAATCCTCTCTGGGCCACTCAACAGTTGGGTCACTTTAGAATACTGGACCTTTCTCTGTGCCTCTTTCCTAACCTGGAAACTGGAGATAACAGTATTTCCCATGAAGTCACTGTGAAATTATTTATGAGTCAATTATCATATTGCCTAGCACACAGAGGTGTCCAATAACTGTTATCATCTTAGTGCCAAATTCTTTTTTTTTTCAAGTTGCTGCACTTTTCTCTGTTTTTATTTTTTTTTATTTCTTTTTTTTTTTTTTTATTGATTATTTAAAGCATAGTGCCAAATTCTTCCTAAACACGGAAAGGTTAACCTGGCTTAAAGAAAAAGTGAAAAAGAAATATATATATAAAACTCCCTATAATTGTTTTCAGTCAGAACGAAGGATATGCTTAAAAAAAAAAAGCATCTGTTCTGTAGTCACAGACTCCTTTCTCATGCAGCTTTGTTAAGTGTAAGTCATCTTGAATAAAAATAAATATTAAGAAAAATGATGCATTTGGCTTACAATGCTTCCATAGCCCTAAAAAAAGACTGGGAGTTCTCTTGTTGCTGTTGGTTTCCCAGCAATGTTTGGTTTTTTTTTTTTGGTACTGAAGATTAGAACCCAGGGCTTCGTGCATGCAAGGTAAGCACTCTACCAACTGATCTATATCCCCAGCCCTCCCAGCAATGTTTTTAAGGACCCAAGTTAATAAGTGATATTTTTAAATGGCCCTTATTATGTTTAATGCAGAGAGACTGATGTGAGTTGTGCAGTTATCCTTCTACCTGTGGGCTTCCACATGTCCCAAGAGATTTTCCACATATCTAAAGTCAGACTGTTCTTTGCTTAACATTCATTCAAGAGATGAGAAGCTTGTCCTGTTTTTATGCTTGACTTTTAAAAATAATCTTATCAGTCTAACCCAAGATCAACTTCATCCCTCATCTACAAAAGTGCTTTATCTTTCCAAGACACTCTTGAAAAATAACTGATGGTTCTCTCTACTTAATGAAGATATAGAATCAGTCTGGGGCTGGGGATGTGGCTCAAGCGGTAGCGCGCTCGCCTGGCATGCGTGCGGCCCGGGTTCGATCCTCAGCACCACATACAAACGAAGATGTTGTGTCCGCCAAATACTAAAAAATAAAAAAAAAAAAAAATTAAAAAAAAAAAAGAATCAGTCTGGCTCTTCTTACTATTTTGTTTCTCAACACATCCTTTGCAGAGTGAAAACCTGTAATACCATTAATACATAATACCCACTTCACACCTGGATAGTTTCTTTGACCTTTTGTTCAAATCTTTGACTCTTCAAACCTTTCTTACTGCAATGATTTTAATATGAATCACAATTATAAACATGAAACTGATTCTCAACTTTACTTCATTTTTTCACTGTTTTCAAATATGCAAAATAATGTGTTTGATAAAAATAACCAATTTTCCATCTTTGCAAACATAACTGAAAAATTTGTACTTATGAGAAAGGAGTACATATTTTATGCACTTCTGTATATGGAATGCAATACTACACAGTAAAGAAAAAATATTAAAAACCAAAGTTCATTTACATCATCTATCTTTTCCTCAAACATTCCTACTGATTACTAACGAACAACAAAAAATCATAAAGTACAATATACTTCTTCCTAATAACCAGAACCAGGAGCATACGATCGCAACCATTTCTGGGAGGAAAAGTTCAAGACAAATAATTTTAAAAGGAAAAAAATGTACAATTAATATGCTGTCAGTAACCTAAAAGCTTACATTACCTCTTCGGGATCAGTCTCAAACTCTACATTTAAGAGCATAAACATATTTACTGTCCTATAAATTTTTCCCCCTACAAACTCAATTATCCCCACCATTGACAAAAGAACAATCTTCTTTTAAAAGTTCCTACAAAGTATGAACAGAAACTTTTTTTACTTTTATAATAATGTACAAAACAATATCAAAATATTATGAAACACCAGTATCCCATCCTCTGCCCTTACAAAGAAAAGGTAACACGATAAGAAACTGAGGAGGCAAATTCTCAAATAAAAAATATAAAGGATTCATGGGATAAATAGCTGAAAGGAATAAAAATTTAGTAACAGGCTAAAAGCAATAGAAATTCTAATCTACACTCACAACTCTTACCCTTGACAGCACAGAACAGAATACCCTGCCTTACACATTTTGAAATTGCAATTTTAAAACGCTAAATCCAAAGACAAAGCCACCCAGGGGAAAATAACAATTGCGCAACAGATCAACAGCTCCAACTTGTCCCTTGGCCTCAGCGCGGCGAGGTTTGCACGCTATAAAGCAGGAAAGGGCCAACCGAGGGCCGCCGTGACAGCCAACCGGCCACTGTCACTGAGGCCAAGGCCACGAATGCTAGGATCCACAGAGAGGCACCGCGCCCCGAACAAGAAATCCCGGTCACTGCCCACTCAAACCTCACAGTCCGCGGACTAGCCCTCACGTTCTGCTGCGGTGCAAGGGGCCAACCCTGGGTTCCCAGGCCAAACCTCTCCCCTGACCCAAAAGAGCGCGCAGAAACGCGCGCGGCACCCTTCCCGGCCGCCGGCCGCACGTCGAGGGATTCCAGCGCGCAGGGCACTTCGTGACTCCCCCCCACCTCCGGGGATTGGGTTTTCTAGATCAAAGCTTCCAACGCGTGATCCCGTGGATCCACTGGTTAGGTTACTTGGCAAAGTAGCGCCCACAGACGGCCCAGCGGGGTGAGTGCGCGGTGCCACAGCCCGTACCCGCCTAAGTGGTGGGGCCCGGGGGTGGAGGGACGCGGCGGGAGAGGAGGGGCTCCAGGCCTAGGCCAGCAGGAGACCTCAGCTCCCCCGAGAGCGGCCCCGTGACTAGGCACATTTTTGCCGGCTCCGAGTCTGGGGAGCCGCGCAGCCCCGGAAAGGGCCGGGCCGCGCCGGCTCAGACTGCCAGCGTCCGCCCCCTCCTGCCCCGCAGCCTCTTGGGCCGCTCAAACTCGAGGACCAGGCCAGGGTTCGGGGTCCCAGCTTCGAGAGCCAGGGAGCGGACATAGACGCTTCCTCTCCCCACACACGCTGGCACAGCCCCCGAACCTCTCTCCACACTTCCACCCAGCCATCCTCAGGGGCCGCAGGTACGTTGACGGTCTGACCGTCCGGAGACGTCCCCACACCCTTCACTGCCTCAAGGGTCGCGCATCGGCTCCAGTGTCCGGCCGCTGCAGTCCAGGCTCTGGCTGTCCCCCCCAAGCCGTGGTTCCCTCGCGTCCCAACCCCAGTCCCGACACCAACGTGGAGCCCCGGGGCCAGGGAGCACCTGCTGGGACGGCAGTCCTGGCGGCGGCAACTCCATGTCCATCATGCTGAGCTGGAGACTGCGTTGGGGCTCCTCGACGGCGACCCTGTCCCGGCTGCCAAAGCGCGGCGCGGACAGGGCAGCACTGGCGGCAGCGGCAGCTCCTGGGGCCCCTGGCACTCCCCGTTCGGCTACTGGTCCCGAGTTGCCGGCCAGCCCTCTGGCCCGCTCCGCCTCCCGCCCCCTGAGGGCGGGGCAAGATCCCGGGCCCTTCCTTCCCCCGCGGCCGAAAATCCCCCAACCCCGCCCCGGCTGACGCAAGAAGCTCGGTGTCCGGGGGCGCGAAGGGGCGGCGGGCTGGGGTCCTTTGGAGCGGCCTGAGGAGAGGTAGTGTTCGACCCCGGGTCCCCGCGCTCAATTTGCCCTTCCCCGCATAGAAGGGCGGCCCTCTTGCCCGAGAGATTAAGAGTTGTTTGACCAAGGTGGCTTGGGCTCTGGCATGAAACAGTTTAAACAGTTGGAACAAACACTCCCGGAGCCCCTGTAAAGGCGCCGGTATCGGAGCTGCGCCTCTCTGATTTGGAGTTGCAGAACCTTGCCCGTTTTATCTCACCCCACCGCCCAAATGTGGCGCCAGCCCAGAGGCGGGGGCCGAGGATTTGGACCGCGGCGGTGCGTACCGCCAACTGCCCTCTGGCCCTCGGTCCCCTCCGGAGCTGGAGCCAGAGCCCTGCCCAGGGGAGGTGTGGGCCACGCTGCGAGCTCGTGCTCGCTGTCACCCTGAACGCCCTCGATTTACTCCCTAGTGCTCGCACTCTCTGAGCTCTGGTCGCCGAAGGCAAACGAAGGGTGTTTGGGTGGGTCAGGGTTGCCCACCACGAGCTGAGCGGGAACGCGAAGACCTTTCTCTTCCCTCCAAAGCACGCACAAACCACAGATGGCGTTCTTCAACAGGACAACACGCCAAAATTTTAGAAATTTTCAAGTACTCGCGATATAGTTAAAAAAATATAAAGTTGTAAAATGATTGAGGGGCTGGGGTTGTAGCTCAGTGGCAGAGTGCTTGCCTAGCATGGGTGAGGAACTGGGTGGAAGCTTTAACATCACATAAAATAAAGGCATGCTGTTCACCTACAACTACAATTTTTTTTAAATGATTGATATAGTATAGACCTGTTTTGTAAAAACCTGTGCCTAGGGATGAAGAATGGTAATTTATGTATAAATAGTTGTAAAATAATGAATTATTTTTCTTTCTCTTTGCTTTAAATGTGTTTTTCTACTGTGAATCTGTATTACGTCTTTACATTTAAAACATTTAAAAATTAATCATTGCCTATAGATAACAAAGTATTTGAAAACAAGAATAGTGTGAACTCCTACAAGTTTTAAAAGAGGCTAGATGGTTTGGGCTCTTTTCTCTTACACATCAACACACGAACTCTGGAGCAAGCCTACTTTGCAGTTTCTAGCTTCTCGGAATTATTTAAAACCAGGTGAAGCAGATAGTACCAACAGTGGTTTTACTATTTCATTCAAAAACCTGACTGTAGCAGATCAACGCCCGCCCTGCGCCCGCCCCGCCCCCTAGTCCCCCCCCCCCAAAAAAAAAGAACCCTGCAAGAGCTTACTTTCCCTTGGTTGCATAATTTGACACGCCCAGCAATTACATGTAGGTTTACATGTTCAAATATTCTTTTAGATAAGTGAAGTGTAATTACTTGTAATTGAAGCAGGCTTCTCCAACTTGAATTAAACCTCAGCTGTTGGGTTAAAAATCCTGCAAAATGATCCCCACACTGAAAACAAGTTTGGGAGAAATTATTTACAAAAACCTCATACGAAGATGGCAGACATCATAGTAAAATTTTGGGGTCAAAGGAAACAACAGTACATTGTTAACTATTCAGGTCACTTATTAAAACTACTACATCGGAGATGGTGGACAGCTAACCAGGAGGTAGGAGATGCTCAGTGGCTATCCTGAAGGCATTCATAAAGTCTTTGGTACTTCCTTGTTAAGCAACATTTCCACTGAGTTTAGACTGAATGAAATAACCATTACCTTTACAAAACTACAATTTGCTGGGAGTATGTTATTTCAGGCACCTGTAGAGTACATATTTTCAAAGGGAGGAGAGGAATATGATAAGTTTGAACATGCCAAAGAAAAAAATAAAACACGAAAATCTGTTTGACATTGAATGGTGGTTCAGCTCTAGAAAAGGAAATCTGAGTGTCAGACCACCCATGCCAAGGAGGTTCCCAGTCTTTGAAAATACTGAAATACACTTGTCCTCTTGTCTCCTCAAAGAGGGCCAAGGAGAACCCCGGCCCTCCTTGCACTCTGTGCTATGGGGGCACAGATAACTACATGTTGAGAAGCACCAGGGGAGCAAGAAAAAAGAGGTTCTTTTTTTTCTCTCCTTTTCTGGTATCCATGAGAGCCAATATACTGCCAAGCTCTTAATTACATGAGAGTGCGCATAGGTGTGTGTGTGTGTGTGTGTGTGTGTGTGGTGTTGGGATCCAACCCAGAACCTCTGCATGCTAAGCAAGCATTCTACCACTGAGCTACACCCCTAGTCCTACTATTTTTCCCCCAATTGGTATCACATTCTACTGATCCCTGTACATTTTCATTAATTCTTTACTGTCTTTGAAAAGACAGACAGCTCTCCACACATGCTTGAGAAGTGTCAAAACTGTGATACCTTGCCCCCAAATCTCACAAAAGGTAAGCATCAAGAAGGAAGCCTTCTGAGTGCACAAAGTTTGGATAATGGTGATGCAGTGACCCATTGTTCCACCTGCTTCTCTTGCTCTCCTCTGTCAAGTTCCGAGACCCAAGAAAGAACCAAGGCTGCTGCTTCTATCATTCCTCCTCAGTTATACCCCTTGTTGGAACCAAAAAATATTCATACTCTCTTGGAATTATAATTGAAATTTTACTTCATACAGCATATTGGGAAGTAAATTTCCAAAAATGATACCCAAAAAAACGACCCCTCCCAATACTGAAGCACATGAGTAGTACCCCTACGTTGAATCAAGGATGGCCCTGGGGTTTGCTTTAAGTTATTGGAGGCCAGGAGTGCCACTATGCCAGGTCCCAGCCTAAGCCTGAATAAAGCCTGATAGCTTTCAATTTTATACTCTTGGAATTTAGTCATCATGTTAGAAATCTGACTACCTTTATGAAGGAGAAGCCACACAGGATGAAACTCCCAGTGGAGAGAGAGGCTATGTGAACGCAAGGACCAGATATTTGAATGTCTTGGACTTTCTTTTTTTCATATATATATAGTAGTTGGACACCATACCTTTATTTTACTTATTTTTATGTGGTGCTGAGGATTGAACCCAACACCTTGCATGTGCTAGGTGAGTGCTCTACTGCCGACCCACAACCCCACACACACTCCCCACCCACCACCTGCATCTTGGACTTTCTAGCCCACCTAGTCGGGAAACAGAACTCCAGTCCAGCTAATGTCAGACTGCAACCACATATGAGAAACTGCAAGCAGTGGAAGACTGGCTGAGCCCAATCTACCCAAAGAACTGTGCAGGAGTATAATAAATTGTTTTGAGATGGCTTACTTCATAGCATTAGATAACAAAAGTAGTAAATATTGAATAGCAAAAGCAGGATGTCTCCAGCCTGCTTTATATTTGTTAAGCATTACTGTGAGCATGTTTAAAGATGATTTAATAACATCTCAGATCAGTAGAAAAGAATTGACTTCCCTTGCAATGAGGATGTTGTCTTTCCCATAATACATACTTTTTGCTACATACAAAGCAAATGATCTCATCACACCACACATCAGTTTTATACCATTAGATAGGTGATGGTGAGATATTCTCCTTATTAAAATACTCTTAAAGAATACAGACATTCCATCAATTAAGTAGATTTTTTATATAAATGCATATTAAGGTTCTGACCCTGATATGACTTCATTTACACCAGTTATATAACATTCTTGATGACTATCTGCTGAGGGAATTTGAACTTCAGGAGAAAACTGCCCATTGAATAAACTGAACTCCAGTATAGTAGAGTCCAAAGTAATTTATGTGTAAACTTTGCACACCTCACTATGCAAACTACAGCTATAAAGAGCTGCATATCTACAAAGCCAGTTTTAACTGGTGTAGTTTCCTGTTCATAATAGAAACAGTGCCCTTCAGGAACTGCAATGCAGTGAGTAAAGGAAAAAAGAAATGGAGGTTTAAAAGAGTTATTTTGAATTATGTGTGTTGATATAATATAAATATTTTTGCATAAGAAAAATGCTGTCTGTATCCCCAAGTGGTAATAAAAAAGTATAAATATTTTTGCATAAGAAAAATGCTGTCTGTACCACAAGTGGTAATTATTTATTAATCTAATTAGTTATAAATTGATAATTTTTTGCCTGTCTGTATTTTACTAAATAAACATGTATTATTTTAAACATCACCAGCAGCAGCAGCATCATGGAGATAAGGTGAAGGGGTGGGGAAGGAATACTTGTCTTTCCCCCCAAACCACTGGATCTATTTTTTTTCAAATTGAATTTCATTCACATGCTTTGCAGATCTTTCCATCTTATATTTATTAGAGTGGAGCCTAGAGATTTCATCCACACCTTTAATTTTAGTTATGTTAAGGGTATGAAAATTCTTTCCTCTTCCAATTTACTGCCATTATATGCAAAGTTTCACTCAGATTAGGAGTTCCCAGACAAAGAAGAAATTTTATGAGTAGAAACTAAGAACTGCAGCTTCATAATTATATGCAAAGTTTTCCATATATAACACTGCCATTATAGGGAGAATAAACAAAACATAGAAAAATGCTTAGGTATAGAACTATGTCTGATGATTTGTGAATATTAGTGTTGGGAGTAGAATATTAAATATTTTTCACTTTCATCTTTGTATTTTTCTTAATTGTTTAAATCTTTTACAGAAAGTACTTTTAAATTAGTGGGAAAAGGGACTGGAGTGTGGCTCAATTGTGAATCCACACACTTGTCTAGCATGTGTGAGGATCTACCTTCAATCCTCAGCACTCCCCCCTTCCGCGCACATAAAAGAATTAAGGGGAAGAAAAACTTCATTTGGAACAAACAAAAAGCAGAATGCAATGAATGGGATCCTAATTAGAATAAGATATATCCCATGCTTGTACAAATATATCAAAATAGATTCTACTGTCATGTAGAAAGAACCAACTAAATTTAATTGGTTCTAAAAAAACATTAAAAATAAATAAATTCTAAACAAAATTGCAATGAACAAAAGAGCAAAACAGGGCTGGGGTTGTGGCTCAGTGGTAGAGTGCTTGCTTTGCAGATGTGAGGCACTGGGTTTAACTCTCAGCACTGCATATAAATAAATGATTAAAATAAATGTCCATCAACAACTAAAAAAAGTTTAAAAAACAAAAAAAAGCAAAAACATCCTCATAAACCAGCCTTGCAGACAAAGTTTATAACATGCTTGAAGGCTGAGAAGTGAAAAGAGAAATAAGATTCACCAAGATATTTATCATCTACAATTAATTTTTTTATTTCCATGGACTTTTGATTTGCCTTTTGAATAATGTTAGAATCAAAAGGAAACTTAAGATTTCTGACCCAAATATGGCAAATAATTTTTGTTTGGATTGATAACTCTGATCTATAGGTAGTAGCTGCCTACGAGGCTTTGCTGAGAAGTATTCAGAAGCAGTTTCCCAATTTGGTAGAAAATGTCAATGTTTGAATAACAATGTCTACCATGGGCACAGAGTTACAGGATTGTACAGGATTGGTGGCACTTATCGGGTATTTTTCCTCCCTACTCTAATCTAAGCTACTATTTCTTAATTTGAGGGAACTGAGGGGTCAAGTGGTTACTAATGGTAACAGAACTAGCTATTGCTGGAACCAGAAGTAGAATAATGTTTCCTGACTCCTAGTTTTACATTCTTCTTACACAACAAATTGAATTGGACTTTTGCAGATAAATCTGATATCAAGACATACCTAAAGTGTAAATTGGCACATTGGTTTTGAAAGGGATTAATAATCCAATTTATTAACAATAATTATTATTTTTGTGTATATTTCATATTCCCTGCAAATCAAAGTGATGTAATTTGGTCCAATATTATAAATCAGATAGTGACAAAACAATAAAATGGCTTGCTTAAAGCTCAAGAAAATTATTATCTGAAAATCACTGGATCCAAAGCCCAGGTTAGTCCATTCCATGTCAGGTATCATTAGATAGTCTCTTGGCTTGTGCTGTATTTGCAGAGAGTACTTGTAGCAAAGCTCCCTAAAGATTACATTTTTCCACATTCTGTTTAATTAATTCCCTGTGGACAGAATGATAATGTATTTTTCACTAGAGAGAAAACTTGCAAACAAATACAAGAACAGGATTTCTGAATTTAAAAACTTCCAAATGAATGCTGGGAGGGTTGTTTGCAACCTGAGCCCCTTCACTTAATGGCAGGGATTCTATTTTTATCTTTTAATGAAAAGGTCTAATAATAAGGCATACAATATACTGACAAGACTATAAGCTATTGCAACCCTTGCAATTCTTCCAATAGATTAAATTCCTCTAGTTGTGTGCTTCTAAAAAGCCTAACCTACAGGTTAACTTTAATGTCAGTTTAGAGTTATCCCTCACTTCAGGGAGGACTCAGGCAACTATTCATCACATTTTCTTTCTCCTGATGAAAGATAGAATATTTCAATTTCAGGAGTTCATAAACTTTAAAAATTTGTATTGAATAATATATTGATTTACTTGCCTTTTTTTCTGCTAACACTTATTATATGCTTACTCTGTATCCCAACCTTAATTTTCAGATTTTTACTTCTCTATGACATATTAGGTCTTTGAATAGCAACAACAACCAAAACAAATACAACAAATATTTATTGATTGCTGGGACTTGTGTGTTTCGGATCATGTGTTTTGCATAAGTTTGTTCATTTAATTGTTTCAGAAAACCAAAGGTCCAGGTACATTATTACCCCCACCTTCGAAATGAGAAAACTGAGGTCCAAATATACTAGATAATTTATCTGTGGGCAAGCCAGTGATACGTAGCTGAACAGTCACTGACTTTAAAGTTCTTAAAAATGTGCCATGTCTAAGGTATGTTTCCAAAAAAATACAAGGTTAATTAGAATATTTGGGCAGAAGTATTTAAAATAGTGCCTCCCCTCCAAATCCAGACATTTTATTATTCATTTAAAAAAAACAATAGTTGAATACTTAGGGGTACTATGTTGGAGATTCAATGAAGACCAAGTTGAGCTAAATACACATTCTGTTTTCAAGGTCCTTACAGTCCAGTAATAAAACATCATAATGGACTATCTTAAGGAAGTAACAAAGATGAAGACAGTTGATCTATTCAGCATATTGGCAGAGGACTAGAGTTTTCTCTTTTTAAGCTTTTATGCAAAATTGACACAATTTTCTTTTTCTTTTATTACTTTTTCTTATATTTCTTTCTTTCTTTCTCTTTGGTGCTGGGGATTGAAACCAGTGCTTCACACTTACTAGGCAAATTTTCTTTAAGGAAACAGAAAAAAAATCCCAGATTTTTTGAGGTATAAGTGACATACAATAAATGACACATATTTAAAGTATAGAGTTTCATAAGTTCACATACACACATTCATGAAGCCATCACCAAAATCAAGATAATGCATAAATTCATCATGCTGGAAGTTTGCTTTTGCCTCAATTTTAATTCCGCTTCTAGGAAGAAGAACCTTGCTTCCTATCACCAGACAACTATTGATCTACTTTCTGTAACTACGAATTGTTTGATATTCTAATCATGAATGGAATCTTATAATAAAGACTCTTTTATCAGGCTTCTTTCATTCAGCATAATAGAGATTTATCTACTCTCTCTCTCTCTCTCTCTCTCTCTCTCTATATATATATATATATATATATATATATATATCAATATTTCATTCCTCTTCGTTAAATAGTATTACATTGTGTGAATGAATCAGAACTTGTTTATTCGTGCACTTGTTGATGGACACTTAATTGTTGCCATTTTCTAGCTATTACAAGTAATGCTTTCAACATTCATGTACAGGTCTCTTTTGCGCACGCTCTCTCTCTCTCTCTCCTTTCTCTCTCTGTGTTGAGGGCGGTAGTGGGGATTTAACCCAGGGATGCTGTATCCCCACTCCTTTTATATTTTTTTATTTTGAGTCAGGGTCTTATGGCTGGTCTCAAACTTGTGATCTTCCTGCATCAGCCTCTTGAGTAACTGGGATTACAGGCATGCACCACCCATGTACATATGAACAAACATTTCTTTTCTCTTTGAAGTAAATGGCTAGGTCATGTGATAAGCATATGTTTGACTGTATGAGAATTTGCCAGACCTTTTTCCTAAGTTGGTTATAACATTTAACATTCCCATCAACAGTCTATTGGAGTTCAAGATCCTCCCCAACATTTCTAAAACAAGCTGGCATAGTTGTTTCAATTATATATACATATACACGCACACACATATATCTCCAATATTATACAGATTCTAATTACATATATACATACATATACACATATACATAGATAATTGTGGCTTTAATTTGCATTTTCCTAATGACTAAGGATGCTGGTTATCTTTTTATGGCACCATGATTTTAATGTATAATGTAATATTTTCTATACATTGTCTGAGAGGAGAAGTTGTATCTCTACAATAAGCTTGACTGTTAACAACTTTGCTATTAGATAATCAAAGAGGAATTATGGTAAGAAAATATCATTAGCTAATGGTAAGATGACAAAATATTCAGAAAATATAAAATATGCAGCTTCATGAAAATTTGAGTTCTTAAAAACAGAAACTATAAAATACTAAGTTTTTGTTTTCAACTGGTACCTCAGAATTTCCTCTGCAGCTGGGGAGTGTAATTCAGTGGTATAGCATGTGCTAGCATGTTCTGAGTCTTAGGTTCAATCCTTAGCAAGAAAAAAATAAAAAGAATTTCCTCTGCTACCATGCACTGATCCCATTCATGTTTCCCGGACTGCACTGAGAAGCAAAAGCCATTACCTGTTTCTTTTTCTTCCTCAATTGTTCTTCCTTTGAAATCCTAGTTGTTACTATAAACATTTTAAATTAAATTGTCCAAAATCATCTATAAATACCCTGATGAGTTCATTGCAGTAGGTGTTTTGTGACAATACTGATTCATAAGGTGGAAGAAATTTGGTTTTGGTTTTTGTTTTGTTTCACTAAAGACTTTTCCATAAAGGAACATTATAGAAATAGTTCTTGCTGAAGCTTAAATCCTATAGCCTCCTGGAGTTAAGTACTGCATTGGCAGCAGCAGTAAATATGTCTTTTCAATTGCTTATTCCAATTGGAAGGTCAGATAATACCAACACTTGATCTTATTATCAATTCATTTAAAAAAAAATTATGTGTACTATGTGAAGTGTCTCTTGTGAAATGAGTTTATTGAGCACTGACTATATACAAAGCTCTACTTCCAGATACTTTATATATGTCATTACCAATCTTTACAATAACCATTTTATAGGTGATAAAGTCTAGTTCACTGACTCAGGAACTTGGCCAAAGTTACATAGCGCCATGTTTCAGTAACTTAGCTAAGGTTCCATGGCAGAACGCATGTGAAATCCTGGCTTTAGCTCATTGCAGAAACCTTTGCTCTTTTCACTGGACAAAACTAGGCCACAAAATACCTCCCAATGGTTTGTGAATAATTAAACATTGTAGGAATCATGATCTACACTATAATTTTTGTCACTGACCTCACTTAAGTATATGACATAATTTGAAGGGTGAAGCATAATTTTATGCTACTGGGATATAATAAAGCTATATAAACTATGCTATAATTTTCATATTTAATTGAAGATATCCATATGTTTATTTTTCTTTACCTTTTCTGCAAATGGCATCTTTGTATTTTTTGTGGTTGTAAGTGGTTCTAAGCATAGTAAGGGGAGACCTACCAGAGACCAGAGAAAATGATATTAGAAAAGCTTGAGGCAAATGCTTTCTTTTTTCCACCTTGCTGCTTACCATTAACCCTCTACCATTGACTGAATCTGTAAATGCATAAAGGAGAAATTATAAGGGCCCCAAGAAACATGTGACCTATATATTATTGCTAGTAGTTCATGGGTGAATTTAAAGAATATTACTCTTAAGGAACATGATTCAAATTTTATGGTCTGATTCCATGGTCCAAGGTTTTCATAGTTAACTGCCAATCAGTACTAGATTGAATCATGGGACCTTACTCAAATTATTATTATTATTATTATTTTACTATAGATCACCTTCATAATTTAAAAAAGTTGTACCCTTCTCTAAGAGAGTTATGCATTCTTCATTCACTGAAGAGTGAATACATTGCTTCCCAGAGGCTTAAATAGAAGAGAGTGTGTCATGAGGACAGCTACAATAATATGTCTGAAAGTAGAAAGGCAAGGTAACTTTTTAAAAAAATAATTAATGTAAAAATACTGCAATATCTTTAAAGATAAAAGACTTGAAATGGATAGTCAAAAGACATACAGCAAAGCAGTTCAAACAAAAGGTAAGCTTATAGGAAGGTTTGAAGATGAAAAACCAAAGAAATACAATGAGAAAAAACAGTAACTTCACCTATACATTGATCCTATTAAAGCAAGGAATAAAACTTAGTTACCATTGTCGTCTTGGTTTTCATGATCCTCAGAAAAACAGGTTGTGTTTGCAGAAATACATTGTTTACACTTAGTTTGATTATCTCCAAGAAATTTTCTGTGAAGTAATTGAGTTTGTTTTAATCAAATGACCATCACATACTCCTACCATATTAATACAAATTATAGTTTCTCTAGCCTACATTTTGACAAGTCCTGCTGTGTATTAGTGTATGGGGGTTGTAAGCCTTAGAGATGGGCAGATCTGGGTACAGTTATTTACTAGCTCCAAGTACATCACACAACCTAGGAAAGTTGTTTACCCTCATTCTTCCTAGTCCAAGGGTCATTGTGAGGCTAACTGGTATAGTGTATTTAAAGTTACTTATGAAGATGAGGAGTAATTAGAGCCTTTGAATCAATTATCTAAAAAACTGTGAATAATGCTGATATAATAATGGGCAATCTACGAATACAAAATATTTAGTTATTTTTATAAATCCATATTTGACATAATGAAAAGAAATACTGGTCTGAACTTGAGACACCGAGAGATTCTTCAAGATAAAAATAAAGGAGTTGGCTTAGACTTCAGCTCCTTAAGAGCTAGAGAGTGTATTTGTCTTCTCAGTCCTATTACTTTTAACTTTATCTATGCAGAGACACTCCATAAACAATAAAGTTTAATTAGTTGACAGAATGATTGCTTGAGTAAATGTGCTGATTTCTAAGGTTTCTTTTAACATCAACACTCTGCTATGAGATGATGGGTGATTGTTTTGTTGTGCTTCATTAAGACACATGTATGAAAATATCAAGTACTGGTTTAGCAAGAGACTTTGGTATTTATATTGAAAAGGGGAGGCTGAATATTTCTTCTTGTATATCTTTTTGTTGATAAATATTTTTAACGCTCATTTTCTACCTACTGAGGAATTTTCCAACTTGCAGGAACTTGACCAGAGGAAGATCTCTGTAATGTAACTCATGGAATATAAGGCTCCATTTAAAAAAATATTTTTAATAATGGCAGTGGAAAACAAGGAATAATTCTTTATGTTTGTAACTAAGGAGCCTTGCTGGCTGAATTCTGTGGTACTACTGCCAATAATTAGCAGACAGCATAAACATTTTCATTTGTTGGAATGCTAATGTCTTAATTTCAAATCTACAAAATACTTAACCCATTAGAGCTAATGACCTCTACAATTCACTTTCAAACTGCTACATAATTCAGAATTATTTTCCTATTCCAACTTTACATAAAATTAAACCCATTCAATATAGACATATAGACAATGTAGACAGGATATGTTATATAAGCTTAGTGACTCACTCTAAGCCTGAGGAAGATCATTTATCTCAGCTTCTTGTCTTTAAGTGTATTTGTCAATGCCAGAACATGATTTTAGGGACCCAGAAAACAGTACATTCTCTGCCTAATAATTTTAATGTTAAAGTTCTTATCTGCTTTTCAATGATTAAATCCCTTAAGGTATATAGCAGACTATTGGCATTGATTTTCTTGAGTGGTAGATTTAGGGTTATGGGACATTACTTCCTACCTTATATATTAGTGTATTACTTGATTATTTAATATGACTTTTTATACATTTAATATTTTAATAATAATACTTACTGTTATGGTTTGGATATGTGGTATCCCTCAAAAGCTCATGTGTGAGACAATGCAAGAAACTTCAGAGGTGAAATGATTAGGTTATAAGAGGTATAACCTAATCAATGGCCTAATCCACTGATTATCTGAAAATAACTGTAGGCAAGAAAGAATGTATCTGGAGGAGGTAGGTCATTGAGGCTGCCTTTGGGGTTTATACTTTGTCCCTGGTGAGTGAAGTGCCATCTCCACCCCCCGCCCCCCTTTCTCTCTCCTTCTTGGTACCAGGTCCTGAGCTGCTTTCCTTTGCCATACTATCTGCCATGATGTTCTGCCTCACTGTGGTCCCTGAGCTAATGGAGTTCACTGTCTATGGATTGAGACCACTGAAACTGTGAGCATCAAATAAATTTTTCCTTCTATAAAATTGTTCTTGTCAGATTTTTTTGTTCACAGTGGTGAAAAAGCTAAAATACATATTATTCAAACATTTTAAAAACATAAAAGGTAAAAAAAATTAAGAAAGTGGAGATGCTATCTGGATTTTACCATTACAAATTGTATACATGTATCAAATTATCAAACTGTACCAATAAATATATATAATTACAATAATAATTAATAAATTAAAAAGTCTCTCTCTACACTATTTTCCATTCATAGGTCTCCTCTGTTTTCTTCCCCTAATTCACTATTACTGAGTTCTTGGAGTCATTTCAGACAAATACATATAGAAAATACTAATATATATTCTATTTTTTCCTTTTACACATAAAAGGTACCACATAATATATATTTCTCTACACCTTGTATTTTTCATTAAAAATATCTTGGAGATTTTTCTATATCAATACGGTACATAGTATATTCTCATTCTCTTCCTATGCAAATTTTTTAAGGCCACATAATATTCTACTGCATGGATGAATCACTATTTATTTAACTCATTTCATATTAATAAACATTGGGTTGTTTCCACTCTTGCTATTGCAAGTAATGCTGCAATGAATAACCTTGTACCTAGGTCAGTTTTTAATTTTTAATTTTATTTATTTATTTATTTATTTTTCTTTCAAAGAGAGAGTGAGAGAGGGAAAGAGAGAAAGAGAGATAATTTTTAATATTTATTATTTTTTAGTTCTCGGCGGACACAACATCTTTGTTTGTATGTGGTGCTGAGAATCGAACCCGGGCCGCACGCATGCCAGGCGAGCGCGCTACCGCTTGAGCCACATCCCCAGCCCTTAATTTTATTTTTAACAGATAATAATCACATATATTTATGGGTATAATGTGATATCACAATACATGTATACATTGTGGAATTATTTAATCCAGCTGCTTACCAGGGTATTGTATGTGTCAAGTACATTCATTCGATATATTAATTT
Source organism: Spermophilus citellus (assembly GCF_964194105.1). Taxonomy (NCBI): domain Eukaryota; kingdom Metazoa; phylum Chordata; class Mammalia; order Rodentia; family Sciuridae; genus Spermophilus; species Spermophilus citellus. The sequence continues at coordinate 80,321,467 of NC_138192.1, forward strand.
AAAAAGGGTTTGTGGGTCAAAGATAGGTACACTTATCAGATTGACAGATCTTGCCAAATTGTCCTGTTAAAGTTTTACCCATTTATAAATTTATAAGATAAACTATCAAACTTTTAAATTTTGGAAAATATAAATGACCACCTTCATATTCATTGTCTATTTTTCTTTTTGGTTTTTGGGTTTTTAAATCTTACATATTTCTGGTAATGCTTTGTATATAAAAGATATTAATATATGTGATATGAGTTGAAAGTACTTTTCCCAGTTTGTTATTTATCTTCTGATTTTTATTATGGTGAAGTTTCTTTTTTCTTTTTCTCTCTTTCTCCTTTGTTTTCCCCCACAAGAAATATTTTCGATTTTGAGTCACAATTATAAGAACTTTCCAGGTTATTAAGAAATTTTCTCATAGTTTTCTTCTACTAATTTTAGTTATTTAGTTTTTGTATTTAAAGGTATGATGTCTTCGTAATTTAGTATACAGTATAAAGCATACATCCAGTTTTATTCCAGATGGCTACCCAGTTACACCTGTACCAAGTCTTTAATAGTCCTCTGTTATACCTGGTAATTTACAATGTCACTTTTTTCAAATCCTGTATGCATCTGGGTCTACAATTTCATCTGTTTTGTTGATCTCTGTGGACATTTATGGGCCAGTTCTACATTGTTTTAATTACTGAGGCTTTTTTTTTTTTTTGTACTGGGGATTGAACCCAGGAATGCTTTACCATTGAGTCACATCTCAGCCATTTTTATATTTTATTTTGAGACAGAGTCTTGCAAAGTTGCTGAGGGCCTCACTAAATTGCTGAGTCTAGCCTCAAATTTGTGATCTTCCTACCTAAGCCTCTGGAGTTGCTGGAATTATAGGCATGTCCCCTCTTGAGACTTTTTATTGTGTTTTAATTTCTGATAGGACTAAGAAGTCCACTTTCTCCCACACAGACATATATATTTCTCTCCTTTTCAGACATTTCCTGGGTATTCTTCCTCTGACCTCAATATATATTTGAGAATTATCAAGTTTAAAAGGAAAATAAATTGATTTTTTAAAAAATTGGGATTGAGGGCTAGGATTGTGGCTCAGCGGTAGAGCACTCGCCTAGCACATGCGGGGCCCTGGGTTCGATCCTCAGCACCACATAAAAATAAATAAAACAAAGGTATTGTGTCTGACTACAACAAAAAAAAATATTAAAAAATTGAGATTGAGTAAAAATATTAAATCAACTTAAAGATGTGATTTTTAATAATTAAAAAATTTCAGACCTGGTATGTCTTTCTGCTCATTCAAAAATTATTTGAATTCTGGGGTGTTTGTTTTAAAGTTTTCTTTTCTTTCTTTCCTTTTTTTTTTAAATAAATGTCCTACCTCTTAAGTTTAGGTGGACACAATATCTTTATTTTACATTTATGTGGTGCTGAGGATTGAACCCAGTGCCTCATGTATGCTAGGCAAGCATTCTACCACTGAGCCACAACTCCAGCCCCAGTTTTAAAGTTTTCTACATACAGAGCTGGTACATATTTTGTTCAATTTATTTCTAAGTATTTTCCTTTTTTTTTTCTTGCTACATTAGATAAGGTCCTTCATCTTTTTATCTTCCAGGAGGTTATTGTTTGTATATATGAGATTTATCAGTTTCTCTATATTAATTTTGTATCTTTTTATTTTACTGAATTGTCTTATTATGATAATTTTCCAGTTGAGTCTTGGGTTGAAAAAACATAGTCATATCATCTGTAAATAACAGAAGTATTTTTCTTCCTTTCCCACTTTGTACTTAAAGTCTTTTTCTTCTCCTCCTTCTCCTCCTCCTTCTCCCTCCTCCTACTCTTCCTTCTTCTTCTCCTTCACATTGAACCCATGGATTTGTGCATGCTAAGTATGGCTCTACCGCTGAGCTCCACCCCCAGTTCCATTGAAGTTTTTATCGTGTCTTGTTATGATTTCTAGGACATTCAGTAAAATTTTACTAATAATAGTGACAGTGAGCACTCTTGTCTTATTTCCAACTTCAGTCTGTAGCATTTCTCCATCAAGCAGAACTCTGGCTAAGTGTGTTTTATCATGTTAAAGAAGTATTCATCTGTTCCTATTGAGTGCTTGCTATCAGGTCGTTGAAATTATGAACATTTTAAATAAATACGCTCAACAATATTCTATTATTTTGACCTTTCTGTCCTCTGGCCCTTCAATCCCTTGTTCATGTCTCCAACAGCTGGTCCTAACCAGAAACCAGAGGGAAAGGGAGTTCCTAATAGTCAGCTTCCTAGAGCCCAGGGTAGGATAGGGAAGGATAAAGGAGTAGATCTGGAGGCACAGACAGAATATATCCAGTATAGATGCCAGTAACAGAAAACAAGACAACCTCTCTCTTCATTAATTGAAAACAAAAAGATTGTTATGGGTGGCAAAAGTAATCTTCTTGAAGTTAATGGCATTACTTTTGTTTATTGGGGAAAAAATGAAAGAAAATTATATGATCTTGAACATTTTTGCATAGCAACTTGCCGGTATCAGCATTTTTCTGATCTGATGTCAGCAGGCCTAAATTGCATTTCCTGAGCCTGAACTCCCTTTTAGGATTGAGCGTCTTGAACATAATTTCTCCTCTATTTATTACCTTATTTTAAAAACCTTTTCACTCTTTCCTCAGACCTAAAAATTATGTTTTAGTGGGATGGATATCACATGGCTCAATTTTCAGCCCAGGAACCAGACACTATATCTTCTGGGAAGGATCCAGCAGAACACACCCACTTCCCTGGCACTTTGGCCAGTCTCCAAGAGTGATCCTTTCAGTCCTGCCTCAGATGCCCCCTTGCATCAACACACCTGGTTTTGGGGGTAGTGATTTCACCTGATGTTACCACTTGATGCTTTCCCTGATAGGCTCATTCTTTTTCTGCCAGAAGTTTGGAAACTGTTCCAAACTCCATAGCAATCCTGGCTCTCTATTCGTAGATTACATTTTTGGGAGATATCATGGATTACAGAGAGGTTAGCAGACAAAATACAGAACCCTCAGTTACATTTTAATTTCAGATAAACAACAATATGGTGTTTCCATGTGCCATATAAGTCAAATAAGATAAACAAACGGTTGTTTATCTGAAACTTGAAGTTGACGGGTCCTCTTGTATTTTTCTTTGCTAAATTTGTCAATCCCTGTCATAAAGCACTTCCCAAAATAATCCTCTACTATGCTCCTTGCAGCTACCTCCCTTTCCCCCAACTCCAAAATTTCTCCCCCAGAATTAATTTCAGAAAAGTTTAAAGTTTTTTTTTTTTTTTTTTTTTTTTTTTTTTTTTTTTAGAGAGAGAGAGAGAGAGAGAGAATTTTTCTAATATTTAATTTTTAGTTTTTGGCAGACACAACATCTTTGTATGTGGTGCTGAGGATCGAACCTGGGCCGCACGCATGCCAGGTGAGTGCGCTACCGCTTGAGCCACATCCCCAGCCCGCAGAAAAGTTTTAAGATAGCCCAGGAGGGGTGTTAATTCTACTGGTCACAGCTGAGATTCACTTCCAACTGAATTTTAATTTTAACCCCCATTTGCAGAGATTAATTAATCAGATCAGTAAATTTGTTACTTTAGCACTAAGGACATTTCAGTGGTGGCTGAAAACAAGGGTGAATTATTGAAAAAATTAAATGTTGTAAGGTATGTGTAAGGGTGGGGTGGAGGTGGGGATGTTCAGGGTAGCTTAAAGGAATGCATGCAGGAAAAAGAATACTGAAAAAAATATTAACATTTCTGACAGTTTTGCCTGGCTGGAGTCTTGGTATTCTTTGGTGTAGAGCATGACTTGGAGCCTGGATCCCACAGTACAGAAAGCAGAAGAGGCTGTGTGGAGGGAACAACTGCTAAGCAACCGAGTACTGGAGGCAAAGTAGCCCAGGAGGAGAAGTAAAACCAAGAAATTTTTAAAAATTAGGTGCTTGACGTTTAAGGAAAAAAGTCCAGAGTTAGTCAAGGATGATTGCTTATTGCAGGATTAATATGACAAAACTTCTGAAAAAGGAAGTAAGGGTAGCACGTGGTACCCTGCTGATATGTTTCCTTCCCAAGTACTTCTCCATTCCTAGCTTTTATGCCGCCATACATAGCAGAGACAGCAACAACGTTCTCCCTAAAGGCTTTATCTCCATGAAATGAATACACCAGACCACAGCCTTATTTTCTGAGATTGACTCTATGTAACTAGCTCTCCCAAATTCTGTGGCCTGAGAGGATGAGAGTTTGGTCTGTCTTAAGTCAGATCCAATACAATGTTTCTACGTGCCATATAAGTCTATGCCTTAAGACTGACTATTTAGGGGAACCAGCTTAGCAAAACCATTTTAATGGTCATTTTCCTATCCAGAATTTTTGTACCAAGCAGCTTGGGGACTTCAATGCAAGGGTCTGCTGAAACCTGACCTGTTCAGAGAGGCAAAAGAGTTTTTAGCTGCCAGTCCAACAGGGTGGTTAACTTGTTTTGGTTTATCAGGAACTTTCCTAGTTTGAACACTGAAATTCCCACACCCCAGAAAACCCCCTAGTCCCAGGCAAACTAGGATGGCCAGTCACCCTAAAAATCAAAGTACCTAGGCTTTGGCACCTGAATATCAGTTTTCTTTCTTTCTTTTTTTTTTTTTTTTTTAAGAGAGAGAGAGTTTTTTTTTTTTTTTTATTGTTTAGTTTTCGGCGGACACAACATCTTTGTCTGGATGTGGTGCTGAGGATCGAACCCGGGCCGCACGCCTGCCAGGCGAGCGTGCTACCACTTGAGCCACATCCCCAGCCCTTGAATATCAGTTTTCTAATCTATAAAATAAGATTGGCTGTATCTATTAGGATTGGCTGACATAGTTTCTAAGGTTACTATCATATCTGTGAGTCTGTGATTTGTTCTCAGGCTCCTGACCTTGCCCACCTACAGCCTATCTCCTGGAGAAAATTCATTTGCTCCAAGTCCTGAGTCCAAGTCCATATAACCTGATAAACTTAATGGGAGAGAGAGGTTGATAGGGTTTACAGATGCATTTCAACAATGGCTCAGGGAGGAAGGATGTGGCCATAGCCAAGTGGCTCTCCTGGTGAGAAGTTCTGCTGGGGAAGGGGTATGTGGCTCTGTGCCACCCCAAGAGGAAGATAGTCTTAGGCAGGCAGGTTTGGGGGCAGCCAGACCAGGAAATTTGGTTTGGTTTGATGGGCTGGTTTCAGCAGCAGGGAAGGAAAAGGCCACAGGCAGGGCGGTCTTATCTAACTTGAGCCAGCTTTCACACTCTGACCTGAATAAAGTCAGCAGTTGAAACCAGAGATTGCAGAAGAAAGGAAGTAGTCTATTGATAGCACTCTTTTTTTTTTTTTTTAAATACATTTGCTCCTAGCCTGTGTCTGTCATCTAAAAATACAAATAAGCAGCTATCATTCTGGTGAAGTTGAGAGTTCAACTCTGGAATCAACGCCTACTAACTTTATGACAGTGGGCAAGTAGTTGGTTAAATCATATGAATTTACTGATATTTGACCTTTTCAATCTGCAAAAATAGCAATTCTACATGGTTCAGCCTGATAACCAGCTTTCTTCTCTTGGTTTCTTCCTGTATGAAATGTAGATAGATACCAATCTTAGGAGGACTAAGTGAGAGAAGATATAGAAGGTGATCAGACAGTCCCTGGCACACAGTCCCTGCTCACTCATTGGCTATATGGACACCACCATCATTACTAGTGAAGAAGCATACAGGATCTTTAGACTTCATCAACTGAACCTAGGAGGGCCTAACTCTACTAGGATAGTAGACATGGACAAACCAACAAAATCTGGTTACCTTAGTAAACTTCATCCCAGGTGAAGAAAGAATAGGTTCATACCACAGATTTTTCAGGTAGTTTGAAGAACTGAAATTTCATCCCTTTTCCCAGTCCAGACAATCAGTTGCAAAGCACAAGAAAGGTCTTTTATCCTGCCATCTTGCTCTACTGTTGGGCCCCATCTTCAGTATTAGCATCTGTTTATAGCAACCGCATCTTATTCAACTTAACTGTATGCACATACAATGCATAAGCATTGTGAAGCTCACACAAATATGACAGGCTTGTCATTATCAGAGTACAAAAAAAGTTACAATGGATTTATCTCAATAACTAACAGGAAGCAATAAAAAAGAGTGGAAACAAAAGACTTGCTGTAGTATTTTCATCTAAGTAAATAAAATTTATTAACTTAAGCAAAGGCTCTTGGGCTTTTTATAGCTCAAGGATTCTAGGAAATAACTCTCTTACATATAATGAGGAAGTGCATTTTTAGGTCTCTATATTTTTGTTCCCTATAACGTTCCTATGTTTAATCTTTTCCAGTTTATACCCTTGATGATAAAATAATCTGTTCAACAGGGGACACTATAGTCCTTAAATCAAATGATGGCTAGGGGGATTCTGCTGACTCCAAGGCCAGTTCTTCCCACTGTGTGGATCCCAGATGTCATGTCAGAAATTTAAAAGAGAAAAGAGCTTTGAACTTGGCTTGGCTTAAACTCTCCCTCTCAAGCTAACCTCTTTCAAATGTGAGAAAGTTCAGTTCTCAACTTGCATTAACAAAAGGTGTTTACAACAGAATGCCTGGCTGTTCCTAATAATGGCTTTGCTTTTTGAATTAATTCCTCACTGATGACAAAGAATGAGCTTTTGAACTTCTGGGTATGGCTAGGCAGGGCATTTTTACTTGGCTTGGCTCTTTACATGGTAGAAAAGGCTTGGTTGGGCACCTGGCATTTGTGGCCAATAATTACATTACAATTGTTACTGTGCATTACCGAAACTTCAGTTTTGACTAAAAGCCAACTGTACTCTTTAAAACAAACATCTTTTGAAAGCCTAGTGTGCTTTTAAATGATCTTAAAAATCCAGGCTTGGTACAAACTAGATTTTTTTAAAGTCGGTTTTTGTTGTTTTTAAACAAGGTTTTGCTTTAAGGAAGTATCTCTTTGCCTATAAATTGGTGTAAGTTCCTTCAGCTTTAATAAGCAGTGTGACCTCTCATCTGAGGCATTAATGCCTCCTTGTCTCTTGTCCCTTCATCAGTGTGGATGTCTTTCCATGCCAACATGCTTACCCCATTGACTTTCTCCAGAGCATGTGCTCACAACTGAGTAAGGGGAGGTGATAAACAGCTAAATAGCCAGAGAAACAAATCATTGTTTTCACATTTAGAGGACTAATTAGGGCTGGGATATAGCTCAGTGGTAGAGCACTTTGTCTATCATGTGCATGGTGGCCCTGGGTTCAATTCCTAGCACTGCAAAAAAAAAAAAAAAAAAAAAAAAGGAGGAGAAAGAAGAGTCAGTTGTCCATGAACAGACTTTCATGGTTGTAAGTCTTCAGGTCCCAATTCTTAACTGAAAACTTGATCACCAAGGTGGTAGGATCAAGCCATAAAGGATGGAGCCATAGGGGTTTAGATTTGTGCACGGAGCTGGGCATTTAAAGACGCATCCAGCAGAAGAAGCCTAATCTGTTAGTTTCCAAATGGAATAACTCTCATTGGTGCTTCTCTTCATTGTTAGATTCAGAACAATGACACAGATATTTGCCTCACAAGGAGGACCTGGTGAAGTTACATGTGATACACATGTGACTGAGAAATGGTTTTTTTCCTGGTATTCCCCTGCCCCTCCTCCCTGCCTCCATACCTTGGACAGCAGGCCCTTGTTGCATTGCCTCAAGGTGGGGGAATGATATATTAGGATAAAAAGCAAAACAAGAACAACACAACTTTTGTGAGTTGTATGTTATGTTAAAAAACCTCTCTGAGGTCTAGACAGGATTTGAAGTACAGCCAAAGTATTCTGGGGGAAAAAGGTGTGAGGAGAGTAGTGTTTTCCTGAAAGATTAGAAACACTTTCCTCTGCTAATGGGAGGAAAGATGGATGAAAAGCCAGAGGATAAAAGCATGAGTAGGTCCTTCCCTACTACCTCACTTTAAGAGGAGGTAGCAAGCCTAGGGAGAAAAATGGCTGTGTGCTGATGGCCTACAGAATTTCCCAACACCTGGAGTGGGCCCCAAGGTAGCAGGGAGCTGTTGAACATTACTGTGAACTGAAAGGAGGCATAGACTTAACACTGTCAGTAAAGAAGGACTAGAAAAAACCATAGACATCTTGGTTGGTGCCTCCTCCAAAATCAGACTTGAAAAACAAATAGATCTCCTAGTACCTTGGCACTACCTAACCACCCAAACCACCCTTTCCACTCCCACCCTAGACTTAGATACCTTCGTAAAGACAGACAAATACTGAAATGATGGAAGTCATGAATGACACCTCCCAATATAGAGTGCAGACTTGAAACATACATTAGGTTGATTGACAAAGGAATAAGTAAATATTTCTTGCATACTTGAGTTTGTACACTGAAATCTTTGCATCTGGTTTGAACTTCTGGGGATGGCCTCATGGTGTAGTGGAAAGATTACTAATTGAGAATGATAGAAGAAAATTTCTGTCACATAGAGGGTGACTTTGGACAAGTCATGAAACTACCCTGAGTCTCAAGATCCTCACCCATAAAATGTGGATAATAAAACCTCTCCTGACAACTCAGTTGTGTAGTGAGGAAAGGGATGTCACAGAGTACTGTTTGAGGCAGCAAGGCAGCCTACATAATAGTACCAAATGCCAAACATAATTAGAAGAAAAATACTAGTTAATTCCAACCTGTAGGAACTTGTAGCAAAGGCTGACCAGATATTTTTCAGTTTCATTTACTCTTCCTGGCATACAAAAAGGACATTTTCCAGCCTTTGTTGCAAAGTTAGGATAGAGCCATATTATTGGATTCTGGCTGACAGGATATAGCAGAAGTAATAATGGGTGGTGCTTGCAGACTTAGCCACAGATCCTGCTGTGAGGTCTTATATATACACTCTATTCTTCCCCTGTGTCAGTGTTGAAGATGTTGGCCTTTTAAGATCAATGGGGCTTGAATTCCCAGGTCACCATTTGGAGGTGTCACCCGGGAAAGCTCCCAGTTTACACTAGATCGTGATGCATGAGAAACTTTCATCATGTCAAGTCAATAATATTTTGGGGGTTTTGTGTTGATGTAGCCTATCTACCCTATCCTAACACCATACTATAATAAATAATAATTATAGAACATATTGCTGTAATAGAAGTTATACGTATTATGTATGTATGCATATACATATAGATGAGATGTCTCAAAGCATGAAGGAGTGGCTCAGTCAATATCTTTCCTTCCGTATTACAAAGAACATAAAAGTTCTCCTCTTGGGCAAAGATGTCATAAGCACAAGTCACGATGACATTCAAGTCTGACTGACTTGCACAGAGGAAGCACATTCACCTAAAAAGCTGGAGGAATCTCTCACCTGGAGTTGATACCTGCATGGGTACTCTGCACTACTTCATCTCAGCTGCTGAGTCCTTTTCTTGCCTGATCTAGTTGGCCACTTGTACTAGTCCCTCTTTATCTCAAACTCTCTGTGGGCCCCGACACTCTAACAGGGAGAACTCAGGGGATGCTCTGGACCTAGGTAATAAGGAAAGTCTGTTCTGTAGGGAGCACACAGCTGTTACAAAACATCTCAAAGCAGTAGGTTTTGCCTGTTTGCTTATTGCTACACACATGCCCCAAATGGTTTCAGCATACATACACATTTGCTACTCAAACCACCAGAGCAGTTGGAACCATTGACTGTACCCAGAGACTGAAACCTCACTGCAACCCTGGAAGCTGCTCATGCAGACAGTAGTGGTACTTTCCCCAGAAACTACACTCTCTTTGTGCAGAGCTGGCTAGAGACACAGGCCTGGGGCTTCAAATTACCCTTACTACAAGCCTGGTCATCACTCTCCCTGGATAAGGCTTTATTCTAACACAGCCAGTGGGTAGGATCCCTAGGGAGAACCAGGCACTTCATTCCTCCATTAACAAAGACTCCCCTCTTTGGGACCAGTTAGCTGGCTTTTGACTCGTGGCAGAGAATCTTGCTCAGTGGTCATGCAGACTTGGGCCACTGGTCACAGAGGATGAATGAAGAGCCACGAATACAACAGGAAATCTGACATCATAACTGAATGAAATCTCAAAACTCCCATCCTGCTGAACTCTGGTAAGTGTTGTTGTTACATAACCTTCAGATAAATGTCACTACTCTTAAACTGCATGGAAATGAAGGGAGACCCTCATTGCTATACAAAATTACATATAAGAGGTTGTGAGGGGAATGGGAAAATAAACAAGGAGAGAAATGAATTACAGTAGATGGGGTAGAGAGAGAAGATGGGAGGGGAGGGGAGGGGGGATAGTAGGGGATAGGAAAGGTAGCAGAATACAACAATTACTAATAGGGCATTATGTAAAATTGTGGATGTGTAACCGACGTGATTCTGCAATCTGCATTTGGGGTAAAATTGGGGGTTCATAACCCACTTCAATCTAATGTATGAAATATGATATGTCAAGAGCTTTGTAATGTTGTGAACAACCAATAAAAAAAAAAAGAAAAAAAATGTCACTACTCTTCAGGAAAAGAAGGCATTAGTACACTTTCTATAAGTATTTTCATTATTGTGATGAAAATTGGTAACCTTAAGTACAAAGATACTTTAGCTGTATTTATTTGTTTGACAGTGCTGGGGCCTCATGCATGCTACTTCCACTGGACTGCATCCCCAGCCCTACTTTAGCTGTTTTTAACTGTTGCTTTCTAATATAAAGTTGGGTTTTTTTTTAATCATGAAATTATTTTGTGCTGATTATAGTAAATTTTAAAGTACAAAAAGGTATGTACAGTTTTTGCATAACACTAATCAGCTTTTGCCTTGTGATGTAGTTAACCATGTATGTCTTTCTCCCCTTCATATGTTCTTGATGGAAGAAATGATAGCAATATCTTTAGTTTTGTATAGCTCATAACACCCACCACAAACATTAAATGTTTGTGAATGAATGTCATGACCTTCCATCCTCCAGGTCTGCTCAACAGAAATAACCACTAGTTCCAGCTTCTTGTATATATATATCTACAACAAATATGTTGTAGGTAACAAACAACTGTGTATGCAAGTGCATATGTGATCCATTTCTTTCTAAAAATATTAATATAGCATGCCATATATATTAGTTTGCAATAGTTTTTTCAAATACTTTTTTTCTTGCGATGGACACAATACCTTTATTTTATTGATTTTTATGTGGTGCTGAGAATCAAACCCAGTACCTCATACCTGCAAGGCAAGCACTCTATCACTGAACTACAACACCAGAGGGCAATAGTTCCCCCAGCACCCCCCACCCTGGGGTGCCAGGGATCTAACCCAGAACTTTATGCATGCTAGGCAAGCAAGTACTTTATCACTAAGCTACACACCTCCAGCCCTAATTTGCTATCTGAAAACACACATACACACACACACACAATTTTACAATTTTTTTTTCTTTTTGCAGTTCTGGGGATCAAACCAAGGCCTCTATATCCTAGGCACTTTACCACTAAGCTAAATTTCCAGCTCCTGCAATCTGCTTTTTTCACTTAGGAATATATCTTGAAGATATACATTAATACATATAGATATGATTGCTCTTTTTTGTGTGTCTCACCCCAGTGCTGTGATATAGTATAAATCATTTAACCAGTTTCTATAAACAATTTGTGTGTGTGTGTGTGTGTGTGTGTGTGTGTGTGTGTGTGTATGTGTGTGTAAAGACTCCTCTGGGCTGTGCTGGCATGGGACTTCTCTCCAACATCCTTCCCAAGAATTCATCCACTTCTGAATCAGAGATCCAGATCACAGGTGGTGGACTGCTCTCTGAGTGAGAACTTCCAAGACCAAGGACCCTGGCTGACAAGTTGGTATGCTTGATTCTTAAGAAGGAAGGAACTGAGAGGGCTGGGGTTGTAGCTCTGTGTTAGAGTGTTTGCCTCGCAAGTGGAAGGTACTGGGTTTGATCCTCAGCAGCACATAAAAATAAAAAATAAAGGTATTGTTTCCATCTACAACTAATAAAATATATATATAAAAAGAAGGAACTGAGAGTCTTCTGCAACAATTGACATTCTAGATAGCCAAACAGATGGGCTTATGTCTTTTCTCTGCTCCTGGTAGATTCACAGTTTGTTTTTTAATTTTTTAAAAACTTTTTTAGTTGTAGATGGAAACAATACCTTTATTTTATTTCTTTATTTTTTATGTGGTGCCAGAGGGCAGGGTGATTGAACCCAGTGCCTCACGCATGCTAGGCAAGCGCTCTACCACTAAGCCACAACCCCAGCCCATAGATTCACAGTTTTAACCCATTCTGCGTACTTAAAATATTTTTTCTTCCTTTCCATTTTTTTTTTTTTGCAGTGGTAGGGATGGAACCCAGACCTCATTCATTACTAGACAAGTGCTCTACCACTGAGCTTCACCCCAGCCAAGTCCCCAGCCTTTAAAACTGTTTTTTAACTTCAAGTTTGGGAGATTGAATTAATTATACTCCTTATTCCAAAGTACCGCCTCCTCTTTAGTCTCTCCAAGGCCCCTCTCTTATTTTATCTATTATCTATCTACCTATCTATCTATCTATTTATCTATCTATCTAGTATTTGTCCCTCCTTCCAAATTACTTCCTCTTACCAGAAGCAACCATTCTTCTCTATTTAATTGAATGTGTATCTTTTTTTTTCTGGGGGGAGGGAGTACTGGGTTTTGAATCCAGGGGTGCTCTACCAATGAGCAATATCCATAACCCCCCCTTTTTTTAACCTGTACACAGATTTTTAAAAATTACTTGAATCTAATAGTAACTGGTCATAAAATGTGTAATTATCATTTTTTAAATTTTAAATTTATTCTAATTTGTTATACATGACCGTGGAATGCATTTCAATTCATAGTACACATATAGAGCACAATTTTTCATGTCTCTGGTTGTACACAAAGTAGAGTCACACCATCTCATTCCACCATCTTTCCAACCCCCATGCCCCTCACTTCCCCTCCCTCCCCTTTGCCCAATCAAAATTCCTTCATTCCTCCCATGCTTCTCCCCACTCCATCCCCATTACGGATCAGCATCCACATATCAGAGAAAACATTTAGCCTTTGGGTTTGGAGGATTGGCTTATTTCACCTAGCATGATATTCTCCAACTCCATCCATTTACCTGCAAATTCCATGATTTTATTCTCTTTTAATGCTGAATAATATTCCATTGTGTATCTATACCACAGTTTCTTTATCAACTCATCATTGAAGGGCATCTATATTGGTTCCACTATTTAGGTATTGTGAATTGTGCTGCTATAAACACTGATGTGTCTGCATCACTGTAGTATGCTGTTTTTAAGTCCTTTGGCATAAACTGAGGAATGGGATAGTTGGGTCAAATGGTGGTTCCATTCCAGGTTTTCCAAGGAATCTTCATACTGCTTTCCAGATTGGTTGCACCAATTTGCAGTCCCACCAGCAATGTATGAATGTGCCTTTTCCCCCACATCCTCACCAACACTTATTGTTGTTTGTATCCTTAATAGCTGCCATTCTTACTGGAGTGAGATGAAATCTTATAGTAATTTTGATTTGCATTTCTCTAATTGCTAGAGATGTTGAACATTTTTTCATACATTTGTCGATTGATTGTATATCATGTCTATTCAGTTCCTTGGCCCATTTGCTTTTTTTTTTTTTTTGGTGTTTAGTTTTTTGAGATTTTTATGTATACTAGACATTAGTGCTCCATCTGATGTGCATGTGGTAAAAACTTGCCCCCATTCTATAGGCTCTCTCTTCACCTCACTGATTGTTTCTTTTTCTGAGAAGAAGCTTTTTAGTTTGAATCCATCCAATTTATTGATTCTTGATTTTATTTCTTGCACTATAGGAGTCTTATTAAGGAAGTCAGGGCTTAATCTGACATGATGAAGATTTGGGCCTACTTTTTCTTCTATTAGGCACAGGGTTTCTGGCTTAATTCCTAGGTCCTTGATCCACTTTGAGTTGAGTTTTGTGTTGGTGACAGATAGGGGTTTAATTTCATTTTGCTGCATATGGTTTCCAGTTTTACCAGCACCATTTGTTGAAGAGACTATCTTTTCTCCAATATATGTTTTTGATGCCTTTGTCTAGTATGAGATAACTCTATTTATGTGGGTTTGTCTCTGTGTCCTCTATTCTGTACCATTGGTCTACAAGTCTGTTTTGGTGCCAGTATCATGCTGTTTTTGTTACTATTGCTCTGTAGTAGAGTTTGAGGTCTGGTATAGTGATGCCACCTACTTCACTCTTCTTGCCAAGGATTGCTTTGGTATTTTGGGTCTCTTAGTTTTCCAGATGAATTTCATGATTGCTTTTTCTATTTCTCTGAGGAATGTCATTGAGATTTTGATTGGAATTGTATTAAATCTGTATAGTGCTTTTGGTAGTATGGTCATTTTGACAGTATTAATTCTGTCTATCCAAGAACAAGGGAGATCTTTCTATCTTCTAAGGTCTTCTTTATTCTTTTTCTTTAGTGTTCTGTAATTTTCATTGTAGAGGTCTTTTTCACCTCTTTGAATCCCAAGTATTTTATTTTATTTTGAGGCTATTGTAATTGGGGTAGTTTTCCTAGTTTCTCTTTCAGAGGATTTGTTACTGATATACAGAAATACCTTTGATTTATGGGTGTTGATTTTGTATCCTGCTACTTTGCTGAATTAATGTATTAGAAGTTTTCTGGTGAGATTTTTTTGGATCCTCTAGGTATAGAATCATGGCTTCAGCAAATAGTGATAGTTTGAGTTCTTCTTTTCCTATCCATATCCCTTTAATTTCTTTCATCTGTCTAATTGTTCTGGCTAGAGTTTCAAGAACTATATTTAATAGAAGTAGTGAAAGAAGGCATTCCTGTCTTGTTCCAGTTTTTAGAGGAAATTCTTTCCATTTTTCTCCATTTAGAATGATGTTGGCTTTGGGCTTAGCATAGAAAACTTACAATGTTAAGGTATGTTCCTGTTATCCCGAGTTTTTATAGTGTTTTGAACATGAAGAGGTGCTGTATTTTGTCAAATGCCTTTTCTGCACCAATTGAGATGATCATATGATTTTTATCTTTAAGTCTATTGATGTGATGAATTACATTTATTGAAATCTGTATGTTGAACCAACCTTACATCCCTGGAATGAACCCCACTTGATTGTGGTGGACTATCTTTTTGATATGTTTTTGTATTTGATTTGTCAGAATTTTATTGAGAATTTTTGCATCTATGTTCATTTGAGATATTGGTCTAAAGTTTTCTTTCTTTGATGTGTCTGTGCCTGGTTTTGGAATCACAGTGATATTGCCTCATAGAATGAGTTTGGAAGTGTTTCCTCTTTTTCTATTTCATGAAATAATTTGAGGAGTATTGGTATTAGTTCTTCTTTGAAGGTCTTGTAGAGCTGTGTATTCATCTGGTCCTGGGCCTTTTCTTGGTTGGTAGGCTTCTGATGGAGTCTTCTATTTCATTGCTTGAAATTGATCTGTTTAACTTGTGTATACAATTCTGATTCAGTTTGGGCAAATCATAGGACTCTAGAAATTTGTCAATGCCTTTGATATTTTCTATTTATTGGAGTACAAATTTTCAAAATAATTTCTAATTATCTTCTGTATTTCTGTAGTGTCCATTGTGATATTTCCTTTTTTATCACAGATGTTAGTAATTTGAGTATTCTTTCTCTTTCTCTTTATGAGCATGGCTAAAGATTTATCAATTTTATTTATTTGTTCAAAGACTAATTTTTGGTTTTTATCAATTTTTTCAATTGTTTCTTTTGTTTCAATTTCATTGATTTCAGCTCTAATTTTAATAATGTCCTGTCTTCTACTGCTTTTGGTGTTGATTTGTTCTTATTTTTCTAGGGCTTTGAGATGTAATGTTAGGTCATTTATTTGTTGACTTTGTCTTCCTTTAAGGAATGAACTCCATTCAATGAACTTTCCTCTTAGAACTGCCTTCATGTGTCCCAGATATTTTTAATATGTTGTATCAGTGTTATCATTTACCTCTAAGAATTTTGTAATCTCCTCTTCGATCTCTTCTGCAACTCATTGTTCATTCAATAGCATATTATTTAGTCTCCAGGTGTTGGAGTAGCTTCTATTTTTTATTTTATCATTGATTCCTAATTTCATTCCATTATGACCTTTTAGATTACAGGGTAGTATCTCTACTTTTTTGTATTTGCCAGGAGTTGCTTTGTGGCATAATATATGGTCTATTTTAGAGAAGGACCATGTGCTGATGAAAATAAAGTGTATTCACTCATTGATAGATGAATATTTTATATATCTCTGTTGAGTTTAAGTTATTGATTGTATTATTGAGTTCTATAGTTTCTCTGTTTACCTTTTGTTTGGAAGATCTATCCAGTGGTGAGAGAAGTGTGTTAAAGTCACTGAAAATTACTGTGTTGTGGTCTATTTGCTCTTGAACTTGAGGAGAGTTTGTTTGATGAACGTAGATGCTTTGTTTGGGGCATACATATTTATAATTTTTATGTCTTGTTGATGTATGGGTTCCCTTAAGCAGTATGAAATATCCTTCTTTATCTTTTTTGATTAACTTTAGCTTGAAGTCTACTTTATTTGATATGAGGATGGAAACCCCTGCTTATTTCCACAGTCCATGAGAGTGGTATGTTTTTTCCCAACCTTCCACCTTTAGTCTGT
The DNA here is from genome assembly GCF_964194105.1 of Spermophilus citellus. Lineage (NCBI taxonomy): Eukaryota > Metazoa > Chordata > Mammalia > Rodentia > Sciuridae > Spermophilus > Spermophilus citellus. The sequence continues at coordinate 80,338,169 of NC_138192.1, forward strand.
GGGTGTCTTTTCCTATGAAACAAGTCTATTGGAGGCAGCATATTGTTGGTTCTTTTTTTTTTTTTAATCTAATCTTCCAGTCTATGTCTTTTGATGGTGAGTTTAGGCCATTAACATTTAGGGTTATTATTGAGACATGATTTGTATTCCCAGTCGTTTTTGTTTATTTTTGTTATTTAACTTGACTACATTTTTCCATTGATTGTTTTTTCCTTTAGTGTAATACCTCTCTTTGCTGATTTTAATTGTTGTTTTCATTTCCCCCTAGTGGAATATTTTGCCAAGGATGTTCTATAGTGCAGGCTTTCTAGTTTTAAATTCTTTTAGCTTTTGTTTTGACCGTCGAAGGTTTTTATTTCATCATCAAATCTAAATATTCATTTTGGTAGAGAAGATTCTTGATTGGCATCAGTTTTCTTTTAGAGCTTGGTATATGTTGTTTCAAGATCTTCTAGCTTTCAGGGTCTGGTTTGAAAAATCTGTAGCGATCCTAATTGTTTTCCCCCTATGTATAATCTGATTCCTTTCTCTTGTGGCTTTTCAAATTCTCTACTTATTCTCTATGCTAGGCATTTTCATTATAATATGCCTTGGTGTAGATCTGTTGTGATTTTATATATTTGGTGTCCTGTAAGCCTCATATATTTGATTTTCCAATTCATTCTTCATGTTTGGGAAATTTTCTGATATTATCTCATTGAATAGATTGTTCATTCCTTTGATTTGTAACTTTATGCCTCCCTCTATCCCAATAATTCTTAAATTTGGTCTTTTTATGTTATTCCATAATTCTTGAATGTTCTGCTCATGGTTTCTTACCATCTTCACTGTGGGGTCAACTTTATTTTCACGATTATAAATTTTGTCTTCATTGTCTGAGGTCCTGTCTTCCAAGTGATCTAATCTGTTGGTGGTGCTTTCTATTGAGTTTTTAATTTGGTTTATTATTTCTTTCATTTCAAGAATTTCTGTTTGGGTTTTTTTTTCAGAACCTCTATCTCCTTATTGAAGTATTCTTTTGCTTTCTGTATTTGCTTACATAGCTCTTTATTGAAATGATATTTTGATGCCTGTGTTTGCTTTCTTATATCATCTTTTAATTCACAGAACATTTTAATTATGTACATCCTATACTCCTTTTCTGTCGTTTCTTCTGTTGTGCTGGCCATGGATTCTAACAATGTAGTATTGTGGTTTGTTTGGGGCACTTTCCCTTGTTTTTTCATGTTGTTCATGTGTCTTTCCTTCTAGCACTGAGATCTGAGGTGTTACAGTTTTTACCCTATAGGGTTACAGTGTCTCTGCAGGGTTTCAATACCTCTCCTTTAATGGGGAGAACAATATTAACAGATCCCAATACAAACAATATACAGCCTTAAACCAAATAGTTGTAGATGTTTATGGTTTTCTCACAATATACAGTTCAATTATTATCTACAATATAAACAATAAGTTTGCAAAAGGATCTACAGTTTCTGCTGGTGGACAAAGAGAGAACAGGAGGTGGGGTGTAGGATGAGATGTAAAGGAAATAGAAGGTGAGGATATAGTTATTAGATCTTAGGAAGCATGAAAGAATAATCTAAAGAAGTTGCTAGTCACAGGAGGAAAGAGCGAAAGTGATTTGGGAGAGACAAGTAAGTGGGAAGACAATAGAGTACCAAAAAAACTCAAACATAAATGTTAAGAAAAATAAAAAATGTAAAAATAGGAGATAAAAAAATATACAGCACAACTGTAATATCCTCAGTAGCCTAATTCATGAAAAGTACTTGATTTCACAGATGTTGGAGATGTGAGGGTGGGAGAAGAGAGAGAAAAGAAAAATAAAATGGAGAAAAAAATTTTTGAAGGAAGATGCAAAGATGCTTCCCTTCTCATCCAATATGTGTGGTTGTCTGCTGTTTGCTGGTAACTCTACCCTCAGATGGTGAAGGTTATTAGGGTAGAAGGTTTGGTCTTCAGGGTCAGAGCTCCTAGAGGTGTGGATAGCACTTGCCCTTCCCTGATGGGAGACTGTACCCCAAGGATCTCTTCTGGGGTGCTCATGTGATGTGGGTGTCTGGTCTTATCTCCTTAAATCGCCTGTAGACTTCACAATTCCTGGTCTCTAATTTAGTCTCTAAACTATATCTCACTCACCCCTCTCTTTCTACTTCCCAATCAGGAAGCTTTCTCTCCGGAGGTCTTGTGGGCTCTGCTCTGGAGGCTGCGCACCCATAGTGGAGAGCTGTTTTGGCAGTTCAGGACCAGGCTTTGCAAGCTATGGACTGGCCAGTAGCGGCAAACACTGTGCCAGATTAGCAGCTGTGGGGGGAGAGTAGGGAGCTGGGGACTATAGGTACCTTGATATTGCTTCTAGGCCCCAGCCGGTGGGAGTTGGGAGTTGCCCCAACTAAAGATGGCAACAAAGGTGTCCCAAGATGGAGGTGGCTGCTTTCAGATATGGGGGGGGGGGTTATGTCTGTTAGGGCCCGGATGGTGGCATTGGGAGGCGTGTTCAGAGATGCAGCACTGTGACATGCAGTGTTGTGGCTTTTGGCTGTCTCCAGACCCTGTGTGTTGTCCCCAGGTGCAGGCTACTACATGTAGGGGACTATGGCAGTGGTTGCAGTGTTCCAAGATGGAGGCAAAGCGGGGAGCCCCATTTTGGTAGATGGGGGTCCACGCAGGAGTAGCGGCCAGAGGTCCTGCATGTGGGCAGCAGCCAGGTGTTCTGTGTAGGAGTGGCAGCTGGGATTCCTGCACGGGTGGGCAGCTAGGGGTCCTGGTGGGTGCTGATGCTGGTGGTCCTGCTTGGCACAGTGGCTGGGAATCCTGTGTGGGAGCAGCTGTCAGGAATCCTCTAATAACTCGCAGAGAAACAGTATTCCCACTATTTGAATCCCAGGTCACGGAGCCACACAGAATGCAGCCTCCCTCTAGTCTGCCATCTTCGATCTCCTATTCCCAGCCCTTTTAATTTTATTTGAGACAGGGTCTCACTAAGTTGCCAAGTTTCCCTTGAATTTGTAATCCTCCTGCCTCAGAACCCAGAGTACCTGGGATTATAGGCATGTTCCACCATGCCTGGTAATATGTATCTTTCTGTGTGTGTGAGTTGTATAAGCTGGTTGTAACACAGGTTGTGTTATTATATTGTGTGTAGCTTCTTATTCACTCTTCTAAGGACAGCAAAAGTATGTATGTGTATTTCACTTACACCAGACTGCTGCTGCTATTGGCTGCCCTCAAATGCTCGAACCACTATACTACAAAATATTCTGTTGGTGAGCATAGAGGCATAAAGTGAATCTGAGAGTCTGGAGATCATGTAGTCTTGGTTCAATTTCTAACTAACAGGTTTGAGTAAAATATTTATATATCTTAAGAGGCAGCATGATAAAAGGATAAGCTAGAAACTTGGAGGTTTTAGAGTTGGCTGGGAGTCAGGCTCCCCTAACTTCTATCAGCTTCCCAAACCCCAGGTCACCCCAAATAGTAACAAACCATGTAAACATGACAAGCTTTCCATAGCTCATAGCTTTAGGACAAGTACTTAGGCCTCTCACTTCTAATCAGTCCTCTACAGAGGACTGCATCCATCTACACTGACTGTTAGTGGAGTACCTATCTCACCAAGTCAATTCCCAAGATGGTCTCAAGTTAGAGGCATAATTTAATTTATGAACTAATATAGTCATCCCAAACTCAGATCCATCTGAGGTCAAAAGCAGTTTCCCTAGTGTTCAGAAATTCCTCTCTGAACTTCCTGCCACTTTCACCAGCCCCCATTCTTCCTCCTCTCCCTCTATTCTTTTCTATTATCAGGCCTGATATAGGTTGAATTGTGCTCCACCCCTGGAAAGAGATATGTTGAAGTCCTAGTCCTCAGGACCTTGGAATATGACTTTATTGTGAAATAATATTCACATGGATGTAATTAACTAAGATGAAGTCATACTGGAGTAGGATGGGCCAAACATGACTGTGTCCATATAAGAAGACCATGTGAAGACACAGAGACATAAGGAGAAAATGATGTGAAGAAGGATATGGAGATTGGAGTGATAAATCAATGAGCCAAGGAACATTAATGATAGCCACCTATCACTAGAAGCTAGGAAAGGGTGAGGCAACAGATTTACCCTCAGAGACTTCAGGAGGAAACAACCCTACCAACACCTTGATTTTAGACATCTAGCTTCCAGAACTATGAGAATACAAATTTCTGTTCTTTTAAGCCACCCAATTTGTAGTCCTATATGGCAGTCCGGGAAGTAAATACAAAACTACACAGTCCTTTCTGAGCCTAGACTCCATAGGGAGACTGATTAGTCCATTTTCTGTTACTATAAAGAAATACCTGAGACTGGGTGCTCATAAAGAGAAGAGGTTTATTTAGCTTATGTTTTGGAAGCTGAAAGTCCAAACAAAATGACACTGGTTCTGGCAAGGGCTCCCTTATTTGTATCACCTTATGGTTGTGGTTGTCACAATGGCAGGACCTCAAGCAAGAAGAAATCATACCATTAGAAAAAGGAGCCAGAGAGCAGGCTATGGCCCATAATGATCTCTTACTAAGCTCTACTTCTTAAAGGTTTACCACCTCAACACCCCCACCCCACACTGAGGACTAAGCTTCCAATACATGAACTCTTGGAGGATAAACCACATCCAAACCATAAATGAGTCATTGATCAAGGCTTTGACCAGTACCCCTGGTTCCAATGCCCCTGCCCTATACAGCCAGTCTTGCTAATCTCAATTCGGGATATAACACACCACCTAATTTCCGGCTGCAGACTGTGGCTTTCCAGATGATAGTGAAATTAGATGAATTGGTTATACTGCAATATCTCCAACTACAATTCACTGCTCTCTGAGCCTGAGCAATCTTCCATCACACTGAACTAAGTATCATAAAGATTCCTAACTAGTGGGGTGAGAAGGGCTTGCAGCTAAAAATAAAGGCCGGGCCTCATTGCTTTACTTCATTTAAAATTTGTTCTGAATTTCTAAAATCATTAGGGGGAGTTAGGGAATTCACATGTTTTGCAGAGGAGTGTAAAGGTAGGTGGTCACATTTCCCTTCATGCATATCTCTTGTCAGAGATTAATACACAGGCAAAGGAGTTTGAATTCAGGCTTGCCTGACTACTTACCTCTCTTTTTAGCTTGTTTCAACCAGTCTCTTGTTGCCTTGCTCCACTAAAATTGTTCTTTGAATGATCATCAATGGCCGTTTAGATACCAAATCTAATAATTCCCCCTCATTCTTTCTTCTCATCCTCTCATTTAAAATTGATGACTTTCTCTTATTTCTTGAAGTTGTCTCTTTGTCTTGCATTTCTCTTCCAAGTCTTCCCTCTAAATCCATTTCCTTCTCCTTTTCCCTAAAGTTGTATCCCAAGATCATCTTTGGTCATTTTTTTATAGTACTAGAGATTGAACCCATGGGCACTTTACCACTGAGCTACAGCCTCAGTCCTTTTTAAAATTTTATTTTGAGACAGAAAATCTAAGTTGCTGAGGCGGGACTTGAATTTGCGATCCTCCTGCCTCAACCTCCTCAGTCACTGCGATTATAGACCTGCATGCCTGCCCAACTTCCTTGGTCATCTTGTTGTCGTTTCTCTGCTCTTTCTTGGTCATTTCATCCAAACTCCTATTTTTCTATCTACTGGCATAATTTTGCAGGGCATCTGCAAATCATCTTGGCCTTGAGCTTTTCTTTCAAGGTCCCAATTTCTAGCTGCCTCTGGAATGTCACTATTGGTTGCCTCCCTACTTTAAACTCAACATGCCTACAAATGGACTCAAGTTTCTCCCCCTAGAGATTCTACATATTTTGTACATCCTGAGGAATGTAACACATGCAGTTCTGACAGTATGGTGGTGCTCAGGCCACTTCCCCGCTCAGAAAGCTCCAGTGGCTTCCTACTGCCCAAAGTAAAAAGTCCAACCCTATTGTCCAATAATGCCTTGCTCATAACCCCAAACCTTCTTTACAACTGAAATGTTCACTCTTTTCCTTCCATGTAGCCTTCATAGCAGTTAGGCTCAACTTCTTATTGAGCTCCAAACGCTCCACACCTTTTGGCTTCCTTCCTTGCCACTTAAGTTTAGAGTCCATCTTCCTGGAGTAGGCTCCTTTACTCTATTCCTGAATTTCCTAATCATTCTCATTCTTCAAATCTCAGTTCCAATGTCACTTTCATAAAGCCATGAATGACTGCTCTGTCCTGCCCACCTAACTAGAAGTTACTTCTCTAGTCTCTGAGTTCTCATAGCCCTTTATCAAACTTCCTTTTTATGAACCTAACATTCATCTATGTATGAGTGATAATAAATACCATTTTTTCCCTTTCTCTTTCTGATGGTGGGGATCAAATGCAGAGACTTGTGTGTGGCAGGCAAGAGCTCTACCACTGAGCTACACCTCCAGCTCTCCTTTGTTCAAATCTTAATGCAATCTTGTTTAATTCTCCTGTTGATTTTATGAGTTGTACTATTATCCTCAATTTGCAAGTTAGAAAACTGAGGCACGGAGAGTTCATCCTTATCCAAGGGTAAATAAGTGGGTTCAAATGATACAGATGCAGTCAGCCTCCAGAGTTCAGACTTCTAACTACTACTACATGAGACACTATTTTGGTTTATTAGACAGGAAGCTCCTGGATGGTAATAACCCTGATTCCTAATGCCATCCATTATACTTTAAAGAAGTTTTTGTTTGTAGGTTTTGTGGCACTGGGAACTGAACCCAGGTGCTTTTTATCATGGAATTACATCCCCAGTGTCCCTTCTTTTTATTTTGAGAGTCTTGCTCTGTTGCCAAGGCAGGCCTTCAACTTGTGATCCTGCTGCCTCGGTCTCCCCAGTTGTTGGGATTATAGATATGTGCCACCACACCCAGGTCACTTTAAAGTTCTGAGAAAAGGAAGAGAGTTCATTAAAAATTCTTTTTTTCTCCTTACTGAGTAAATTGGTGTCTTTTATATGGTATTTGATGCAAATACTATAGCTCCATTGCCCCAGCACTCTCCATCTCTTTTTGCCCTCATACTCTCAGCCTGTGGAAAAGGGTATGTTCTAAGGAAGGGCAAAGGGGACTCCCTCTTCCTAGTCTAAGAAATCTCAGGAGTTCTCTAGGGCAGTGTAGACTTCTTGAGTAATACTCAAGTGGCATCCCTCTTCAGCTAGCAAGTACTCTACTTTTGTAACCTCAGCTTGTTCCAGTGAATGAACTTCTTGAAATAAACACAGAGGAACAGGACTTTTTATTATCTCCAGATGGGATTGTACAGGCTTGGAAGCTGTTGAAATATTTCTGCTCTGCCTGGATCAAACTTCTGTTATCTTCCCAAAGGGAACTAAGTTTCTTTCATTGAGAAATAGTAAATTTTGTGTTAACTAATTTAAACCAACTTAGATTAAATTCCACCAATAGACCCTCTAAAATCCAGATTTTTATGATGTGCTTTTTATTTAATTTTGTATCCTCCCCACCTGATCCACCTTTCCCTCCCCCTAGTATTGGGGATTGGACTCAGGGGTATTCTACCACTAAGCTATATCCCCAACCCTTTTCATTTTATTTTGAGACAGAGTCTTTCTAAATTGTTGAGGCTAGCCTTGAACTTGTGATCCTCTTCTTCAGGCTCCTGAGTTGCTGGAATTATAGGCGTGTGCCATCACATTTCTCTCCCTTTTAAAATCAGATTTTAGGCTGCCTTGGCATGTGTGAGGACATATACACACAATTGTGAAATTGTTTTTGAATCATAAATCGAAGTTTAGTTGTTGTTTTTTAAAATAAGGATTAACCTGAAAGTGGAAATACAAGGCCTTTAAGATATTTTATTTTTATTACATTAGTGGCAGTCAGTTGAGCAACTTCCGCACAAAAGGAGTCCAATAAACATCTAATGAATGAACACCATAAATACTTATAATTTGGGGCCATAACAATATAAAATAAATTGAAAAATGATGGTGCCACCTATTGGTGATGATATAAAATGTAACCTTATCACAGACATGTCATTTCATGTTTTACAATCATTTGTTACTTATTCTCACAGAGATTCTAAGAGTAACTGAGGAGCTACAAGGAAGGCTTGAATCATGTGCATATGAGGGAGGCACCAATGTTTCAACTGGGTTGCTCTCTGTTGGGTGCCTATTAAGCACTCAGCGCATTGGAGGATGCCAGAGAATTGAAGACATATCTCCTGCCTTCAAGGATCATCTTATCTACTTGGAAAGAGACCTACCTACTAAGAACTGTCAACCAATACAACAAAATAATTAACAGCCTGACATTAAAATATATGATGTTCATTCCATGTGTACGGGTATATTTTATATACTGTATTATATGAAAACCATACTTTCTGAACCCACAGGACAGGAATAAGATTGTTTTGCGCACAATTTACCCCAGGCCTACTATACCACAGCACCTGGCACTTAGTAGGAAATTGATAAATACTATTGAATAACTGAATAAGTCAGCTAATATAGTAAAATATATGTGGCTTATAGAATACTTTAAATCAAGACTGGCAAAACAGATCAGAAAATATGTATAATCATAGGAAATCCTATAGAGGAAGTGAGTCTTGAGTTAGGTTCTGAAAAATTCCTTAAGGGACTTATAACCTAATAGATTGAAACCATCAGTGCAGAGAGACCTCTTATACCCTTGGATTTGGTTTGAATTTGAGATTTTTGTGGTTTGCTGTGCTAACCCACGCTTTTCCCTCACACATGGACTGGATTTTTTGCTCGAAGTCCAAAGCAAAAGAAGAGAAGAAGACAGATGGTGGGTAGTTGCAAGAATGTATACATTAATTCTACTTGCGGAAGTTTTATGGGTGGGAATAATTCCTGAAGAAAGCAAGCAGCTTGTTTTCCTTCCTCCTGCCCTCCAACCCAATTGTGTGCTCCAAAGTATTCCTAAAATATTTGGCAATAAGTACTACAAATCTTAAAAATGATTGTGTTTTGATTTAGTAATTTTCCTTCTAAAAGTATGTTGAGGAAATAACCAGAAATGTGAACAGAAACTTTTGAAACAAAGAAAATATCACTATTTAGCATAAAAGCAGTTAAATTTTTTTAAGTTTAATTAAATAAGTTTTGATTCAGATATAAGACAATTCTTACATAATATTTAAAAATATGCCACAAAATTGTGTATGTATAGGTATCCCTGAATAGAATTATAATTGTTTTAATTTTACTTATTGTATAAAATTTACGTCTTTGAGGGGTTGGGATTATAGCTGAGTAGTAGGGTTCTTGCAGGCATATGCCAGGTTAGGTTTCATTTCCAGCACTGAAAAAAAAAAGTTTTTGAAATTTAGTGCATGTTCTGACTAACATTCCTCTGGTTGTGCCCTGTTTTCGATGTCTTTAACTAGTCCTTGATTAGACTATGTTGCAACTTCATAGAGAAAAGGTTAATATATAGAAAATTGATAATAATGCAAATGCTTCCTGTCCATAGCTATGATTTCTGTTTCTGTGATGCCAACACAAATTAATTTTGTCTAGTAGATAATATAAATCTTCATAAATCAAATTCCCATTGATTTTAGCATATTAGTGATTCCCTCATTAATTAATGTCTTAAATAAAAAATTCGATGTATTCATTTTATATTTCTCTGTAGTAATAATTTTGCCTTATTTTGAGAATCATTCTTTAACACTAAGTATTTCTTATATTCTAGGAAATACCTATTGTTTTCTACAACAAATATGTTACTAATTTTAGTAAACTTTTTAAGTATAACATGCATGCAGAAAAGTATAGAAGTTTAAAGATTAATGCATTTCCACAAAATTAACATACCATGTACCTAAGACCCAAATCAAGGAATAGAACCTATCCCAAAGTGCTTTTGTGGCTCTTTCCTTGTCACTCTAACCACCTTCCTTTATTAAACACTATCCTGCCTTGTAGCATCATGGATTCATAGTGTGTTTTCTTTTGTGTCTGGCTATCATTAATGTATATGGTTACATAAAATTCTGTTCTTTCATTCCCTTTGCTTTGTAGTGTTCCATTATCTGAGTAGATCACATAATGTCTATTCTAATGCTGATAGACATTCAGATTTTTTCTGGTTTGGGGGCTATTGTTAGCTGATAAGCAAGGCAGGCACTTTTACACTTACAGAGGAGAAAACTGCTACTTCTTTAAAAGACTGTTAATGACCCTTCAAAGTTGTTTTTGTTGCAGCAAAAACTCTCTGGAAAAACTTAGGAAGAACCAGCCAAGGTCACCCAGTTACACTGACTCACTCTTTTAGGCAACCTATATTAAACTTGGCTCAGTCTATACTAAGCTAAGCATACTCAAAAACATTCCTGTCCAGTAATTTTTCCTTCTTAAACATGTGCTGTAGGACCTTGAACTGAGCATGCCCAGAACTGTTGTCCCCCACCACATGTACTTTCCTATATGAATATGTATAGATTCCCCAAACAAAATCCTCATGCTTCCTTTGTTTGGGGAGAGCACTGCTTTCAGATAACCCCAGTGCTTTTCTTACTTGATGCAGGCAATAAACTATCTCCACTCTCTTACCTCCTGGTGTGCTTTTTGGCTTTGCACTCACCAAAAGCAAACCCATCACATTTGGTTACACTATTATGAATAATGCACCTATGAACACTTTGTACATTTTGTATCATTTTTGCTGACTCTACTATATGTTCATTTAGACTATGAAAGATAAACCTGAAATTTAAAAAATCAATTTCCTTTTTCCCTCTATGCAACATTCCATCAACATAAAATCCTTTCAATTAACAAGTTTTGAAATTTATATTCCAGACAATCAATCCTCATTCACACATTATTGTGAATTTCTATGATCTGATAATGAGATTAACAGAAGTTTCCACCATAAGGAAATGTGGGGTAAGGAAGGGGAAGTAGATTTGGATTTGGTAGAAGGCAGTTAAGTGTCAGGCTTTAGGGGTAGGATGTAGGAGAAGCAGCAGGAAGTGTAGATTACAGACTTTTCCATTCATTGAAGTCTTGGCTACATCTCTTTGAAAAGAATCATTATAATGATTGTTAACATGATTGATTGCTTTAAAAATAGTTTAGAGTTGGCAAAGCGCTTTTTTATCCATGATTGCATTTGATCTCTCACGAAGAGATTGGTATTTTCATAACTGTCCTTATTTTCAATGCTTAACACATAAAATTGGACATCACAGCTAGACTGGTGGATTAGGACTCCAATTCTTCCCCACTGAGGCCAGGTTCCATAATCTAAGTACATCTAGTTCATTCTTTCCAGATCATTTGGTAATTCTCCAGTTAATACTTATCTCAGAAGTAGTGAAAGGGAAGGAATAAAGAAGCAGAAGGAGCATAAAATATGCCCTCAATTACCTCTTTTATCATTAAAAATATTGTAAACTCTAAGAGACATGTCAAAATTCTATAATATTTGATTAAAGACCAAAAAAGTGGTGTAGAATGGCAGTATTTATACTTTGGCTTTCTGCAAGTGAAGAAGACAGTGGGATAGAGTGGACTAGGTGAGGGTGGTTTGGAGATTCAGGATAGATCCAACCCAGCAGGCTTGGTAGGGGTAGGGCTGGCACTGGAATTGCCAAGCACAATCCAAGCTGGAAGGAAATTTTAGTGTACCTAAGAGTTTTGGATAAAATGGTGCAATGGACAGAAGAAAGTTGTAGAGAAGATGTGTTGAGTTTGAGAATGTGAATGTGATATCAGGGAAGGAGGTTGCTGTGGTGGCTTAGCAGCAAGTTTCAAATCTTGGAGGTGACAAAGAAAGAGGCCTAGGGAGGGGTGTTGTGAGGCATCTCAGTGAATCTGAAATATTTTCAGAGTTTTTATCTGGACCTGTGCTTTGGAATATTGTACAAATATTCCAAAGTTTGAGATCTTCTAAATTGTTTTTTCAGGGCCTACTACAAAACTCTTAGCAGTCCTAAGGGTGACAGATGAGAGGGGAAGTGGTTATGGTCTTCTATGGATGGTCAGGCAGAATGGAATTCACTTGGGAACCCCTGACAGGTACTCTCTTGTGTACTTTGCTTCAGTGCTCTGAGAAAGGATTAAGGCTGATCCATGCCAACTCTGCCAATGGACTCACTCCAGCTAGGCAAGCTTATTGTCTTTGACAGCTTCCAAGTGTGTGTTTTCTTAGAGATGGATTTCTTGAAAAAAAAAAAAAAAGCTATTCTTGTTGCCAAGGTATTAATTTAACAAGTTGCAAAATGCTAAAGGAGAACATGAAGATGTTTTTAGGCTTCATACTGGGCAAGTGGCAACTATTTGACACTACTCCTACACTAAAAGGACTAACAACTATGCTATGGATATGTTATGTTTTCTCCTTTCTTTCTTTTTTTTTTGTGGGGGGTGGGGTTGGGGAGGATGTGCTGGGGATTGAACCCAGGGGCGCTTGACCACTGAGCCACATCCCTAACCCTATTTTGTATTTTATTTAGAGACAGGGCCTCACCAAGTGCTAAGCGCCTCACCATTGCTGAGGCTGGCTTTGAATTTATGACCTCTTGCCTCAGTCTACCAAGTCACTAGGATTATAGGCATGTGACTCCGTGCCTGGGTTTTTTCTTTCTTAATACTGTTTTAAATCCTTTCTTACACATTAGAACCATAGCATACTCCTTATGTATGCCCAAAGGGAACCTCTCATTTAATTTGCAGAGTAACAGTATTATTTCCACTCTAAATATATACAATTAAAAGAACATATGAGATTAAACGTATTAAAACTGGGTCCCTTGCTTATAACTATGCATCTATCCAAGTGTCAATCTTCCACAGAGAACATACAGTCTTGCCCTTTTACTTAATACTGATTGGGACTATTAATCTCACAACCTGGTCAGGCTCCCAGGTTGGACAGATTTCTGCAGGGCTTGGTCCCCCTACAAGTGGGAAAGACTTAGCTGCTTCTTACCCCTTGTCTTCAAAAAGATCCAGAGGATCTGTTTTACCCACAGGCTTCTGAGAGAAATGACTGATTGTCTTTCAGGAATTCAGAGTTGTTGTTTGGGGGCAGCCCAACCCTGATTGCTCAATTTTGTAGGCAGAGTCACATATTAATCATCCATATGTGAGTTCTTCTTCTATACTATCTAAAGTTTCTTGGATGGTTTTTTAATTTATATGATAAAATTGTAGCCTATTTAACGTTTCTAATTCATGAAGCATTTATACAAGAAAAAAGAGAAAAACAATCGAGGGGCTAGTGACAAATACTATTTGGCACAGAGTGAGATTGAGTTTTGTATCTGGGTGAATAGTTGGTGCAAAATTGTGATGCTGTGGTGTTTTGTCACTAAAAAGTGCTCCATTTGGGACGGCAGAAGGAAACTGAGATTTGTTGGGTGCACACAGGCCAGAGGAAGGTACACTGAGAGCTACAGCTACTGTTTCAACATGTTGTCTTTTTACTTCTCCCTTTAATGCAGTTTGAACCCGACTAATCAAAAAATCTGAAATCTGAAATGCTCCAAAATCTAAATTCTGGATTTCAGATTTTTGATTTAGGGATGTTCAACTGGTGAAGTTTGTACAAATATTCCAAAGTCTGAAAAATTGTGAAATCTGAAATACTTGTGGTCTCAAGCATTTTAGATGAGGGATACTCAACATAGAGTTTTCTTGTTACAAAACGAACACTTCCTCATTATCCAAATAGAAAATTGATGACACAGAGAGAGTAAAAAACACCTCAATACTACCAAGGATTATTAATTTCTGCACTGGTTTTCCATCTCCATGGGACTTAATTTCTAAATTAAGAGGAGAATATAGGATGGGAATGTATTTTGGTGGTAGAGCTATGGTCTAAGATGTGCAAGGCCCTAGGTTCAAAAGAGGGCACTAAGAATCACCCTCTAAAATACCTCAAATCATCACTTAGTGTCAAAATAGAATGTTGTTTTGTGTGTTAAGCAATAAAGAAAAATTGTAATTATAATCCATTTTATTTAATTATTAACAAACATTTACAACAAACAAAAAAGATTCTGTTAAGACTAGAGTCACACTCAGCATGAGCAGATATTTGAAATATGAAAAGCACATGGGGCCAGAAATGGATCATATTTACATCATTCCTTTCAGATTTATTTTTGGCTAAGTTCATGTTAATTTACGGGGAGGTAAAACAGGACTCATCATACCATTTAAATGTCCTCTTTTGCTCTCCTGTTCTTTTTCTTTTTTTCCCTTCTTTTTCTCTTTCCCTTATTCATTCTCATTTGCCTTTTATCCTTTCCAAGTTAACACGAATCCTACTTAAGCTAAATGCAAAATAGTGTACTGCTACTGTATTCCTACTTTTGTATCTAGCCTTCAATACCTTTTCCCTCCATACTGGAGACTAAACCCAGGTGCACTTTTAACACTGAAATGCAGCCCCAGCCCATTTTAATTTTTAAAATTAAAATTTAATTTATATTTTAATTTAAATGTCTCACTAATAACTTTTAAAGTTTGAAAAATACATAGTCTGAATGAGAACATTCAAATACAGTAGTTGTCCCTTAACTGTGATTTTACTTCCTGAGGTTCCAGTTATCCATGGTAAAATGAGTTCTAAAAATATTAAATGGAAAGTTTCAAAAATAAAGAATTCACAAGTTTTTAGTAACTTTAGTATTATTATAATTGTTCTACTTTATAGTTATGTTGTTAACCTCTTACTGTGCCTAATTTATAAATTAAATTATCATAGTAGTTAATAATTTAATTTAAAAAGTTAATAATTTAAAAAATAATTTTAAAAAGGCACTAAATTTGTATATGCATGTGTATATAGGAATGAACATAGTATACAGTGTTTGGTACTATCTGAGTTTTGGGGCATTTACTAAGGGTCTTGGGGCATATCTTCTGCTGATAAGGGGGGAATATTATAGCACAAAAAGCTAAAATAAAAAGTAAAAATCTTTTTTCCCCATTCTTACTCCTCAGCATTCTTCCCACATCCAGAGATGAAGTCAAGACCCAGAGATAGGGTGGGGTGAACTTAGGGGAATTTCTTTTTGCACTTTTATAATTATGTTCTTTGTGACTGTCTATATGTGTGTTTTAAATCATTTTAGAGGGATTTGGAGAGTAAGCAGGGATTTTTTCCTTTCTTTTTTTTTTTTTTTGTGGTGCTGGCGATTGAACCCAGGGCCTTATGCATGTGAGGCATTCTACCAATTGAGCTACATCCCCAGCCCTTAAAGGGGGATTTAAAAGTATGAATTGAATTTATCATCTTGAGCCCAAAGCCCTTTAAGAGCTTTTAGAAGAGCATGCATACATGCACACATATTTACTTTACTAAAAGGGAATCATTGAGCACATATTGATTGGTCATCTGTTTGTCCTTAATACATTTTAGATATCCTATCACATTAATAAACATTTACATATATATTAAATACATACATACAATGATATGATATTTTATCATATCATTTATATTTTATATATGTTATATATATTTTATATGTACATTTTATATCATATATTATATTATATATCACTGTATGCATGTATTTAATTAAGCTCTTATTTTTCAACACTTAGGTTACTTTTATTGTTTCTGTATGATGAACACAGCTCAGATGATCTGCTTAGTAGTTCAATCTTTGTATACATGCCTAAATGCTTCCTAAGAATAGAGTTATAAAATTGAAATGATATAAATACTTTTCCCCTAGTGCTAGAGATCAAACCCAGTGCCTTGGGCATGCTATGCAGGTACTCTACCACTGAGCTACATTCCTGCTCAATATGTGCTTTTTATTTTATTTTTTTGTTTTTTGCAGTACTGGGGTTGAAATCCAGGGCCTCATGCATGCTAGGCAAGTGCTTTATCACTGAACCACACCACTTAGCTCCTGCTATACACGAATTGTTAAGGTCTTTGAAAATACTGGGCACTTGCTGTTTTTACACCTTATTTTATTATTATTTAATATTTTTATTAACATGTATGAATCATACATATTAAAAGAGCTTAGCCTCAACACATGTATACTGCATGAATTAATCAAATTCAGCTTTCCTTTATCCATTCTCCCCCAACCCCAAGCTGTAGTAATCACTATTCTACATTCAAGTCCACAATTTTTAGCTTCTACATTTGACAGAGAACATGGGGTACTTGTTTTTCTGTCTGACTTATTTCACTTAATTAATGCCCTTCAGTTCCATCCATTTGCTGAAAATGATGGGATATTTATTCTTCTTTATGGATGAATAATATTCCATTGTGTATATATGCCATATTTTCTTTATCCATTCATCCATTGATGGACATCTGGGTTGATTCCACATTTTAACCATTGTGAATAGTGCTGCAGTAAGCAAGTAAGCATGGGTGTGCATGTTCTTGCATTTTAACTATGCAATCTAGAAGCTAACAATGAATTTAGCTTCTTTTCTAGGTTGAGACACTGTAAACTGCTTTCATGTCAAGATCTGCCTCATCTTCTAAAGTGGGAGTTCCCAGCATCAGGCTTGTGGGGGTGTATGCTTAATCCTTCTACAAACTGGAGTGAGTCACTCTCCATTTCCTTTCTCCACCCTTCCTGAGTCCATACATATCCTGGCTTTTAAAAAAAAAATTCTTTTTTAAGAGGTGGAGTCTAGCCTAAAGATTCTATTGGAGTGAAAATGGAAAAGGGCATCTGTTCTAGGTCATTATTATTTCCAAATTGGAATTGACCTTGTCTCTTAAGATAAAGCTATCTCAAATTCTTGACTTAGCAGCTACCTTAAGAAATCTTAACTACTTTTACAGAAGAGAGAAAAAAATCTCTAAAACTCTTTGAAAAATGGGGCTGGGGTTGTGGCTCAGTGGTAGAGTGCTTGCCTCACATGTGTGAGATACTGGGTTCAATTCTCAGCACCACATATAAATAAATGAATAAAATAAAGGTCCATCAACAACTAAAAAAAATCTTTGAAAAGTATTAGCAATAAAAACTTGGTTTGCTTTGTTTTATTTTGGTGGTGCTGGGCTGTCTGGGGGTATAGCTTAGTAGTCCAGCACTTGTCTAACATTGCTTGAGGCTTTGGGTTCAATCCCTAGCACTGCAAAAAAAAAAAAAAAAAAAAAAAAAAGTGCTTAGGATCAAACCAGGGCCTCACACATGCTAAGCACATGATCTACCACTAAGCTATATGCCCAGCCAATGGTTATTTTTAAAGAAATAATGAAAATACTTGGTTGGGATGGACAGCTATTTTGGCAGTAAGATTAATATGGATTCTTTGACATTTGGGTAGATTCCCCAGCTGATCTGTGCTCCTTTCCTTCTGAACGCTGGGCAGCCTTCACAAACCCCTTAGGGCATATAGAAAAATTGGTATATGGCATGGGCACAAACACACCTCACTCCAACCTCCTGTTTTTTTTTTTTTCTTTTTCTATTGTGACTATTATATCACTACCACTGAGATTTAGTGATGGTTTTATTTTTTATTTTTAGGTACTAGTGATTGAATCCAGGGACTGTTTACCACTGAACTACATCCCAAGTCATTTTTATTTTTTAAAATTTTCAGACAGGGTCTTGCCATGTTGCTGAGGGCTAGCCTTGAATTTGCAATCATCTTGCTTCAGCCTCTAAGTGGCTGGGATTATAGATGTGGACCACCATGCCAGGCTAGTAATGGTTTTAAAATATAATGTAGTCATTATGGTTGGTCAGGTACATTCTAGGTTAAAAAGCAAAGGAAACATAAAAATAAATTTTCAAAAATCTGTAATGTTGTATAGCTTTAAAATTTATAAAGCACTTTCATATATCTCATGTGCTTTTACAACAGCCTTGTTAAATAGGTACTATGACCCCATTTACAGATAACAAAACCATGGTGGATGGAGGTTTTAAAATTGCTCAAGACAAAGTATACAGTTATCTTTCATTTCAATACTCTTCCTTTCCAACAGGTGAGGTGTACAGGAAACTCATCCTATTGAAATGACTCTTAACCTAGAAGGGAAGCAACAAGATGAACTTACCACTCTCTGGAGTTAGGAATTCAATGTTGTTTTTGTTTTTTCCTTTTCTTTTCTTTTGAAGCCTTGACATTCTGCTTTCCATCAGGATCATGAAGTGTTTGGCCAGACATACCCAAAAGAGTGGAGAAAATGGTTCTGGTTTTCCCTTCTTTAGGACTAAAGTCATAGTCATCGAAATCTAAGATAAATTTCAGGAAAACTAGCTCCCGTAATTGATCATCTTACCTTCAGCCAATTAGGGGTTAATTTTTAGGAGATTTCAGATTTTTTTTAAGGGTAGTTAGAACTTGATAAAACACTGCTATTGAAGTCTTTATCCCTACCAGAGACCTCTCTCTGCCCTGGACTGACTAGAAGCACATATTTGTTCAAATTAAGAACAGGTGTTAGGACAGAAACATCTGCTGCAGTCTGGAAGAGTAAAGACTATAGAAAATATAAATCAGAAGTTCTACTTTTAAGTGACCAGGTTAATAATGATTAAGACACAAGAAATGCAAGGAATTTGAAACATGTTTCTTAACTAAGTTTTGTATCCAGATTGAGTTCCATTTTTTTTTAGAAGTAGAAAAATTTTTCTACAAAAACTACATTTAGAAGCTAAGTACAGGGGTTCATAAACTCTTTAAGGCTGTATTTACTTTTAAATAGCATTTCCAAATTTCTCAAGATTTCATCTTGGAAGTAGAAGCCTTGAGTGTTTTAGCAAAAAGGAAAATTAAATCTTGAGACCTATTGAACACAAGTGGTAGCAGATGGGTCCTTTTTTGGATTTGGTAGCCTTTAGATGAGTGTAAAAGGAAACTTATGACACTTTAGGGGGTGACCCAAAAGAAAGGGCCATCAAAAACAAAAATAGGTTTTCATATATCCGAGCATCAAATCAATGGGTGAGTGACAGAAAGACTCAGCTTTCTATAATCAATTTAAATTCCATTAGAATAAGAGAGATAACTTAGAAAAATTAACTTTTGTGTTTCCTATGATTCTTGTACTTCTTTTTCTCCCTATCCCATTCCGCCATCAGAACTTGTATAGAATGTATACCCAGTGCCCAGAAATATTTGATTCATGGATTGAAAAAGATTAACTAAGATGACATGCCTTCGTGTAATGGATCTTTGAAAAGGTGAATTTTTTGAGATGATAATAAGAGGTTTGTATAAAATCTGAGAGGCAGAGCAAGGGTGGACGAATGGATTATTAATGAGCATTCACACAAAAGAGTTAAGAGAGTCAACCCACAGCGAAAGGTTCACTGCTAATGAGATACGAGGGCTTTGGTTATATTACCTAACCTAAATGTCCTCATCTATAAAATGTGAATAATAACAGCAACTATAATATAGGGTTATTATGTGGATTAAATAAGACAATGAACATAGAGTAATGATACACTGTCTGGCAAGTAGGAATTGGCAAGATGCTAAGAGCTGTGCAGATGGTTACACTTCTAGTAACCCCCAAACAATATAAGGCCCTGCCTACAAAAGGGCCATGGGAATTCTACAATGTATATCAGTTTTGGCCATATCATCATAAACCAATTAAGGACTAAGATGCCTGCCCCATTCCAGGTCCTTGGCAATAAAATCCTAAAACTATGTGATACAACTTATAAATATACCCTGAAATGACTTCCTAATGGCCCAGAGATATGGGGACATGAAATAGAAACTGAGTTGGATAATAAAAAAGTCATATTTCACAACCCACTTCAGCTATTATTATTAGTGAATCAAAGGATATATCTAAATGTCAAAGGAAAGAGCAGGGATTCAGGCGCAAGGTGGTTAATAACTTTACTCCAGATACATTTTATTGTCTTAGTAGGCTCCTCATAATTTCTAGAGGACCCTTTTGGGGAAAATCTGGTTGTAGGGAAGCTAGGAAGTTGTTTCAAAACCTCCTCCTTTGCATAGCTTCTCTTATAAGATTGAGAAGACATCAATTGTTTCGCAAGGGGGAAAAACCCCTACAGGGGGCGGTTATGCCTATAAGTGGTGATAAGCAGGATGATGAGCTTATTTCATTCATTTAGAAGAGCCAACTTTTTTTCAAACCTTTAAAAACAATGCCTTGTATTTACTTTCTTAGAGTAGGTAATAAAGTCTACATTTCTTTTGTTTTTGCGGTACTGGGTATTAAACTCAAAGCCTGGAGTATGCCAGGCAAGCACTGTGCTACTGAGCTATACCCTCTGCCCACAGCTACATTTCTTTAAAAGTATTCTGTCATTCACACTTTTCTTCCAACTCTAACCCTGCTCTTCCTTTAATTTATTTGAAAGTAGATCAATTCTTGCCGTAACTTCTAAAAAAGAACACAGTGCTCTGGGCAGCACTGATGACATTCTAAGAGGCTGGATAAGAAAGAAGAGGCAAAGCAGCTGCAGGAGGTGAACTGGTGCCAGTATGCAATGTGAGAATCACAGAAGAGAACAATTTTTATTTTTGATACAGAGGATTGAACCCCGTGGTGCTTATCACTGAGCTATGTCTCCAGCCCTTTTTTCTTTTCTATATTTTGAGGTAGGGTCTTGGTAAGTTGCTGAGGGTCTTAATAAATTGATGAGGCTGGCCTCAAACTTGTAATCCTTCTGCCTTAGCCTCCCAAATCATAGGGATTACAGGCATATACCATAGCACCTGGGTATTAGGAGATCACATTTGGAAAAAAGATAATAGGGTTGAGAGTATAGCTCAGTGGTAGAGTATTTGCCTTGCATGTACTAAGGCCCTGGTTTCTGTCCCCATACTGAAGGGGGAAAAAATTCACAAACTGGAGCTACTCCACACGCCCCCCCATGCCAGGGATCAAGCCCAGGGCCTCACACATTCTAAGCAAGGGCTTTATCCCTAAGTTACATCTGCAGACTGAAGCTATGTGTTTCATGGTGTAAAACAACACCTAACTCTGCTAGATATGCCTTTTAGCATTCATTTTCACCACTTTCTATATTCAACCCATCTCTAAATCACAGTGGTGCAGGAATTGGAAAACTCAAAATCCAATTTCTACTTTTCACCATACATGAAAGTCAACACCAAATGAATTGTAAATCTAAATGTAAACAGTAAAGCAATAAAATTTTCATAAGAAAACAGAATACCCTTATAACTTTGGAGTCAGCAAAATATGTTAAACTGAATACACACAAAATAAATGAACCATGAAGGAAAACATCTGATAAACAGAACTGCATAAAAAAGTGAAAAAACAAGCCATAGAGGGAAAAAGCCATTCTTAACATCTATACCCAACAATAGACTCATATTCAGTATAAAAAAAAAAACTACAGAGAACAACAAAAAAGACAGGTCAATAAAATAGAAATTTAGGCAAAAGATCTGAACTGGCATTTCAAGGAAGAGGGTATCCAAAAGGCCAACAAACATGAAAAATCATTTATTGTTAAACATCAGGAAAATAAAAACTAAAATGATGATGCAATTTCAATATATTGTATTAACCTTTCAAAAGAATGGCTAAAATCTGAAAATTGAAAAATACCAAGTTCTGATTAGGGATGTGGGACATCTACTAGTAGTAAGACTATAGTAAAACTACCATCTCCTTACCTGATGTTTCCCTTTCTTTGGTTTCAATGACTCATGGTCAATTGCAGTTCAAAAATTTTTAGTAGAAAATTTCAGAAACAATTAACACATTTAAAAATTGCATGCTGTTCCGAGTAGCATGATGAAAGCTCCCATTGTTCCATTTCATCCCACATGGAAAATGAATCATCCCTTTGTCCAGTGCATCTATACTGTATCCACTATTGACCCGTTAGGCAATTAATTGTCATCTTGGTTATCAGATTGACTGTCATGGTGCTGCAGTGCTTATGTTCATGTAACTCTTAGTTTACTTAATGATGTCCCAAAGCGAAAAGGTTTGGCTGGAAATTTGAAAATGACAGAGTAGCAGTGAACTGTTTTCTTTATGTGAAAAGATAAAAGTTGTTAACTTAGTTAAAAACAGCAAAAAAATCTTATGCTGAGGCTAAGATCCTACGGAAGAATGAATCTTGTGGTTGTTTTGTTGTGCTGGGGATCATTCTAAGAACTTTCTTGATCAGCATCTGGCTACATCCCCAGCCCCAGAATGAATCTTCTATCTGTGAATTATAAAGACAAAGAAGGACAAAGAAATTCATGGCAGTTTTGCCACTGCATATCAAACAGCAAAAGTTAAGGCTATAGTGTGATAAGATGAAAAAAGATATTACATTTATATATGTGTGTATAGGAAAGGACATAATATATTCAGAGTTTGGTACTATCTATGGTTTCCAGTATTACTGGGAGTCTTCTAACACATCATCCATAGTTAAGGGGGGACTCTGCACAGAGGTTTCTTGACTTATGATTAGGGTTACATCCTGATAAACTCATCATACGTTGGAAATACTATTCAGTTGAAACCTACTGAATGTCAATAGCTTAGCCTAGTCTACCTTATATGTGTTTAGAACACTATGTTAGCCTACAGTTGGGAAAAATCATCTAACATGCTGGATGTGGTAGTGTATGCCTGTAGTTCCAGTGACTTGGGAGACTGAGGCAGGAGAATCACAAGTTTGAGGCCAGCCTGGGCAAGTTCAAGGCCAGTCTTGGTAACTTAGCAAGACCTATCTCAAAATAAAAAAAATAAAACAGGTTGGGGATATGTAGTTCAGTGGTAGAGCACCCCTGGGTTGTGGTAAGGTACTCCAGGTTTATCCTTAGTACTGCCAAAAACAAAAAACAAAACAAAACAAAACAAAAACATCTAACCCATAGCCTTTGTAAAGCATTGAACATCTTGTGTAGTTTATTGAATACTGAAAGTGAAAACCAGAATGGTTATATGGGTATACTTTCATGCCAATATATTGTATTTCAATAAAATTTGATTTATAGTTAAAACAACTGTCATTCTTAGACTGCCCTGCTAACATGATTCTATAAACAACTGAGATTTTTGTTAACCATATGTAATGATGTAAGATTTTGAAGAGAAAGGAATATAGAAGCTATTTTCCCTGTTAGTTTTCATTGCAATTTTTGCTATATGTCCTACATTAAATGTGATTTTTTAGTAACCAGACTTTCTGTGCCTCTGTTTTCCCACCACTTCCACTGGTGAAAAGTAGCTGTTATGTCAGCAGTGGTCTCTACACTTCCTGACCTCTAGATTGTGAGGTCTGTGCAGAAAGCCTAAGGGCAGCCCTCTGATTTCTGTTCTTCCAGCTCTTCTAATGGTTTTATAAGCATATGATTCCTAATATTCAAAATCTGGAGTGGTGTCTTTACTGAATCCCAACAGATAGGTAATCCACTATAGCACAAATGAAAGGCAACCAAGTAGGGGGTTATGGCTGATTTTAATAATGTTTGAAAAATTACCATTGGTAATCCTACACCTAAGATCATGATTATCACGAGAAAGTTTTGCTTTAGAGTGAAGCTAAATCTAATCTGGCATACTATAAAGTTATTTACTTCAGAGGATGTGCTGGTTTCAATTGCCATTCATTTTTTTTTTTTTGTCTTCTCTTCACAAGTAAATAGTACCAATGCTTTTAATTTTTATTACATGGTGTGCGCTCTTCCAAGTTGTGGCTAATCTGAATAAGGTATTCATAGAAGGACTCCTTATTCTGGTAGGATTAGCTGTCCCTTTCTTTTGGTGATACTCCCAAGTTCACACTTGCTTATCTCACCAAAGACCTGCATTGCTGACTCAAGTACATAGCATATGCTCCCAGCCCATACCATGTTGTTATTTCCCATGGATTGAGGTAGATTTGTAGGAGATTGAAAAACAAAACATGTCAACTATGAGAATTTTTACATGCTTCCCTATAAAGAATAACACCTAAAATAACAGATTTAAATGAGAATCAGAAACCTAAAGAAAATTATTTAATAGGTAAAAAGGGATTATTGCATTGTGGAATTGTATTTATAATGGACCTTAGAAATACTCCAGGAACCTGATCTCAGATCCAGGCTCATAGTAGTGCTGAATAACTTTCAGTCTGCCCATGCTTGATACTCAAATTATGACCCAGACCAGCAGCACAAGCTACTTGGGACCTTGTTAGTATTACAGAATCTTTGGCCCCAAGAGCCACGGAGTCTGAATCTGCATTCTAATGAGACCCCTCCAGGTGATTATTATGCATGTTAAAAATTTGAGGACTAGAGGCAAATGCACCTCAGGTGTTTGTTTTACCACTTAAAGACTTGTCTAAATTACATTTCACAGAAAATCTGATCTCTTTTGTGTTATTACAGGTCCTGTAAGATGAATTGAAGAAAAAAAGAAAAACCCTCTCTAATGATCTCTGGAAAAAGAGGGCATCTATTTGAGCTGTGCTAGTTTTTAATGTACCTATTCAGATCTTAATCCACTAGAAAAATGAATAGCCTATTTGGTAGTGGCATGTCTTGCAAAAATAAGTGCAATAAAATTGAAAGTATTTAAATGGATATTTAAACTATGCAGTCCTCAGTGATTTAGTTTTCAATTACACTAGTTTTCAATTACACTAGAGTCCACCTCATTCACCCTTCCGTGGGAATATGCTGGAGTGTTGCAATAAGCTGGTGCTTTCAGGCAATGACTGATCTCCACTCCTTTTTGGCCAGGACCTGAATTCATTTGCTTTAAGCAGTTTAGGGAGTACGCCAGGAATATAAATGATGGAAACACCCTTCATGACCCTTTTCACAAATTAAGTCACATCGTTCTTCAGGGTGCTTGTGAGGCTCTCAGATTTGGGAGTACTCACACAGTATGAGGCTTTGGCCCTTAAGGGAAAGGTGGGAACTTGGGGAAGGAGAGTGTTACAACTGGGCTCTGACTAGAGCAGTAGTTCTTAGAGTTTGCACGCAAAGGAGGCTTCGAGGTGCTGGTAATATTTTGTTTATTGATCTGGGTGCTGCCTTGTGGTTAGTTGTCTTTAGCTTAGAAGTTTGAGGACTTTGAAAAGAGCAAAAATGGACTTTACAAAACGGAGACAGTATTACAAAGGTAACGTGATTCAAGGGCACCTTCTGCCACCCCCACTAACCTAATGGATTTATTCTAGATTTAAACTATGTCCTTGAACAACCTAGATGTTCACTTGACCCTGGTGTTAAAAGTACAGAGGTGATGTCATACAATCAGTAACTTCCCTATCTCATCTGTCAAGTAGAGTAAATAAGTTGATTAAGTGCTTTTTTTTTTATTGGAGTTAATAACTTACTTCAAAGTAGACTTTAACTACTGGACCTTGCTAACGACCAACATATGAATTAATCATCTCAAGTCACTGCCAAGTTCAATCCCTGTACAAGTTTGAAGGAGAACTTTTCACAGCACTCAAACCTAAAGGAAATATTAATGATATAAATGATGGAACACAATTAAGTTTATCATGCATCATTATAAATAGGAACAAAATACAGTGAATAATACTATAAGCCAGAATTGGAATCAATTGGGTTTTCCACAAACCATCTTAAGCAAAAACATGCTTCTATCTAGGCTGGAGATATAACCTAGTAGTGGAGTGCTTGCCCAGCACAATCAAGGGGGAAAAGAAGCAAAACAAAACAAAACAAAAACCTCAAAACTGTTCCCGTTCTAAGCTTTACCTCATTTGAGGAAAGAGTTCTTCTACCTTATTTGTGGAATTAGAGTCCTATGTTTCATTTCTTTCCACATATGGAAGTGCAGTTAAAAGATCTTTCAGTCAGGTAATATATTCTAGGCCCAAATACTAGAGAAATGATCAATCTCTACCAATTTTACAAAAAATTATGGTGGGGCCAGGCATAGTGATACAGGCCTGTATTCCTACCTACTGGAGGCTGACATAGGAGAATTGAAAGCTAGAAGCCAGCCAGGCAACTTAGTGGAAACTTATTTCAAAATAAAAATTTTAAAGGGTTGGAATGTAGCTCAGTGGTTGAGCACTTACCTGGCACGTGTGAGGGCCTGGGTTTCATCCTAGCGTGTGTGTGCACACGCGCATGCATGTGCAAGTGCTCGAATACACACACACACACACACACACATACACACAATTAATACTACTCTTCCAGATGAAAGGAAAAATGAGCACAAAAAGGGAAATTAGAATACATAACTAGAAATCAGAAGACCCTTTTTCTATACTCTTCCCCTAGTTTATTTAGATTTGTTTCATGTCTGGGTAAAATACCTCCAAAGGGAAAGATTGCTTCTTGCCGCAGATAGAATTTTCTGACTCTAAAGAAGTAAACAATTGTTAAAGTAGCTTGTATTCAAAACTTTTGTATTTAAAAGAGTCATAGTAATCTGGGATGTGATCTATAACATATTCCTTTAAATATATATCAGAGAAGTGCTCTACCATTTATTTATTTATTTATTTGGCACTGGGGATTGAACCCATGTACACTTAGCCACTGAGCCACATCCGCAGCCTTCTTTTATTTTTTATTTTGAGACAGGCTCTCACTAAGTTGCTTAGGACCTCACTAAGGTGCTGAGGCTTGGTTTAAACTTGAGATCCTCCTGCCTCAGCCTCTCTACCTTTGGGATTACAGGTGTATGCCAACACGTCCAGCCGAGAAGTGGCCTTCTAAACGCTCATACACATTCTCGTTGATTTTTTTAAATTTTTTTTAGTTGTAGGTGGACACAATGCCTTCATTTTGTTTACTAATTTTTATGTGGTGCTGAGCATCAAACCCAATGCCTCCTGTGTGCTAGGCAAGTCCTCTACCACTGAGCTACAACCCCAGCTTGTCACAATGATTTTTTATGGTCAGTTGATTTTTGACAAGAATCCCAGAATTGTTCAATGGGGAAAGAATAGACTTTTCAACAAAGGTTCTGGGACCACTGGATACTGCATTCAAAATAATAAAGTTTACCTCACACCAAATATAAAAATTAACACAAAATGAATCAAAAAACCTAAATATAGACACTTAAATGATGAAAATCTAGAAGAAAACATAGGCATAAGTCTTTGTTAATTGGGATTAGACAATGGTTTCTTAGGACAACACAAGAAAGCACAAGAAACAAAAGCAAGCATAGATAAATTTGACTTCATCAAAATTTAAAACTTCTACATTTCAAAGGATACCAACAAGAAACTATATAGAGTGGGAGAAAATATTTTTAAATAATATATTTGATATAGTATTTGAATCTTGATATACAGAACTCTTATGACTAAATGATAAAAAGACAAATAGCCCAATTTAAAAATGGGCAAAAGATCTGAATAGACATTTATGTAAAGAAGATATGCTGTAAACTTTAAGAACAGCTAGATCTCTAAGAAGGGTCCCAAGTGGCTAATTGGGCCTAAATTTAGAATGGAGGCTGATCACACTCTGTGTTTTCAGTACTGCAAACTAAACTTTGAGGCTCTTGCCCGGGCATGTTCTCGTTTGAATTGCCAAGATAAACAGCCTCCGTAAAGTCCTGTTTTGCTACTGGAACCTGACCAATGAACTATGACCAACTTATCAGGACCAAGTGCTTCCCTCATACTTGCATCCCTCATTTATACAACAGACTGCAGTAGGAACTGGGTAGGAACTTTATGTAGTCAACCCCTTTCTTTGTTCCTTGGAGCATGCTTTCATTTTGTACCAAAGTCTGGTTTGTAAACTGTTTATTATTTTTTGAAATAAAGCTTCCTTTTTTATGTTGAAAATTTCTTCTGGTAATTTTTTTTTTTATAAAACAAATAGTCCAGGAAATGATGCTTAACATCATCAGCCTTCAGGAAAATGCAAATCAAAACCATAAGGAGCTACCACTTCATACACTAGGATGGCTAGAATAAAAAAGGACAGATAATAAATAGTATGTGTTAGTGAGAGCGTGGAGACATGGAAATCTTCATACATCGATAGTTGTTGGGAATGTAAAATGGTGTAGTCGCATGAAAAACAGTCTGGCAGTTTTTCAGAAAGCTAAATGTGAAGTTACCATATGATCTAGAAATTCCTCTCTTAGATGTATAAGCTAAGAGAAATTAAAATATATGTCCACACAAAACTTGTATATAACTGTTCATAGCAGTGTTATTCTTGCTTTTCAACACCTAAAAAACAGAAATAGCCCAAACATCTATCAACTGATGAACAGATAAATAAAATGTGATATTCATACAATAGAATATTATTTAGCAATAAAAAGGAAATACTGACACAAACTTCAACATGGATGAACCTTGAAAACATTATGGTAAGTGAAGAAGCCAATGACGAAGGACCATATATGATTCCATTGACATATAAGGTCCAGGATAGGCAAATCTATAGAGATAGAAAATAGATTAATGGTTGCCTAGGGGGAAAACAGGGGTATTGGGTGAAAATTGGGAGACGTTGTTAATGGGTACAGAATTTCTTTTGGGTAATGAAAATGTTCTAACATTTCAGTTGTGGTGATAATTGCGCATATACACAAATATTTTAAAACTATTGAATTTTATGCTTTAAATGGGTGAATTATATGGTACATAAATTATAACTCAGTAAAATTGTTTATTTGAAGAAAAAAAGGGGGCTGGGGTTGTAGCTCAGTGGTGGAGCACTTGCCTAACATGAGGGGGGCCCTGGGTTCAATCCCCATTAACAAAAACAAAACTCAGGAAGACACTGTCACATCCATAGAATCATTACAGCATGTGGTTCTATATGCTTCTCACCTTGCCAAGGCTATTGTAGAAACACATATGGATAGAAGATGCCATAAGAACTGAGCAACTAAAATACAGCACCAACATATGGAAGAAAATTGTCCTGGAGACACACTCAGACCCATAGTTGACTTTGACTAAAAGAGAAATAAAATTTTGTGTCTTCAGAAAACAAGAAATACCCCATTCCAATTTTAGTGTTGAAAGAAGATTTAGAAACAGTTCATAGTTTCTCAATCCCTTAGTATTATTGACAGTTTGGGTTGGATAATTCTTTCTTGTGGAGGGCTGTCCTCGCATTGTAGGATGCTAAAATGGCCTCCCTAAGCGTGACAACCCAAAATGTCTCCAGATATTGCTAAATGCCAAATGTCCCCATGGGGTGTGAAGGCACCAACACACACACACACACACCCCAAACACACACACACACACACACACACACACACACACACACACACCTGTTGAGAACCACTGAGTTAGTTTAACATTTACCAAGTCCAGGCTGAAAAAGAAAAAGGTTCCACAGTTTACTAAGTTTGGGAAACAGTAAGCTAAATAAATTCTCCCTTTCCTGCCTCCCACTTACATTTTAAAGCAATCAAAGCTCAGGAACAGAAAAGTGAGATGACCTTGCCTTGTGTCAGTCCACAAACAGTCTAATGTGCTCTCTGAACCAAGAGCTTAGATTTTTCTCTAGCTTAGACAAATGCTCTTTTTCCTTCTTTAAAAACTGAGCCTCCTACTTCCTGATTTGGTATCTACCAAATAAGTCTTTGGGACTTGTTGGCAGATTCTACTGGAAAGGTCCTACCATATAGATTCTCCCAAAAGGTCATCTCTTTTGAGATTTAGATGTAGTAGAGGGCTTGTCAAGGGGCAAATGGAAGGAAGATTCAACAGGTCAGAAAGAATTTAACAGTAAGCATCTGCAATTTGTGAAAAAGTGTGATCAATAATCCTTAAGATTAAAAGGAGTATACTGAAGATATATTCTGATGTTTATTTAGCTGATATTCGAAGCTCAGATGTGCATCTTAAATATGCACATTAAAAAACAGGGAAACATACTGTATCAAATGATACCAAAAGATCATTTAAATAAAAAAAAACAGGGAAAAATAACATCAATAATACAAAAATTAATCAATATAAAAGTAGGGGGAAGGGTTTAGGCTACCAAATGTTTTTAGAAACCAAACAGATTTTTTTTAATGGATTTTTGCTTTTTACCATCTTGGAATACAATTCAGACCTAAATATTATGTCAAGTAAACTTAGAATGGTAATTTCAAAGGGCTGTTCTTCATGACAGCTAAATAATACATTGCAGGAGCCAAGCCTCTCCCTAACATTTGTTGGGCCAAGGGCAAGAGTACAAATGGAGGCCCATATTCCATGTGAACGATAACTATGGTAAAGTTATAAATCAAACTGTTAAACAAATTATGTTTTCCTACCTTGATAACTGTCTTCTTAAAGACCAGAAGACCAGGAGTGAATGTACAATTCTTGTATTCTTTAGAGTTCTGCACCACGATCTCCAGACATGTGAGGGCAGGACCCCAACTTGAGGTTGTCCCCTGTCCTCCTATCCTGGCTGAGAAGGGCCTCCTGTGCATGCATGTGACACTCCAGTGCTCTGTGTGTCTTTGTACATATGATCCCCTGGGCCACAGTCAGGCTGATTACACGTACCAGCAGCCTGGTCTGCCCTGGGGAGGGTGGGTTTGGGGATGAAATCTAGGCAGACCCTGGAAGTCGTGGTGGGGCATTTGGGCAAGGAATTCTGAGATAGCCCAAGACATCTTGGGTATAGTCTAGACAGAAGCAAAATGGGTTCTAAGTGGCTACATCCCCTCGGGCCCATAGTCTCCTCACCCTGTGGTAAGGAGCACAACCATGGAGGGTCAGAGCAGGGTGCTCTAAAAGCCTAAAGGCAGAACCAGCAAGAGCCCCACATTCTGGAATGTGGTAATTAGCACAAGACACGCAATCCTGGCACACACCTGGGGCTTGGTGCAGCACAAGGGAGGGAGGCCAGAGCGACTTGTCTAGACAGGAATGGTAGAGCACACCTCACTTGCCCTGGAGGGGTCACAGAAGTTTATCAATTCTTGGCAAAGCAGATCAGCCCCGCCTGAGAGTCTGCCCAGGTTTAGCTAATGATTTAAAGGGGCATTCACCTCTTTACTTTATGAAGAAAATACCTGGAAGATCGTGGTGCTGTTTTTTTCAGGGCCACTGAACTTTCTGTTTGTCCTCTTCTTATGACCCCTGCTCCTTTGCCTTCCACTCTTCTCACAGTGCCAACGATCATCTGCTCATGCTGATGATTTCAGCAATAGCTCTGATAGGTGCCCTCATTCCCCTGGTCCTTCATTCATTCCTGTCTTTTTAGTCAACATCCCTGAATTAAGTTAAGTATATACTTTCTGTTTGTTTTTTTTTTTTTTTAGAGCGAGTGAGAGAGGAGAGAGAGTGAGAGAGAGAGAGAGAGAATTTTTAATATTTATTTTTTAGTTCTCGGCGGACACAACATCTTTGTTGGTATGTGGTGCTGAGGATCGAACCCGGGCCGCACGCACGCCTGCCAGGCGAGCGCGCTACCGCTTGAGCCACATCCCCAGCCCTATACTTTCTGTTTTTGCTCCCAAGCAGAAGATATTATTGGAAGAAATTTAAATATCTGATCCAAGCCAGTATTAACTTATTGGTTCTAGCTGAGCGCTTGATACTACCAGGCAATTCTCTGATTTTTCAAAATTGTTTTCCTGTAATATTCCCCACCGCTATTTTTCTAAAATCTTTTCTATTTCCCTCCAGCCCCAATCCCACTTCTGCATATGACTTTCCCTTCTTGCTTAATGGAAAAAATCAAAATACTCCAACGTCACCCTCCTCTTCCTTTTTCTTCTCTACCAAGAAATACTTAAAGATGACACCTCTTCTCCTGTCTCAGTTCAGAGGAAGAAGGAAACCTTATCCTTTTGGGGAGTTATTTTCCTCTTGGGTCCTGGATTCTGTGGACTCCTATTCCCTTAAATCATAAATAGGCTCTTCTCTGTTTTGTATTTCTTTTGTATTTTGTATTTCTTATTACAAAATAAGAAATCTAGGCAGACCCTGGAAGTAGTGGTGAGGCATTTGGACAAGGAATTCTGAGGTAGCCCAAGACATCCTGGATATGGTTTAGACAGAAGCAAAATGGGTTCTAATTTTCTTACTTATTTTTCATTACAGCAAAACATCCCTTCCCTTCCATTCTCTCTTCATTGTGCTGGAGATTGAATCCTTACACAGGCTAGGCAAGCACTGTACCACTGAGCCATATCCCCAGGTCCAGTTTCTTGACCCTCCCCTTCTCTCCCAATCTATCTGCACCACCCTGGCCCACTTCTATCACTATGGAGCCTAGTGCCATTGTTCATCATTTTGAATATTTTTTTCATGGCATTGTCAATCCCTCTCCCTCTTATCCTTCTGCCCCATCTTCTTAGCACATTCCAAATCTTGGATCAATCCGCCACCCATTTTCTCAACTCCTACTATAGGCATTCCAAGTTAGTATAGAAAAATCACACAATTGTGTAGACTAGTGCCCATATCAATTTTGTTTTCTAACTTCAGACCCTTAGGAGGTAATAACCCTTATACTTTTTCTTCCTTACTTAATCGTGTGGGTGGGCCTGATTCTGCACCCTCATGGAGGAATGCTTATCTTGCTCGTTGTGCAGCAGGGAAGTCCTAACATAGAACGCTATTTTTTGGGATGAAGTGCTATCAGAACACTGACAAGCACCATTTCCTTGCTGCTTTGACAAGAAGTTATTCCCTTGTTGGTACAAGTTCAGCCTACATGGCAGTTGGCAGTTCCTGAAACTCTCGGTGTCTGGACTCCTATAATATGGTATGCTGTGATTCTGGCCTATTCTGACTATTTTATGTTAATTGGCACATACCCCTTATACAAGCTATTTTTGTGGAGCAATAAAGCAGACACAGTTTTCTGAAATCCTCTCCAGAGGGGTTTCTCTGAACCCTCAAGCTTCCCACAATCAATGCTGGAAGGGCAGGCCCCTCAGCATAATTGTCTTTCCTAGTCCCCTTACTAATAATACTAATCCTATGACTCTTTCAATCCCTACTCTCTCCATCTTCCAACCATCATCATCTTCCTTCCTCCCTTCCCTTTCCTTTCCTTTCCTTCTCTCTTTCTTCTTTCTTTTTCTATTTTCCTATGAGATGAACCCTACATTCCTCTTTCCTTTCTCTTCTGCCTTCCCAGACTTCTCTTAACCCCACTCTCTTCTCTTTATTTTGTCATTTTCTTAGTTCAGGCCACCATTTCTGTCTGGCCTCATTCAATTTTCTTCTAAATGGTACTGCCTGATACTAGCCTCATCTATTTCCAGTTGGTCTTCTATAGTCCTCTCAATGTGATATTTGCTTAGGGAAAGGAAGTAGAGACCTAGTTGGAGGTGGGGAGCAAGAGAAAGGGAAAGTCAAAAGAGGAAGATCCAACATCTAAAAGCCTTGTTATAGATAAATAAAAATATGTGCTATTTAAACCACCATTATCTTTATGAAATCTTCAGCCAAGTCTACATTGGCCACCTCTACTTTGTGGAGTTGACTTGCTGTGGGTGAAACAATAAAGTATTGAGTCCTTCTACAAGGTAATAAGAATGCACATGAAGCTGGCTAATATTTGGCTTGCACATTCAATTTATTTTTTATTCATTTATTTAATTTTTATTTAACAAATACTTATTGAGCACCTATCAGGTGT
This sequence comes from Spermophilus citellus, assembly GCF_964194105.1. Classification (NCBI taxonomy): domain Eukaryota; kingdom Metazoa; phylum Chordata; class Mammalia; order Rodentia; family Sciuridae; genus Spermophilus; species Spermophilus citellus. The sequence goes on from NC_138192.1 coordinate 80,371,691, forward strand.
CAGCACATGCTAGGTACTGGAGAGTAGACACTGATCAAAACAGACACAGTCCTGCCTTAAAAGCATTTGTAGTCCAATGATAGAACAAAGGAAAAAAATAAATATTAAAAGTGGTATGACATGAGAAGATTATGAGAGCACATATCAGGGGCACATTTTGTCAGGGTTTAAAAGGAGGCCAAGGAAGGTTTCCTGGGGAGGTGGCATTTAACCTGAGATCAGAGGAACATGCAAGAATTAGCCAGAAGTAGGGAAAAGTTGGAGAGAGTCTTCTAGGAATGTGAGAAAGTCCAGAGGCAAGAGGGAGCATGGAACTGAAATAAGAGAAGAAATTGAGGGAAATGAAATGGGAGAGGTAATCTGCAGACAGATCTTAACTTGTATATCAAGTTTTAAAGTTTAGACTTTATCCTAAAGGCAGTGAAAAACTACAGAAGGCTTTAAGCAGGTGAAGGACTTGTTTAGATTTGTAATTTAGAAAGAACACATGACGGGATGATATGTGAAGTATTAAGAAATACACTCTCTTCATCTTTCTTCTCAGGCTCTGGATTTCCAGCCTGAACTTCAGCCCCCACCCTATACCTTCACACACTTGTGCAAACGAATGCATGCCCACAAATGCATGCCCATACAGGAACACAAACATTCTGCCAGACTCATTTGTCAGTAGAAGGGAAAACATATTAATTATTACGAAGGGACTGTTGTTGAAAGAGATCCAGACTCTATATTGCAAAACTTAAACATGAAAGGCTTTGCACTTGAACTCAGAGATGAAACCAGTGAGAGGAAATCAATTTGTGCAAATGCATAAATGTGAATTGGATTTTCCTTCTGTGCTGTGAAGGAGAAGAAATGGCCTGCTGTGAAAGATGATGTGCTAGGCAAAAGGATGGGGTGTCCCTGGATTGCTTACTGGGGTTGCAGGAGATGTGGCTGTTCCTCTGACAGATGAAGCTAAAGCACCATATATGTAACCAACCAGCCCATCACCTGTTATCAGAATCAGCAGGATCCAATATCCCAGATGACACACTGGTCCCTGCTATGTTGAGAGGATAAACAACAATGGCATTAGCAGTTCAGACTAGCATTAGGACCACCTCAGATTACACTTGATGGATGGCTTCCCTCTACCTCACCCCCGCAATCACAACATGCAGCCAATCACACATGCACCTCCATCCTCTTACCCACTTCCCTTGGGCCCCAGCCAGAGAAGCCTTTAAGAGTTAACAGGCAATAAAGGGAAAGAAGATCTGAAATTGAATTCTGAACTGAAATATTTATGTAATCTTAGTTGACAGACAAATTGGTGAACTCACTTTAGAAAACCTAGATTAAGTTGTCTGCCAGGAAAAAGGCTGGAGGTTCAGATTCAGAAATCAAATTTACTCCAGGAAAAAAATAAAAGTTACCTTTTTGCATACCTGAGTGTTTACAGACTCTTATCTGTGAGATTCCTTGTGCATTACAATCACATGGCTACTGTATGGAGAATGGTTTGAAAGGAAGACTGAAAATGGATTTAGGGCGATGGGAACAGAGGAGAAAGAGATAAGCACCAGAGTAGGAGAGGTATTTAGGTGACAGGATCAAGAACTATTGGTGATGCAACTTGATATGAGAGATGATGAAGAGAAAGCAGTTAGGAATGATACACAAGTTTCTAGATGTAGCAACAAGTCCATACTAGTGTTTGCCACTTCCAGGAGGAATCCAGGAAGAGAAGTGTTTTTGAAGAGAAAATGAGTTCAGTTTAAGATACCTGTGGAAATAATAGAGTCTGAATCTCCAGAAAAGGGTCAGAGCTGGTGAGATATCTGACTGTTTATAGATGGTGCCATAGATACTCAGGCAAAAGAAAGTATCAAGAAGGGAGGTCAGGTGTGGTGGTGCAGGCCCATAATCCCAGCTACTGAGGGGTTGGGGCAGGAGACACGCAAGCATAAAGCTAGCCTGGACAATTTAGTAAAACCCTGTCTCAAATTTAAAAAATTAAAAATAGGAGCTGAAGATGTAGCTCAGTGTTTGTATTGCATGTATGAGGCTCTGGATTCAATAACCAGCCCTGGGGGCGGGGGTGGAAGAAAGGTGGGGTGGAGGTACATATGTCAAATATTAACATAGGTCAATGAAGAGAGAACCAAAAAGAGTCCTTTGAATTTAGCTACCCAGAGATCATGGGTTACCTTGGAGAGAGCAATTTTGGAGAGTGAGTGTGAGGGGACAAAGTTGAAACAGTGAATGGAGATGACTTTTCTAAGAAGTACAGTTGATAAGGGGAGAGAGGACTGTGGATAATGGGCAATGTGACTGTCTTCCTTCCTTCTTTCCTCCCTCCCTCCCTTCCTTCCTTCTTGGAACGAAGGAAGGATTCAGAAGAGAGGAAAAAGTTTAAGATAAAATAGAAATGAGAAAGAATAACTAAGAAAGGTGGGATCTAAAAAGTAAGAGGTATGACCAGGTGGCCAGTAGATAACAACTAGAATAGGGAGTTTGGTATAATGAGTCTGCATCCTGGGACTCAGAGGGCAGATAACTCAAGACTTTGGGAAATGACTGTATTACAGGAAGGATCCGACCCTGCAGCCTCCACTTTCGAGGGCTGTAGAGGAAACAGTATGCTTATGGGAAAGCTAGGGTTCTTAGTGCCAGAAAGCTAAAGAATGTTCAGTGAAGAGTCTGGAAGTCTCAGGGTTTGGTGATGAAATGGGATTCCTGAGTCCATAGAGGAACAGTTTGGGAGGAATGGGAGTGAAGAGATGTAGGAAAAATCCAAACTGCTTTTCTTTTTCTCACAAACTCAACCAATACAACAATTCTGGTCACCAAAATATACGGGTTCCCTCCACCAATAATCAATTTTTTCCAGCAGATATCAATTGGGTGTCTTATAATTCAACTGAATTCTGACACTATGTACCTTGAGGGCTCAGTCCCGCAAGTTTGCCCCCACTTCAGATGCTTATTTCAAGAGGCTGGTCATATTCTGACTGGCTATTTTGGGGGTTCCCACAACCTCCTCCTCAGGATAAGTCAGTTTGCTAGAATGACTCACAGAACTCAGGAAAACACTTCACTTGTGTTTACCCATTTATTACAAAAGATATTACAAAGGATATGGATGATTAGCCAGATGGATGCACAGGGTAAGGCACTGGGGAGGCACATTCCTCCCTTCAGGTACTTGTATGTGTTCAGGAATATGGATGTTCTCCAAACTATGTATTTTGGATTTTAATGGAGGCTTTATTACCTAGGCATGATTGATTACATCATTGGCCATGGGACTCAACTCAACCCCAGCCTCTCTCCCCTCTCCAGAGATGGAGGGTGAGGCTGAAAGTCCCAATCCTCTAATCATGCATGGATTTTACTGTGACCATGACCAGCTTCCATTCTGAAACTTCTCGGGGGCCCCAGCAACCAGTCATTTCATTACCATACAAAAGACACTTTTTTTTTTTTAAACTCTGGAGACTTTGAGGGTTTTAGGAATTTGTGTGTCAGGAACTAAGGATAGAAACCAAACACCTATTTCTTATAGTATCACTTTTTCACAGATAAGAAAGGGAAATTGAGTCAAACATGAGGATGAAAATTCATAAGAAGATAGCTCATTGGAAGGGCCCCTCTCTTGAGCACATATCAAGGATAATGAGGGTCTGAGGGATGGTAGTTTGGACAGGCTGCAGGGACACAGGAAAATTAATGGGAAGAGGAGAAGATTCCAACTCTCAGGATTCTGCTTTGTCCTGTGTGTACCGTTACTCCAACGCTCCTGAGTCTCTGGAAGAAATCATCTGAGGATTGACTCTAGGGATAGACTCAGAGCTGAGGGCTGTTGGTCAGCAGCCCTTGGTGGCATGATTCTTGAGATGGATGCAGATTGGGGCTAGGTGATATTTAACATCCTAGCTTTCTTCTCTGCCCCTTGTGCTGTGCTTTCTTAATGCCTCTCTTCCTGTTTATTTTAGGTCTTGATTTTGTCTCTAAACTTGGAGCCCAGGAAAAAGCATTGAGTAGTCTTGGAGAACCAGGAGTTGCTTTGGGAAAGACAGGCTGATCCACCATAGTATTACTCAATTTCAACCCACATGAATTATTAAAGGTACTCACTCAAGGAAAGATTTGATTTTAGAGTTACATTCTGGAATGATCACTTTCATTAAAAAGAAAGAAAAGCAACAGAGAATTTAAAAATTCTCTGTTACATTGCAAATTGATTTTTTTTCTTAAATATAAACCAAAATCCACTAATTTATTATTTTGGACTTAGGTTGGTTTATTTATGGACTATCTTCCCATGGTGATTTTTTGTTTTACTGTTTAAAAGGCACAGGTCACCTTTTAGCTGCTGTCCAGTTCATTACACATGAACAATTTAGTGTTTTTTGAGCACTCTGGAGCCCTTGAAGTGCCATACATTGCAGGGGCCAGCTTCCTAATGTTTTTTTCCCTGTCAGCAGATTTTGTTGAGAACATCTTGGTTGGTAGATCCCATTTTATTATTTAATGAAGAGATTCAATGAACCACTGAAGGGTAAGGTTTTAAAAAACATCCCTAGTGGGGCTCTGATATAAAGTATAAAGGTCTTCTAAGTCTGTTCCACTCCTTTTCTCTTGCATTATTAATTCAACTATAAATTGTGCACTTTTAATGAAGTGTTACCTTCATGCTAACTTCCTAAGCTTTAGTGCAGCATCTAGTGACACAGGATCACTTTACAGTGGCTTCAAAACATGGGTTGACAAGAGGGTCAGTAAAGAGAATTGTTACAGATCTTAAATTCAATACTTAAAGCAAAGGAGGTGTCTCAGAGTTTGGCTATATCTGATGCTCAGTGTAATGATGCAAGTGATCATGCTCATATGGTATGCTGCATGACTTAGGAATGTTGCTGACATTATTTTTAAGATAGAGAAAATTCAGCTAGCCTGTGAGAGATGCTGGTAAGCTCCCTCATCCACTCATTATCAGTTGTCATTAATTCTTTGCATCCCTAGATAACCAATTAAATCTATTTGGGAAAAAGATAAATGTTAGCCATCATACCTTAGGTTCTGTTTCTTAAGGGGAGAAAGAGAAATAGAGAGAGAGAGAGAGAGAGAGAGAGAGAGAGAGAGAGAGAGAGAGAGAGAGAGGAGAGACAGAGAGAGAGAGAAGAGAAGAGAAAAGAAGAGAAGACAGAAGGGAAGGGAAGGGAAGGGATGAGGAGAGGAGAGGAGAGGAGAGGATAGATGAATTGGAGGAGGGCAGTTGGTGACAGTTTGCTTCTGCTAAAGCCAGCCTGCTCCGAGCAAGCTCTTCTGTCATTTTTTCATCTGTGCTGCCATCTAGAGAGAAGAATTAAAAACACACAAAAATAATCTGGAAGTCCTCAGATGGAATTAAGAGGAAATGGATATCAAATATTTATTTGTATAAAACTTTTAAAAACATCAGGGAGATCTGGTGACTAACATATAATGCTTTTCTTCTCTCTATCCATCCTGCCCAGTTACAAAACAAGATTTGGATACCTGTTTGACTGTTATAAAAACATTTTAGGCATTGCTGGAAAGCCATTTCCTGGATTCAAATTGACCTCTTAAATATGTAAAATCCAGTTGTGTAAACTTTCTGGTAGCTTTTAACTGTCAGATCATGGCCTCATTTTTCTATAACTAAAACATTGCTAGAAAAATGCTCACGTTCCAAGTATTGAAAGATTCAGAGATGAAATAGAGGCATTTGTTACTGTTGTTTTTTTTTGTGAATTAATGAGAAGAAAAAGTCCTTTCAACACAGAGGGACAGTTTCCTGAAGTCTGTTGTGTTCTGCAGAACCTACTTGTTCTGCAAGATGTCTATGGTTGAAATGTTGGACAAATAAATTTGGGGACTGCTACGGAAAACAGTGTTAGCCAGTTTTCTTTATACTCTTTAACTTATGAATGTGCACTGTGAACTTTTAAGAGAGCAAAGTGCTGGGTAAGCTTTCCTAAATGTACTTGACCTTAAAACCCTGAGCTTTTCATAAATTAGTGTTGTGAGGAGCATACTTTAGGAGATACTATAAGAGGGAAAGGAAGTTGGCCTACTGCATGCACAGCATTCACAAACATACCAGTCCTCCCTGGTCCTGTTCTATTTCTTCTCTCTGTGTCCAAACATTTTCTAAGCTTTGTTTTGGGCTGAGTGGATTGAGGAATTTAGCTACAGTCACTAACAATGGGGATAAGTCATTATGAGAACATCATTGAATGTGCTTGAGCAAACTTAGGGGGTATAGGTTAATTACTTGACGTATCTTGTGGTAAACACCAGATGTATGAGGCTGCTGTAGCTTAACACGGTGTACTGTCTTATAGTAATTTTTTTATTAGTAGAAGAATTTTCCTCTAAAATGATGATAAAATTATAGTATAGCAAATTATAAACCAGTAATATAGCCCTTTATTATCACTTCTGAGCACTATGCACTGTACATAATGTACTACACTTTTACTTGTATGGCAGCACAGTAGGTTTTTTATTTGTACGGCATCATCACACATGAGGGAGTAATGTGCTGCACTACATTATGATAGTGATACTGTCACAAAATTTCTGCTTCATTACAATCTTCTAGAACCACTGGTCATACATGTGATCTATTGTTAACCTAAACATTGGCATGTGACTGTACTGTACTTTTTTTTTTTCCAGCAGGAATGTGATAGAGATGGGATTTGTTTGATATTTGCTACTCGTTAGGGAGAACAAAGTAAGTTTACCTATAGCACAAGTCAGATTTTCTCTGAGCTTGCATGTTGAGTAGCATATTGGAAGATGGTCTTTTTATTTAGTACATATTTAGTGTGCTCTAACTCTAAGTAAGGTACCAATGGGAGGGGAGACACAGCTGAGTAAAACATGACTCTTGTCTTTGTGTAACCATTATACATGTGGAAGTGATAAGTTTACATACAAATTACTGAAAGATTCCTTATAAAGATAAATAATGGTGATACCACATTTTTTCATCATAACTGAAATAACAGATTAATTTCTATGAAGGAAAACCACACTGATCTATGGGAAAAGAAAACAGCCTTACAGAAAGGCTGTTGCAGTAGCATCCATTGTTAAATCATTTCAATCTATTTTTTAAAAAAAATCAGAATGTCAATGGCCATAAATATTTATCTGTATTAATTCTGGAAAAATATTCTAGATAAAATGAAGTTAACAATATTGTTTCTCTTTTGATAACTTTTCTGCATTTTAGGAAAGGAATATATAATTTATGCTTTCACTCAGGAAGTAATGTCTCTGTTCAGGTATTAATAAATGTGATAAAAAAAATCACCCTTTAGAAGGGAAACATTATTTTAATTTTATAGAAGCAACTGTGGCTCATAGAAGTTATTTAGTTTGTCCCATAGCTTATAAAGGGAAGAATAGGTATTCAAATTCAGTTCTATCTGGTTCCTAGTCCTTATTATTTGTTCCCCTTAAGGTGGAGCAGATTAATTCTAGAAAATGTTTGAATATTCCCTGATTTTTATAACCTAAAAATATAACTTGCCAAAGTGAAATGGGAAAGTTTTTCTAGAATTTAGAAAATTATACACACAAACATAGGAGACTATATGAAAACAGAAACTGTGGGATCATATCTGTTCTTTTTATCATACTAAACCCAGTGCTTGCTACATGCCTGACATGTAGGGCCTCAGTAAAAATTTGCTCGATGTGGTACCCATAAATGATAATGTTTGGGAATAGGTGGTGTGTACACACGAACACTTCAATATCTTATTGTCATTTTTTGCAAAATAATTCACAATTATGAATTGTAAAAAGGAAATAAGATAAAGGTTAATGCAGGTCAATTAGAAATAAGTCTTAGCTGGGCATGGTGGTGCACGCCTGTAATTCCAGCAGCTTAGGAAGCTGAGGCAGGAGGATCATGAGTGCAAAGCCAGCTTTAGCAATTTAGCGAGGGCCTGAGCAACTCAGCAAGATCCTGTCTCTAAATAAAATACAAAAAAGGGTTGGGGATGTGGCTCAGTGGTTAAGCAACCCTGGGTTCAATCCCTGGTACTTAAAAATAAAAATCTTCTCTCTCCACAAAATGGTCTGAACCTGGCCAAGGGTTTTCTAGAACTGCAAACGTATTTCTAGTTAAATCTCAACTATTAACTATCACATTGCAAGTCAATTTGTAGATGATTAATCAGAGAATCTTCTCCTGCATAGCTTTCTTGTCATTTTCCAACAAATCCATTCCCTGAAGATTTCTAAAAAATTAGGCTTAAAAGAAAAGTAGACTTGAAGATAAAGACTAAATTAATTTTTTTTTCTTAGCATCTTGCTTAATAGTACATACATAGTACATGTTGAAAAAGAAGACAGAAGAAAGAAAGAAATGGAGAGGAGGAGAAAAAATGAGAGCTATGATCTTAGATTTTAGCCTTGGGTTGGTTATGTGAGCTTGAGATAATAATTTCTCCCTTTTGTTCAGTTTCCTTATCTGAAAGTCAGAGATGTTGACCTAATTAACCACTAAGGGATTTCCATATTCTGATTGCCTGGGGATGAGACTGAAGCCATTCTTGACTATAAACAAAACCAATCTTCCTTGTGTCCACCAGGGGGTACTGTAGTACTAGTGCAGCAGCCTCTATCTTCCAATTTATCCAGTCCTATTGCTTGAGTTTTTTCCTGAATTTATTCCCCTAGAAAATATTTCTTATCTTTACAACTTTCAAATTTAATTTTATACTACAAAGTCTAAGGTTTAATCCCATAATGGAAATTGGATAAACTGAGGAAGAATTCAGCTCAATGGATTTACATCTTTTTTTTTTTTTTTGAGAGAGAGAGAGAGAGAGAGAGAGAGAGAGAGAGAGAGAAGTTTTTAATATTTATTTTTTAGTTCTCGGCGGACACAACATCTTTGTTTGTATGTGGTGCTGAGGATCGAACCCGGGCCGCAGGCATTCCAGGCAAGCGCACTACCGCACTACCGCTTGAGTCACATCCCCAGCCCAGATTTACATCTTAATAGGGAAATTAGAACCATAGAGCTATTAGCACAGTAAATATTACCTTGTGATTTTGCATGGGCCAAAAGGAGGGCCTTGAAATTTCTTCAAAGGAAAAAACTCAATTTATTGGCCATTCCCCAATAAATCCCAATTTCTATAACAACAAAAACATGAACTTAATACATGTGCTAAATCTATATGAAGACATCTATGAAATTACTCAAGAGTAGAAAGCAAGGATTAAATAGTTATACCATGTTTTTGGATAAAAAGAAGTAAATTTTGGGCTGAGATAGTAGCTCAGTGGTAGAGTACTTGCCTAACACGTGTGAAGCACCACATAAAGACAAATAAAGTATTATGCCCACCTACGACTTAAAAACAAATATATATATATAAATAAATTTAAATTATTCCCTGAATAAATTCATACTATGGTTTCAACCAAAATCCCAATGGGATGATTTTGGATATTTGACAAAAAGAATTCTAAAATTCATGCAGAAAAATTAAGGTAGAAAAAAAGACTTAAACTTTTGTGGAGGAAGAGGATTTGAACTACCCAGATTTAAAAATAAATGATAAAAAAGCCAAAATTTAAACAATCTCATAGTGGCAAAAAATAAAATAAAAACAGACCAATACAACAGAATAGCAAATCCAGAAACAAAACCAAGCACCCACCGTGCCCAGGACTTGTGTGTGTGTGTGTGTGTGTGTGTGTGTGTGTGTGTGTGTGTGTGTGTTGGTTACCCAATATCCCAGTACTCTTCTCAATATAGGAACTAAAGGATTCTGACTCTGAATCCAGAAGGAGAGAAGCAAAGGTGCAGGGTCCAACAAGTTATTTACAGACAATGATGACAAAAATAATCCAGGAAAAGAGAATGTCTGGAGATGACAGGGTCACTAGGAGCATTCTACTTAGATTCTTCCTATAATAGTTCTTGACCAAATTCTGGAAGCATTCTAACTAGGTTGTTCTTATGGTCACCCTTGATTCATTTTTCTACTGCTAGCCTCCTTTGGTTCCAGTTTTCTGGCCTGTTTTAAAAACATTCTCATGGATTTTGTGAGACATTCCCAACAAATCCCTTTCTGTTTAAACCACCTAGAATTATTTTTAATGCTTGCAACTAGGAATCTTGATGTGCAGAAACTGGTAATATGGAATTAGTTATAAACAACGGACTCTTAGAGAAATGAGGAATATCTGGTTATCTAGATTCTTTATGCTTAGAGATAATAAGAGTCAATTACCATTCAGAGTTAGGACTCTGGAAGCCCATGCTGGTAGTAGTGAGATAGCTTACAAAATTAATACTCTTGAGGGGCTGGGGTTGTGGCTCAGCAGTAGAGTACTTGCCTAGCATGTATGAGGTCCTGGGTTTGATCCTCAGCACCACATAAAATAAATAAATAAAATAAAGGTATTATGTCCAACTACAACTAAAAGAATAAATATATTAAAAAAGTTAATACTCTTGAACCTTAGGCTGAGATGGGCATTGAAGACAAGACTATGGGGGACCTAATGGCAGTTGTCTTAGAACAATATGGAGGGTGTGAGGAGCTATGTGCTAAAGTTAGTTACTTCAGTTGAGAGATTGACAAATGAAAACCTCTAAATTCTCATTTTAAAATGTGAACTGAAACCCAAAGTGTGAATCTGTTATGAGAAACTGTTACAGCTTCCAGGTCTAAGATAGCTATAAACCAATATTTGTTGTTGTTGACGACTTGCAAATTAGTTGAATTTACTTCCTTACCTGGTTTATTAAATGAACATATTTAAGGTGTGGATACAGAAAGAAATAGGTTCTTTACAATTAAAATGCAATACAGGGGAGAATTTGAGAACTCAGAGAACTCTTGCCCCTGAATTGTGAGCCTTCTTGACAGCTGAAACTTTTGCTTATGAGGTTATTTCTTCGTCACCTAAAGATATTGAAACTCCATAGTTTGAAAGGATAACATTGTGAGAAAGTTGATTCTCTGATTCCCTACTCTCACTCTGCCAGATCTATAGAGTCAAATTTTAGTCTGATTCAAGAACTAATTACAAGGGCTGGAGGTGCAGCTCAGTGGTAGAATGCTTGTTTAGCATGTGTGAGGCCTTGAATTTAATATCCAGCACTACACACACACACACACACACACACACACACACACACACACACAAAGGCAATTACAAAGTGAAATTCAGAAAGACAGGGCTCTAGCAACAAATGAATTGAAGACTTTGTTAATATGTGGGATGTGAGTTAGAAAATATTTTAAGAAAGTTGAATGAAGACAAGGAGGACATAATTTTGAGTTTGGGTTCAATTTAGTAATAGGTTTATAAGTGATTCTAGATTAGTCGTGGTAGTTTGAGAAGTTGGAAATAATTCTGTTTGTTCAGCTAATGGTAGATTGGAATCTGGACTGAATGATTGATTGTTCATGCAAAAAGAAATTGAGATACAAATTTCTTCGGTGGAATGTAAAAGAATAAAGTTTTAAATTTCAGAAGACAGAAAGCTTGAGTAGATTTATATTTGACCTACCCACCCACCTCAACTGCATCTACCAAAAAAAAAAAAAAAAAAAAAGAACCAGAAGACACTTGACAAATCTGTAAGAAGAAGGTCAGCATATTTGAAAAGTGCTTTGGAGAATGTTCTCTGTAGTTCAGGACTGAGGGCAAAACAGATTATAGTTGAATTTGGCTACTGTATTTCATGGGAATGGGAGAATCCCAGAATGGGTTGGTCTAAGCAGTATTTGATACTTGCATGTGGTTAACTTGAAAGGTAGTAGGGTCAATGTGAAAAACAGAATGCTCTGACCCATTGATTCTTGAGAGGTGTTATGGTTTGGATCTTGCATGTCCCTCAAAAGTTCGTGTGTTGCAAGCTTGGTCCTCAATGCAGCAATGTTCAGAGGTAGAGCTTAAGGGAAGTGATTGAATCATGAGGGCTCTAACCTCATCAGTATATTAATCCATTGATAGGTGAGTTGACTCGAGAGATGGTGGAAACTGTAGGCAGTGGGGCATAGTTAGAGAAAGTAGAACAGCTTTTCTCTATCACTCCCTTTGACTGTGATATTCTGTCTTACCTCAAGCCCAAAGCAATGAAGTCATTCAAGCATGAACTGAAAACTCTGAAACCATGGGCCAAAATAAAATTCTTCTACTTAAAGTTGTCAGGTGTTTTGGTCAGTGATGATAAGCTGAGAAATATAGGTGGTGACTGACTGATCATGAAGCCCCTAAAACCAAACAGACAGGGAGCTCACTAGTGGTCTTACATGACTTATGTAATAAACAAACTTCAGGTTGAAAAGAGAGACATTATCCAATTCTCAGTTATGAATGCACTCTCAGACACAGTTTTTAAAAAATCTAGGTACCTTGGGGAAATGCCTGCTTGACATTTCCTACTAGATCAAAAGAGTTAAAAATAGTAAATATTGTTGAAACCTTGAAAAAAATGTGAAAATTAGCAGAAAAATTTCAAGTGTCCAGTAGTGCACAGAACATGTTTGGCTGTGATTCTACAGTGAGAGATAAACTGCAGTACCTAGCTGTTTATGAATATGAGGAGGCACTATTTTATAAAACTCTTTCAATTTCAGAGACCTGCTACTAGGTCCCCATAGAATACCTAACCCTGGGACACCAGGTAACTTTGTAATTGTAATTGCCAATTCTTATGTAGGAGTTAATTGAGACTCCTAACTCAAGTTGAAAAAGTGAATATAGAGCCAGACCTCGACAGATCTTGAAGGCAAGGACTTTAATAGACACATTGCTCATATTCTCCTGCTGTCTCAGTGGACATTTGCTATGACAAACTGACTTGTGAAAATCCTGGTTCTCTGATGCGCCTTCCTGGCAAGAAGTTTATTGCTTTAGTATTTAAAGATTACCAGAATGACCCAGAAAGATCAAGGAAAAAGATGATTCTCACAACAAGCAGAACTTGAAACAATATTGTTTCTAGGGACTAGTAGTAGTTAATGCTTTGATAATCTAAGTAGAGCTTCGTAAGGAGCAATATTGGTGACAAGGCAGTTTAAGAAAAAGGTATACATAAGGACCTCTAAGAATGGGCCAGAAGATGCAAATATTATGTCTCATTTTATCATTGAAAGGGAAACCAGAGATGATCAAATTCCCTGATAACGATGTTTAAAGTTTTAATTAGTTTTGGACTTCACTCTGAAGATTAATAAATCAAATAAACTTGATCCTTCAGTGGTTGAATCTGGCTCTGTGTGTGTGTGTGTGTGTGTGTGTGTGTGTGAGAGAGAGAGAGAGAGAGAGAGAGAGAGAGAGAGAAATACCACATATTTTCTTTTTTACTCTTCCTTATAAATACCTAGGCTCCCCAGACTATGGTTTGAAATTCACTGATCTAGTTCAACCTCATTTTAGAGGCTGTTTAAAGAATTGATTTGATTGGTCTCAGTCTTTACAGTTAGTGGCTTAGCCAGAAAAACCCAAATTTGTGTTTTAAGCTAGTACTCTCTCTAAAATAGCACATTACTTCTTACTTGGGAATAAATTTGACTTAATAGAAACTCCACTCATATTTTCTAATCCTTAACTCATCATGAAAGAAAAGTATCATCATTTGCCACTCTTCAAAAGGTGGAAAGTTGAATGGCACTTGAATAAAAACAGGATTAAATATTTGAATGTAAATTTATAATTTGCATCACATAAACTTTCCCTTTCAGACTTGGAGTGACCTTCCAGCTATGTAACAAACACTGTGCTAAGAATATTGTACCCATTGTCTAATTTAAGGGACAAGCAGCTCAAGTATTGGAAATATGCTATTGTCTCCATCTATGAGACTTCTCTTATTTAAGGTTGCTCTATCTAGTAATAGTAGCCAATAGGCCCACATGAAAACTGGCTCTTGAAATCTGACTAGTCTGAGATAAACATATCTCAGTGTGAAATGTTAAAGTATGAAATGGTAAGTATGAAATGGATAGCCAGGCACAGGATGCATTCAGAACCCCAAACAGACAAGATCAAATTAGAACCTTTCCATGACACACATTATGATTAAATGCCTAGCATAACAAAGAAAAAAATTTAAAACCTGGAAAAGTAAAATCAGCATTACTTCTGATTTCTTAGCACAAACTCTAAAGTCAGGAGGGCTTGGCATGATGTGTTCCAAGTTCTGAAAGAAAATAACTGTCAATGAAGAGCACTATGCCAGTAAAGCTATCCTTTAGATTCAATGAGAAATAGAAAGCTTTCCAGATAAGCAGAAAATAAAAAGAATTCATGACTACTAAGCCAGCATTATAGAAAACACTTAAAGAAATACTCCACCCAGACAAAAGCAAAAGCAAATCCCAGAGCTCACAAATAAACAGATCTCATTTGAAGAGTAGCTAAGAAAATGAGAAATGGGACTAAATTAAACATTTGAAATAAATCAAAATGGCTGGAATTAATAAACATCTCTTTATAATACCACTGAATGAAAATGATCTCAACTATCCCATTAAAGACATTGGCTGGCAGAATGGATTAAAAAAAATAAGACCCTCCAGGCAAAGTGGTGCATGCCTGTAATCCCAGCTGCTTGGGAGGCTGAGGCAGGAGGATTGCAAATTCAAAGCTGCCTCAGCAATTTAGCAAGCACTAAGCAACTTAGTGAAACCCTGTCTCAAAATAAAAAATAAAAAAGACAGGGGATATGGCTCAGTGATTAAGCACCCTTGAGTTTTTTCAACTTGATTAAAAAAAAAGAAGTGGGGGAGGACAAAAAGAGAAAAACAAGACCTAACTATATATTGTTGTAAGAGACTAACCTTACAGGCAAAGACAGCCACAGGCTAAAAATTACAGGATTGGACTTGATATACCATACAAATGGAGCCTGAAAACAAGCAGGAGTAGCTACTCTCATATCTGAAAAAGCAGGTTTCAAGCTAAAATTAATCAGAAGAGACAAAAAGTGTCACTTCAGGGGCTGGGTTGTGGCTCAGTGGTAGAATGCTTGCCCAGCACATGTGAGGCACTGGGTTCAATCCTCAGCACCACATAAAAATAAATAAAATAAAGGTATTGTGTCCATCTATAAGTAAAAGATATTTTTAAAAAAGAATGTCACTTTATACTGGTAAAATGAACAATCCAAAAATAAGGTATAATGATAATAAATATTTATGCACCAAACGTTGGTTGTTTTAGTCACTTTTTTCACTGCTGTGACAAAAAGACCCAACCAGAACAATTGCAGAAGTTTATTTAAGGGATCACAGTTTCAGAGGTCTTAGTCTATAGAAGGCTAGCTTCATTCCTTGGGGCTCAAGGTGAGGCAGAACATGATGATGAAAGAGTGTGGCAGAGGGAAGCAGCTCACATGGTGATCAGAAAGCAAAGAGAGAGAGGTCTTCACTGGCAAGATACAAATATACACCCCCAAAGTCATGCTCCATTTCCCACCTTCTCCAGCCACACCCTACCTCAGTTACCACTCAGTTAATCCCTATCAGGAGATTACATCACTGATTGGGTTAAGACTCTCACGACCCTATTATTTCTCCTTTGAACCTTCTGGCATTGTCTCACATGTTAGCTTTTGGGGGACTCCTCACATCTAAACCATAACATTGGTGCACCTAATTACATAAAATAGACACCACTTGAATTAAAGCCTCAGATAGATCCCAGTACGATTATATTTGGTGATTTCAACACACATTTCTCATCAATCTATAGGTCATCCAGACATAAACTCAGGAAAGACTCTTTAGACCAGAAAAATATTAATATTATAAATAAAATGGACTTAATAGATAGCTATAGAATATTTCATCCAAGAAAGTGAATACACTTTCTTGTCAGTAGCTCATGGAAACTTTTCCAAAATAGACATGTTTTAGGGCACAAAGAAAGTCTTAGAAAATACACACACAAAAAATTCATATAATTCTTTGTATCTTATCATATCATAGAGGAACAAAATAAGAACAATATCAAAAAACCAGGCGTTATTTCTCACATGGAGTGGGAATTCCATTGAAGTCATCGTCTGCAGTACAGGAAGCGCCTCTTTTGGGACCGACGCAGGCAATTACTGAAAACTTTTCTTTTTAAGATCACTAGGCAATGCTGAGCTGACGTGGATCTGGGGCGAACAGTCTGGGCCTCTCAGAACACACACTGAGCCCGGATCGGCTGAATTCAAGCTCCTGTTCGCCTGCTTCCCGCAGACAAACAGCTGTGACTCAGCATTAATCCATCCGGAGCACAACATATCAGAATCTATGGGACACAATGAAAGCAGTTTTAAGAGGAAAATTCATCGCCTGGTGGTCATTCCTCAAAAAAAGAAAAAAACAACAAATAAATGAGCTCACACTTCATCTCAAAGCCCTAGAAAAGGAAGAGCAAAACAACAGCACATGTAGCAGAAGGCAATAAATAATTAAAATCAGAGCAGAAATCAATGAAATTGAAACAAAAGAAACTATTGAAAAAATTAACAAAACTAAAAGTTGGTTCTTCGAAAAAATAAATAAGATCGACAGACCTTTAGCCATGCTAACAAAGAGAAGAAGAGAGAGAACTCAAATTACTAACATACGGGATGAAAAAGGCAATATCAAAACAGATGCTACAGAAATACAGAAGACAATTAGAAATTATTTTGAAAACCTATATTCCAATAAAATAGAAGATAGTGAAGACATCGATAAATTTCTTAAGTCATATGATTTGCCCAGACTGAGTCAGGAGGATACACACAATTTGAACAGACCAATATCAATGGATGAAATTGAAGAAGCCATCAAAAGACTACCAACCAAGAAAAGCCCAGGACCGGATGGGTATACAGCGGAGTTTTACAAAACCTTTAAAGAAGAATTAATACCAATACTTTTCAAGTTATTTCAGGAAATAGAAAAAGAGGGAGCTCTTCCAAATTCATTCTATGAGGCCAACATCACCCTGATTCCGAAACCAGACAAAGACACCTCAAAGAAAGAAAACTACAGACCAATATCTCTAATGAACCTAGATGCAAAAATCCTCAATAAAATTCTGGCGAATCGAATACAAAAACACATCAAAAAAATTGTGCACCATGATCAAGTAGGATTCATCCCTGGGATGCAAAGATGGTTCAATATACGGAAATCAATAAATGTTATTCACCACATCAATAGACTTAAAGATAAGAACCATATGATCATCTCGATAGATGCAGAGAAAGCATTCGACAAAGTACAGCATCCCTTTATGTTCAAAACATTAGAAAAACTAGGGATAACAGGAACTTACCTCGACATTGTAAAAGCTATCTATGCTAAGCCTCAGGCTAGCATCATTCTGAATGGACAAAAGTTAAAGGCATTCCCTCTAAAATCCGAAACAAGACAGGGATGCCCTCTATCACCACTTCTATTCAATATAGTTCTCGAAACACTGGCCAGAGCAATTAGACAGACGAAAGAAATTAAAGGCATAAAAATAGGAAAAGAAGAACTTAAATTATCACTATTTGCAGATGACATGATTCTATACCTAGAAGACCCAAAAGGGTCTACAAAGAAACTACTAGAACTAATAAATGAATTCAGCAAAGTGGCAGGATATAAAATCAACACGCATAAATCAAAGGCATTTCTGTATATCAGCAACAAAACTTCTGAAATGGAAATGAGGAAAAACACTCCATTCACAATATCCTCAAAAAAAATAAAATACTTGGGAATCAACCTAACAAAAGAGGTGAAAGATTTATACAATGAAAACTACAGAACCCTAAAGAGAGAAGTAGAAGAAGATCTCAGAAGATGGAAAAATATACCCTGTTCATGGATAGGCAGAACTAACATTATCAAAATGGCGATATTACCAAAAGTTCTCTATAGGTTTAATGCAATGCCAATCAAAATCCCAACGGCATTTCTTGTAGAAATAGATAAAGCAATCATGAAATTCATACGGAAAAATAAAAGACCCAGAATAGCAAAAGCAATTCTAAGCAGGAAGTGTGAGTCAGGCGGTATAGCGATACCAGATTTCAAACTATATTACAGAGCAATAGTGACAAAAACAGCATGGTACTGGTACCAAAACAGGCGGGTGGACCAATGGTATAGAATAGAGGACACAGAGACTAATCCACAAAGTTACAACTATCTTATATTTGATAAAGGGGCTAAAAGCATGCAATGGAGGAAGGATAGCATCTTCAACAAATGGTGTTGGGAAAACTGGAAATCCATATGCAACAAAATGAAACTGAATCCCTTTCTCTCGCCATGCACAAAAGTTAACTCAAAATGGATCAAGGAGCTTGATATCAAATCAGAGACTCTGCGTCTGATAGAAGAAAAAGTTGGCTCCGATCTACAGATTGTGGGGTCGGGCTCCAAATTCCTTAATAGGACACCCATAGCACAAGAGTTAATAACAAGAATCAACAAATAGGACTTACTTAAACTAAAAAGTTTTTTCTCAACAAGAGAAACAATAAGAGAGGTAAATAGGGAGCCTACATCCTGGGAACAAATTTTTACTCCTCACACTTCAGATAGAGCCCTAATATCCAGAGTATACAAAGAACTCAAAAAATTAGACAATAAGATAACAAATAACCCAATCAACAAATGGGCCAAGGACCTGAACAGACACTTCTCAGAGGAGGATATACAATCAATCAACAAGTACATGAAAAAATGCTCACCATCGCTAGCAGTCAGAGAAATGCAAATCAAAACCACCCTAAGATACCATCTCACTCCAGTAAGATTGGCAGCCATTAAAAAATCCAACAACAACAAGTGCTGGCGAGGATGTGGGGAAATGGGTACACTTGTTCATTGTTGGTGGGACTGCAAAATGGTGCAGCCAATTTGGAAAGCAGTATGGAGATTTCTTGGAAAGTTGGGAATGGAACCACCATTTGACCCAGCTATTCCCCTCCTCGGTCTATTCCCTAAAGACCTAACAAGAGCATGCTACAGGGACACTGCTATATCGATGTTCATAGCAGCACAATTCACGATAGCAAGACTGTGGAACCAACCTAGAAGCCCTTCAATAGATGAATGGATTAAAAAAAATGTGGCATTTATACACAATGGAGTATTACTCTGCAATAAGAAATGACAAAATCATAGAATTTGGAGGGAAATGGATGGCATTAGAGCAGATTATGCTAAGTGAAGCTAGCCAATCCTTAAAAAACAAATGTCAAATGTCTTCTTTGATATAAGGGGAGTAACCAAGGACAGGGTAGAGACGAAGAGCTTGAGGAAGATTAACATTAAACAGGGATGATAGGCGGGAGGGAAAGTGAGAGTTAAGGGAAATTGCATGGAACTGGAAGGTGAGCCTCAGGGTTATACACAATTACATATAAGAGGAAAGGAGGAGTAGGAGGAAAATTATATAAGTGGAAGAAACGATTTATAGTAGAGGGGATGGAGAGAGAGTAGGGGAGGGGAGGGGAGGGGAGGGGTGAGGGGACAGTGGAGAATGGGATAGACAGCAGAATACATCAGTCACTAGAAAGGCAATTTGTAAATCAACGGAAATGTAACTGATGTGACACAGCAATCTGTATACGGGGTAAAAATGGGAGTTCATAACCCACTTGAATCAATCTGTGAAATATGGTATGTTAAGAACTATGTAATGTTATGAACAACCAACAATAAAATAATTAAAAAATAAATAAATAAATATATTTTACCAGTAAAAAAAAAAAAAATGTGGCATCTATACACAATGGAGTACTATGCAGCACTAAAAATGACAAAATCATGGAATTTGCAGGGAAATGGATGGCACTAGAGCAGATTATGCTTAGTGAAGCTAGCCAATCCCTAAAAAACAAATACCAAATGTCTTCTTTGATATAATGAGAGCAACTATGAACAGAGCAGGGAGGAAGAGCAGGAAGAAAAGATTAACACTAAACAGAGACATGAGATGGGAGGGAAAGGGACAGAAAAGGGAAATTGCATGGAAATGAAAGGAGACCCTCATTGCTATACAAAATTACATATAAGAGGTTGTGAGAGGAATGGGAAAATAAACAAGGAGAGAAATGAATTACAGTAGATGGGGTAGAGAGAGAAGATGGGAGGGGAGGGGAGGGGGGATAGTAGGGGATAGGAAAGGTAGCAGAATACAACAATTACTAATAGGGCATTATGTAAAATTGTGGATGTGTAACCGACATGATTCTGCAATCTGCATTTGGGGTAAAATTGGGAGTTCATAACCCACTTCAATCTAATGTATGAAATATGATATGTCAAGAGCTTTGTAATGTTGTGAACAACCAATAAAAAAATAATAAAATTAAAAAAAAAATAAAAAAAATAAAAGAGAAAAAAAATCCATACAGAAACCATATAAACACAGGGAGCTTGAACTTTTGAACGATAAGTGAGTGGTAGAAGAAATACGGAAGAAATTTAAAAGTTCTTAGAATCAAACAAGAATAGAGATAAAACATATCAGAACCTCTGAGAAACTATGAAGTCAGTTCTAAGAGGGGATTTTATAGCCAAGAGTGCCTACATAAGAAAATCAGAAAGATCCCAAATAAACAACCTAATGATGCATCTCAAAGCCCTTGAAAAAGAAGAATAAACCAATTCTAAAACCAGTAGAGGAAGAAAATATTTAAGATTAGAGCCAAAATCAATGAACTTGAGACTAATAAAACAATACAAAGAATGGATCACAGAGTTGGTTCTTTGAAAAGATAAATAAGACTGATAAGCCCTTAACCAAACTAACCAAAAGAAAAAGATAGATGACCCAAATTAATAAAATTGGAGATGAAAAAGGAGAAATCACCATAGACATCACAAAAATCAAGAGGATCATTTGGGTACTATTTTGAGAACTTAAACTCCAATAAATTAGATAATGTAGAAGAAATGAGTACATTTCTAGGTACACACAACCTGCCAAAATTGAATCAAGAGAATATAGAAAATCTAATCTGACCAATAACTAGCAATGAAATAGAAGTAGTAATACAAAGCCTTCCAACAAAGAAAAAACCAGCCCCAAAGGGATTCTCAGTTGAATTCTATCAGATCTTTAAAGAAGAACTAATGCCAGTGTTCCTCAAATTATTTCATGAAATATAAAGGTGTGGAACACTTTCAAATTCATTCTATGGAGCCAGTATCACACTCATACCAAAACCAGATTAGGACACATCAAGGAAAGAAAACTATACACCAATATTCTTGGTAAAGTTTCATGCAAAAATCCTTAACAAAATATCAGCAAATCATATTTAACAACATATTAAGAAGATTGAACATCATGATCAAGTTGATTTTATCCCAGGGATGCAAAGATGGTTTAACATGGTTTAATCAATCAATAAATACAATACATCACATTATAATGATTCATGCATACCCATATTTATGGCAGCAAAATTCATCACAACTAAACTATGGAACTATCCTATGTGTCCATCAATGATATATATCACATTTTCTTTATCCATTATATATCTCCCCTTTCATATATATGTATGTATCTCTCAAGGAGTATAAAGACAGATTTATAAATTTGTCTTTATACTCCTTGGGAGATACATGTTAAAATGCTAAGAATGTGGGAAATTTTGATTAAATAAAGTCTGTTGTTAAAATTAATTTCACAAACCAGTCTAAGAAAGCTAACTACTGTATGAATGCAATTGTGTGACATTCTGGAGACAATAAAAATACCGGTGGTCAGAAGGGTTAAGGTGATGGAGGTATAAACAGGTAGAAAACAAAGGATATTTGAGGCAGTAAAACTACTTTATTTCACATTATAGTAGTAAATATACGTCATCATATATTTCTCTAAACTCATACAACTCACATCAAGATAGAAACTTCAGGTAAATTATGGACTTTGTGTAATAGTGATGTGTCAATGTAGGTTTATCAATTGTAAAAAATGTACCACTCTGGCAAGGGATGTTGATAATGGGGTAGGCTATACATATGTGGGGGCAGAAGGTATATGGGAAATTTCTGTGCCTACCTCTTAATTTTGTTATAAATCTAAAACCACTTTAAAAATAGTCTTTAAGGTCACCACTTCCACCATGCCAGGGCCTGGAGGTCCACTGTCAGGATGTCTTCAGGTTTGGTTGCAAGCAGCCACCTCTATCTTGGCCAGGGCCTGGGGGTCTAGGCCAGGGTACCTGCAAGTTTGCTGCAGTTGCCATCTCAGGGCATAGCCTCCTATGTCTGGGGAAACTAGTAGCCAGGGCCTGGAGGTCCACTGATAGCATGCCTGTAGGTTTGGCTGCACCTGAGGTCTTTCTGCTGGGTGGGCTAGTGGCTGCCATCTTGATGCTTTTTTTCATGATTGCTCCTTTGTGTGAGCACATTCCTGGTGGTCTCTCTGATTGCAAGTTAGAATGGTGTTGAGATCTTGAGATCTTGGGACTGCAGCATAGTAGAGCATGGGGGGAATCAGAAGCCTCGATCTCTGAGTTTGTGTCTGGGTTTGCACAGGCCAGTCTGGGCCTGGCAATCCCATGGAAAGTTGGAGACTGGGGGCTTTTAACGGGGTGGGGGGGGGAGGAGGGGGGAGAGGTTAGAGAGGCTGAAGGGAGCTGGGTTCTCCCTAGTTCAGTGAGTCTTTAAGTGCTCAGGGACAAAGGCTGGTTACAATGGGTCAGAAGGGGATTTAAGGGTATCTTGCTATCAGCTCACCCAACCAGCCAGTTTGGCACTCATCAGATTGGAGCTACCATTGAACTCCAGATAACACCACCTATTGGTGAAGAAGGGAAGCTGAGAAACTTTTGAATACCAATGGGAACAATTGTTCAATTTTCCATTGAGATTTGTTTTCCCCCTCTTTCTCACGTCTATCATTTTTGAAACCAAGTAGTTTTCATGCATCAGTTTATTCAGGACTGGGACATCTGAATAGTATATTATAGTTTTGTTGTGTATCCTTATATTTTGACTTTTTATTTTTTAAAACTTCGTATATATTTTCCCTCTCATTTATCTGTTTCCCTGGATTCTCTTTGTCTCTTTTCTTCTGCCAACAGCCAACCTCTGTTAATTCCTCTATCACTCCTACTAAGAATTTTACTTCTATCTTCTCTCCTCCTCCCTCATAAACATCACATCCTATATCACTTCTGTTCTCTCTTTGTACATCATTTGAAATTGTAAACTCTTTTAGGAAACTTACTGTTTATATTGTAGACAATAATTGAACATATCTTGTCTGTTTATTGCAACAAAACTGTAGGCATCTTAATATGAGCTAGTTGGTTTAAGGCTGTATATTGTTTGCATTGGGTTTTGTTAATATAATCTACCCCTTAAAGATGAGGTATTGGAAACCTTCAGGACACTATAAGTCTACAGGGTAGTAACTGTACTGTCTCAGGTCCATACTTCTAGATGGAAAGACACACAAAAAACATGAAACAAAACAAAAACAAAAACAAAACAAAACAAGAGAACAAAGCACCTCAAACAAACCAAGATGCTTCAATAATAGAATCCATTAATAACACAGTAGAAGAAATGTCAGAGAAGGAGTTTACAATGTACATAGCCAAGTTGATCCATGACATAAAGGATGTTATGACTAGTGAAATCAGAGACAAATTTCAAGAGGTGAAAGATCACTTCAATAAAGAGATGAACATTATGAAAAGAGATCAAGCAGAAATCCATGAAATGAAGCAATCAACAAACCAAATTAAAAATTCAATGGAGGGCTGGGGTTAGGACTGTAGCTCAGTGGCAGAATACTTGCCTAGCATGCATTAGGTACTGGGTTTGAACCTCGGCACCACATAAAAAATAAATAGATAAAATAAAGGCATTCTGTCCATCTATAATTCCAAAAAAAATTTTAAAAATTCAATGGAAAGTATTACCAACAGACTAGACCACTTGGAAGATAGAACCTTAGGCAATGAAGTAAAAACATATAATCTTGAAAATAAATTGGACCATACAGAGAAGATGGTAAGAAATCATGAACAGAACTTTCAAGAACTTCCAAGAATGGGATAATACAAAAAGAAAAAATTTATGATTTATAAGGATAGATGAAGGCACAGAGATACAAATCAAATGAATGCACAATCTTTTCAATGACATAATGTCAGAAAATTTCCCAAATCTAAAGAATAAAATGGGAAATCAAATACAAGAGGCTTACAGGACCCCACATTTACAAAATTACAGAAGCATTCCAAGACACATTATAATGAAAATGCCTAACATACACAGAATAAGGATAAACTTTTAAAGGCCATGAGAGAAAAATATCAAATTATGTATAGGGGGAAACTAATTCGAATCTCAGCTGACTTCTCAACACAGATCCTCAAAGCTAGGAGGTCCTGGAATAATATACATCAAGCTCTGAAAGAAAATGGAAGCCAACCAAGAATTTTATATCCAGCAAAATTAAGCTTCAGATTTGAAGCTAAAATAAAAACCTTCCATGATAAACAAAAGTTAAAAGAATTCATAACTAGAAAGTTGGCACTACAGAACATTCTCAACAAAATATTCCATGAGGATAAAATGAAAAAAGAAAACCAGCAAAGGGAGGAACTACACTAAAGGAATTGTCAATCAAAGGAGAAACTAAGTCAAATTACAAATCAGAAATAAACCAAAATTACTGGTAGTACAAATCACATAACTTTGAATGTATTGGCCTAAACTCTTTAATAAAAAGATATAGACTGGAAGATTGGATTAAAAAACCCAACAATTTGTTGTCTCTAAGAGACTCACCTCATAGGCAAAACCATACATAGATTGAAGGTGAAAGGATGGGAAACAACATATCACTCATATGGGTAGCTTAAACAAGCAGTGTTTCCATTCTCATATACATCAGCAAGACATAACAATCGTAAATACTTACACCCCAAACAACAGAATATCTATGTGTATCAAACAAACCCTTCTCAATTTCAAGAATCAAATAGACCATGCTGGGAATGGTGGCACTTGCCTATAATCCCAGAGGAGGCTGAGGCAGGAGGATTGTGAGTTCAAAGTCAACCTCAGCAAAAGCAAGGTGCAAAGCAACTCAGCAAGATCCTGTCTAAATAAAATACAAAATAGGGCTGGGGATGTGGCTCAGTGGTCAAGTGCCCCTGAATTCAACCCCTGGTACCAAAAAGAAAAGAAAAAAAAAAGAATCAAATAGACCACAGCACAATAATACTGGGTGACTTTAACAGACCTCTCTCATTACTGGATAGATCGTCCAAACAAAATCTAAACAAAGAACTAATAATACAATCAATTATTTAGGTTTAATGGACATATACAGAATATTTTATCCATCAATGAGTGTATCTATCAATATACTTTCTTCTTAGAAACACATGGATCCTTCTCTAAAATAGACCATATCTTATGCCACAAAGCAACTCTTAGCAAATACAAAAATATTTTTTTAGAGATAATACACTGTATTCTATCAGATCATAATGGAATGAAATTAGAAATCCAAGGTAAAATAAAAAATAGGGCTACTTTAACTCCTGGAGACTAAATAATATGCTATTTAATGATGAGTGGATAGTAGAAGAAACTAGGGATAAAATAAAAAAAAATACTTAAAGGCAACATATCAAAATCTCTGGGACACTATGAATGCAGTGCTAAGACGAAAGTTCATTGCATTGAGCTCATTCATTAAAAGAATAGAAAGTCAATGAATAAATAACCTAACATTAAATCTCAAAGCCCTAGAAAAAAGGAACAAATTAACACCCAAAACAGCAGAAGACAGGAAATAACTAAAATCAGAGCTGATATCAATGAAATTGAAATAAAAGAAACAATTCAAAAAGTTGTTTTTTGGGGCTGGGGATGTGGCTCAAGCGGTAGCACGCTCACCTTGCATGCATGTGGCCCGGGTTCGATCCTCAGCACCACATAAAAACAAAGATGTTGTATCTGCCGAAAACTAAAAAATAAATATTAAAAAATTATCTATCTCTCTCTCTCTCTCTCTCTCTCTCTCTTTAAAAAAAAGTTGTTTTTTTGAAAAAAATAAATAAAATTGATAAGCCCCTAGTTATGCTAATGAAGAAAAAGAGAGCAAAACTCAAATTACTAAAATTCATGATGAAAAAGGAAATATTCATGATGGACACTACTGAAATACAAAAGATAATTAGAAACTATTTTGAAAATTTATACTTCAATAAAATAGAAAATCTTGAAGGCATCAACAAATTTCAAGAGACATATGACCTACCCAAATTGAATCAGGGGATATACACAATTTAAACGGATCAATTTCAAGCAATGAAATAGAAGACACCATAAAAATCTTAACAATCAAGAAAAGCCCAGGATCAGATGGATTCTCAGGCCAAGTTCTACAGAACCTTCAAAGAAGAATTAACACCAATACTCCAATTATTCCATGAAATAGAAAAGAAGGGAACCCTTCCAAACTCATTCTATGAGGCTGATATTATCCTGATACTGAAGCCAGACAAAGATATATCAAGGAAAGAAAACTTCAGACCAATATACCTGATGAACATAGATGTAAAAATTTTCAATAAAATTCTGGCAAACTGCATACAAAAGTGTATTTAAAAGACAGTGCACCTTAATCAAGTATAGTTCATCTCAGGGATGCAAGGTTGGTTCAACATATGGACATCAATAAAAGTAACTAATCACACTAATAGACTTAAAGACAAGAATCATATGATAATCTCAGTAAATATAGAAAAAGCATTTGACAAAACACAGCACACCTTCATGTTCAAAACACTAGAAAAACTAGGAATAGTAGGAACATACCTTAATATTGTAAAATCTATATATGTTAAGCCCAAGGACAATATCATTGTAAATGAAGAAAAATTGAAAACATTCCCTCTAAAAATTGGAACAAGACAAGGATGCCCTTTTTCACCACTTCTATTCAACATTGTACTTGAAACCCTAGACAGAGCAATTAGAAGAAAGAAATTAAAGGGATACGGATAACAAAGGAAGAACTCAAACTATCACTATTTGCTGATGACATGATTCTGCATTTAGAAGATCCAAAAAATTCTACCAGAAATCTTCTAGAACTAATAAATGAATTCAGTAAAGTAGCAGGATATAAAACCAACACCCATAAATCAAATGTATTTCTTTATATCAGTGATGGATCTACTTAAAGAGAAATTAGGAAAACTATCCCATTCACAATAACCTTAAATAAAATAAAATACTTGGGAATCAACCTAACAAAAGAGGTGAAAGACCTCTATGATGAAAACTACAGAACGCTAAAGAAAGAAATTAAAGAAGACCTTCAAAGATGGAAAGAGCTCACATGCTCTCAGAGAGGCAGAATTAATAGTGTCAAAATGGCCATACTACCAGAAGTGTTATACAGATTTAATGTAATTCCTATTAAAATCTTAATGACATTCTTAATAGAACTAGAAAAAGCAATCATAAAATACATTTGGAGAAATGAGAGACTCAGAATAGAAAAAGCAATCTTTAGCAAGAAGTGTAAAGCCAGAGGCATCACAATGGCAGACCTTAAACTATATTACAGAGCCACAGTAACAAAAATGGCATGGTATTGGCACCAACACAGACAAAGACCAATGGTATAGAATAGAAGACAAGAGACAAATCCACATAAATAGACAAAGGCTCTAAAAGCATTCCATTGAAAAAAATAGCCTATTCAACCAAAGGTACTGGGAAAACTGGAAATCCATATGTAACAATATGAAATTAAACCCCTATCTCTCACCCTGCACAAAACTCAACTCAAAGTGGATCAAGGACCTAGGAATTAAACCAGAGACCCTGCACCTAATAGAAGAAAAAGTAGGCCCAAATCTTCACTGTGTCAGCTTAGGATCTAACTTTCTTAACAAGACTTCTAGAACACAAGAAGTAAAATCAAGAATCAATAAATGGGATAGATTCAAACTAAAACATTTCTTTTCAGCAAAGAAAACAATCAATAAAATGAAGAGAGAGCCTACATAATGGGAGAAAATCTTTACCATAGGCTCCTAAGATATAACACTAATCTCCAGGATATATGAAATGCCGCAGTCTGGCTGGGCACAGAATTACGAGCCACTCACAGCCTTGTAGATTCAAACAGCAATTCTTTATTCCCGAACTCACACTGGCCCCCTACAAACACGTTCTGGGGAAATCCATGTTCTGCCACAAAATTCACGTACTCCACCAGGCTTTGAATCCCAAATACTTTCTGAATCTCACGAGAACTCAATGGGAACTCAAGGATCGGGTGCTTGAGGCAGCAGGATATGCCCTATTCCCGAAGGGTACACCTTAAACCTGGAACCGCCCTAAACCCAAGAACGGGATACTCCCTAAAACCTGATCCGCCCTAATCCAGTAGGATCCTCCCTAAACCCGGATCCACCCTGGTCCTTGAGCAGGGTCACCTTTCTCAAACATACATGCAAAGTCACAGCAAATGTCCAAGGCAAGTCCATTTCCACGAGTCCTTCCTCTAAGCAACATGGGGTACGCTGGCAAGGAAATTTCGGTGCGTCATTCCTACTTGGCAATGGCTCTCAGCAATGAAGAACTCAAAAAAATTAACACCAAAAAGCCAAATGACCCAATCAATAAATAGGCTAAGGAACAGAACAGACACTTCTCAGAAGAAGACATACAGTCAATCAACAAATATATGAAAAAATGTTGAATATCTCTAGCAATTAGAGAAATGCAAATCAAAATTATGGTAAGATTTCATCTCACTCCAGTCATGATGGTAATTACTAAGAATACAAGCAACAAAAAATGTTGGTAAGGATGTGGGGGAAAGGTATACTCATACATTGTTGAAAGGACTACAAATTGGTGCAACCACTCTGGAAAGCAGTATAGAGATTCCTCAGAAAACTCGAAATGAAACCACTATGTGATTCAGCTTTCCCACTCCTTGGTTTATACCCAAAGGACATAAAATCAGCATACTACAGCGATGCAGCCACATCAATGTTTATAACAGTTCAACTCACAGATTTAAAGTTAAAAAAGACATTATGGCATTTGCAGGTAAATTATGGAGCTGGAGAATATCATGCTAAGTAAAAGAAGCCATTCCCAAAATACCAAAGGCTGAATGTTTTCTCTGATATGCAGGTACTAATTCACAATAAGCTGTGGGTCCCTAGGAAGAATAGAGGTACTTTGGACTAGGCCCAAGGGAAGTGAAGGGAGGGGAGGGGGTAAGAGGGTAGAAAGGATAGTAGAATAAACCAGACATTATTACCCTGTGTGCATATATGAGTAAATGACTGGTGTGATTCTACATCATGTACAACCAGAAGAATGAGAAGTTATACTCCATTTATGTATGATGTGTCAAAATGCATTCTACTGTCATGTATAACTAAATAAAGCAAATAAAAAAAAATCCACAAGCCTAAGGTAGTGGGCCTTGGCCAGAAGAAAAAAAGTCTCTAAAAAGTAAATTAAAATTAATTTCACATGATTCTGTTTACATTTTAAAAATGTGACTATTAGAAATATTTAAATTACACATATGCCTTGCTTTATATTTTCATCCATCAGTGCTGACGTAAGAGATATATCAAAGGAGTGGAAATCAAACCAGCAGAATTTGGCCAATGTTTCCTGTAACTTGTGTCAGAAACATAAAGATGTTAATTTCTGGAGTTTTGGGTGTGGCTCAGTGGTACAGCTTATTCTGGGTTCAATTCCTAGCAACCAAGACAGATACAAAACAACATGCAAATAAGCAAACAAAAAGTTGTCAGTTTCTTCACAGGTATGAGCTGCTGAGCTTTCACTTTTGGCAAAAATCACTGTCTGCAAACTTGAATTTCACATTTTCCAAAAAGTATTGCAATGGTAGTGAGCTTGTTGTTCCCAGGAATGTGGACTGTGTCTAGTTATGCTTTCAACACAGAACAAGGTATCTTGCTGACATTTGGCAATTTTGTTTTAGAAATCTGAGGGAAAAGAGCTCTTTGTTTAGTTCCTCAGGGAAGGTATAAATGGGTCTTCTAGTGAATGGCTTTGAACATAGAAATGTGTTTCGAAAATGTGAGCCTCACATCACCTTATCATATCCTTTCCAATTCTATTTTACTATAATTTTTCTTTTTCCTTTTTCTAATTTTTATTTTCTGGTCCTGGGGATTGAATTCAGGTTCTCCTGCATGCTAAGCAAGTGCTCTATACCCCACTTTTTTTTTTTTTGCTTTGCAAATATGGAGTAGCTGGGATTATTGATATGCATCACCACATATAGCACCCTATCATAAAATTTTAGTTCCTCTACCTCTAACCATGAAGGTAGAAGAAGGTAGAGTAGATAATTATTTTATATCATTCTCTATATCTGATATACAAAATTTTAGTTTGACTGTTATTGCTTTTAATTATATCAATTAACCAAAGATTTCTATTAGACCAATATACACCACATGACAAAATCACAGTTAATGCCGTTCCTTTTAGAGACCAAGAAGGAATCCTAAATTTCTAGAATGTAACAATTTCCTTGGCATCCTAAATATAGGGGAATTCCAGTAAAGTACAAATTACTGAGATATAATCATATTGTGACCGTTTTTGAAATGCTGGAGAATGAGAATACATAAGGACAGCATACCTGCTGAAGTATCAGTTAGTTTCTTCTCAAATCTGTTCCTCCTTCTGTGTTGATGGTTTTCCCATCTGTTCACAACCCTTCTACATTTCCTCACAAATTGCTTCCCTGTGCTCAAGTGGTCATTCATCAGCATCAGTTTTACCTTTAAACCATCTTTTGATTTTCAGGGTATCTTTCCTAGGTAAGTTCCTCATCAACTCTGACTTGAACACCTAAAATAGTCCTTAAGTGATTGGGTTTCCAGGATGAAATCCTATTGAACTTTTTTCAGTTTGTTTCCCATTTTATTGAAGTTACAAATTGCCACAAGAATTATGTATCTAAACATCCTAAAGATATAAGTATATGATTCCCTCACTTGGACACTTTCCGAATAGATCCCAATGGTTTACTGGATAAAGTTTAAACTTTTTAACAGGATATTTAAGATCCTAGGTACTCTAATCTTAATTTATCTTCCCAGATTTATCCCCTGCCACTCCCAACATATTCTATATCATGAATAACCAAGTTAAAAAAATCATGCACATAAAAATCTATCAATATTTTGAGTTTTTTTTAGCAATAGTGGGCAGGAGGAGGGTGAAAGAGAGAGGAAGATGAAATACTGGGGAATGATATTGATCAAATTATACTGTGATATTGTGTGCATGTATATGAATATATAACAACAAATCCCACGACTGTATATAATTTTAATGCATCAATATGGAAAAAATCAAGAGTGGGGGAATTGAAAGGACTGTGTATGATACAATAAAATGGAAATTATTCAAATACAAATTTATTACTTCTGGAAATTTTATTCTATGTAATTCCTTTTGTTAATGAAGTGGGAATTCTTTTGATAGCAAACAACAGAAATACAATTTAAATGAGTTCTGGCAAAAATTAGAAATTATTGCCTTATGAATTCCATGAAAGAGTTAAAAAGTCAACCCAAGAGATGTGTAGGTGCAGTTGGACCTCGGGAACACCTGGAGGAACATTGCTGCCAACAAAATTCTCTGTCTCATTTGGCTTGTTTCCTCTCAGCATGTCAGCTTCCTCTTCCTCTGCTCCAACTACATACAGAATTTCCTCATAAATCAGAAAGAATGGACACCAACAGCTCTTTGGTCAGCATCCTTTAACAACTACATGGTTGCCTCTTTATTCCAGTCTGAAAAATCTAGATAAAGTCTTCTTATCTTACTGGTTTAAGTCAGGGGCCTACCCCTGGACCTATCAAGTGTGACCAGAGGAGGAGGATCATGTAGCATAGAAAAGTTCTCATTATAGTCATGTGGATGGTGACAGGAGAGGGAATATCAGTTCTTAGAAAAGAGATTTTTGGGAAGGCAACATCACAGATATTTTCTATGGTAAGTAATTCTTAAGATCTTTTAGTGAATTAAGTTAAAAAGAGTTGAAATTTATGTTAATTATATTTAACTTCAATTATAATTATTAGTCAATCCATATATGTTAATACTGCAGCCTGATTCATCATAATAGATTTTTAGGGCTTCTTGGCCTGCAAGTTTGTATTCATAATTTGCTTACTCTATTTTTTGCTCATTCAGTTTGTTTTAGGTATCTATATTGGTTCCAAATACTGATAATTTTGTTCAGTGACAGTCATAGCTCATACTTGTTTTGTTGCTTATTTTATTGGTAATCATTTGTGTGGTTGTAAAGTTTATAGATATGTGTATAAATAAAACCTAGTAGGATAAGGAGTTGGTAAAATGATTTCTCAATTGAGTGACTGTATATATTCTGATGGGACTGGATGTGGACTTAAAGACATGAAAGTTTTAACTAGCCAGTATGCAGAGAATGATCTTCCCAGTTTTAAAAATGTTGACACAAGCCCATATGTGTTGGTGAGTTTCTGATCTCCTAAGATATTATTCTTATTCACCACCCCACAGTCCAATAACTAAAGAATAAGATCATGGTATAGCATAGGGCTGTCCGTTATGGTTGATTCCAATTACTTTTTAATATTTTGAGTATCACTAGTATTGAAGTACAAGTAATTTGGCTGAACACCTTTAGTGGGGTATACCTCAGGACAAAACATAACAAAACAAAAAAACCCTATAAAGGACTCTTATTATTACTACTACTATTATTCCTCTGTTGGGAATTGAACACTGGGGCATTCTACCACTGAACTACATCCCCAACCTTTTTTATTTTTTACTTGGAGAGCATTTTCCCCTAAGTTGCCAAGGCTGTCCTAGAACTTGTGATCAGCCTGCTTCAACTTCCTGAGTTGAAGGTGTGTACCGAAGTGTTCTGTAGTCAAATTATCTTTAATGACCAAATTGTTAGTAATATATATATTTTGAAAGTAATAATGGAAATAACGGAGCCAGGCATCATCATCAAGTATTGCTAACATCATAAAAAGATACAACCAGACATTACTTCTTGATGTAAGCCTTATCACCACCTATGAGTGTTCTTGCCAAGAAACTAAAAAATTAAACCCAAATAAGATAAAATCTCTAGCCCCATCTAGCAATTTACAGATGGTAAAGGGAAGAGAGAAGCAAACCAATTGATGCCACAGGAAGTCAATCAGCACAAATCCAAAAATAGAAATCTCTTTAAGGTGAATGACCTGGCTTCTTTAAAATATCTTATAAGGAAAAAAATATGGATGAGGTGAGGAAAACATAGATTAAAAGAGGCTTAAGAATGTCTGCCAGATACAATGTGAGGGCCTTATTTGAGTTCTGATTTAAATAAACAACTAGACAGATAGAACATTTGCCTCTAGATCCATGAGCTACAGCCATAGAAGAAAGGATTAAGTAAGGGAGTCTCTGCACCATGGGTTGTATAGATCACACCACTCAAAAATAAACCAGTGCTGTAAAACCTAGGAAGAAACTGGCTACAAAGCTGGAAGAGTATATTCTATTTGAGGGGTGAAGAAACCTCATGGTTACAGGTCTCGTACCATGGCATTCTGTGAAATTAGATGTTATCAGAAGTCCATTGAACTTAAGATTCACAAACTTCTCTTTCAGAGTTTGGTGTAAGAAATTGCTCAGGACTTTAAAATGGATTTCTGCTTTCAGAACACAGCCACTGATGCTTTTCAGAGACAAGTGAGGCCTATTTGGTTGACCTTTTTGAAGACATCAATCTGGGTACTATCCAGGCCAAACGTAAAAGTAATAATTATGCCAAAAAACATCCAGCTAGTACACCACATACCTGGAGAAGATACTTAAGAATCCACTGGGGCAGGAAACATTTCATTCTAAAAAAAACAAAACATAAAAAAACAACTGGTCTTTTCTTCCTGATACTGGTAGTTCTGGATATTATTTTTTTCCCCTCCATGAGGTCAAATGGTACTTAAATATATGCCCATGAATAGAAAAATAGGGGATGGAAGTCAGGTATTGGCAGTTTTTCTGTTTATATTTGTGAATTTTTAATATAAATTCAGGGTAGTAAAGTATTAATACAAGTCAAAGTGTTTCAGCTAGTAAAGTTCTATCAATTAAACTTTATAACAATTATAAATAACTTGTTAAATTTTTCTAGACATTGCAATGTTAGGATTTTGTTTTGGTACTGGAGGTTGAACCCAGGGGTGCTCTACCACTGAACTACATCCCCAGCCCTTTTTATTTTTCATTTTGAAGACAGGGTCTTGCTAAGTTTCTGAAGATGTCCTGGAACTTGTGATCCTTCTGCTTCAGCCTCCAAGTTGCTGAATATGGATTATAGACACAGTTGACCATGCCAAGTTTAGATTTTTTAAAAATGAGAATATTTTGTATCGATGACAACTAAATGGTATTAGTGGCATTTTTATTATAAAGTAGATAGAATCCACTCACTACAATTTTCTGAGTTGTACTACATGCAAGTATTTTTTTTTTTTTTGAGACAGAATCTTGCTAAATTGTCCAGGCTTCTCAAACTTGGGATCCTCCTACATCAGCCTCCCAAGTCTCCGGGATTATTGTTCTGTGCCACTGCACCCAGCTACAAGTACATACTTTTAACAGTGTCTTTGGTGCTATTCCTATGAATCGTTTATGAAAATAGATTAAAACATTAAGGAGAGAAAGAGAAAATCAAGGAAACAAACACTGGATATTTGATGATATTAAAAATTGGTGTTGGCTTGGCATGGTGGCACAGGCCTATAATCCCAACTACTTGAGAGGCTGAGGTAGAAAAATCATAAGTTGGAGGCTAGCCTGGACAACTTGGCAAGAACCTGTGCCAACCAACCAACCAACCAAACAAACAAACAAAAGCTAGGGATGTAACTCAGTGGTAGAGTATACTTGGGTTCAACCCTCAGTACCTAGGGTAGGATGGGGCAGAAGTGGGAGTTGGGTGGGGTGTTGGATCTAGAAGGAAGTAGGGAGGGTGACTGAGGGTGACTGAGGCATGACTCAGTGTACTAGTCTCTCTGCATATGTTTAATATTTTCCAAATAAAAAGTCAACAAATAAATTACATTCATTTAATAACTCCCCTTGAGTTCACATAATTGAATTCCCTAATATTACATTTGGAAAAAAAAATTGAAGTCTAAAGGATTGAATCAGTGTGAAAAAAAATGAAGACTTCAGAATCTCACTAGCTATATGATCTGGGGCAAATTTTTTAACTTTTCTGAATCTCATTTTAGTCATCTCTATGAGACTAATAGCTCTTGCCTTAAAGACTTCTAGACTTTAATTTTGTGAAAATTAAAGTAAGATGTTCCTGTGAAGTGCCTAGCACAGTGAGCAGAGTAAATGCTCACTAAGTGGCAAATGTTACTACTATTAAGGTGTCTTAAGATCCCTCAGCTTGAGGTGGCTCAGTCAGATCTAGAGCAAAGGTTTCCTCATAAATGGCATAAATGGATCTTCCATGTTATGTTATTTTTTCTGAATAAACGACTTCTAATTAAAACCAGTTGGGGCTGAACAGAAAAGAAATACCTGAATGGAAATTATCTGGTGAGTAATGAGAAGTTGTTTATTCTGAAAAAGATTTGTATCCACAGACATGACATCATCTCATTTTATTGATTGATTGATTGACACTGGGATTTGAACCCAGGGGCCCTCTACCTCTGAACTTCGTCCCCAGCCCTTTTTATTTTACTGTGAGACAGGGTCTCACCAAATTGCTGAGTATGGCCTTTAATAAAAAATATTTTTTTGAGAGAGAGAGAGCGAGAGAGGGGGAGTGGGAGGAGAGAGAGAACCTTTCAACATTTATTCTTTTTTTTAGTTCTCCGCGGACACAACATCCCCATTTGTATGTGGTGCTGAGGATGAACCCAGGGGGCGCGCATGCCAGGCGAGCGCACCACCGCTCGAGCCACATCTCCAGCCCCTAAAAAATATTTTTTAAAACTTATTTAAAAAATATTTTTCCTTTTATTTGTAGATGGACACAATACCTTTAATTTTTTATTTTTATGTGGTGCTGAGGATCAAACCCAGTGCCTTCAACATGTGAGGTGAACACTCTACCACTGAGCTACAACCCCAGCCTGGCCTGAAAATTTTGATCCTCCTGCCTCAATCCCATGAGTAGTCAGGATTACAGGTATGTGCCACCACATCCAGCTCTCATGTGATGTCTTCAATAATGGTATCAATCTAGTTCTCCACCTGACAGTCATGATCTAATTACATCCTTTCCCACATCCCCATGTGGTTCCACAAGAGAGCTTGTTTAAACAGAAGAAAGTTCCTTTAGGAGGCTCTCTATTTTTAATTCTGTAATAAGTGGTCCCATATTGCAACACAATTAACTATGGACAGTAATTTGACTTGCCCAAGGTCACCCTGCTAGATAGGGGCAGAAATTTCCAGGTCTGCATTTTTGGCATCAGGGAATTTATTACTTTTAGATATTTATACACTAAGAGAGATAATTTCACTACAGAGCACACAATGAACAGTATTGCCCTTCTAGAATCAACAATTAGGCATGCTCAACTTATTATCACATGAACTACTGCTTTTCCTTTTTTTATCTTTTTTTTTTTTCAGACACTAGTTTCAGCAGATGCCCTTTATCAAATGTCCCTGGCATTTTCAACTTCTTATCATTTGGGAAGAGATATGGGGTTTTAAACATACAACATACACAATGTATGTGTTTATTGGCATTATTCAGTTTGTTCTCCATTTTTATGAACCTCCTTACTACTTTTCTTCTTTCTCAGTAATTTTGGAAACCATTCATAGAAAGGACAAAGAAGGTAGAATATTTCTGTTCTCTTTGTTTCTCTGAAGTACAGAGGGAGTGGAAATAAGAAAGAACATATAGTAGAACTGATTAATGGAAACTATAAGACTGAAGGACTTTACCCCAGTCTCTGCTACTAGGCCAATGAGAAAAGTTAATGTTGTGTAATATATACCTAACATTACGGTGGATGCTGAGGATACAAAGATGATTTGGATAATATATCAGTTCAGCATACTTGCCCTTGGAGAAACAGAGTTCAGTAATTTGAGTAGATGGGCATCAAATATCCATAATAAAAAGCCAGTAAATGTCTAAAAAATGTTTTGGAAGAAGAGAAAAGCTCTGACAAGAATAGTCAGGCTTCTATACTGAAGAAAGAAATTAAAGAAGACTTAGAAGATGTAAAGACCTCCTATGTTCTTGGAAATGCAGAATTAATATTATTAAAATGGCAATACTACCAAAACCAATATATAGATTCACTGCAACCCTCATCAATATACTAATGACATTATTTACAAAATTAGAAAAATCAATCCTTTAATTCATTTGGAAGAATAAGAGACCCAGGATAGCCAAAGCAATATTGAACAAGAAGAACCATGCAGGAAATATCAAAATACCTGATCTCAAATTATACTAAAAAGCTATCGTAACAAAAACAACATGTATATTTGGCATTAAAATAGACTTAAGACCAATGGAATAGAATAGAAGACACAGATATAAACCTACGTACTTATAATCCATCTGATACTTGACAGTTGCCAAAAATATAAGTTGGAGAAAATATAACCTTGTTAGGGAAAAATTAATATTCATATGTAGAAGAATAAAACTAGATCCCGCTCACCCTACACAAAAGTCCAATCAAAATGGATCGAAGACTGAGGAATTAAACCAGAAACTTTTCGACTGTTAGAAGAAAACATAGGATCAACACTCCACAAGATTGGTGCTAGCACCAATTTCTATAACAAGAAATATGAAGCTCTAGAAATAAAATCAAGAATCAATAAGTGGGATATCATCAAATTAAAAAGCTTCTGTACATGAAAGGAAATGATTGAGAGTGTGAAGAGAAACTCTACAGAATGGGAGAAAATCTTTGCCAGGTGCTCCTCTGACAGGGAGTTAATATCCAGAATACATAAAGAACTCAAAAAACTTAAAATCACACAAAAATACAATCAATAATGGTCAACAAATATATGAAAACAAAGTTTATTATCTCTAGTAATCATGGAAATGCAAATAAAAACTAAACCAATATTTCATTTTACTTCTGTTAGAATGGCAATTATCAAGAACACAAATAATAATAAATGCTGGCAAGGTTGTAGGGAATAAGGTATAGTTGTGCATTGTTGGTGGGATTGCAGTCTAGTACAACCACTCTGGAAGCAGTATGAAGATTCCTCAAAACACTAGGAGTGGAACAACCATATGACCCAGCTATCTCACTCCTCAGTGTTTATTCAAAAGACTAAAATCAGCACATTATAGTAATACAACCACCTCAATGTTTATAGTAGCATACTTCACAATAGCCAAATTATGGAATCTTCCTGGGTGCTTGTCAACAGATAAATGGATGAAGAAAATGTGGTGTATATAAGCAATGGAGTTTTACTCAGCCATAAATAAGAATGAAATTATGGCATTTGCTGGTAAATGGGTGGAAATGGAAAACATCATGCTAAGTGAAATAAGCCAGACTCAGAAAATCTCATTTGTGGAAGCTAGAGAAAAATAAGGCAAAAAAAGGGGGGGGAGAATTTGCAATTGTATGATATAGGGAACATCAGTGGAGCAGAAGAAGAAGATGAAAGGGAGGGAGGCGGGACAAGAAAAGGGAGGAAATGTGGAATGACTTTAACAAAATCACATTATGAGCATATATGAATACAACATGGAATTTCACTTTTATGTATAAGTAGAAAGAATACATTAAAATAATTAAACACGTGAAAGGACAATTAATAAAGGGAGGAGAATAGGGGAAGGGAAGATGGAGAAAATGGGGGGTTTGAAATCAAATTCCACACATGTATGTATGATTTTGTTAAAATGAAACCAACTACTATGGATAACAATAATGCTGTAATTTAAAAGAGAAAAAAAAAAGAATAGACAGCCTTCTAGAGAGAAAGTGGTGTTCGGTGGGGGCCTTAAGGGATCTTACTTCAGCCGACTGAGAATCAGAATTTGGCTCACTCTAAGATTGTTGGTGGTTCTAGTATATAAAGGAAATGGGAAAGGACAGGATGTGTTCTGAGAACACTGGTATGGTTTCAACCGCCAGCTGCAATTCCACCTGGGAGTTTGTTCTTACCTTCAGGAAATACAATGGGATAAACACAGAGGATAAAAACAATCAAACCAAACCAAGTTAAAAGAATAACAATACAGAGGATACAATACAGAACCAGAATAGGTTCTTTCTGCTTTAGATTCCATGTTGAGGAAGAGGCCATATCTCTACAACATGGAGGTGGCCATTCACTCAACAAATATTTAATGAGCCCTTCCTTGTGCTGGGCACTGGGATGGATGCTGGAGTAAAGCTATAAACAAGACATCTGTTGTCCCCAAGTACCCAAATTTATATTCAGACTAGAGAAACTGTCTTGGTTAAACAACATTATATAATTACAACTGCAATAGTGATGTGAGGAGAAGATGCTAGGGAACATCTCATAGTTTCGTCTTCCTTAAAGAAGTGTTATTTGAGTTGAGCACTGAAGGGACAGTAAGGGAGCAGATACCAGGATTAGGGATGAGGGTGGGGGAAGAGTGTTCAAGGTAGGGGGAGACAAGGGTGGTGGTGGTGTGATAGTAGAAGCAAATATGACTTCATTTTGTTTTGTGACTCATCCTGTAAAACAACCATGTAGAAGGGTCATGACTGGGGCAAGATGTTCTTTTCCTTTTGCTATAGAAACCTTTAAGAACACGGAACTACCTAATGGGGCATTGTTTCTGTAACTAGGGTAATGGGGCTCTGTTTCTGTAACTGGAGTGACTGGGATAACTGTGATTGGTTAGGCTTCCCAACGCTTGACTGCACTCTCCCGCTTCTGTAACCTGGCTTGCTTGCATTGGCTAGACCCCCGAACATCTCTTTTGCCGTTTTCAGGCTTATAAGGAGCACCCTTGCAATTGTTTGGGGCAGGGGAACAGCTTTATGTTCTGGTCAGCCGCCAATAGTGTGCTTCAATAAAGGCTTGATTCGATTATACATGAGTGGTCTGGAAGTCAGTTTATGAAACCCTGGGATGAAGAATTAACTATAACAGTGGCACCAGGGTGGGTGGGCCATGGAGTGTAGGAAAACCCAGGATGTGGGTGAAAGATTCTTTGTGCATGGCCTTGTATATATACCCCATTCATTATTTGTGTCATTACCCTCACACACTAGGAAGCAACACAGTTTTGAAATATTGCTCTGAGGGCAAGAT
Organism: Spermophilus citellus; assembly: GCF_964194105.1. NCBI lineage: Eukaryota > Metazoa > Chordata > Mammalia > Rodentia > Sciuridae > Spermophilus > Spermophilus citellus. The sequence continues at coordinate 80,412,073 of NC_138192.1, forward strand.
GATGACAGGGTAAAAGTGATACAAGAATAGATATGGAAAGAATAGTCAGAAAGTTATTGTGTTCTGCCAGGAATCCAGACAAAGAAGTGGTGGTGAATTGTTCTAGGTGGAGATGATGGGGATGGGAAGAAATGTTCAGAGGAAGAGATAAAGATCTGAAGACAAAGCATAGCTTTGACCACATCATATCAGCTGGGGTGTGGGGTAAGTGTGTTTCATTGCACAGAGAAGAATCAGATTATTTCTAAGCAGGGATCAGATTTTACATTAGTAATTCTGTACCACTTTTAGTTATACACTCTTTTCCTTCATAGTAGAATCTCCAAACTTTAAGTCATACCAGAACTTCAAGAATCAGTCATCCTTTCTTAATCCCCATATACCGAAACTGTGCAAGATATGGCTTGTGGGGTCACACCCAACCATTCTCAATTCTTTCCCAGAACCTTGTGCCCAACTTTAAATAGTGACAAGGAAAGGATTACAAGAAGACATAAAAGAAAATGGGAAATCTGTCTGTAATCGGCTAGAAAGAAAAGGGAGAGGAGTATCTATGGGTTAACAGAACAGAGATATAGAAATACTTAGTCAATTTCCCCAAGCCTTCCTGTTTTGGGTGGAGATGAAATAACCCTACAGAGAGAATTTTAGCTGCAACTATGTTTGAGGCTCTTATCTGCTGGAACAGCACCAACTCGTAAGGCTTGGACATTGTTATCATTTAGTAAATATTTGTGAATTGAAGTATAAGTTCAACAAAGTGTCCCTAGCTCCTAAAGACTATATTCTCAGCACAAATTAGAGTCCCAGCTTCTGTCATTTCACTACAAGAGAAAGATGCATGGAATAGTTATGGGCTTGGCTGCTGTAGTGGAAATAGAAACTTTGTGGCCTAACGTTCCAGCAAAAACTGGGTGACCCTTGAAAAGTCTGTGTTTTGTTCTTTCAGTTTCAAAGTAAGAACATTATATAGGATGGAAGCTAAGTGCAACTTTTGGCTAATAAAATATGGAAAACAAGATCCAAAAGCTTTTGTAGATTTGAATGGGGCTGGGGGGAGGGGAAGGAAAGAAAGTCAACTATTAGAGGTCTTCTGTGTTACATTTTGAAGAATCTGAAACTGAGATAGGATCCAAAGGTGGATTACTTTCTCTGGGCTTCTGACTAAGAAGTGATTGCTACCACCTGTTTTTATTCAAACTGGCATCTGTTACTGTCTAAAACAAATGTTCTTTTTTCAATACAATCCTTAGTTTCTCAACAACTTTTCTAAGAACTCAGGCAAGTACTCTTGTCAAGGACTTGGGTTCATCTGAGTTTCTTCAACCCTAGCCTCATAGGACCCTTCCCCAGGCAGCAAAGCCTCAGCCTTCTTGTCTAGGTCCTCAGTCTTCATAACAAAGGAAAACATATTTTTAAACTCTAGAAATAAAAACAATTTTTATAACTTTTAGTGACTTCTATTTTCTCCATGTGGCACTGGAGATTCATATCCCCCCCCCCCTCCTCTCTCTCCAGGGATCTTCATGGATATTTTCCCCATGAAAACAGTGGCTGCAGTAGCTACTGGAGTTCTCTAGACTTTGGCCTAGAAAAAACAGGAAACTGAGTTCCTGGAAATCTTAACTATTTTACAAGGTATAAATGTAATGGTTGGGCACTCCTAATGTTTCAATCAGAGCAGAAAGGGTAATATCTCATACTAATCTTATCTTGTTTGAAACACTGAAGGGAAAGTATTTCTCTCATCTTTTCTTTTTTAATACAAACAGATCAGAAGAGCCATCAAGTGTAATCTCAAAGAGAGATTTTTATCAAAGAGCCTATTGATAAAAAAATGCTTATTAAAATTTTTTAACAAAGAACCTTTAGACATTTCATAATTCTCTTTCATTATAACAGATAGTCAAGTTACTTCTTGGAAGGGTCCCAAAGGTCTTCCTAAGGAACAATGGATAATAGTTACAGTCTCTTAATTCCATTAGTCAGAAAAAAAATGTGGTTTCAGGGGTTTTTAGTCAGGGGAATTTTTTAAAGGTATCCTATAACAGGGGTTGTCATAGATACGTGGAAAACTCCCAGTAGGCACAATTTTAGGAAAGCAAAGTAAATAACACTGGGGGCTAAGAATGTATGTAGTTCAGTGAGTGATAGAATGCTTGCCTAGCATGAATGCTTTGCCAGCACTGCAAAAAGGAAAAAAAATACCTTCAAAACAAAACAAAAATAACCCTCCAACACATGCACACACATTAAATTGGATTTATTTGCATCACTTTGAGATATAGTCTCAGGTCTATTTGAATATTGTTAAACCACAGTGAAATATATTGGTTTGTCCCATATTTTTCTATAGGGGTTTCATGGCAACTCTAGAAATTTTCTGGTTTGCTAATAGCAACAGCTTTTGTGTTTATAACAAATATAATCATAATAGACTTGGGTCTGAAGACATGTCACTCCACTTGGATGAGTTTCCCTTTTTATGGTTAGAATAGTACGGTTGGCACTCAACCAGCATGCACAAAGAATCATCGATAATGGTGTTCTCTTATATGGTATCCATTATCTACATGGCCATTAAAATTAAAATTAATAAAAATTAATAAAAATTTAAAGTACAGTTTCTGAATTTCAAGTGCCATAGTTTGGGGGTTTTTTCTTTCCTTTCTTCTTTCTCTCTCTTTTCTTTCTTGTATTGGCAACTGGACCCAAGGCCTCCCTCCCATCTGTTAAGCTGCTCTCTAACACTGAGCTCCACCCCAGCCTCAAGTGCCATATTTCAAGTTCTCAACAGTCACATGGAGCTATTGGTTACCTATTGGACAGCACAGCCATAGAACATTTCCATTATCACAGAAATACAGAAGTTCTGCTGTATAGCATTGATCTAGAAGAATCATTTATCTGTAAATACATCAATTCCTAATTGAATTTGTAATTCATTTAAATTGAAACACTCTTCCTAAATACTTTCAGCCTCACTAAAAACTAGGGAAAAAACCCAGTCTCTACCAACCCTTAAAAATATTCTTCAGTATCAATGATTATTCAGTAAGTGGGATGGTTTTTCTGTAAGTTATCCAAAAATAAAGACTATGTTCCAGTGTAGCTCCAAGTGGGCAGAAGAAGAGGTCCTTATTAGTGCAATTTGTGGAATGATCCATGTTAGAAACATAATCCTTATTGTTTCAGAATTTGAAAAGAATCACGGACAAGGGATATCCATATTGTATGAATTCAGGGAATGTAGAAAAGTTCTTTTGTCTTGCCCTTCTCTACCTACTACTGGTACATGAAATTCCTTCTATAAGAAGAAAAGACTTTTATTAAGTAGTTAGAATAAAATGTCAGTATAGATATCCTTGGGAGAAACACACTAAGCTATAAATTACTCATCTACCACTTTCCAACAGGTTTTCACAGGAGATGAAAGGGAAGTTTCAAATTTGCTAAATTCCTGGGTTAGAGTGAAACTGGTTAAGGAGAGAAGGATCAGAAGGTTTGGAGAAAAGATATATTATTTAATGTCCAATTTTGCCAAAGTTTGGCTGTAGATGTGGAGGGACTATACAATGACAATTGAATAGACAGAACATCCAGCTCCAGTTTCCTTTTGCTTTGAAAATGTTGTTCTCCTGGACTTTGAACAAATTTACTCTCAGCTTGAGAATGATCAATACTGGTTTAGGATAGTATCTTATAGAACCCAGGATTTTTGGTGACGATAAATTATAGAATTTCAGAGCCTAAGAAACTTTAAGCAGCATCTTATCTACTCCACTAAAACAAGAATTTGAAAATTATCTTCTTCTGAACTTTAGGGGGACATTTCAGTGATGTCATAAAATTTTACCCAATTTTTCATTTCTGAGCTGTAAAACCCACTAGATTAGACTACAAGTTTCTTGCCTGTCATCTTTGGGGTCCAGCACAGGGCAAAATACCTTATGATGTTTATGGAGTTCCAGTCTCCTAAATCAAAGATGAATAAAATGAAACCCAGAGAAGGAAAATGGCTTCTCAAGGCCTTGGAGTGAGGTAACACTAGGACGGAACTGGGACAGAGTCTTCTTGTGTTCTTCTAACAGCACTCTGCTGATTTCTCACAGCTGCTTTCTTTCTTCCAAGTACTTAGTTGTGGAGGCTGATACAGCTTCCCACAGTTCAACTGGATGCCATTGTCTTTTCTTTTTCTGTGTATGTTTTTATTCATTTCCTGTCTAGCAGTGCTGAAACCATCAAATGGTTTACTTATTATGAGCAAAGATAGTTATAGCATTAAAGAAAACAATAGAAACAGCTAATACAAAATATTATTGAAATATTACCTGAGTGCTAGAATCATCAACTATTTTTGTTTTATTTATTTTTGAATTTCCCGATTTTTCTAGAGTGAATATCATTTTTAAAAGTGTATTTTTCTCATGAATTACTTTATAATCAAAAAAGAACATTATATATAGTATATGTATGACAAATATGTTTTATATAGACACACCAAACCAGATATTTCCTTGTTCATTTTTAAAAAAAATTATAAAAGTATTTTCCTATCAAAATTGCTTTCTCTGGTATCTTATTCTCCAGGGGTCATGTGTATAGATACAAGCTCTCCTTCTCCCTCTATTTCTTCTGTTTGAAAGGATCCTGCCTTCATTTTCATAGAGTGGAGCTTGCAGTAAGCAGGATGAAGAGCACATTAATTATCCTATAGATATCTGGGACAGTCAAGGAGGCCACTTCATTTCTCATATTTTCAGTTGAAAAGAACTGACTGTTGTCTGAAGATTCCTGCTCTTATACTTAAAACAAGCTTCTTGGGCCAGTGTCTTTTGGCTCTCTGTAAATGTGTGAGGTCTTGTTTTATTGTCTCCAACCTATTCACTTTTGTGCATGTACATACACATAAATATTTGTGTGTGTTTGTAGATCAAAAAACTATTAATCAGGGCTGGGGATGTGGCTCAAGCGGTAGAGCGCTCGCCTGGCATGCGTGCGGCCCGGGTTCCATCCTCAGCACCACATACCAACAAAGATGTTGTGTCCGCCGAGAACTAAAAAATAAATATTAAAAATTCTCTCTCTCTCTCTCTCTCTCTCTCTCTCTCTCTCCACTTTCACTCTCTCTTTAAAAAAAAACCTATTAATCATAGGGGTAAATTTTTATTTTACTTAGGAGGTAAAGATTATAAGTTAAATTCCTTAATATCGCACCCAATATTTCTTCCTTTGAAAACATAAAAAGAAGTATAATCCTTTCCCAATTTTCCAAGAAATCTCCATACTGCTTTCCATATTGACTACATCAATTTGAAGTCCTGCTGTGTATGAGTGTACCTTTTCCCCCACATCCTCACCAACACTTATTGTTGTTTGTCTTCATAATAACTGCCATTCTGACTGGAATGAGGTGAAATCTTAAAGTAGTTTTGATTTGCATTTCTCTAATTGCTAGCAATGATGAACATTTTTTCATATATTTGTTGATTGAATGTATATCATCTTCTGATCAGGTTCTTGGCCCATTTATTGATTTGGTTATTTGTTTTTTTGGTGCTTAGCTTTTTGAGTATTTATATACCCTAGAGATTAATGCTCTATTTGATGTGTGAGGGGTAAAGATTTTCTCCCACCATTTGACCCAGCTATCCCTCTCCTCGGTTTATACCAAAAGGACTTAAAAACAGCATACTACAGAGACATAGCCACATCAATGTTTATAGCAGCACAATTCACAATAGCTAAACTGTGGAACCAACCTAGATGCCTTCAATAGATGAATGGATTTAAAAAATGTGACATATATACACAATGGAATACTATTCAGCAATAAAAGAGAATAAAATCATGGCATTTTCAGGTAAATGGATGGAGTTAGAGAAGATAATGCTAAGAGAAGTTAGCCAATTCCAAGAAAACAAATGCTGAATGTTTTCTCTGATATAAGGAGGCTGATTCATAGTAGGGTAAGGAGGGGGAGCATGGGAGAAATAGACGAACTCTAGATTGGGCAGAGGGGTGGGAAGGGAAGGGAGAGGGCATGGGGTTAGAAATGATGGTAGAATGTGATGGACATCATTATCCAAAGTATATATATGAAGACATGAATTAGTGTGAATATACTTTGTATACAACCAGAGATATGAAAAATTGTGCTTTATATGTGTAATAAGAATGGTAATGCATTCTGCTGTCATATATAAATAAAAAATAATTTAAAAAGTATGATCCTAGGCTTTTGTATGTAAGAAATAAATAAATTAAAAACAAACCCAAGAAACTATTAATGATTTGTGAGTTAGAGAGAAAGAGACAGAGAAAGACACAGAGAAGATAGGAATGGGTCTTGATCCTCTATAAGCCAGATTGATTACATTTAAGGTGGTTTTCCAAGTCTATTTCCTCCTCCCAAATGCTAATGAAATCCCATAAAACTTAAACTGTTTATTTATTTCAAAAGAGAAGATGGTATCTTTTTAAAAATTATTTCTTTAGTTTTAGATGGACACAATATCTTTATTTTGTTTATTATTTTCTTATGTGGTACTGAGGATCAAACCGGTGCCTCACACATGCGAGGCAAGCACTCAACCATTGAGCTACAACCTGGGTCCCCAAAATTAGTATCTTTCAATCACCGTTGATGAACTTGAGTTTCTCCTCTACCTTTCAGCTCCTTTTCCTTATCTGAACCTCAAATACCTTTACCACACTGCTCTATGATGCTGTTATTCAAAATTAAAAACTCCCAAACTGCAGTTGTTTTGCCATTTTTCAGCTATGCCAAAACATTTACAACTAAGCACCTCAGAAGCTGTGCCAATTTGCTCATTGACATATTTTTCTTCAACAGACTAGGTAATATATAGTAAAAATATACACAGTTCCTTCCCTTAAGGGACTTAATAAAACAAAGCTATTTCATTGGGAGTTTTTAAAAAATGCTAACATTGGTTCCTTATTTTTTTTAACCATCCTTTACCTGGTCTCTCTTCCTGCCTGTTGCTAAACATAGCAATGTACCACAAGGATGGCTTTTCATTGAGATTCTACTGTATGGATTTTGGTGATTATGCCATTTGCACTTATCTTTCCTGATGTCAGCTCTCATGCAAAACAGTAGTTCACCACTGAGCAGATATTTCCTTGTTCATTTTTTTTTAATTAAAAAAAATTTCCCCATCAAAACTGTTTTATTTAGTATTCTATACTCCAGGGGCTACCTATGAAGATTAGAACATATCCCAAACACAGTGCAATAATTGCTTAATGATTTCAATGGTCTCTTGTGGAAAAATCACTCTGGAACCCTATCTTAGTAACTAATAAAGGGGGTGTCAGGAGGACAAAAACAGTTATAAAGGGGGTCTTTTCTTCCCCATCCTCCCTACTTTCTTCGCTGTCTTTTGTCCCTTGCTCTCATTTGCTCTCTTTCCCTTCCTCCTTTTTCTTCATTCTTCTCTTACTATACTCCTTCTCTGCCTTCATTATTTTTTTTAACCACCCTTTACCTGGCCTCTCTTCCTGCCTGTTGCTAAACATAGCAATGTACCATAAGGATGACTTTTCATTGAGATTCTACTATATCGATTTTGGTGATTATGCCATGAGACTGTGAAAATAAACTTTTTTTTTTGTAATTTCTATACCAAAATGACTTAAAAACAGGGACACAGCCAGATCAATGTTTATAGCAGCACAATTCACTATAGCTAAACTGTGGAACCAATCTAGATGCCTTCAATAGATGAATGGATTAAAAAATGTGACATTTATACACATATACTATTATAATAGGACACTTACTACTAAAATTATTCTAGCTTTATTTTATATTCTATATTACATCTTATTTTTATATTGTGATAATTATCTTATGAAAAAATGTCCCATACAATATCCGTCTGATTGATTCTCAGTGCCACTGCAAAGTATGAAGGGGGCAGGTGTTACTTCTGTTTTTCTGATGAAGTAATAAAGCTTCAAGAGGTTGACTTGCCTGTGGTAGCAAAGATAGATATTAACAGGTTCAGAACTGGCACCTAGGAGTTCTTTTTCTTTTTCTTTTTTTTTTGTATTGGGAATTGAACCCAGGGGCCCTTTACCACTGACTTATATCCCCATTCCTTTTTAAAATTTTGAAACAGGGTCTCACTAAGTTGCTTAGGGCTTTGCTAAATTTCTAAGGCTGGCCTCAAACTTGGTGATCCTACTGTTTCAGCCTCCCAAGTTGCCAGGAATACAGGTGTGTGCCGCCATGCCTAGCAGAAACCTATGTGTTCTGGGAGCTGAATTCTTCTATTTTGTTATGGAGTGTGGTACCCACTAAAAATGGTCTATGTTCATGGATAGAAATACAAGTAAAAGAAGTGGTGTCTAACTAGAAATTCTCTGTACAATGGCAGCTGTGATGTGGTGGCTTCTGACTTGTCTTACTTCTAGGAGCTACTCCTGAAGTACTCTTTGGTTGCCTCCTCACATTTGGATTTTAAGATGTAAGCCCAGGATTGAACCAGACACAAATATACACAGGGTTTGGAACTTACTACAAAATATTTTAAAGAATTTTCTTTTACAAGTTTGTAATTTTTGAGTTTTTTAATTTGAGTTTTATTACAATTAAAATGGGTTTTTAGAGCAAATAGGAATACCTGAGGCAATGTTGGTGGGAATGAGAGAGCACTGTACAAGAAAGTACAATGAAGATAGCAGACAGGTTAGAGAAAAAAGCAAGAAGCTATGATATTGCACAAACATCATGACCTTGCTATTGAACTCAGAATATTTTTGCTATAATTTCACGTGAGGCTGGATCTAGGCCAGCTTGTGAAACAAAAAACAAAGGTGAACTTTGTTTTTGCAGTTCTTCCAGGTGTCACCTGACTTGCTTAATCTTAAATCCTTCCTAGTTCCCTTATGCGATCTTCTAAGTATTTCTAAGGGTTACCTACATCACTACCCACTACATGCCCTAAAACCATCTCAGGCTTTCCTTCCTCTACTATTTTTGTTTCAATGCCAGAGAACTCTGCTCTGGTGCCTAGTGAGATTACTGTCTTACTTTGATCAGGTACATCATGTGGCCATCTCTGTCTGCCCTCATCCATGACAAACTGAGATAATTGATATCTTTTATTCTCTTCATGTGCCAGAAACTTGGTGTGTGAACCTTTAACTACTACCACCTTTATATGGTCACTTCTAAATGAGAACATTTCTACATGGTACAATCATAAACATCTCAAAATCAGCCTGTCTAGAAACTAACTTATGGTCCCCCAACGCCAAATGTGCTTTTTCCTTTTTGTGCTGTTAATTCATTTCTTAGTAGATTACGCTCAAAACCAGTCAATTTTTATACACGCAAGACCTAGTTTAAGTTTCCTCTATATGCTCACATTTCTCCATTTCCCTCTGTTAGAACACAGTTCTCTCCATCCTCTGAAATCTGTTAGCCCTTTGTTTATATCTAAGCTAGAGCACCTGGGAGAAACCACTTTGTATTTATGATGGACCAATTTTTTAGAAATAATTTTTTAGTTGTTGATGGACCTTTGTTTTTTATTTATTCATTTACATACAGTGCTGAGAATTGAACCCAGTGCCTCACACATGCTAGGCAAGCACTCTACCACTGAGCTAACTGCAGCCCTAATGACAACCACTTTTGAGGTTGTATGCATCTCTTCTCAAAGAGCCTGAAAGTCCTACCCTATTTTTTTCCTTGCCTATTTATCTAAGTCCTGGCATGGCAGATGGAGGTAACAAGGGTAGGGTACTGCAAGCTATAGGAATTGAAGTTTCTGCTAAAGTATACACTTTAGTTTTAGTTAGGTTCTCAAATGTGTTCTTAGTACTTCTCCTCATTTTTCTCTGCAGCTATTCCAATTATGAATGCTCCATCCCCTCCCTTGTCCACCTTCCTGAATCAATCTCAGGGAACACTCTTGCCTCTTATTTCAATCAGAGAAATTGAGAACACCAAAGAAGACCTCTCTTCTGAGAAAGTACTGATTAGGATCAGATCTTTCTTTACTTGACTTTCATCCTGAATTCATTAGTCTAATATCTTTTCTTCATCTGTAAAATTGGGATAACATTAGTGCCTACCCTAAAGGATCACTTTAAAGATTAAATAGAACAAACCCTATGTCTGCCCATGGCTTCTTGGTATATTAGTCGCCAAGGAAGGCACAACTCAGTGCAGCATCGGTGGAAATAACTCTTTACATTTTATATGACAAGATTAGAAGCTGCTTTTGCTAAAAGCACTAATTCTTTACTTGGCCTTGCAGCTGTCCAGTGGGTAACTAAAGGAAAGGTAAGGGTTGCTATATTTGACTTCATTTTGTATGTGTTGCCCTTATTGCCTTAAACTTTGGGTCAGATTTCTGCTCAATTCTGCACATAGGCATGTTAGTCATTCATGCCTATTCATCTAAAGCTAGAAATCTGCCCCTTTAATGCTGAAGACACCAAGTTAAGTGTAACTAAGAAATTTTCAAAATTTGCAGAAACATTCAACTCCTGGCTTTACAATGACCCATTCCAGAGCCCTGGAGTAACACTTAGAAATCTCCAGTCATTGCCTACACCTTCTGGGAACAGTGGAGCATTGTGAACAGATCACCCCATAATAATTAATCCTAAGCAGGAGTAATTACCTCAAAGGAATGGAATTGTCTGTTCCTCCTTACCAGGATCACAGGTCTGATAGATCTTGCAAAGCAAATGAAGGTTGTCCCCTCTAGTGTTAAGGACCTCTCTGGAACCAACTCACAGAATGAGAATTGAGATCAGACCATGGAGTTTGACCAAAACTGTTTAATTTTGCATGCCTCTTGCCCCCTACCCCAATTCTTCTCTATTTAAGTGTAAAATTCATTTAGGTACCCCCAAAGACAGGGCTGAGATGCTCCATCTCACTTTGCCTTCCCAATGTGGCCATATGGATTAAACTTCCTTTCCAATTTTGCCACTATTTTTTCTGTTTAAAATAAAGTGAAGATAGTAAATGTAGACTGACCTTTTTGAGAAATTCACCCGAGAAGGAATGGGAATAATTAGGAAAGAACAAAGAGAGATGGAGCATTGAAGGAGGTTTATTTTATAATAAATAGATTTGAACCTCTTTATATGCTGAGGGAAAAAAGCCAAATAGATATGAAAGTTTAAGATAAAGAGATTAAGTTTAGGACAAATTTTCCCCAAATTTCTCTTTATCTTCACTTTCTCTTTGGTTTTTGAGATAAGTGGCCACACCTGATTTATTGGGACCCCCTGAGTTGGCCTTCTGGCCTAGGACTCCAGAAGCACTCACGTATAGAAGAGAGAGAGCCAGGTCAGCTTTAATAGTATGCCTCAGTTTCCCTGGCTAGTGGGTCTCCTCCAGAAACCCTTACAGGAAAATCTGCCTACCACCGCTCTGTGCTGCAGACAAAGGACTCTTCCTTCTTCCTCATGAAGTCTGAAATACTGAAAGCTGGACATGCTGAGGGTTATTGACACACATTTCAACAGAACACAAGGAATGCTCGTGGAGTATGAAATAGGGAAAGACACTGCTACACATGTGAAAAGCCTACAGGCTGTGGGATTCTTCAACTGAAAATATTCCAATCTCAATGTCTACCTGTATGTGGCTGTGTGGGGGTCCTAAGACTGTGACCACGAGACTGCCCTACCTGATACTAGGCAAACTGCTTAGAACATTGTGTGGTACAGAGTAGGTCCTCAAGGAATATCAATTAATGTTTTTACTAATAACTTTCTCACCACCTAAGAATTCTCTCTTACCCTTTTTCTTCTTTTTTTTTTTTCCTGACCAGCAGAAAAGTCACCCTCTCTCTGCCTGTGGTTAATGGTTTATCCCTCCTCTTCTTATTTTCTCAGTTATCTAACCTTATCAACTACCATTCACCTGAATGTTTCTTTATCTTAAGCTTTCATATCTATTTGGCTCTTTTCCCTCAGCATAAAAAGACATTCAAATCATCTACTATAAAATAAACCTTCTTCAATATCCCATCTCTTTGTTCTTTCATGATATCTCCCATTCCTACATAGGTGAATTTCTCAAAAGGCCAGTGTACATTTACTGTCTTCATTTGTTCATATCCCCAGTCCATTGTATTTCTCTTCTCTCCTGATGTTCCTCTGATAATCATCATCAATGTTCCTCTGATAATCATCATCAATGTTCCTAATTGCTAAATCTAGTGGATATACTAATACTTAGTTTGATTTCAAATATCTCCTCTGGTGACCATAAGCATACTTAAGCATATTTCCATTCAGTCCTCACTATATTTTAGTTCTTTTGAAGATTCTTTCTTTCTCCCCACCCCTCTTTTGGTACTGGAGATTGAACTCAGGGGCACTCCTGACCACTGAGCCATATCCCCAATCCTATTTTATATTTTTATTTAGAGACAGTGTCTCATTGAGTTGTGTAGCCCCTCACATTTGCTGAGGCTGGCTTTGAACTCATGATCCTTCTGACTCAGCTCCTCAGTCGATGGGATTATAGGCTTGTGCCACCGTGCCTGGCTTCTTTCTCATTTTTGAAAGGCTATTTGTATAGTTTTAATTTATTTTTTTGTCCTGCATCACACAAATATTGAATTCATTACATTCCTTTTTCTTATTGGCACCCTGGCTCCTGTCTTACTTTATTAACATTCTAGAGCATTTTTCAAAGCCCATAAAAATCATCTAGAGTACTTATTTGTTCAAACACCCATTGCTAAGCTCCAACCTCAGATTTCTGACTTGGTAGATTGGGATAGCATCTGAGAATTTACATTTCTAACAAATTCCCAGCAATAGTGATGTTGGTGTTCTTGGGATTACATTTTAAGCCAATCGTTTTTAGGATCACCTGGGAAACTTTTAAAACATATGTACTGATGCTGGGGTTCTACCCCCTAGAGATTTCAATGTATTACTAGGTGTTAGGTGTGGCATTGCTATTTTTAAATAATTTCCTAGTAATTCAAATAAACAACTAGGATTGGGAATAGATGACTGATCCTGGATATAGATATTTTCTGTCTGACCTTTCCTAACCCCCTTTTAGGCTGGTGTTTTCATGGTATCTCCATTTCTGAAATGTCAAAACTTGGTCTTAGAAAAGAATTTGATCTCAATAATTTATTCTTTGGTGAGATCAAATACCCAGTGTATCTGAGGGTTTCTTTTACATGTGTGTAAAAAACAAGATTTATATCCCACCCTCCCATTAATTTTTCCTATGCCCCCACCTTGTCACACATACATATTTATCTACCCACACACAAATTATATAGAACAAACTTCTGTGGATAAGGCTAAGTGAGTCATTGGGAGTTCCTCAAAAAATAAACACACAAGAAAGAAATATCCACTGCTACGATCAATAACAGTCTTTCCATGGGAAAATGTATCTGCCAAAGCAAACCTTAAAAAAACCTACATAGTTTGGCATGTAAACATAATAATTCATACAAACTTTATTCTTTTGAGTGTTAACCCACACAAAATACCTCCTTTGAAGAGATACCAATGAATTATCTTGACAAGAAGAAAATACCTGACAACACTAATTCCACATATTTTGATACCATCAAAAGAAGACTAAAAAAATCTGTGACTCAGAATTGTAGGATATTAAGAGTGTCGTTGGGTCAGGCATGGTGGCGAATGCCTATAATTCAAGTGGCTCAGGAGGTTGAAGCAGGAGGACTGAGAGTTCAAAGCCAGCCTCAGCAATGGTGAGGTACTAGGCAACTCAGTGAGACCCTGTCTCTAAATAAAATACAAAATAGATCTGGGAATGTGGCTCAGTGGGCTGGGAGGAAATAGTGATTGATAGTTTGATAGTGACTATTAGATTGAGAATGAATGATCATATGCATCAAACTCTTTCCATTAAAGGGAGTTAATTTATTTTCCCACTAATTGTAAAAATTAATGATTAAATTTCTCTTTTACAAATAAGTAAAATTATTATAAAGAGTAAACTATAAAAGTAAAAAAGAACTCACTCATCTTTCACTTCCCCTTCTATTTTTCAATAATCATTCTTTAGTTTGCATAGTTTTCCATGTTTAGGGCTACTTTCAAGTGTGCTGTTAGTCTCTATTTTGATGTTTTGGTATCTACATATCAGAATATTGTGTGTTTTATTATTATAACTTGATCAATATCATTGTTGAAGAAATATGATTCTCTTGGTGGACTGTGAAACTTATCTACCTTTTTGATTGTTTACCCGCATCAATTACTGTTAAGTTATTGGATCAAAGTTGTAAGCACAGTCAGATTTTGTTCTGAACAGATGACTTGCATTCCAAAAGCATGGTGGGAAACAAAAAATATTTTTAAAAATCACCAGTAGTCAATACATAAATGTGGTTTTAGAGATTAATACAGAGACTAAAGCATAACTTTTAATTTGTATAATATGGTCCTAGGGATAACTACTATCTATCAGTGTATAATGTTTCTCATATTTATTTTCAAGGCCTCCAGTTGTGAGTATGGAAGATTATTTTCCTCTTAAACCGAGATTTTAAGTTTGGTGAAGGCAGAAACCATATACTGTAATCCCTTTCTCTTCTACCATGATTCCTTGGTTGGGGTGATAAACAAAAAAGCCAGGGAAGCGCATTTATGCCAAGTCATATTGAAATCTATTAAGAATGGGACTAGAAACTAGGACCTGAGCTTTGGCAGAGTCCCACATAACACCATTCAAGAATAGTATGGATAATGCAGAATTTAGCAGCCATTGCTACTGCTGTTCTGTATAGCTTTGAATATAAGTAAGTCCAGAAAGTTCATGGCTTGAATGCTTGACAGTTGTACTCTGTTATTATACACAGAGATGTATAACATTAAGTCATTTTCAAAGTTTGAAATGATTGCAAGTCATTGTTTGGCTTCCTTTCATTGACCTTAGTAACGTAACAATCCCAAACAGATTGGGGTCCAAGTATACGTCTCTTAATACTTGCAAATTCATTTTCATATATTTTGTCTCTAGTATTTAGGAGTTCTTTTTTTTTTTAAATTTTACATGTAGTAGCCGGCCTCAAAAATGGACTCCAACGATCCATGCCTCTTGGTATTCATGCACTTATATTATTTCCTGCTATAACAGGATCAATAGGATAAGATAAAAATGATGGTTATGTCACTTCCAAGACCAAGTTATAATTGACTACAGATTCTAACATGGCCACTCTCTTACTTGCTTGATCTCTTTTCTTTCTTACCTCTCTCTGATGACTTTCTTCATGGAAAATTGGTTGCCATATCATGAAGACAGTCAGGCAACCTCTGGAGAGTTCCTTGTATAAAGAAATGAACTTGTGAGTGAATCTGGAAGCAGATTATCCAGATTTGAGATCACAAAGTTTGGCTAAGGGATTGGCTGCAACTTCTTATGGATTTGTGAACCAGAACCATCCACCTGAGTTGCTTCTAGGTTCTTGACCTTCAGAAGTGGATCAAAATATTCAATGGGTGAGATGATAAATGTTTTTTGTTCTAATATGCTAAGTTTGGGTTGATTTGTTACTATGTAAGTCAGATTTTTATTGTTGTGATTCAAATACCTGACAAGAGCAACTTAGAAGAGGAAAGGTTTATTTTGGCTTATAATTTTAGAAGTTGAGTCCATGGTTGGCTGGCTCTATTGATTTGGGCTTAAGGTGCCACAGATAATCATGGCAGAAGGGCATGGTGGAGGAACATCTACTCAGCTCATGGCAGCCAGAAGCAGAAAAAGAGAGGAAGGAACTGGGGGGGGGGGATATTAAACCCTTCAGGGAATGCACTCAATGACCTACTTCCTTTAACTGTGCCCTACTTTCCAGTGGTTTATTCAGTTATCAATAGATTAATTTATCAAATGGATTAATCAACTGGTGAGGTTAGAGCCCTTATGATCCACCTCTGAACCTTGCTGCACTGGGGATCATGCTTTCAACACAGGAGCTTTTGGGAGACATTTCAGGTCCAAACCATATACTACAACTTTATTAAAATGTGCAATCTGGCTTTATGGTTAGGCTTAAGAAATGACCTCTCTTGTTTTCTGCAGCTGGCAGTGGCTCAACAGTTCTTTGCTAAGATGTTTTGCAACACTACTGCAAAGCGTAACTGACCTGATGACTTGGTTCCCTGACAGAGTTCATACAACTTGAAGAGGGTGAACACATTACTCTAAGGTATCTATTTATTCACACTGGTTTATCATTTGATCTGACCTTGCAGTGACTGAACAGCACAATGTGTTCCATAATGGTTTTTTCTCATCTCTAACTCTCAAACAGAATGGGATAATGTCAGTGTCTATCAACACTGAAGAAATCATGGCATTAGAGTTAATAACTAGAAAGACTTATTAATTTACATTTATGGAGTGGCATTATTACATATTTGATATTTAAATATTGGGAAAGATAATGCATGCTAATATTTTATTACTTTTTTGTTTTTTAATTCCTTCTTTACATTCTATATATTCTGGAATTTTTACAACAGATATTGTTTTTAAAATAGTAATAAAAAAGCTAATTAAAAATTTAAATATGATTTTTAAACTTTTTATTATGGAAAATTTTAAAAGTATACAAAAGTAGAGTATGTGAACCCCCTTCTACTCATCAACTGGCTTTAAGATGGCCAATATTGTTTTATCTATACTCTAATCCACTTGTATTCCCTGCTTACCTCCTAAATCAAATTTGCAAATCCAAAACATCATATTCTTTCATAAGACAGGATCATAAGACAGGATGATCTTAATTTTGTTTGAAAATTGAGAAGAGCTTACCTCTTGTTTTCACTGGTTAGATCTAAAGAAATGTGACTTAGATGAAATATGTTAGTATTTTAGACAAGTTACATAGTTGGTTAACCTATATTTTGTGATTTATTTTAAGGCAAAACTGAAATTTCACACATTTTTATCTAAGATGATATATAGATTTGGTATTAAACATAAATAAAATCTCTTTGGGAGTCTCAATTTTTAAATTACAAAGGAATCTTGGAGTCCAAAAAGTTTTAATAGTATACATACATTAGAGTAGATAATTAAAATAATAGCACACATCCATCAGAGTAGTTAAAGCTAACCAGACTGACAACCACCCATATTAAAGCAATGAGAGCTTTCATATATTGCTGAGGTAGATTTTGTGTGGTTCCTTTGGAAGATAGTTTGGCATTCATTATTAATTAAAATTAAATGTATGCATGATTTATGACTTAGCAATTCCACTTTTAGATGGACACTTGACAGAAATTCATATATTCCATCCAGAGACAGATATAAGAATGTTCAAAGCATATAATACATATTAGTATCATACTGTAAATATCTCAAATGTCCTTTAATTGTAGAGTAGATCAAATCTGGTATATGCATTCAATACAATACTATAAAAAATGAATGTATTACAACTACATGCAATGATATGGATGAATTGCATAATGTTTAAAGAACGAAAGAAACCACACACAAAAGAACATACAATAAGGTTCCATTTATATAAATGCAAAAATGCAATCGAACCAAACTAAGTAAAAGATGAAAGCTTAGTTGTCAAAAAGAATGAAAAACTAGGAAATGCTTACCATAAAACTCAAGACAATGTGTGTCTTGGCAATTAGGAGAAGGCTTAAGGGCGATTTTGGGGTGCCAGCAATGTTTCTTAACCTAGATGACAGTTACATGGATGCTTGGTTTGTTTTAATTTATGCTTTGGTTCACTTTTCTGTGTGTTATATTTCATAGTTAAAAGGTTAAAAAAGCAAGAATTCCTGTATTTAGGGATCACTGAGCAGCTCTGAGGATGAGTAATGAAAATCAGTATAGTAAAGAAGTCTTGTGTATGTTTTAGGAGTTAATCAATCTTATTATAGATTTTTTTATGTGCCTCAACTTAAAAGAGTGATCACAAATGCAAATAAAGGCACTCTATTTATTCCACATGGCATGGGTTCACCCTTTGTTTCTATGCATGTGATCTGCTCTCCCTTGGGATCCCAGGTTACTACTGAGGGCCATGTGTTCCAGGACTCAGAAGGAACGGGTTCACTGATGGTTCTCCTGAGTGTGAGTTTTTGATTTTTTGAGGGAATCATAAGCATTTCAATAGGTTAGGCTTCATGGGATACATCCGTTTCTCTTAGGTAGCATGAAATAAATTTTGGACTCTTTTCTTGTAAGAGGAAACCCATCACTAAGGTCATCTCTATCACACTTACTCTATTCATGAGTATGACAGGTTTTCTCCATCTATATATCCTGACTCCTAACTAGCCTAATTATATCATGTAGATAAGCCATTGGCTTAAGTACTTTTTGCATATCATAGCACTTAGTAGTAAATTAGGTATACAATATAATAGAGTGGCTCTTAACAAATATTTTACTGATTATATGTTTTCATCACCATACACATATTTGAAATGTATGTAAGCAGTTTTTCTACTAGCACATAATTTTGGGTTACCTTAGTCTTTTCATCATCTAAGATAAAGCTTTTTGTTAGCCTACTGATATTTGCCAAATCTTTAAATTTGGTTTGCAAATTGCGGTTGTCCAAACTTCAATTTGGACAAGACCGAAGAAGTCAGTTAGCTATATTTATACTAAAAGTATGTTAGTATTGTTAGATTAAATTCTTTGTGGAGTCAGGCAAAAATAGACACATTGTATTCCAGAAACAATCTGGGGGCACTATGGATTATGTAATATTTTGGCAAGAAATCTAGAATTTTACAGGATTATAAGCAAATGTGTTAGTTGGGGTTTCAACACTGTTCTAGTAACATCTATAAATGGTATAAAAAGCTTGAAGAGTAGGGCTGCTGAAGTGTTAAACTTGAGACGTTTTTCTCCTTAGAGCACTTAGCAAATTACTCTTCCTGTATCCCTTTTCTTCACTCCTAGTTCACGTGAAAAAGCCAATGACTTCCCCAAGCAAGAATATAATGATGAGAAGCAGCAGCTAAACAGGAGTTGGGCTCAGGGATTCTAGAGTGGATTTGGTATCTAATGTTGAACTATCTCTAACGATCTGGAGATTAGCATACACAACAAGTCCTTTCCTTATCATTGTCTGAATTATCTGAGAATCATTAAATAATTCTATGTATTAGTAAACTCTTGAAATGTCTGAACTCTTTCACAGAGCTCCTATTATAAAGAAAGTGGTTCATCAGAAAGAAGGTAACTTCTTTGGGCTTGATACCCTTATGGCAGTCCTTTCTCTTAACATTCCCCAAACTTATCTTTGAATTGCACATCATGCAAAAGGAACTTTATTTCCAATGGTTAGATCTTCAACGTGGCTTATAAAAGCTTAATTAACCTATAATGTCTTAGAAGGTGTATTATTTTTGACCACATTTCATCACTTATAGCTTTTTTTTCTGGGGGGGGATAAAATATATTTATAGCATCAGGTCCGTATATAAAACACAAACATTTATCCTTGACATCTCTTCTTGTTCATAATAAAAAGTATGAATTATATCAGTAGTAGGGGAAAGGAGGAAGGCAGTGTTGGTGTTTGCAGGCATCAATAACTTATTGATAGACTATAACTGCTATTCAATATAGTCATCATGAGCCAAATGTGGCCATTAAGTAATTAAAATTTTAAAATTCAGTTTTTCGGTCATCTCAGCCACATTTTAAGTACTCATAGCCACATTTGGCTCTAGTGTATTGAGCAGCGCAGACCCAGAACACTTCCATCATCATGGAAAGTGCTGTTTTATAAGACAACTTTAGTCAGACATTTTCAGTTGGGGGAAGAGAGAAAACTGTTCCTATTAGGACTGTGGCTCCCCAATGTCAAATTTGTGAGTCCCTTATAAATTAAGTATTAGTCTTAGATTCTTTTATATGCTATTGATTCTGCCATCATAGAGATTTTGGTCTGTCTGGAGAAACAGATATATGCAAACAAAAAGTTTATTAACAAATAAAGTAGTATATGATAAATGGTAAGTGAGAAATTCTTAGGGAAACAATGGATTTAAGAGACACAGAGGGCCAAGTACTGTTGATGTACTGACTATAAAGAGACAAAAGAGAAAGTGGTTGAAAATAACTGAGGTTTGTGCAACACAATGAAACATAAAAGGGAGGGGGAAATGAGCTCAGTTTCTGCCCCATTCAAAGAAGAACAGGGAGAACCAATACAGTCCTGCAAAAAGCAAATGACCTATATTAAACGATATAGAATATTTTGATTAAATAACTGATAGGTCTAGATCAGTGTTGCTATTATTTTTATCTATAACAAGATCACTGGTGACATTTGAGTTTGTTTTGAAAGGTGAATGAAGTAAAAATATGAAGAAAATGAAATGATGCCCAGATAAATCGAAGAATGATGCTTGCCTCATTAACTCTTGAATTGAGTAATCTCTATCTGTTCTGATGACTTTTATCAGATCAAAAGATATAAATGTGGCTTTGTCTTCAGATTGTACAATACAAAAAGACTATTAGGATTATGTATTTGACATTGGACAGCAATGTGGATGTTAAAATTTTAAAATAAGAGACAGCTTTTCTCATTGACAATGAAGTCAAGTAAAAGAATCTCTCCCTTTGGTTTTCAAATGTGCAGGATTATATATCCACTTTTCTGGTAGTCAGCTGAATCCTGGAAATGCCAATCAGGGTTAAGATTTGTTGGTTGTGAGAGTGTGCAACAAAACAGGGACTATGTATGCAAAAGTCAGAAACTAGTACCTTTGAGGCTTATTCAAGATCATTTAAAGATTCTCTTTCACAGTTACAAAAACCTAGGAAAGTGCTATGTGTGCCTCATGTTCTTGTACTGCATGACTGAGGTCCTAATGGGTGTGGTAGTAATCCTTAAAATTCTTCCCAGGACTCAATCCTTAAGAAACTAGGACTATAACTTATGTCTAGGGCAAAAATTTGTTTTAGGAAGTACTACTTTAGAATTTGTACACAAATAAAACCAAGCCTATATAAGGTGTGTGTGTGTGTGTGTGTGTGTGTGTGTGTGTGTGTGTTTTGTGCTGGGGATCAAAGTCAGGGCCTAGTGCATACTAGGCAAGTGAGTTACATCTCTAACGTCCCATATAAGTAAATTTTAATATGCAATGTTAATGCCCCAAAACTCTACTGGTGGAATCAGAATGATAGCATTAAGAATATGATATCTGGAAATAATATAATTATTCAGAGAGGCCTCTTAAATCTCATTGAGGCTTTATCTCTAAAATAAGGACAATGAGGGCTGGGGATGTGGCTCAAGCGGTAGCGCGCTGGCCTGGCATGCGTGAGGCCCGGGTACGATCCTCAGCACCACATACCAACAAAGATGTTGTGTCCGCCGAGAACTAAAAAATAAATATTAAAAAAAATTCTCTCTCTCTCTCTCTCTCTCTCTCTCTCTCTCCTCTCTCACTCTCTCTTTAAAAAAAAAAAATAAGGACAATGAAACCTGTGCCATGATGTTGCTGCAAAATTGAGAAAACAGGCCTTGAGCCTTTCTGTCTTGTTCTGCCCACTTTGCTTTACCTAATCGGAGTGCTACTTTCCCTTTTAAACAATCTGTACTTTATTTAAAAAAAAAGATCGAGAAAATAGATGTATAAAAATGGTTAGATTATAGCTATATATACACATATATGTATATATATATTTTTTGTCATTGTAGTTGGACACAATACTTTTATTTTATTTATTTATTTTTATGTAGTGCTGAGGATCGAACCCAGGGCCTTGCATGTGCTAGGCAAGTGCTCTACCACTGAGCCACAACCCCATTCCCAGATTATAGCTATTTTTACATTTAACAAATTCATAATAATTTCCTATGTTTCCACAGTTGCACTAAACTGTTTTAATGGCCATGATAAATTTAACATAGCAACATGATTTATTTAAAATTTTTAAAAAAATTTATGTTGTAGATGGATACATAGCTTTATTTATTTATTTATTCTTATGTGGTGCTGAGAATGAAACCCAGTGCCTCACATGTGCTGGAAAGTGCTCTACTGAGCCACAACCCCAGCCCCTAATTTATTTTTAACCACTACTTTATTGTTGGTCATTTGGATTGTATTCAATGTGGCTTGGCACCTCTTTATGTATGATTCTGAGGACATAAAAGCGGTAGAGGCCAAATACTACATATCTTAGGATTTGTGGGACCACATAAGATATCTATTGCATATTCTTTCTTTTTCTTCTTCTTATTTACCCCTCCCCCAATATAAAATCCATTGCTTGACTGCTATATAAAAACAGGTCACAGGCTGGATTTGGCTGCCAACAGTAATTTGCCTAGCCTTTAATCTATGGGTTTTAACCAGTTTGGGCCTCTTTGGAAGTTCACTGTGAAAACAATTTCAGTCTTGGAAGCTGGCAAGATCCTGTCAATATCTAGTCCTAGGTATGAGGTGTTCTTCAGATTCCTCTGCTAATATTTTTCTTTTCTCCAGGAAGGTATAACTGGAAGGTGGTGACTGGCCACAGAGAATGACTGGCCACTAAAAGTAGGAGTTTTAAAGCTAATTCTTAAGCTGCTGGCTGAAAGCGATTGTGAAGCACTTTCCGATGAGATCCCCTCAATTTTACAAAGTGCCATCTTCTAGAAAGGAGGTCAATTTGTAAATAATCGAAAAGTCTCAAGAATAGCTCTTGAGTAATTCTATCTGTAGTAATGAAAAACTTAGCTGTCATGGGTTAGGAAGGACACAGAATCCATTAATGAATGGAAAGAAAACAGGCTGCAACTCAGTTTTAGCATTTACTAGCTGTATACTCTCGGATAAGGTAGAAATGTCTCACTCTCCAGTTTTTTGTTTGTTTGTAAATTGGCGATTACTTACTTGAGATCTAGCATTAAGCCAGTGGAAGGAACGAAGTAGGAGATGAGAAATGAGAAAATGATAGAACTATCTGCTGTAATGGATAGAAACTAGGAGGATCAGTTCTGAGTGACCTTACAAGGGACAAAGCAGAGGTAGAACACTAGGATCTCTTCCAAGAAAAGACGCCGCTGGTACCGTGGTCAGGTCCAATGGCATTGCCTACTTTTCCTGCTCCTGGGAGTCTGCCCCCGAGAGGGCCTCAGGAAGCCCAGGCCACTCCCCAGAACATCTCCGCGGCTCTGAGACACAGCGGGGACGCTTGCGACTCGGCTCTTGGACCTGCCAAAACCCGGCAGGGCCAATCAAGTTAGCTCAAACTCACCTGCTTGGCAGGTGCGCGCGGCAGAGGCGTGACAGGGGAGGGAGGGCGGGCTCGATGGGCGGGGGCAGAAAATGTAGAGCTCCAGGCGCATGGCACCCGCCGCCCAGGCACCGCGGTGGCTGCCGGGATGCGCCGCAGCGAATGGTCGCGCCGGGCGCCGCTCTGAGTGACCTTTCACCCACGCCCAGCGGTCCCGGGCGGCGGCACAAGGCGGAAGCCATGGCGGAGGCGGCGGCTCCGGCGGGCAGGACGGGCGCGAGCCCAGGCTCTGCAGCGGTCCGGGACTCGGACCTGGACCGCGCTGGGCGGAGGCTTCGGGTTCTCTCGGCCCATCTGCTGGGCCGGCCCCAGGAGGTTCTGAGTACCAATGAGTGCAAAGCTCGGAGAGCCGCGTCGGCGGCCACGGCGGCGGCCACTCCCGCCGCACAGGAGTCGGGCACCATCCCCAAGAAGCGGTGAGTAGCGGTCTGTGGAAGCAGCCGGCGGTAAGGGGCCAGTTCGGGCCTGTGCGGCGCGAGGGCACTGGGAAGGTGGGAAGGGAGTCGACACGGGTGGGCGGAGAGCATCCTGGTCCCTGAAAGTACGGATTCACCTTTCGAGAGATAGTGGACCAGATTCCGGAATCTCAGAAGGGGACGGGATGGGGTGGGAGATTTTGGTTACTCTATGGGGGTAATAGAATTGAGGAGCTTTTATTGGGGGAAGGGCCCAGAGAGATCTTTTTTTCTTGGGTTTTTGATGTCAGGAATTCATTTTCTGTCTAAAATACTTTGGGGGTTAAGGTCTTGGAATGGGTAACAGGGGCTCTATTGCTGTCCCTCCTAGGAGACTCAAGTTTGTACTAGATGATCCTGGGTGAAGGCGTGGGGAAGGGACACATTCTGAAAAAAAGGTGTTCACTGGTTTCTGTGGGCAAGGCTTCCGCTTCCTTTAGGGGCATAGTTTTTGACTTTGAAGTAGGAAGCCCATGAGTAGTAAGAAGCAATAAATTGCATACACTAGGTAGATGAGTAGGGTGGTATAGTTAATGAATTCTGTATATCATGTAGTGGCTGGGCATATAGACCTGGGTTTGAATTTCCACTAGGCAATTTTACCTTTGGGCAAGTCTGAAGTCTTCTCATAATATAAAAGACAAGGATCTGTGAATGAGGATGTTTGTAAGAGATCTAAGCTTCCGATTTGGGGTGGAGGGCTGGAATCTTAAGGTCCAATGAAGACTACTTCAAGAAACTATTATCTGAGATGCAGCTGTATCAACATGGACATTGAGAGTGAAAAATATGTTGCTAATGCGTGTTTTCAAAGAGCCAGAGTTTGTGCTAAATCCATTATTTCTTGCACTCCTCTCCTATGAGGTAGGTTTAGTTTCTTCCCATTTTACAGAAGAAGAAATTTAACAAGTCATTAAGAAGTGGGCTGCAGACTTAGCAGGTATACTGTGTAGCAAGTTAGAATTCAGAAGCACATGAAATTGACTTCAGAGCCAAGTTTTAAAACTAAACTGCTTCTGATGAATAATTCATGAATTCAACATGTGAGAGCCCTTTATTACATACACATCATACTAGCAATACAGAGATTTTTAAAATGCAGTATTTACTTTTAAGAACCTAATGATTATAACTAATAAAGTTATAATGCAGTATGATAAGAAATTTAGTTGATACCTGTAGCATATAGTCTCTTAATCCAATTTTGACTGTTTTTGTTAGGGCAAAAGCTTTTCTGAATAAAGGTTGTCTGAGTAATCCTGATGTTTATATTGTAAATAGCCTGCTGTTATGGTTTGGTGTCCCCCAAAAGCTCATGTGTTGAAGGCTTGGTTCAGAGGTAGTGTTCAGAGGTAGGCTTTCGGGAAGTGATAAGATCATGAGGGCTCTGATCGCATCCATAGATTAGTACACGGATGAGTTCATAATTGGTTGGACTACTGGGAGATGGTGGAAACTGGGAGATGGTGGAAACTGGGAGATGGAGCCTGGTTGGAGGAGGTGGGTCACTGAGGGCTTGTCCTGGAAGGGTATATCTGGTCCCAGCCCCTTCCTTGTTTCTTGCTTCCTGGCTGCCATGAAGTGAACAGCTTTCCTCCAGCATGTCCTTCTACTGGGATGTTTCTGCCTTGCCAATGGAGTCAGCTGACCATGGTCTGAAACCATGAGCCAAAATAAATCTTTCCCCCTGTAAGTTAATTTTCTCAGGTATTTTGTCATCGTGGTGGAAAGAACACACTAGTTGAAGAAGGGAAAACGTATTCTTGGTAGACAGTATTTTTACAGGTAAAGAAGTGAGAGAGATTAGGGAACTACTAGAAGTAAAATGTGGCAGCATGGGTGAGAATCACAAGCGATAAAGGCGTGAGAGATGAAACTTTTCAGAATTATACCTAGGGCAAACCATGATCAGATTTACTAGAACCAAGTGAAAGAGTGTTGAGCAGTTTGGTTTGAATTTCCACTAGGCAATTTTACCTTTGGGCAAGTCTGCCTCTCTCAGAGCTTCAGTCTCCTCATTTTTTAAAAAATGTGCAGTGTTTCTGTGAGAATGAAAAAAAAAATAGAGTTAAAAAGATCAAGTGCTCAGTGCAATGCTTATTACATAACCCTCAACAAATAGTAGCTGCAGTTTTTAACTGTGTCCAAAGACAAACCAATAGGTGTCTCTTATTCCAAAGAAGAATGTTGGAATTCTGAACTAAGGCATAATTTTTGGAAAAAAAAAAAAAACAAAAACAAAAAACACTAGAAGGGACATTTTCCAGAACTTGGTTAACAAGTGGTGGAGAGGGAGAAATCAAAGATCACATCTATTTCATCCTTTGGTCACACTGATGTTGTATTAGCTGTGATTGTGTTTAAGACTTTCTCTTTTGTAAATGGCTTCACATATATTTATGTCTACCTACTTGTATACATCTCTGTGTGATTGTACATTCATGTGCAGGTTCATACTACTAGAACTAAGCAGGGGTCTGGGAATATAGCTCAGTGGTAGAGTGTTTGTGTAGCATGTACAAAGCCCTGGGTTCAATCTCTAGTACAGCAAAAAGAACTAAGCAGGGAGGGCAGATTTTCCTTATGGTTGGATTTAGTTGCCTTGGTTTACAGCATTTAGAGAAAAAATAGTTATGTTTGTACTGGGGTAATGGATCTGTCACTATGGTTGAAGGTGACTGATTTCCTGTATGGCTGCTCCAAGGACTGAATGCATTAATAGTCTAGGTGTAGCTCTATCCCATTTATGGCATAGCTCACAGCTGGTGGGAAGCTCTGGTTTTTGGTTCAGGGTTAGGTGGTTAATGTTAAAATCTAATCCTGTACAAGTACTTTGAAGTTTAATAAAAATGCTGACTAAAGACAAAATAGAATACTAACTTGTAGAAGAAAAACCTTTATTAGATGAAACATCAAAACTCCCTCAGAGAATGATTTATTTGATAGATTATTCATAGGAAACCCAGTACTGTTTTCTGCTTTTTATTGCTTAGTTGGGCCTTGAGTTGTCAGTACCAGAACTGAGCCTAAGAGAAAGGCAAATGATGGAGCAAGAAGGAGCCAGAGTATATATCCAGTAAAGTGTGATTGTAATCATAAAGCAGTTACTTTAGAATAATTTTGTGGTTTGTGTTGAAAATTATAATTGTTTTATCTCATGGCTGGTTAGACTTAAATTCACATGAACTTGTAGTAGTGACTTCTTGAAACTTCATGCTTTTTTAAAAAAAATTGTTTTTGTACCAGGGATTGAACTCAGGGGCACTTGACCACTGAGCCACATCCTCAGCCCAATTTTGTATTTTATTTAGAGACAGGGTCTTGCTGAGTTGCTTAGCACCTCACTTTTTGCTGAGGCTAGCTTTGAATTTGCGATCCTCTTGTCTCAACAGCTGTTGGAATTACAGGTGTGTGCCACCACACCCAACGAAACTTCATGCTTTCATTCTTCTTACAGAATAGTTATACATACATTATTAATTATGCTCAAGTAATTTAGTGAACATTTACACAGTAGTTAATTTATGACAAGTACTACCATATGTGTTAAAAAGGAGAGTAAATAGTCCTCTGCCTTAAAGAATTCAGGAAGGGAGATAACATATTCCAGTAGTTTAATTAAAGCCACTGTAGATAAAGGTACTGATGCAGTACAAAGGAAAGAAAGAATGCTGGATGTACTCCATGAGGTCAGTAGAAGCTTTCTGGAGAAGGTTTTAAGATATTGGTGATAGTTTGGCAAATTCAGTGGTGAGGAGAGATATATTCTAGGCAAAGGGAAAAATATATGTCAAAGTCAGGGGGTATGAAAGTGTATATTGTATTTAGGTAACTAGACGATTCATTGTTGGTGCAGTGGGAATAAAGTGAAGAAAGAGCGCAGTGTCCGGTCATGGAGGCCTTTGGTCTATAGGTGATCAGTCCATTCATTCAAGTGACCTATAGTAGTGAACAGAAACTGTGCCCTTTACAGAATTTATACTTTGTTCGGAGTGGGGACAGTGAACAGATAAGTAAAATAGTATGTCATAGGATGATAAAAAAATGAAAGAAAAAAATGAAAGAGTGAAAGGGCTAGTTAATGACAATGCTTGAAGGAATGAAGCTGATCATAGATAAGATCAGATTTGGTTTAGGTTTGAGAGAAGTCACTCCAGCCACAGTATTAATAATGGGCTGGAGGTGGGCATTGTGGTGCATGTCTGTAATGCTAGGGACTTCCGGGTCTGAGGCAGGAGGATCTCAAGTTTTAGGCCAGCTCCAGCAACTTAGACCCTGTCTCAGAATTAAAAAAAAAAAAAAAAAAAAGGACTGGGGATATAGCTCAGTGGTAGTGTCAGTACTAGGGGAAAAGAAGAAGAAGAAGAAGAAGAAGAAAAAGAATGGGTTGGTGAAGAGTAAAGATGGACAAGATGGACATAGGGAGATAAGTTAGGGGAGGTGTTTGGAGCGCAACAGGTGAGAAATACTGAAGGATTAAAACAAGATTATAACAGTGAGTATGGGCAGGAAAGGATGGATTTGAGAGTTTCCGAAGTTAGTGCATTAGGTGATACTTTTAAAATTATGTGACTAAATTAATGCCATGGGAGTTGGACAAGTGAATAAAAATAGAAAAGGGATGAGAGTTCCTGAGAAACGTGGGCATTTAAGAGGGTTGGTCAACCAAAATGTATTGTCATATACTCCTCTGAGTTGGTTCCAACTACTTTAATTAGCTAGGAACATACATTCTCATTATTTGAGGTTGCTGAGCAGATTTTTGAGGGTGACAGTTTAATTTTGGACCCTCTTTTTTTAAGTGTGTGTTACTCCATGTATAGTTTTCATTTGACCTTGTTTTTGAATGCAGTTTTAGATTTTTAAAAATTATAGTAAATGTCAGTTACACATGTGACATTTTTATGTCTTTTTTAAAATTTTTTTACAGTTTTTTTTTTTTTCAGTGACTGTAATGTTACAGAAAAGAGAAGGAAAAGGAAAAAATCCCTTGTTGACTTCTATCCCTTCACGTTGTTAGCGGCTTTCCCATTTTTAACTTTGGCTCACCTCATTGTGATTTGCATTAGTCAGAGCTGCTCTAATGGCAGTTTTTACAGAGGTTATAAATTCTTCTGGTTAATATCAGAAGAATAATTAGATTAAGACTGCTACTAATTTATTTGCTTGTAATGACATTTTCATATGCTCTTTTTTTTTTTAAAAAAAAAACAATACATTATATAACATCTACTTAGGTAGATGTTTTCCAGAAAGGAAAAAGCTGAGTTAATGTTTGTAAATGTTTCCCAGAATGGCTCCTGAAGCCTGTAAGAGGTGCATTCCTGAAGCAAAGGTTATTTGCATAAGTTACTGGACTTAACATCCTTTGACTTATGTTAATAGTTACATTGAATGAAATAGTTAGCATACTCTTGAGTTCTTACCTAGGAATTCTAGTGATGATGTAGAGTTTTAATTTGGGTAAATCTTAACATGCCAGGCACCATTCTAAAACTTATGTACGTTATTTCATTTAATTCATACATCAGCTCTGAAGAGTAGGTGATACTATATGTAGCTTTCAGATTAGGAAGTGGAGGCTCAGAGTAGTTAATTTGTCTAAGGTCATGCAACTGTGAAATAAGAGAGATGGCATTTCACCTTGGGTCTTACTCCCAAGCCTGTTTCTTTCTGTTTGCTCTATACCATACTTGACATTGTTCTTCAGGGAAAAAACTATTCATCAAATTGGTCTCTTTGTCATGGTAAGTTTCAAACCTTCTGCAATCAAATGGATCATAATCAAATACCATGTCATATAAAGTATTATCCTGTCAAAATTAAATTTATAATTTAAGAAAATAAAATACATGATTTAAAAAGATAGACTAATCTGTTTCTTTCTATGAGTGAATTTTGACTTTGTTTGGTTTGTAGGAGAAGACAGTGTTGGGAATAAATAGGAATAAGGTTAGGAACAATGTGGAAGAGACAAGATCAAAGGAGAAAAGAGAAGAGGTCATGGAGGATTTATTGTTTGGCTTTAGGACTACTTCAGTCTTTGGACTGTGAATGAGTAAGAAACCTTGAAGACTTATTATTCTCTATGGTTATTTGGTATCATACCAATCTGGATTGCATTTTTAGATGAACCAAATCTTCTCCAAACAGATGTCTTTATATTAAGAAGTTATTAGAGAGAGCTGAGGTTGTGGCTTAGTGGTTGAGCGCTCACCTACCATGCGTGAGGCACTGGGTTTGATCCTCAGCACCACATTAAATAAAATAAAATAAAATAAAGTTCTTGTGTCCACCTATAACTAAAAAATAAATATTTAAAAAAAGAAATTATTCGAGAGCTATCTACCTTGTTGGCACTTAATAAAAATAACTGGAAATAAATCAGGTGATCTGATTTTAGGCTACAAAGAAATAGAATGCCATTGCTGTTAGATGAGACACTTTCTCGAACTTTTTAAAAGCAAGTGCTAAGCAAGTATCATTCTTTTTGATTTTATTTTCTTGTTATTGAGCAGGTAACTTCTGCTGTTTACCAGTTAGTATAGTGATTTCAACCCAATAAAACCAAAGCCATATTATTATAAAGTAGTAATTGTTCTCCCTCCATTAGCACACTCTTTGTTGGGTTTTAGGGGTAATATTTTATCCTATCTCTGTCTCAGCATCTGAGTACAGAATAATTTGATAGGTAGTTCAAGATATGGACAGTGGAGGTAAAAATGTCAGCTTTATTACTGACAAAACTGGTTGGATTGCTTAGATTTGGATACCAAGTATTTACCCTGAATTAGTCTATCACAGGCAATGCCGGACCACAAAAGACCATCTCTTCAGGGGCAGAGTTAGGAAGCCTAATACTGTCTCAGAGACATAAGAGGATAGATACCAAAGAGAGGGCTAACCCCAAGCGCTTGGTGTCTTTCATAATTCACTGACCAGCTGAATCACTCCTCCCATGAGAAACTGTGAGTATGTTAGGGCTGGGCAAGGGCCAGGAGCATTACTCTTGCTGAAGTCTTCCTGCATTGGAAACTGGAGCCTGAGAATGGAAGTATTGCTGGAACGCTTTCGGAGAAATTAGGAAAAATGACCTGAAGCTTGATGGTAGCTGACTGGATATCTTACTAGTAGGTGTTATCACCATTGCCTACTGAATATATTACATAATTTTTTGGTAGTAAGTTATGGTTCTCCAGGACAGTCTGTTCTAGTCAGACTTTTTAGGCCTGTTTCCTATTTCCTTGATAACTAGTATGTATTGTAACTACATCAGACTTATTGCCATTCCCAGTTCATGCCTTTCCCTTTCCCTTCTCTTTATTTGATAGGTTAGTTTTTCCCAAAGTATAGTGTAATGCATATAGTCTGATGGTCCTGAGACAATTTGGGGGAGGTACATAGTGTAAAACCTTATTTGAATAGTTCTAAGTGTTTATATGTGTACACACACACACACACATACATATGTACGTACACATGCACTTATACACATATATACACACATATTTTAAAAAATTATTGAATAGTTATATAATGCTTCAAAAGTAAGTTCACATATCTCAAGTTTACAGCTTAATTAAATTTTGCAGTGTGAACACATCTGCTTTATCAGTATTTAGATTAAGAAACAGCCTGACTAGTCCCCTAGAAACCCACTTGATACTACTTCCAAAGGCTTATCCTATGCTGATAAACACTACTTTAACTTCTAGCACCATAGTTTAATTTTGCCTATTTAAAGGAATATATAAATGGAATTATGTACTAGAATCATATAGTGTCTATTCTTTTGGGTTTGGCTGCTTTCCCTTATAATTATTTTTGTGATATTTATCCATGTTATTATGTATAGTTCATTTTGTTCATCCTGATAATATTCCATTGGTAGATATATACTATTTTATTCATTGTTATTGATTTGAATAGTTATTTATTTTAATATGAAAAACTAGGAAAGGAAGAGGCTAACATAATTAAAATAGTATTTAGTATATTCAGTTTTCTTAAGTATATCAGCTCTCTGATGTAATCAATAAAATGGTCTCTGGTACTAAATCATTCTTAGAAACAGATTGAGTTTTTAAACATGATGACCTTAAAATCCTTACAGTGTTCAAATATTATGACCTTAGAAGATCAGCTTTAAAATCAAAAGTCTAAATCTATTACTTGATTTTACATTTTAATTTTGAGTTATGAGTCATTCATTCTTACTGGCTAGATTCTCTTTAAGTTTTAGAAATATGTAAAAGATAGTTTTTGTACTGCTCTCTTAAAATGAGAATGGTAACCTCTGCCTTTGATTCTTTTAAGCATTTGTATAGTGAATTCTGGGATCTTTTAGTAGTTGAACTATTCTTATTAAGTAAGAGTGTTACCATTCCAATTACTACAGTCTCCTTTGATGAGAGTTTTGCTTTCTAGGTGAGATATGGAGTTGTAGATATCATATTGTCACTTGCTAAGAAAACTATTATATGATTGCATGTAATATTTGGTAGACAGTATGTTTGAAGATACTAATCAGAGATTTTAGCTAGGATGTTGAGTAAATTCATGTCAGCTACCTCCCAGGTTCTATTTGTAGTTGCTGTGTTAGAAACTTTATACTATCAAATAGGTGAATGTTCTTGTATTCCAAGACCTTGAAATCAAATAATATGACATCTAATTCATTATACCCACAGATGTTCTCAACTTACACTCAGATTGATTACTTTGTTGGATATATAAATCTTCAAAAAGCCTTGAAATTTTCTGGAAAACAGCTTCAGAGACATAACAACACCCATTTGACTTCTCTTGTGACTTTAGTCACACATTCTATTGACTAAATCTTCTGATGTCAACCTAAATTTTATAAGTTGGCATAGTCCAATAGAGCTTTCTATTATCATAGAAATATTCTGTAATTTGCACTGTTCAATATGATAACCATTAACTACATGAGTCCATTAAGTACATGAAATATGGCTAATGTGATTGAGGAGCTGAATTTTAAATTTTGTTTTTAATTAAATTTAAATAGGCACACAAGACTGGTGATACTGTATTGGACAGTATAGCTATAGATCAAACCTAAATCATTTTCTCTTTTCCAAATGAGGTTTTTTGTTCTGGGTTTTTTTACTTCTCTTAGTGTTAACACTAGTCCCAGTCACATCCTTCAATCCCAAATCTTGAACTATTTTCATTCTTTTAAAATTAAACTTTTTTGAGTTCTGTAGTTATCCTGCTTGTCTTAGACATACTATGTTATTTGATTCTCATACCCCACTCATTTCACAAATCAGAAAGTTAAGTTCATAGGTATTTGCCAGCAAATAGTCATTTTCTAGTGAGTGATACAGCTCATATTTGAATCTAGATCTTTTATCTCAAATCTAGAGCTTTATCCTTGATGCTATTCTGATATCACAGAATCTGTTCCTTTTTCTTTTAATGTGCTTCCCATTCATTTTGTGCCTTTTTTTTTAGAGAGAGTGAGAGAGGAGAGAGAGAGAGAGAGAGAGAGAGAATTTTTAATATTTATTTTTTTAGTTCTCGGCGGACACAACATCTTTGTTGGTATGTGGTGCTAAGGATTGAACCCGGGCCGCACGCCTGCCAGGCGAGCGCGCTACCGCTTGAGCCACATCCCCAGCCCCATTTTGTGCCTTTTAAAACAAGTATTTATTGTTCACTTGTGTTTTCTGTCTTACTAAAGCTTACATTCTAACAAGTAAATTATTATGTGTGGAAAGGTGTTGAGTACTATAGAAAAAAGAAAAGTTCAAGAGAATAAGAAGATAGAGTTCAAATTTTAATAGGATGTCACTGAGAACATGACTTTAGAGCAAATATTTAAAGATGAGAGAGTTTAGCCATATGATATGTTGGCAGACAAGTGTTCTGGGCAGAGGAACAGTGTGTGCACTTATCCTTCTGGGGTATTCAGCCAATATCAGAGAATAATTGAACCCCTTATTTTTAATACCTGGGTCACGTGTCTACCTTGCTCTAATCAGCTGTTGCTTGGAGGATAGAAGTGGTGATCACAGGACAAAGCTGCTTGGGCTGCTGAATGAGCTGAATAAACTCTGGCTATCATTTATTGAAAGATGATCATCTAGATTATCAGCTCATTGTTTTTGATGATTCCTTTTCTAGAATCTTTGAGTTACCCTATTTATTTTTCTGAGCCAATCAGTTTTCTACTCTGATGACTTTTTCTGCTGCTTAAAAGGTATGCTCAAATAACTTTTTGAAGTTTTCTACTTGTATCACTTTAAAAAATATTATTATATAACATATAATGTATATATAATTATGTATTACATAAAATGTTATGTATTATTATTATTATCATTATTATTTCTCTTTTTTTTTAAAGAGAGAGTGAGAGAGGAGAGAGAGGGGGGGAGAGAGAGAGAGAGAGAGAGAGAGAGAGAGAGAGAGAATTTTTAATATTTATTTTTTAGTTCTCGGCGGACACAACATCTTTGTTGGTATGTGGTGCTGAGGATTGAACCCGGGCCGCACGCATGCCAGGCGAGCGCGCTACCGCTTGAGCCACATCCCCAGCCCCTATTATTTCTCTTTCCTACTTTAACCTAGCTCAAAATAATACTGATATCTTCCAAAGGATTAAAAGTTTAAATTCCACCATTTAAAATTATAAAATATTATCTTAAAAGCCATCAATAACCTATTTATAAAACCTAAGTCTTCCTTTTGACCAGTTCTAAATACTTGATAGATATTCTTATTTTTTCCTTAGCTCCCATGTTACCAGTATCCTGACTTTTTTTTTTTTTTTTAACTCTTCTTATCTAGCTGGCCAAATACTTGTTGACTGACTTCTGCTTCCTAAATTTACAAATCCCTAAGATTAATTTTTCTACATTTTCTTTCTTATTAATCTCATCTACTTGGACTGTATTGGCTTTCACTACTGTTGGGGAAACTTTTAAGATAATACTGCACTTTCAGCTCTCATTTTAACATTTTAAATTATTGAGCATGTATAAGGTATTATTTTAGTCTTCAATCTCAGTATTTCACTATTTGTATTTGCTTTCACTATTTTTTAGACATTCAGGGTTAACACATCCATCATAACACCTTGCTGAGCTCCATTCCCCATCCCTTGTTCATTCTATTGACAAATCGGATAGATTCTATTAGCTGTAATTCTAAAGCAACTTTTAATTTTTTCCACTGTCACCAATGTGGATGAAATCTTAATGGTCTCATGTATAGCCTGGTCTCCCTTTGTTTATTTTCCTTTTTAAAAAAAACAGTTTTCCATTCTATTACCCCTGATCAATCTTTGTTCAGGGAAAGTGTGGTACTCACTGCCCACTGGTGCTGTGGTATGTTTTAACATTGCAAAAATGATTGGCAGTACAGGGGAGCTATATAAGACAGATACATAGAAGATATTCTGTAGTAAACACTGTTATCAGTATATTTGGATAAAGTCATAAATTCCTAAGGAAGATAGAAAAGCTTTCTAGAAGTGATTTTTGGACTGGCTCTTTATGGATAAATAGGAGTTCTTTAGGGAGAGAAGGGCATTTTAGACAGGGAATATTTAACAAATGCAAAGACAGGCAGACATAAAAGGGCATGGTATGTACAAGGAATTGTGTTAACTTTTAACATGGCTAGAAATAGCTGTTAAAGAAGGTGAAAATGTAGATTGGTGCTATGTTGAAGACTTGGGATTTCATCAGCACTGGATAGTCATTGAAGTTGTAAAGCAAACATTGTTTGATTTTTGCTTTTAATAGCACCAGGGAACATGGAAAATATATTTTTTCATCCTATTGTTCTTACTGTTTTCCATGACTTTCTTGAATATTTATGCTTCAGTCAATTTGGGCTACTTACTAGGTGAGAAAAGCCTTATGCTTTTTTGCCTCTGCTTGGCTTTTATTATTATCATAATAATTATTACTGTGCTAGAGATCAAATCCAGGGTCTCAAGCATGCTAATCGCAGAGCATTAGCACTGAGTTATACTGCCAGACCCAAGGGGATTTATTATGAGGACATGGGCACCAAGGAAGTCAAGGGCAAGAATGGAACTTGGCCTCAGTATGGAACTAGAGCTCAGAACCAGAAATCCATCAGGCTTCTTGCTAGAATTACTTCTTGCACATGTTTCTCTGGGTAGATAAGATTTTTTCTGCTGTTTATCTGTCTAAATGGTAGAATGTGAAACCCCTCTCCTCCACTTTGCCCTCTTGTTGCCCATTGTTTTATTGCTGCACTCGACCCAGGTTCATCCTCTCCTATGATGCAGTGAGTTTAAAGTTTCTCTTTTTTTGTTTTCCTTTCTCTTAATTCCAATCTCCTGGAATCCAGGTGCACTTAACCACTAAGCCACATCCCCAGCCCTTTTATATATTTTGTTTAGAGACAGGGTCTCACTGAGTTACTTAGGGCCTTGCTAAGTTGCTGAGGCTGGCTTTGAATTTGTGATTCTCCTGCCTCAGCCTCCTGAGTGGTTGGGATTACAGGTGTATGCCACCACGCCTGGCCTGGCCTGGCCATGGGTGCTTTTTTGCTTTTTTTTTTTTTAATATTTTTTAGTTGTTGATGGATCTTTATTTATTTACTAATTTATATGTGATGCTGAGAATTGAACCCAGGGCTTCACACACGCTAGGTCAGCACTCTACCTCTGAGCCACAACCTTCCCCATAGGTGCTTTTTTAAAAATGTGCATTCTGAGACCCACAATGCTAGAGATTTCAGTTATAGGTTAGGTCTAGGGTGGCATCCAGGACTCTGCTTTTAAAATAAAATGTTTATCTGTCTAAATAGTAGAATGTGAAACCCCTCTCCTCCACTTTGTTTCTATAGTAAAATGACATTCATATTTTCTTTGTATTTAGTTTTACAGTGTTCATTTTTATAGTTCCTGCAGAAATACCAGAAATGGTCTTTGGTCACTTAACGGAGTAGTCAGTTTAATAAACTTGTGATCTAATTCCTTTTTCAATTCCTAGTAAGGAGGGAGTGAGCAATGAAAGTGAACTGTCATTTCCAGTTGGTGCTAAAGAGAATCTGGCATTGTTGTCCAAATCACAGTATTGATTAGATTAGTGGACAGCAAGGGGAACAAAATCACGAAATTTAAAATATAGTTTAGGGAACACCACTGGTCAAGGAAGGTATATCTCCTTGTGCCATTTCTTTTGGTACGGTAGCTCCCTGATACTGATTTGGGTTGTGTTGTGTTCCTTGTGATATAGAGCAACACATAAAGGTAGAGGATAAGATAGATGTACCTTTCCAGGCCTTCAGAATCGCGGGTGCCAACTTTGTGTGAAGATGTGTGGCCCAAGATATTTGTCATGGGTATTACTGTAGCTTACATGATTAATATTTCCATTTCCAGAGACATTATTTAAACCACAATAAATTTCTAATTGGTAGAAATTGGGGTAATATATAAGAGAAGTTTGGGGGTAAGGGAAGGCACCCCAAAAGCCTTGAAGAAATGAATGGTGACTACCAGATTACTCTGCCAGTGTGCAAGGCTGACCTTATTTTACTTGCTCCAGTCTTCCCTACTTTGAGCCTCTTCCTTGTCCCTTATTTTTCTTTTATTTATTTATTTTTAGCAAATATAATAGAAGTTGGGCCTTTGAGGCACAATTTTTGGCTCTTAAAGTTTTAAAAAGTTTCTTTAGAGTGAGTACCAGTTTCTTGAACTGTAAACAGTTAACTATGGGGAGTAAAAGATGTATTTTATTTATTGAATGTTTGACTCAATGACTTAATTATAATGGAATTCTATCATTAAAAAGTAAGATTGGGGCTGGGGATGTGGCTCCAGCGGTAATGTGCTCAGCTGGCATGCGGGGGCGCTGGGTTCGATCCTCAGCACCACATAAAAATAAAAAATAAAGATGTGTCTACCGAAAACTAAAAAATAAATATTAAAAAATTCTCTCTAAGAAAAAAAGAGTAAGATTGATTGATAAGGCCAGTGATGGGTTTTATAATAAACCCTCATGGAATTCTTGCATATAGATGAAAGAAAAATTGTTTTCCTTGCAACAGAGATACTGCTTCAAGATTCAAGGATTGAGCAGCATTTTTACCTCAGGTTCAGGGAGCAGTTACACTTTTGAGTTTATGGTGTTGGTCTGTGTAAGGTCCTTATTTCTATTTTCTTGTCTCTGATTCTTAATTGTATCTGTCCCTCCCACAGGCACTCATGAATGTTCTTCTATATATGTTTTATAAAATATACAGTGTTATTTAGTGTGTCTATTTTAAGTTTGCTTAAATGCTATTATGCTATGGATCTTGTTTCTCCTTTTTGTTCACTGCTGTTTCTATATGTTTATCTGTCTACCTCATTGCTTCTGATTGCTACATATTTCACTGAATGCATTTTCCACTTTACATATTTCTTCCTCTAGCGATGCCTCTAACTACTCTTACAGTGTTCCAGGGACTGTGTCAGACATTATTAGGGACATGTAATAAGGGACTGTGTCCCTTATTAGAAACTGTGTATGAAATTCCCTATAGTATATATTGAGGAGTTGTGTTGCTGGGCCATAGACTTGACCTTACCTGTGAAAGCTTAGTTGCTGTGTGAAATGGCTTATATGTAGGTCCCTCTTTTTCCTATTTTAGTTAACAATTTTCTGTATTCTTAAATTTCATATTTAAGTCACTTTATATTAGCACAGTGGGAAAAAAATCAGCAAGTTGATTAATAACTCAAAGGACTAAATTTTTATTATGGCAACTAGACCTGAAAATCTTACAGTGAGGGTGCTGGGGATTTGGTTCAGTGGTAGAGCACTTCCCTAGTATGTGCAAGGCCCTGGTTTTGATCCCCAGCACTAAAAACAAACAAACAAACAACAACAAAAACAAAAACAAATGAACAACAACAAAAACTTAAAAATGGGGAGAATGAGGGGTGTTAACTTTCTTCACCAGTGATCAAAGTTAATTAGCAAATAGAAAACCAAAGTTGTTGTGCCTTCTGGCCATTTCACTTGTTCTGTTTCTCTCTAGGAAATAAAAGTATAATCAGATGAATTATAATATTTTATATTATATAATATAAAATGTAGTGTGGTATATTTTATACTAGGCAAGAAGAAAAATTGTGTGGTTCAGATGTTTGATGGTGTTGCATATCAAAAAGCCTGGTAGCATTAGTATATTTTCTAAGTCAGATGTTACAATCTTGGAAACATGTGATGTTGCATTGTTAATTAAAAAGAATTTTTTGGGGGCTAACAGGTTCTTTTAAAAAGAATATATAAAATACTATAAACTATTGAGATTAATTTACCTATTGAAAAGGATTGAGGTAGTACATATTGTAAATAGTTTTAAAGTTTTCAGAAATAATTTTGTAGGACATGAATAACTAAATTACTTAGATTAATTTACCCGTATGAAAAGATTGAGTCAGTACATAGTGTAAAGAGTCTTAAAAGGTTTCTTATTGAGTTTTTAGGAATAATTTTGGAGGACATGTAGACTAGATATAAATATGATTTTAAATTTATTTTAGAGCATCTACATTTGAGATTAAACTGTAGGATAAAAAATATTGCAAAGCCTCCCCCAACCCATGGGCTTTCATATTTCTAATGGGAATTTAGCTCTATTTTTTTCTTTTTTAAATAAAAAGTCAGTAGGAATAGTATTTCATTTATAGGATTTTCCTTTTTGATAGCATATCTTTTGAAGAGTGTATGTGTTTTATTGATCAAGTCTTGGTATTTTTCTCATCACTTTTATTTTTTACTTCACTTTCAGAATTTCTTGTAGGTAATTCTGGCCTTAAGGTAATTAAGTGTACAAACAGATAATAAGGATAATTAGCACAAAAAATTCTTTAAGGACTTAAAAAAAAACAAAAAAAAACTTTGGCATGGGCTGGGGTTGTGGCTCAGTGGTAGGGCGATTGTCTAGGCCCTGGGTTAGATCCTCAGCACCATATAAAAATAAATAAATAAAGGTATTATGTCCCACTACAAAAAATAAATATTAAAAAAAAACTTTGGCATATTGTACTATCTCTGGGATTGATTTGCCATTTAACTGATAAAGAGGTTGGTTAGTTAGAAATTTAGCACTTCAGTTTCATACTTCTGTTTCCACTTTTCAAAAATTCTGAGAATATGATATTTTTCTTATTTTTTTTAAACTGGAAAGTTTAGGCCAAAGTTTAGTTTTCATCTAAACTGAGTAGCATAGTATATCTTTTATCAGAATTTTGATTGTTGGAATTTTATCAGGGAAACTTAAAAATAAGTTGTTAGCTGAACTTTTTATTACCGCTAACTTGGAATGATAGTATGCTAAATAATTTTTTCCATTTCCTTATTTTGAAGTGAAAAATATCATAAGAAAATAGCAATGGTAGAAACCATCATTTATATCCAGATGCTTGCAATTTATTACTTGTATAGAGGAATAGTAATCTGATTAATCTATATGTAAACCAAGACTTACACTTAATCTCACATTTTAAGACTAAAGTAAGGAACTTTTTATGGTTTTAGTAAGAACAAGGGTAAATCAAATATTTCACTTAAAGATAATATAAATAACAGCCTGGGAAATGCAGAAGTCTGAATATGTACACCATGTATATTATGGAGAATACTGCCACCTTGTGTATATATGATGCTATTTTATAAGTCTAAATTTTGTTTGGTTATACTAACTGAAACCATACATTTAACACCATATGGTACTGTGATCAATGTGTAAGTATTTTTTTATGAAGTAAAATCAAACCTTTTTTTTTTTTTGGCAGTAGGGAGAGTCTTGTATTTTGAAGCTATTAAATTTGGTGTGGTTACCTCTAAGGATTGGAATGTCTGAGTGATCTTTCTGGTTAATTGACTTCTGGGGTTAGTTGAAAATTGCATTGTTCTATTTGAGTCTTATAGAATATTGGGAGATTCTTTTATCATTCTTCACTTTAATGCTTGCTTGTAGTGCTCTGGGATTATTATTCTGAATGGCAGAATTCATTTTACTATGGGGAGGTATAGAGCATCTGGCTTAGTGATAAGCTGTATTCCTTTATTTCTAAATGTTTTCCTTCAGGTCAAGTACAGAAGAGTGACTGCAATAATAACATATAATAGTGCTTTGAAAATATCAATGTGGTGAAAAAGGGTTCCTGGATTTTTTTTTTTTTTTTTAATCTGAGCACATGACTTAGTGGGTTTCAGATATTAACTCTCATGAGACTGGGAGCCAGACTTTAGGTACTCACAGCTATATTAGCCTTGTGATCTTCCTGGGCAGTTTATTTATCTGTAAACTGGGTGGTATCTAGGGATCTTTTTAGCTTTTGAATTCTGTGATATGTAAAGCTTACTCTATTTTTTAAATGCTATAATGCCTTTTAGTGTACTCACTATACTCTGCTACATGGGAAGTTATTTTAAAATTTAATGTAATCACATAGTTGTATTTAACTTCCTATTATGGATTAGTAATTCGAAGGGGATACATTAACATAAATTTAAAATAAAATCAGAAAATCAGACCCCTAGGAAATTTACCCACTTTTATCTAATACATGGGGTACTTGAAGATATCAGAAAGTTAGTTTTAGGGTAAATTGTATTTTAATTATGTACTGTTTATGCAACATAAAACTGTGTTGGCGCAAATATATTCCAAATGCTTGCATTTCAACTTCTGGGAAAGATTCCTAAAAAGTTGGTATAGATATTGTAAAT
Organism: Spermophilus citellus; assembly: GCF_964194105.1. Lineage (NCBI taxonomy): Eukaryota > Metazoa > Chordata > Mammalia > Rodentia > Sciuridae > Spermophilus > Spermophilus citellus. Next base: position 80,453,559 of record NC_138192.1, read on the forward strand.
CCCTCATTCATAAATGTGTTAGCTTTCTGTTACTGTGACAAATACCTGAGGTAGTCTCTTAATAAGAGTAAAGGTTTATCTTGGCTCACAATTTTGGAGGTTTTAGTCCATGAACATTTGGTCTCATTGATTTCGTCCTGTGACAAGACGGCATATCCTGGTGGGAACTGAGGGTACAGCAAAGTCTTTTACTTCATGGCTAGGACATGGGAAAAAAGACAGAGAAAGGAAGAGATCCACAGACTCCTTAAAGAGCATGCCTCCAGGGACCTAATAGTTCTTACTAAAGGGCCCACCACCTCCCAATGGCACCATACCTAAGAACCAAGCCTGTGACACATGGGCCTTGGGGGTGGACATTCCAAATTTAAACTGTAGCAATGAGGAAGAATTTTCCAATTGGGAGGAAAAAGAAGAGGGTACATTATCCCACATTTGAAAACCTGGAAATTCTATAGGGTATTAACCCAATTTGAATTTAAGACCAAAGCTTCTTGAGTATGTCAGTCTCTTTATTTTGGAGGATATAGCAACAGATTTTTCCTGCTTACCTTGATTCATTTTCTCATGCAGTGCTAAGGGTAAGCCCTTGTGACTATGTTTACTTTTTACTTTCGGGTCATCTGGGAAAAAGATTTTTGAATTCTAGGGCCTGGGTGGTGGCTTTGGTAGAGTGCCTGCCTAACATGTGCGAGGGACTGGGTTTGATTCTTAGCACCACATATAAATAAATAAAATAAAGATTCATTAACAACTAAAAAAAATAGAAAGATTTTTGAATTCTAGGGATAATTTTAAGGAAATGATCCTTATTGTTAACCTACGTAAAATGCCAAGTTCAACATCTGTACTGAAATGATTTCCTAGTATCTGGTGGTTGTAATACCAAAGCAAAATGACTACTTTGATAGTTTTACATTTATTTTGTGTAATGCCAAACTATTTTTGTTTTAATTAGATACACATGACAGTACAATGATCATGACATATCATACATTTGAATCAGATGGGGTATAATTTCTCATTTTTCTAAGTATACAGATTGCAGAATCATGTTGATCATGCAGTCATGTATATTAATGCCAAACTATTTTGTAGAACACAGAATTCATGCTATTTTGTAGAATACAGAATTCATGATAAATGTTTAAATCCACTAATTAATAAAATGCATTCACATACAAATCTATGTATATAATTGAAAATATATTAAAGATTAATTTATTGAAATACACATTGTCCTAATATACATTATTATGGAAATATAATTAAAATATTTGTAAATAGTACTTATAAATAGTACTTCATAAACATGAAGGAAATTTAATCATTAAAAAACAAAGTGAAAGATAACTTGCTTTTAGAAAGTATAATCTTAAGAAAATGGGTGTCAGTGATAACATTAATCATGAGGTTTTTCTGTAGGGAATTCCCCTAAACTCTTTCCCAAAACTTCTCTTTACAATGAAGTAGGAATATTGTGGCATTAGAAGAAAATATTGGGCATTAGTTTATAACTCACTCATTATGAATGCTTCTGGATTGATACTCTTGAGGTATTTTGAATAATTTGTATAGGAACTATATTTTTATTGATAATTGTAATTTTAAAGAGAGCATTCTGGTTTGTCTCAGTTTTATGTATAGAGATTTTTAAAAAATATTTATTTTTTAGTTATAGGTGGGCACAATACCTTTATTTTATTTTTATGTGGTGTTGAGGATCGAAGCAGTGCCTCATGCATGCTGGACTAGCACTCTACCTCCAAGCCACAACCCTGGCACCTGAATAGAGAGATTTTAGGAGATTTCAGTATATGTATTGAGTTATCTGTATCTGGTTTAGTTCATGTTCCACTTGTTTGCAACTCTTGAACTAGAGCAAGAATTAGGGTTGTAATAAAGTATTTGCTTGTCAGTTGTTATTTTTCTCTCCCCTGAGAATTATGGACCGTTTTCTAATGAGCACATCTTTATTTTGAATTATTATTTTTTAAAGAAACATCTAGCTGGGAATGAGTCTGACTGTGCCGCTATGGCTGATTGTTTTGAGATTTTATTGCAGCAAATTGCTTTCTGGATAAAGAACAGTTTTCTTCAAATTATTTTTATCATAAACTTCATACTTCAATTTATAGTAAGAAGATTTATTAACAATTTATTTTGGTAGCCAAGATGACACCAGGGCACTATGGTAAAACATGTAATAAAAACTGACTCTTCTGTGTGTTGCCTATTGTGTTCTGCACAGTCTCAGATCTATCTATTCCTATGTGCTTTGTAAAATTGAGCGATTGCATCATTAATTTTAATGAAAATGATTTTTAAAACTGAAATATTGGCATATTAGAAATTTTAAAAAGCATGTTTTGGAGTACTGAAATCTGGAATAGTCATTAATTGTTAGGATATATAGGTAAGGGGGAGACTCTGAGTGCTAGTTACTTAGAAGTTGAAGGATTTAGAAAGTTTGAGTCCAGTACTGAGATTTTTAATTTATGTTATAGAAAGTGTCTGTTACTAATGAACCTATCTTGTAAATTGGTCTTTTTCATTATAGCAGAAGATTAACAATTGTATTTTTTTTCTAATATAGGTGAAACTTTGTCTCCTGTCCAAGTGAATTCTTAGTTTTTTTTTTAATTAATTTCTTCCTTCCTTCCTTCCTCCCTTCCTTTTCCTCCCTTCCTCCTCCCCTCCCCTCCCCTCCCCTCCCCTCCCCTTCCCTTCCCTCCCTCCCTTCCTTCCTTCCTTCCTCCCTTTTGTCAGTCTTAAATGAATACAATATCTTTATTTTATTTTATTTTATTTTTTATGAGGTGCTGAGGATGGAACCCAGTGCTTCACATGTGCTAGGTGGGCACTCTACCACTTGAGCCACAATCCCAGCCATATCTATTTATTTTTATGTGGTGCTGAGGATCGAACCCAGGGACTTGCACATGCTAGGCGAGTGCTCTTACGCTGAGCCACAACCCCAGCCCCATAAGCCACAATCCCAACCCCGAATTCTTAGTTTTAATTGCTGAATATTTTTGGGGCATCCTGTAATTTAAACTTAATAACATATACAAAATGAAGCATACTCTGAGCACATCTTTTCCTTTAGATCTTTTTGTATAGTCCTCTGGAAAGCATGTACTATTCATTAGAATGAATCTATAGTTAGAAATAGTAATATATAGACATTTTAATATGTGGTCATTTTCAACTAATAAAATACTGGTGGAATAAGGTCTTTTAAATGATTGTGAAAGTTAATGGTCAATAATATGCTGCTTAGTTTTGATGTGTTAGCATAGGTCTTATTTATAGATTTTTCTTCTTTTTATTAGGCAAGAAGTTATGAAATGGAATGGATGGGGATACAATGATTCCAAGTTCTTCTTCAATAAGAAGGGTGAAGCTGAGTTGACTGGGAAAAGGTAATCCTGTTTGATTATTCCTTTCTTTTCCTTCTTTTCCTTTTTCTCTCTACAAAAAATTTTAAACATAAAAATAGAAAAAATAGCATAATGATCCTGCCTTCATTTAAAAATTATGAGCATTTTGCAATAATTCCTTCTTTTTTTCCTATATTTTTAATTCTGACATTATGTCTAAATATTTATATATGTATCCTTTAAAAAAAATAAGGACCTAATCTTATAGGTTACACTTCCAAGATAGCAAACATTTTATTATAATATCTAATTATTCAGTCCATATTAACATTCCTCTAAATTGTCTCACAAATTCCTTTTGTAAGTAGTTTATTTGCCTCTGAATCCAAACAAGGTCTTCAGCCATCTCACCACCCAATCAATATCCATGCCATTGATTTATTAAAAGTAACTTCATATTTATTATTCACATCTCTGTGTGGGTTATAATGAAAGGTAATAATTTTAGGTCTGTGCAAATATAAATGCTATTTAAAAAATGAATTTCTGAGATATATTGGGGAGAAATGATGAAGAAAGGTCATTTTTATGACAGTTTTCACATTTCTGAAATGTTCTGGTAATATGTTGATGAGAATTATTAAGAATATTTGTTCAGTCATACCTCAGAAGAATTCTAAAGGATATTTGTATTGTTAAGTGTTTATTTTAGAGGTAAACAGAATTGTGAAATGTCTTCTTAGTTGACTTTAAACAACACTGCTCCTACCAAAACTGTTTTAGTTTGTTTTTGAATTTTTATGTAACTTTTGAAAATGCAGTGAGTATAAATATGCACTATGTGAATGCTGGTTTTAAAAAAATAAATATTGAGACTAAGTGGAAAAAAATGGGATTAGATGTATTATTAAAATGTCAGTAAAGGAAGTAAATTTTATTGTTTTTTTTTGTATTTATTTATTTATTTTTAGTTGTCAATGTACCTTTTTTATTTTATTTATATGTGGGGCTGAGGTTCAGAGGTTCAAACCCAGTACCTCACACGTACTAGGCAAGTGCTCTATCACTGAGCTACAACTCCAGCCTGTTTTTTTTTTTTTTTTGATGAAGTTATTTCTTTTCTTTGCAACATAATTGTAGTGCTGGTCTATTTTTTGATTTCTCTATATTTTGTACCTGAAGTAAAACATCAGGAGTAGTAAGTAGAAAACTAATTTTCACGAAGGTATGAAGAAGTACGTTTACATTAGCTTTTTAATAGGAAAAATAAACATCTGTGTTCTCATTTTTATTCTTAAATATAACTGGGCAGCATAGAGGCTTACTTGAGAACTTATGTAATTCAGGTAGAAAAAGGGATTTCTTGTTAAAGTAAATTAACCAGTGTTTTTAATCTTGAGTTTTTATGTTTTAAATAGAATAATGTCTAATACAGTAGAAACCTACCTAGGTAAAGTTTGGTTTTTCAAAATCTTTTGGAGAAAAAAATAAATTTTCTAAACTTAGATAACCAACTTTATTTTCTTTTAGACACCTCCTCATTTTTCTCTCTGTCTCTTTGAACCTGAAGGAACATTATTTCTATTGTATGGGAGGGGGCATGTTGTCACTTGTGTTGCAGCATAGTGCCATTGAAAGCATAAGACTCCTGGAGCCTTCTGTGGAGTACCGTAGGTAATGGAGTGGTTTATGTTAGAAATGTATGTGGGTATGTGACATGATTAGTCACAGAAAACATCACAGGTAACTGCCTTAGTGGATCCCATGTGTTTAGCATCTGGTTCTTATTTTAGGTGTTCTGGCACTTGGTTTGTCATTTTTCCCAGGGGAGATCAAGCTGTGGAGACTTGACACATGGATCACACTCATGAGAGAGATTTTAAAAATTAAACCCCAGTGTATTCATTGATGGTTTGGTTATTCCTATACTTGTTTCTGCCCTTCCTTACGTTAAAGTATCTAGAGAACAAAATTTGTAATTCAATTATTGTTAGAAGAGCAAAAATTAAGAGCAAAAGGGATTTTAGTGACCCTGATAGACATTTTTGTCCAGGCAGTAACAGAACCAGATAATTTATCTGTTGGGTTTACACACAGGAAGATTGTCACTACTGCCAGTCTTAATAGAAAGGGTTCTTTAAAGGCATCATTTCTTTGTGTCATTTCTCAGTGAGTCAGAGTTCATGGGAGAGAGGAAGAATAAGGGTACATCTAACTGTAAGAGCTTACAAGGAGACCAGGAAAGTGAATATCTGGTGTATGCATGTTGGTGGAAGGTAGCTCTTGCCTCCCTCCAAGACTTATGCAAAGGATAATTCCCCAAGCATAAAAGTGAAATTTAGACAACCTAAGATGAAATGTGTAAACACAACAGAACTAAAATTAAGTAACTAAATAATAGTCAATTCCCATTTTGGTGCTTCAGGGAACACCTTTATCTTTTCACAGACAGAATAATAAAGTGAATTGAATTCAGGCATAACTTTCTCTAAGTCTAGTCTAGTTTCCTGAGGATAATGGGTGAATCATTAGATTTCTCTGGTATCAGAAAGTGTTGCAAATTTCTTTCTTTCTTTCTTCTTTTTTTTTCTTTTTATAGTGCTGGGAATTGAACTTAGGGCCCTGTGCATGCTAGGCAAGTATTCTACCATTCTGTTTGTTCTCTCTACTGGAATAGTGACTACTAGAATCTCTTTTTTCCCCCCCTCCATTAAAAAACACACAGAACAAAAGTAGCAATAGGAGGACATAAACTACCATCTTGGAAAAAATTAATTTGATATTACCTCGTACCACATACACAGATTATTTTCAGATAGAATGTAGACTTAAATGTATAAGCTAAAACTGAAACTGCTAGGAGAATATACAAAATTCTTTCTGAGTTTGAGGTTTGCGAAAAGCAGAGAACAAAGAATATTAACTAACAAAGGAAAGAAAATAAACAACATTAAAATATAGAATTTTTTTATCAAGACTCTAGTAATAGAAAGTGAAAATGTAAATCATAGAGTATGATAAAATGTTTAATACATATATTCCTGATTTCATAATATGTAGACAGTTCTGGTACATCAATAAGCAAATAATAATAACCCAAAAGAAAAATGACCAAAAAACTTGAACTGGCATACAAAACAAAGAATATCTGAAATGAGATACCAACAGAATGTTTGAGAATTTCAATTATAGAATTTCTGTTTTGTTATTTATTATAATTTTTATTTCTATGCTGAAATTTCTGGTCCTTACTGGGAGCATATTTTTTTCTTTGGTCCTTTAGCCAAGTTGTTATTAGCTGCTTTAAAATCCTTGTGTGCTATTTCCGGTATCTTGGATCATCTTTGGGTCAGTTGTCATTATTTCTTTTTTCTTTTGATGATGGATCACATTTTCTTGTTTGTTCATGTTTAATAATTCTGGAGTGAGTCTTGGATGTTGTGATTGATATGTCTTAGAAACTCAGGATTCTTCTGGACGCTGCTATATTCTGCCATAGAGACTTTAAATTTTTTTTCCCCCTAAATCAAGCATTTAATTTAACTGATGTCAGACTCCAAATACTGCTCCTCTGAAGCAATAAACAATTATGTTGTCTTTTCAGTTCTTTTAAGCTTATCTGGGGTGTTTATAAGACTCTCATATATATTCTACCCATGTATAATTCAGGGTCAGCCAGATGTTTGGACAGAGTTGAAACATAGGTCCCTCCTATAGGTTCTGTGATTTCTCTGTATGCTTTCCAGACGGCTGCGTTTACTACAAACACTCCCTTCTTCTGCTTCTTTAAGCTCTTTTAAACAAATTTTTGTTACCTCAACAGCTGTAGCTCTCCCCATTGTCAAAACTGTTTAAAAAGCAAAGCAAAGCTGGATATTTACATAGTGCTTTTTCCTTCTTCCAAATGTATTGCATACTTTCTTTTGTTCCATCTATACTGTCTTCAGATAGCTAGGTTTTATTTTGTTTTTGTTTAGAGTTGATAGTTATATGTTGGAGGGTTAGTTTGATAGGAACTGTTTGACCATTACTAGAAGCAGAATCTAAGCTTCAAATTTAAATGAAGATACCTTACTCTAAAATTTAAACTTCTTTGTATCTTAGGTACCCTCTTAGTGGCTTGACTTTACCAACTTTTAAGGAATGGATCCAAAATACACTTGGAGTAAGTCTGGAACATAAAACTACCTCTAAAGTAAGCAAATAAGAATAATTACTAACTTGCTTAACTTTTTTTTTTAATCCCAAATTAAATAGATTTATCTTTGTAATTTGTTGTGTTTGCTTTAATACAGTTATGGTTTCTTTTTTATGAAGCCTATTAATTATATAGGTCTTGTCAGGTTTTGTAGAAGGAGTTTTTTTCTCACAGTATCTAGATTCTAAATTTCAGAATTTAAGAGTTATTTGACTAGTTTTTTTCTCTTTTCTGAGTTTTGATTATTTTTAATTTAAGAAGTGGGAGTAATAACTGTTATACCTCTCACAGGGTAGTAGTGTTGTACAAATTAGTTAATTCTGTGAGTATTTTATTATAGAAATGAAAGTTGCTATTATTTTTATTTTTAAAATTTCTTTCTTTTTTTTTAATAATGTTTTTTAGTTGTAGATGGACATCTTTATTTATTTATCTTTATGTGGTGCTAAGGATAGAACCCGGTGCCTCACATGTGGGCGCTCTACCACCGAGCTGATACCCCAGCTCCTAAAATATATTTATTTTTTTTGGTTCCAGGGATTGAACCTAGGGTGCTTAACCACTGAGCCACATCCCCAGCCCTTTTTATGTTTTAAATTTTAAGACAGGGTCTCTGTAAGTTGTGAGGGGGCCTTGCTAAGTTGCTGAGGCTGGCTTTGAATTTGTGATCCTCTTGCCTCAGCCTCCTGAGCTAGTGGAGTTACAGGTGTGTGCCACTGTGCCCAGCTAAATTGCTGTTATTTTTAGATAACAAAATAATAGTTAGTAATCTATGATATATAGAATAAAATAAAATTGTTATGTTATATTTAATAGTAAACATTTAGAATATTTGAAAAATTACCAAAAAACCTAAAAACTTAAAAGATATGAATGACAGAGAATTTTAATTTGTTTGTGTAGTTTTTACTTTCCTGAAAGATTAAAAAACTTTAAATGGCCGGGCGTATAATCTTGGCTACTTGAAAGGCCGAGGCAGGAGGATGGCAAGTTTGAGGCCAGCCTGGGCAATCTGTTGAGATTCTGTTTAAAAAAAAAAAAAAAAAAAAAAAAAAGCTAGGCATGTGCTTCAGTGATAAAGTGTTGTCATAGCATGCACCATCTCCAAGGTTCAATCCACAGTTCCACAAAGGAAAAAAAAGAAAAAACCAATAAACTGTATACATAGGAAACCAATGAAATATTTATCACCTCTTTATATTGTTGTTATTAGTTTGCTCTACCAGAGGTATTCTGCATGTCCCTCCAATTGGATATGAATTTCCTAAATATAGGGGCTATGTCATTCATGATATTCTTCACTGCAATCAATATATTATTAAGTATTGATAGTCAGTAGGTAATTGCTAGATTTATTTATAAATCCAGTTATTTTATTCTAGTGATTAAATGAGACTGCTGAACAAGCCATGCAACATGCCACATGCCTGTAATCCTAGCTATTCAGAGGCTGAGGCAGGAATATCACACAAGTTCAAGGCCAGCTTGGCAATGTAGTGAGAACTTATCTCAAAAATAAATAGAAAAGGCTGGGGATGTAGCTCAGTGGGAGAACTACATCCTGGATTCAATCTTCAGTATATCCAAAAAAAAAAAAAAAGAGAAAAAGTGGGACTGAATAGCTAATTCCTGCCCCTACCAAACCAAATTATTTTTTCTTATGTCTCTTTTATCATCTCTTAAATTCTTTTTCTGTCTCAAGTATTTGTGAATACTTTTTATCTTTGACATTGATATAACACATGCTATATTCAGATATGTCACCACATTTCAGATACATTCCATTTTTCTGCTTTTGAGCCCTTTTCGATTTTTAATAACGTATTGTTATTATTATTTTGAGGTGTTCTTTTGGTAATTTCCTTCTAGTACAGGATAAATTCCATGAGGTTCTTTTTTTTTTTTTCTATTTAACTCACTGATATATCCCTAAGCCTAAGTCCATGCCTAGCTTATAGCAGCTAGTAATCAGTATTTGTTATATGAATAAAATTCATAAGAGACCAGGAATATAGAAATATCATATGCTTTTCTTTATATATTCTTGTACTTTTTTCCCTGAATACTATATCATAGTTTTTTTGTTTTTTAAGATTTGCTAGACATGCTATTAGGTTCTTTTCACAAAAATTAGCACATTTAATCTGCTTTCCTCATAGTATTCTTACACATTTGGGGGTGGGTTTTTGTCAGCTTTTTTGTCACTGTGACCAAAAGACCTATCAAGAACAATTAGAGGAGGAAAAGTTTTTTAGGTTCACAGTTTCAGAGGTATCAGTCCATAGAGGGCTGACTTCATGGTGCTAGGCCTGAGGTGAAACAACATGATGGTAGAAGAGTGTGGGGAGGAAAGCAGCTCAGGATAGGGAGTTAGGAAACAGAGCACTGCTCACCAGGGACAAAATATAAACCCCAAAGGCACACCTCTAGTGACCTGTCTTCTCTAGCCACACTCTACCTGCTTATACTTACTTCATATCAGTGGATTAATACACTGATTAGGTTAAGGCTCTCATAACTCAAGTATTTTATCTTGAAACCTCTTGCATTGTCTCACACATGAACTTTTGGGGGACATCTCATATCTAAACCTTAACAGTGGGTTAATCTCATATAACAGATGAAGAAGCCAAGTCTCACAGAAGTTGAGTGACAAACCCAGTGTCACATAGTTTTGACCTTAAAGTTCAACATTAGGTTTCAAAATACCTTTTAGTTGAAATTGGTATTCAGTTTATAATTGTGTCATGAGATTTTTCAGCCCATTAAAATTTTTTTTATTACTGTTATTGATCTTTTTAAAATGGTCAGTGAAGACTAGGAGATGATAATATTTTCTACAGGGAAAAATATAGATAATGCAAAACACAAATAGTTCTTTCCCACTCTTCTCCCACTCTCCTTAAACTAAAATTGAAGATTTTTGACGACTTTCTTCCCTGTTCTGGATTGCAAATAATGAAAAGTGGGTCATAGAAGCCCAGAGGAAATGTGGGACTTCTGTAATTCATGTGATAGGATATAATTAACCAGACTATTTGTAATTTGCCACTGTCAAAAGTTGGTTTCTGTGTTTACTGCTTCTAACTTTGAATGCAAAAAGAAATCTGCATTTCATAGTCACTCTCCTGAACAGAGGTATTCAAAATTTATTTTCTGGAAATAAATTTTATTTTCTAGGCATCCTTAAATCCTAGTGATACTCCTCCTTCAATTGTAAATGAAGATTTTCTTCGTGAACTTAAAGAAACTAATATTTCATATTCACAAGAAGCAGATGATCGAGTATTTAGAGCTCATGGTAAGCTACTTTAAATTGGTACCATTTACTTTTAATTAAAAAAATTTCTAGGTTTTATAAAGATACTTTTACATTTTTTCTTTTTAAATTCACAAACAGGTCATTGTCTTCATGAGATATTTTTGCTCAGGGAAGGAATGTTTCAGCGAATTCCTGATATAGTTTTATGGCCAAGTAAGTTATTTTTTTCTCTTTGTACCATTAACTTAGTATTGTTAAATATTAAGTAAATTTGGTACTTGAAATATGTACTTTTTAATGTATGAGTTAAATATAAATAGTGATATTTTTAAGAACTTACTAAAGGCCTTGAAACTCTTTCTTGATGAGATTGTTCTGAACAGTAGGTTTTTAAGGATTACTGTTGATTATTAAGTCTTTAAGTTAAATGTATATAATTGCATTTAATGATCAGTAGAAAAATATATATTTTATTCATTTGGAAGCTTAGTGAAATTAGTACAATTTACTCAGATACATAGAAATTATTAATAAATACAATTACTGTAAAACTAAAAATAATAGTAATTTGGTAATATTAGTTTATGGGCTAAAAAGTAAGGTTATGTGGTAAAACAAGTTGTTTAAAAATATATGATATACTTACTATCTTTGAAATGAATAAGTTTTGAGAAATTAACATTTTGGACCTGGCTTGCGAAAGAAGATGGATGAACTTTTTGTTATTTTGCTCTTGGTAATGAATTAGGTACTATATTTATCACATTTTTTTAAACTATCTCTTTTACCGTATAATTTAAAGCAGGGAAGGTATGTTGTTCCTTGCTGTCCATGATAGCATTGTTAAAAAAGTTATATTGATTTCCAGAACACTTTTTTCTTAAGATTTTCCACTTCAAAGTATATAGAATATTTTATTTTTCAGAAAATTGGTTCATTCATGAATTCTGAGGTCTTAGATAAGATCCTTCCACTTTGTAGGAACTTTCTGAAGGAAAAATGATACCTAAGATGGGGAGAAAAAGGAGGTAAGATAGGAAAATCCAAGATCATATGTAGTAGAGATGAAATTAGTTTCCTGATTCTTGGGATGTATATTCTCCCATACATTTGGAATAGTTATGGTCTTTTGTCTCCATTTAGTATAGAAATTTAGCTGTTCCTAAGAAAAAGAAAAAGGAAAAGTTATTGTCAAATAGGAGAAATATTTTGTTTTGCCTGCTGATTTTTTTAGTAACTTTAGGCTGCTTCTTTACTAAGATTTGTGGAAGGTTTATTCCTTTTTTTAAATTTAAAAATTCTTTTTTCATTTTTTATTTTGTTGGTACCAGGGATTAAACCCAGAGGTACTTAACCACTGAGCCACATCCCCTTTTTAATATTTTATTTAGAGAAGGGTTTCGCTAAGTTGCTTGGGGCCTCAAAAAGTTGCTGAGGCTGGCTTTTTAAATTAATTAATTAGTTAGTTAATTACTTTTTTTTTTTTTTTTACAGTAGAATGCATTTTGGAGTATTGTACACAAATGGAGCACAACATCTCTTTCCTCTGGCTGTACATGGTACACAGTCACTCCAGTAGTGTGATTAAACATGTATATAGGATAATAATGTCTGTCTGTCTCATTCTGCTCTTCTTTCCATCCCAAAAGCCCCACCCCTCCCCTCACTCCCCTCTACACAAACCAAAGTTTCTTCACATCTCCCCCAACCCCCCACTATGGATTAGCATCCGCTCATCAGAGAAAACATCCAGGCTTTTGATTTTTTGGGTTTGGCTTATTTCACTTAGCATGATATTCTCTAGTTCCGACCATTTACCTGCAAATGCCATAATTTTATTCTCTAAGACTGAGTAATAGTCCATTGTGTGTGTGTGTGTGTGTGTGTGTGTGTGTATGTGTGTATGTATATATATATATGTATATATATGTATATATATATGTGTGTATATATATATCACATTTTCTTTATCCATTCAATCCTTTTTTTTTTTTTTACTGGAAAACATAAAAGCAAAATTTACTGATTTTCATTGGCCACAGGAAACTTAATAGACCTTCCTTTGACGTATCTTGAGAAGAAATTTCAAGTGTGTCTTCTGGGTATTTTCATCATGTTTGAATATTGAAGTACTGAGAGAATTCCAAAGTGGAAGTATGTCTTTCTTTAAGAAGTCCAGGTATTTTTAAAAAGCCAAATGTAGGAAACAGAATTAGTTGCCACACACAAATTTCTTTTCTTTGTAAAATCCTACCCATTTGGTTAGTTCCTACACGTCTGTGCTTGTCCATTGTATTTTCCCCACCCCAATTTCTAGTTCGGTCTTTTATTAGTGTGTAACTGGGTTTTTGCAATAATAGCTTTAAAGGTTTTCAGGCCTCAAGTTTCTTAACTCTTCAGATCTCCTGTATACTCTCCAGAGGTTTAATTTTTGTGAAAGAATTCCTTGCATTTTATGTCATACTTTATTTATCTATATGAATGGTGTATTCCTGGATGAATCAAGTTTTTAACTTTATTCTGTTGAATCTTCTGCTATGAGAGCTTCTTAGTAATAGTTTTGTTTCCCATCACATTGTCAGTTCACAGTGACCTTTATTTAACTTTGATATAAATTCTTATTGTTGATGCTTCTAAATTTTCCTTTGCATGAGGGCAACTTTTGAGGCAGTGCAATTTGAGCTAATTCCATGGAGTAGAATTGACTGTCTCACCTTGCAGTTTGGAGACCACACCTCTCCAAATCTGTATTTGAAGTTATCTTTAAGTCTATTTAATCTGAATCTGAATTCTACATATTGCTTTAATGGAATGGCTATGGATTGTTTAAGAGTAAAGACTTTGTGATATATGTAGCTTCCCTGCTCTGGTGTCATCTTTAAAGCAGGATTTTCACCATTGTGACCTTTCCACAGTGTGCATATCTTGACCTTTAGTTTGGACAGATGGTTAGTCACTCATATAATGCATGTTTTTGGTGTAAGTATGCTCATAAAATTTAAAATTTCCTTTAGCGAAAACATTTTAAAAATTACTTCACTTAATAATACCAGAACCACTCATATTTAGTCTCAGCACCTCTTACTTAGCATTTACAGTCTTCCATAGTTAGGTTTTTCTTACTTGGATAACTTTAACACTGATAAAGAGCCCTTTAGTTAGGTGTTGGTCTATTTTGTGTAAGATTTTAATGTTTTTCTAAAAAGCAGAAAAAAGAATCATTAGTGAAGTGTTAAAAAAATTTTTTTAAAGAGATTCTAGGGTATTATTTACTCAATAGTATGTTTTACTGTTACATAGAACATTTAGTCAAGTGGAACACTGTGATGTCTGTCATTTAACAACAGGATGCAACACATGAATGTTAACATATAAACAAATATTCAGTTATAAAGACATATTGCATACATAAGGTAAATATAGGTTAAAAAAATGCACTGTAAACCTGGCATGAGGGTCCATGCTTGTAATCCAAGCAAATTGGGAAGCTGAATAGTTTCAGAAATTTAAATTCAGCCTCAGCAACTTAGTGTGGTTTCTAGCAACTTAACAAGACAGTCTCAAAATTTGAAAAAGGGGAGAGAGGGCTTAGGGATGTGGCTCACTGCTTAAAAATACGTAAATTTAAACTGAAATAAAAAAAAATAAAGTTTAAAATATTATACTTTAGTGTAAAACATCAAAAATAGATTTCATATAATTGTTTTCTCAGTATTCAAAAGTGAAAATAGTAATTTTTGATTTAGAAAAACAATTATATTATTTGAAAGATGAGGTTTCTTCACTATGCATATATGATATTTAAGACTGACATTTCTACAAAATAATGAAGTGTTAAAATTAGTGGGTGAAAGTATGATGAGAAACATACTATTTACATATCTAAAGATATTTACTGATTTCAACAGGAAATATACCTACCAGACAATCTAACCTGTCGGGATTTTTAGCCCCCCTCCCCCCCCCCCCCGCTCCCCCCTCCCCCACTCCGTTCCCCCCTCCCACCCCGTTCCCCCCTGACCTGTGGGAGAGATTGAGGGAGCACGCCCTGGCCAGGACAGGCCAAGAAAGGTAAAGGTCGACTGGCCGCCCACAGGCGGGCCAGGGAGAACAGTCGAAGCAGGATTTCGTTTAATGAGAAAACATACACAGCTAATATAATGTACAGGAACCAATCAGGGTAAAGGTCAGCAGGGTGGGGAATCTACACCCAACCTACAGACAGTAATGGGAGACAGGAGCTGTCCTTGAGGGCAGAGGGGTTCTGAGCCTATCCTAGAGGTGGACCGATTCTTCATCACAACCCATGGCAATGCCTTCTGGCTAATTGCTAGGTGCTCTCTTAGCCACCTATGGCCCCAGGACTGGGAAGCGAGTAGCAGCCAGCAAGTTAAGTTTCCTCTTTTCTGATGCAACATGCCCCAGTTACATCATGCCCTACACTAACCAAATGAACAAAGTTAACGTTACTGGAAATAAGACATGTCTGTGTGTGCATCATGTGTCTCCGGAAGTATTGCACTAAGAAAGGCACAATATCCACTTCTGTGTAATTGCTATCAAAATGTAGAATCTGTTTAATCATGAGGAAACATACAAATCCAAACTGAGGATGTTTTATGAAATAACTGAACAGTGTTCTTCAAAAGTGTCATGGTCATGGAAGTCAGAGATAGGCTTCGGAAATGTGTAGCTTTAAAGAAGAATGAGGAGATGTGACCAGCTAAAATCACTGTGTGATCTGAATTTGACCCTGAATCAGAAAAGGGAACTTTGGTGAGACAATTGACCACAGTTAAGGTCTGTAAATTAGTTAATTGTTTTCAGTATTAATTGCTTGGTTTTGTTAAGTGGGCTTTTGTAATATAAGATGTTATTGTTTGGGGATGTAAGGTGAAGGGAATTCTTTGTAGTATTTAGTGACTTTTTTGTAAATCTGAAATTATTTCAAAATGAAAAGTTGAAAAGAACTTGTTATGTCTTAATACAGATGTTTAGTGCATTAATGAATAAGCAAAGAAAAAGTTTGGATGCTAAATAACTTTATAGACCCTTATTTTTTAGGATCATCCAGATATTATTCATATCCCTTTAATTAATGTATTTTCCTTTTTTTTTAACAGCATGTCACGATGATGTAGTTAAGATTGTGAATCTAGCATGCAAATATAACCTTTGTATCATACCAATTGGTGGTAGGTATTGTGCTTTTATATTTAAATATGATATAAATTTGTTTTATTTAAAGTATTTGTATTTTAAGTGTTTATGTTATCTGCTGAAAGAAACATTTCTATAATTTTAATGAGTTTTTTTTAAGGAGTCCCTTTATTGTATCCAGAATTAATTATTTTGTTTATTTTTATGTGATGCTAAAGGATCAAACCCAGTGCCTCACATGTACTAAGGCACATACTCTGCTACTGAGCGATAGCCCCAACAGATGAGATTATTTTAAAAAAAATTGGTTGATGCTGCTTATTTCTGTTCTGAAGAGGTTTACCTAAACTGAGACTTGGCGTACAAACTTTTAATTCCTGGTTTCTTTTTTCTTGGTGGATCATAGTTGAAACTTTATTTAATGCCTAAATAAGAAAATGTTCCTGCTTTAATAGTTACTTTCTAATCTGTATGTTTATGGATATGATTTTAATTTTCAAAGGCAAAAATAGATATACCCAATCTAAACCTTTGAGAAGCAGAGTCATAATAGAGCATTCTGTGGATTAAAAGAGCACCAGTATATGATCGAATCATTTATATCTTTTCATGCAGAAAACTAGCATTGTTTTGCATTTTAAAATTGTTTTGATCTTTTATTGACTGCTTTGTTCTAATAACTTATCTAGGTAAAAGGAAATAAACCTTAGTGACCAAATTAGCATTGATGGAATGGAAATGGGACATTAACAATTTCAGGAGCTCCAGAACCCTTTTCAGCTCACACTATCTATTGAATTTATACAAAAAAGGGACTGCAGTGTCACTTATTGTGAAATATTTTTCTGAACTCAAATAACTATGATACTCAAATAGTTGTTACTGATTACAGGAATCATATTTGTAACTGATAATTGTCTCCTCTTTTGAAATTAATCTGATCAGCATCCATATGCTTTTTATGGGAAGTGACTCCCATATGTTTTCTTACACGAAAGTGTATGCAAGTACCAATTAAAATGTATTCTGATGTAGGCTGATAGAGATCTAATTAAAGAACTGAAAATATTGTATTATTCTTGGTACCAAGAAAACACTTTTACTTTGACAATAAGTATTAAGAGAAAACAACAGTATATTACTTAAATACTTCTGTGTATTATTTATTCTATATTAATGTTGCTTTTTCACCAAAGAATATATTAGTTTGTTTTTAAATATCACATAATTTGGACATTTTAACTTGTTTGTAATTTATTAAAAGCCTTTTTGTATGAGAATATTATGTTAAATGACAAATGAATCTCAATATTAAAGTAGAAAGTAATAAATGGCATCTAGTTATATAGGATGTTTCTGTTTTTCACAGTAATCATTAGCTTAGATTATGTATTGTTCTAATTATGTATGTGGAGTTCTACAAATTGTAGGGGCTTCACTTGAGTGTGTTTTGTTCAGGGAAAGAAACCAT
Source organism: Spermophilus citellus (assembly GCF_964194105.1). Taxonomy (NCBI): domain Eukaryota; kingdom Metazoa; phylum Chordata; class Mammalia; order Rodentia; family Sciuridae; genus Spermophilus; species Spermophilus citellus. The sequence goes on from NC_138192.1 coordinate 80,471,033, forward strand.
ATCCCATTGCTTTTGGTTCCATAATATTGCTTCATTTTGGCAATAAATAAACTAAAGGTGAGTTTTCTTTTAGTATGTTGTTATCATTTGTGATTTGTATTTTGCAGAGTAGAAATAGATGTTCCTCTGTTAATGGTTCTATTTATATACACTATGTTAGGAATTTGCCCTAGAAGTGTAGCTAAAAGGAAAATATTTAAACATGAAGTTGTTTGTATTTTGGCAGGAGGAACAAGTGTTTCATATGGCCTGATGTGTCCTGCAGATGAGACAAGAACAATAATTTCTTTGGACACTTCACAAATGGTATATAATAATTTAAGATGTATTTGAATGTTTATATTTAAAACATTGTCCTTATGACTTTGCCTCAATTATCATTCAAAAAAAGATCTGTTATCCATTTTGTTTTGAATGTATTTCATTATTATATTTTAGCCTTGTCTTCAGATATTCAAAATCTTAAGTTCACTTACTCTGAGGTGCATATCTTGTTGCTATTTTACCAAATTAGAATGTGGTATTGATAATTTGAGAAGCATGAATTAGAAGATTGACATATAGATGACTTGATTTCATTTATCTATTATCTGTCTAGTATCTCTCTACTATTAAGCTACATCCACAGTCCTTTTTTATTTTTTTATTTTGAACAGGGTCTCACTAAGTTGCCCAGGCTGGCCTGAAGCTTAGGATCCTCTTGCCTTGTTGTTCCTATTAGCTGGGAGTACAGGCCTGCACTGCCATGTCAGACTTCCTGTTTTTAAAAAACAGGACAGATAATATTAGTCAGTTAAGGTTAATTTGAATAATCAAAACTTGTCTCCCAGATTTATACTAATGCTGTTGCATTTTTGCTTGGTGGTGAATGGAAGAACTAATTTAATGATAGGCTTTAGTTTGAAGTTTGGATTCATTGAGTTGGACGTTGTGCTGTGTTAAGGCTTTAATTTGGGTATGAACTTTATATAATCAATGGTATTCCTGATCATTTCTTTATTATAATAAAAACAACTTTAAAAAAAACTTTTTAATTTGAATTTTTTTCAAACACAGAATAAAGAGAATGGTATATTTATTGTCTAGATTAGTTATTAGCATTTTGACATACTTGTTTTATCTTTCGTTTGTTCTTTAGTATTTTAAAGCAAATCCTTTAAAAATGCTACTTTACACCTAAATATTTCTGCCTGTCTCTTTAAAAGGAATATTTTCTCATGTTACTATTACATTATTATCACTCTTGGCATAGTCAAAAGTAATTTCTTATACCATTTAATATTGAGTCTTTCTTTATGCACAGTGCCTTTGTTTTGTAGTTCATTTGTTCAAATGGGGGTTTAGAAAAGGCTTATGTTAGCTTTTTGTTGTTTCTCTTAAATCTTATTTTATCTGAAAGTGTCCTCTTCTTCCCCTTTTTCAAATGTTTCTGACTTTTGAAGAAACTGTTATTTATATCATAAAGTGACTTGCTTTGAATTTGTCTGTTGCTTCTTCTTGGTGTCATTTAACTCTTCTTTTATGCCCTCTATATAGACTAGTTAGATTCAGGCATGATTTTAAAAATATATACCATACCATGATTTTAAATATATACCATAAATAAAAATATACCATCATTATAGATGGTGATATGCTTTTAAATTTTATTTTATGGAGACATAATTGTTTATGTTTGTGGGGTTATTGAAACGAGTGATGTTTTTATACACGTATACTTTGTAATGATCAAATCAGAGCAATTATCATACCCAAGACTTTGTAATTATGTGCTGTTTAAATATCATATAACATTAGGAGAGGTGGTATACAATAGCTGATTATCCTACGTTCGTGATGCTAAAATTGATCACAAGTTTTACATGGTAGCTGCCTGATTATTGTACTATGAAGTTCCTTATCAACGTTTCTCCTTATTCCAGAATGTAAAAAAAACTATAATTTATTCAAAATATAGAACTACTACAGTAGCCTTTTTTTTTTTTTTGGAATGTATTTGGATTTTTGGCTCTTTATTTTGCTGTGCAAATTTACCTGTAAGTTTGTTACCAAATGTGTGAAATAGTAATACTACAGAAGGTTATTATATAGGTTAAATGAGATAATACAACTAAAAGTCTTGATGCTGAGTAGATGTTTAAAATTCTGAAGCAGGAGTGCCATGTTTCCAAGTAGTTTTGTGTAGTCACTGAACTGTTAACTTTGAATTGTTTTAAATATGATTGTTGAGTGGGTACCTGTAACTGTGATTTGTGTAAAGTCAGTAAGTCATATCTCAAGTGATTTTGCTCACTGTATTTCTGCTGTAATACATATAAAATAAGGGAATCAGAGTTGTATTTGAATACATATAATAATACTATGGCCTGTTGGCTGTGGAAGTTTTTGTTTTAACTTGGGTAGTGTATACTAAATGTAATAAGATAACCTGTTCATTTTCTTGAGGTTTTTATGTGAATACTCATGAAGGTGGTTTTATTCTCTGCCTCTTTTAATTTCTTTTTTTTCTGCCAAAAAAGATGTTTGGACCCTTACTGGGTACAAGTAAATATTTAGCACATATGTGTAATTGTCTCAAGGGTCAGTCTGTTGGGGCAGAAGATGTACATAACTTATATAGATGGTATTATTAGATTAATAAATTGTTTGTCTTTTTATTCAACAATTTAATATATACATATACATATGTATATATGTATATAAGACTAAATTTGTTTAGCTGGTACAGAACCAAACACCCAATTATACCATAGTTATGCTGAAATTACTGTTATAGGCAGAGTATAATTAATGAGTTTTATATAACAAACCAAAAAATACATTCTCATTTAGTAATTATTGTTCCCTATGAATTAAGCAGTGCAGTTATTTGTATATGTTCCAATTTGGAATTTAGGCAGACACTGCTCTTTTTGTATTGCTTATTGTATTCTTTTTATCATTAACCAGACTTATTTACATTAGTTATTATTATGCAGTTAAACATACCAAAATACAAAGTAAGCTTCCGTGGGATCCAGAAGATTCTATGTGTTACCTGATTGCTCAAATAGAAGGGGAAAGAAGGTGGACACATATATACATAAAAATTAGGCCAAATAAGAATGTTAAAAACACATTTTTTTATTATCAGTCATATATTTCTGCCAGAAAATACTCAGTTTCTTCTTTTGAGTATGACACAGGGATGTGCTTTGTTTTCTCTGTGGGATTTCTGGTCTTTTTTTCAGATTGACAGAAAGCAGAGATGCCATTTATTAATTCAGATGCCTTGGCAGGTGTTTTCTTTCCTATTTTCTGATTCTTAATTAGATAGGATTGCCATGTTGACAGAAGTACAGATAGTATCTACAGAATGCCAGGCCTCACATATGCTGTTTGTTTTTTTATATGCATTATTTCATTTATTTCCAATAGCACGTGTCTACATTATTATGAGTATATAGTATTAATTTATGTATATGCCTTTAAAGCGAAGAATCACTAAGCCTAGTTATTTGCCTAAGCTAAGAGTTGGAGTTTAATTCATATTAATATCTGCCTAAAGAATCAGTATTTTATGTGTTATGTTATATAATAAGGGGTAAGTGTAGCTCATTTCCCACCTGGGTGATGGTTGAATAACCCTACTTATTTAATTATTGTCTTGTCACTTGTTGCCTTGAATTAGGAAGTTCTGTATTTCCTGAGAAAATGTTAGTAGAACATGGAGATGAGACTTCTCACTTCTTTCAACAGAATCGAATTCTTTGGGTTGATGAGAACAATCTGACAGCTCATGTAGAGGCTGGCATAACAGGACAAGATTTGGAAAGACAGGTATGTTATCTCTTTAAGGTTTTCAAAACTACTCTGTCCTCTATCTAAATGAAGTACCTTTCATGTTACATCCCCCCCCCCCCCCCCCCGAACTCAATGAATTTGCCAAGTTTCTATGTGGGTCAAGCATTAAGCTAGATGTTGAGAACATAGTAGTGAAAAAGACATTACCTACTACCCTAAGGTGGCTTACATTCTATTAGGACAGAAAATTAGGTAAATAGAAATTTAATGATTGAGAGTGAGAATTGCCATCTGAAGACTAAATTCAAGTCATCAAATGGGGCCAGGTGGGAAGAACTTGTACAAAGAATGTGTGACAGAGAATAGGGCAATTTGAGATGAGATTTCAGGATGAGTCAGATTAGCAAAAAAAGAGGTGAGGTGGGAAGAACAAGCAGTCAGAGGAAGAAGCATGTGCATAGGCCTTAAAGATAGTTATTGCTTTTAGTGGAGACTGCAGATAACTGAGTATGACTGCAGTGTAGTGGGTATGTAGAACACACATCCTTGGTGTATGTTGGATGGGAGTAGGTGTAGGAGTAAGAGGATGAGTCCAAAAAAACATGAAGAGGTCAGAAAATAAAGGACCTTATAAAACTACTTTGAAAGCTTGAGCCTTATCCTTGTACCTTAGATAATTCTGGCTACTGTGTGGAGGATGAATAGGCCATGTAAGAGCTGATTAAGAGACTGCTGTAATAATTTAGATGAGAGCTATTAGCGACCTGATACACAGTAGGAGGAATGGAAGGGAGCAAAATGGAACATATTGGAAATATAATTCTCAAGTCTTGATGGTAAATTGCATCCAGTAGGTAGATGTTGGTGTTTGCTGTTTACTGAACTTTTCAATGAATAATTTTATTGAAAACTGCTCATCTACAAGTAGTGAAACTTAGAGAGTCCTTGTAGCATGTTTTGGGGATTCTAATGAATTTTTGGAAAACTTTAGGTTCTCTTCATAGGTTCTAAGCAAGTCAATGTTCAAATGGTTGGATCCTTCAACTTCCTGAATTGTGATCAAGGCAATTGTAACTTAGCTTTTGTAAACAAAAGTTAGAAATTCTATTTTTTTTGGTCATGTATTAATCACTTTGTCCAACTTGGGATTATAAAGACTCTTCCCTCCAAAACTTTAACAGGACATAGAGAAAGATATGATTGTTGATCTTACTTTTTATTGTCTTTTTCCTTCTTTTTTGAAATGTTGACTGAAGTTGGTCTGCTGAGACTAATTCTACTTGAAGGGGTTTGAAAACAATATTTAACTATTGTCTTTATTTTTTATTTAATATAATAAGATGTAGAGAACTAGAATAAATAGAGAACTATAATAAATTAGGAAGCTGATTTTAATTGGACATTTCTTGAGGTGTTAAATATTATCAAATAAGTCAAGGTTTTGTATGTCAAGATAAGGAAATTTATTAATTATTATAGTTTGTAATGAACTTCAGTGGGCAGAATAGTAGTATTTAATGAAAAACCCCCGAGAGTCAAATATTAGTCTTCCATTTTGCCAGAATGAGGCATTATCAATCAATATAGCATTTCTTTTTTAAATTAAAAGAATGGCTTTTTATGTCTCTAATTTTACATACTTTATTATAGCATCTTAACCTTTTCAAGCTTTCTTTTCTTTTAAAGGTTAAAATTAAAATTCAAGGAACATATTTTCTTTAAATTTGAATGACATCCTCCTAGACTAGAAACTTCTGATATTTTACCTACTAGTTTATTTTTCTTACTGCCAATGTACCACTTTCTGTTTTGATTGCAGTAGGCTGTAGTTTCTGCAGCAGTTAAAAAAAAATTTACTTAGTTGTAGATGGACACAATACCTTTATTTTATTTATTTATTTTTATGTAGTGTTGAGAATCGAACCCAGTGCCTCACCTGTGCTAGCCAAATGCTCTACCACTGAGCCACAACCCCAGCCCTCTGCAGCAGTTTTGATCCCAGTTCAAGTTCTTCCTTAAAATTCGGTGTCCTTCAGTTTTTATATCAGCTGAGATAACCAGTTTAACATGTACTGCTTTTTGTTTCTGGAAGTTTAAAAAGGAAACAACACAGTCATTAGGAAGCTGATATTAATCTCTTTAACTTGTAAGTTACTTTGATTTAAGTATGTTTAAGGGAAGTCACTAATGGGGAATTTCTTTTTCAGGTTTATTAAAATACTTTGACTACTTTATTGGCTAAAACTGGGGATGTGTGGCCATAATTCTTTTTTCCCCTTGGGTCCATATTGCTAAAAAACTTATCATTTTCTTTCTTTCTAGATATTAGATCCTAGTGTAAACTTCAAATATAGCTTGTTGGGCAAGTTACTTTTATGCCTCAGTTTCCTCATCTATAAAATGGGGATGATTTTACTTCTTTAGGTTGTTCATTAGGGTTGAATTAAGTTAATACCTAGAATTTTGATTCATTCTACTAATTTTTATGGAGGATTATCTGCTTCATTCAGGTACAGTTAACTTTTTTTTTTAATTATTATTACACTGAAGATCCCCAAATTTGTACCATTGACCCAGACTTCTTTCCTGAATCGTTTAGATTCTTATATCCAATTTCCTAGTTGATGTGTCTGCTTGGGTAACTAAGGGATATTTCAAATTGAATGTTTTAAAAACTGAATTTTTAGAGATAAAATTTTTAATCATTCCTTCCAATTTTACTTACCCTGTAGCTTTTCATTTTCAGTAGAGAGAAATTTAGTTGATTGAGAGTTAAGATCAAAATCTGAGTCATATATTTTTGTTTTGTTTTGCTTTATAATAGTTTCATTTAAGATGTAATTTTCATATAGTAAATTGTCTTCACTTAAAAGTGTACAAATTTTATAAGTATTAAAATATGAATACAACTGTGAAACCCATTATGACCCATCAGGATGGTGAACATATTCATCAATCCCAAGAGTTTCCTCTTGCTTCTTTATAATTCTACCTCATTCTTACTCCCAGTCCATACCTTGTCCTTGACAGTCACTGATCTGCTTTTAGACACTGTAGATTTATTTAAATTTCCTATAATTTTATTAAAGTAGAATCATACAGTACTTTTTTTTTTTGGAGTTGGGGGACGATGGGGTGTTTCTGGTTGTTTTTTGCTACCATGATTATTTTGAGATTCATCTGTATTGTTGCATGTATTAATAGTTTGTTTCTTTTCATTGTTCAGAAGTATTCTGTTGTATAGGTACTCCAGAGTTTATCCATTTACCTGTTGATGAGCACTTGGTTTATTACTAGTTTGGGGCTATTAGAAATAAAGCTGCAGTGAACATTCATGCACAGGTTCTTTTATGGATGTATGTTTTCTTTCTCTTGGGCAAATATCTGGAAATGAAATGGATAGATCAAAATAATAGGTTGTTTTTGAAAAAATACCAAACTTTTCCTCAGAGTGATTGTATCATTTTATATTTTAGCTTATATTAAGAGTTTCAGTGTCTTCAAATCCTTGCTAATACTTTTTATTTTTTTTTAATTTTAGTCATTGTAGCAGGTGTGTAGTAGTATCTTATTGTAGTTTTAATTTGAATATCTCTAATGACTCGTGAAGTTGAATATCCTTGTATATGCCTAGTTGCCATCCATGTATCATCAGTGGTAAAGTGTCTGTTGAAATTGTTAGCCCTATTTTTAAGTTGAATTGTTTGTTTGTTTTCCTATAATTGTGCTTCGAGAGTCCTTTTGTTTTTGGTGCCAGGGATTGAACCCAGGGTACCTTACCACTGATTCCACTGAGCCACATCCTCAGCCCTTTTACTTTTTATTTTGAGTTGGGGATCTTGCTAAGTTGCTATGACCTTGCTAAATTGCTAGGCTGGCCTCGAACTTTCAATCTTCCTGTCTCCTCCTTCTGAACCAATGGGATTATAGGCATGTACCACAATGCCTGACAAAAGAGAGTGTTCTTTATATTCTCTGTATAAAGTCCTTTCTCAGGTACATGTTTTGCAGATACTTTCTCCCAGTCTGTGGCATGTCATTTTATTCGGTGTATTAATTTTTTTATCTTACACATCATGCTTCTGTTATTGTTTCTTAACATGAGGTTGCAAAGATTTTCTCCTATTTAAGTTTTATAGTTTTTGGTTTTACATCGATTAGTTTAGAAGAATTCTTAGTTTACATATAGTTTGAGATATTGATATTGATTGAAGTTGATTTCTTTTTGCATATGGATATCTAACTGTTCCAGCACCATTTGTTGAAAAAGATAAAATTTCTTCACTGTAACAAGTGCACCATCATTTAAAAACAAAACAAAACACATTTGAGTATGTGTGTGTGTGTATGTATGTATATATGTATATATATATATGCATCTAGTTCTGGAGTCTGTTCTGTTGCATTAGTCTGTGTGTATACCTTTATGGTAAGACCAGACTGAATTACTGCAACATTTTAAATTCATTTTCAGAGTTGTTTGGGTGATTCTAGGTTTTTGTATTTTTATAGGAATTTTAGAATAATTTTGTCAATTTCTGTTTGGAAAAAAAAAGCCTATTGGGATTCTGATTAGGATTACATTGACTCTGTATTGGTGAGAACTGACATCTCAACAATATTGTTTCTTGTGACCTGACCCATAAACACAGTATATCTTTAATTTTTTTAGGTCTGTAATTTTCCTCAGCAGTGTTTTATGTGTGGGTCTTAAGAATTTATTAAAATCAGATTAGTCCTTAAGTATTATATAGTATTTAGTGCTATTGTTTGGATTTCTGATTTTTAAAATTAACATATAAAATAGAGTTGATTTTTGTGTATTGTTCTTATATCTGCACCCTTATTAAATTCACTGATTAGGTTAAATATTTTATATATCTCTTTGGATTGTCTACGTAGATGATCATGTTGTTTGTGAATGAAGACAATTTTATCTCTTCCTTTCGAATCAAAATGCTTTTTTTTTTTTGGTACCAAGGCTTGAACCCAAGGGTGCTTAACTACTGAGCCACATCCCCGTCCCTTTTTAAATTTTTTATTTTGAGACAGGGTTTTGTAAGTTGCTTAGGGCCTTGCTAAGTTGCTGAGGATGAACTTGTGATCTTCCTGCTTCAGCCTCCTAAACTGCTGGGATTATACACCTGTGTAATCTGGATGCTTTTTATTTCTGTTTCTCACCTGATCATGCTGACCAGAACCTCTTAATACAAATAAATTTGAGTGGCTATCCTTATCTTATTACTGATATAGGATAGATATATTCAGACCTTTAACATTAAGTATATATTAAATGTAGGTGTTTTTTTGTAGATACCTTTTATCAAGTTGAGGAAGTCCTTTTCTACATTAGTTTTAGAGTTCTTATTAGGAGTAAATGTTGGATTTGTCAAATTCCTTTTCATATTTTATGGCAGAAGTTATGGTAATTTGAGGTCTTGTTTTCTAATAAAGGGTTTCACTGTTGTAAATTTTTGCCTAACTATTGCTTTATTGGCATCCTCAATTTTTACCCCATTCATGTCATAATATTTTCTACTTCTCTTTTGATTTTTTTCTTTGACCTAAGCTTTACTTATGCTATTTAGTTTCCAATTATTTAGAGATTTTTTAACAGACCTTTGTCTGTTTTTAATTTCTATCTTAATTCTATCGTGTTTAAAAAAAACTACTTTACACAGCTTGGATCCTTTCAAATTTAGTGTCACTTGTTTTATAGCCCATGATGTGGTCTGTTTTGTACATGTTTCATGTGTACTTGCAAAAACTGTGTCATTTGCTGTTTGGTGGCTTAATCTATAAATATGTATTAGGTCAAAATAATTTATAGTATTATTTAGGACTTATTTATTTTTCTTATATACTGTCTGCTGTTTGATCAATTATTGAGGGCCATTAAAACCTCGAGTATAATTGCAGATCTGTCTACTTATACTTCTATCAATGTTTACTCTGTGTACTTTAAAACTTGTTATCAGAGGACAACAGTAAATAAATGTTGAAGATTATTGTGTCTCCTTGATTAATTGACCCTTTGTCATGATAAAATATTCTCTTTTATTCCTGATAACATTCTTTGCTCTGAAATCAACTTTAATATTAAAATATCTATTATAGTTTTCTTCTGATTATTGTTAGCATGGTATGTTTTTTCCCTTTTTCTATTCTTTTGCTTTTAACTAGTTTGTATCTTTATGTTTAAAATACCTTTCTTGTTGGCATCAGATAATTGGGTCTTTTCTTTTTGTCTAACCTGAGAGTTGCTACCTTTTCATCGGGGCATCATTTCATCTTTTGACAGTTTTAGTTTGTTTGTCATCTTGCTAACGGGTTGAGGATCCCTAATCTCAAATTTGAAATTCTCCAGAATTCAAATTTTTTTGAATGCCAACATGATGCCACATGCAAAAACTTCACTCTTGACTTCATATAATGGTTTGAAGTCAAATTGTAGATACCCAAAAAAATACTGTATAAAATTATCATCTATCTGTGTGCTTACGATATATATGAAATATAAATGAATTTCATGTTTAGACTTGGTTTCCATACCTAAGATATCTTTTAATATATGTGTATATATTCTGAAATCAGAAAAAAAATGAAGTCTGAGCTGCTTCAGATTCTAAGCATTTCAGATAAGAGGTATACAACCTGTATTTATTTTCTATATTGTCCATCTGTTTTTTTTCTTTTCCTCTTTTTTACTGCCTTTTTAAGATGTATTATTTTTTAATGATACTTTTTATTTCCTTTGTTTCTTTATTAGCTATGACCTTTTATTTTGTTATTCTAGGGTTTACTGTACACTTCTTTAACTTATAACAGTTTTACTGAATAATGGCCTCAAAGGGCAAGAGTAGTGATGCTACAAGAGAAGCCTAAAATACTGCATAGGGTTTGATACTATCCACAGTTGCAGATATCCACTGGGGTCTTGAATATGTCCTCTGTGGATAAGGGGAGACACAGTACAACCTCCACAGTTTAGGATTGTTTTTGTTTTGGTGATGTATTTGAAGCTTGGCACATACTGAATAAATACTTGTTGTTTTGGTATTGAACGGGACACAGAAATGGGATAAAGTTCCTGTTATAGTTTTTCATGGCACATGAGAAGAGATTGATGGACAAAGTTGTTACTTTTATATAATGCAGTATGGAACAGAGAGGTTATTTTGTTTAAAAGATTATTTGTTAAGTTTATGAATAAATCTGGACCTTCCTTCATCAGATTATTCTTAGGTAGCTAATGACAATAACAGAAAATATAAGCTTTTAAAGGATAAAGTGGCTCCTATCATGTATATGGTAGTAGATACAATTATAGAGTATTGTCTCCCAACGACAGTTTCTTAGTAAATTAGTATCCTGTAGTATGCAGATTTTCTAGCTAGGATAAAATTTTTTTTAATATTTATTTTTTAGTTTTAAGTGGACACTGTATTTTAGGTGAGCACTCTACCACTGAGCCACAACCCCAGCCCCTCAAACCCAGGTTTAACTGTTAATACTTAACTCACTTACTTAGTAGGAAGTTAGTGAGATTTTTTAACAAGAAAGTAGATTAAAATATTTGTGCTAGGTAGAGTTCCTTCAGCATAAGAATTCCTTGTTTTTATTTTTGGAGTCTTTATCTTCATTGCTTTACATAATTCCTGGCACATAGTAACTATTTGTAATTGGAGAAAGTAAGGAAATGGCTTACCAGATATAAGATCCAACTTAATAGTATATCTTAATATTGGATATACTAATGGAAATAGTTTAAGTGTATATTTAATGATGTGAAGGCTTCTGAGTAAGTAGTGTGGAAGTTCATTTTGTCATTAAAATATGTGAAAATTCTGTTTAGTGCCTGCCACATCTTAGGACTCCATAAATATTTTTTTCTTTTCCTAATTTCATAAAATTGAGTAACTAGTTTTTTTGAGAGAAAATAACATCAGTTTAGATTGTGAGTGGAGTTAGAGGAGAAATATAATGTAACAATCTGATATTTTTAGTTTTAACCTGTTCAGACATGTACTTGTTTATTTGTGGGTAGTTATTAACCTCATTTAAAAAAATTATTAGTTTATTTTGGTATTGAGGATTGAACCCAGCTATACCCAACCGCCATTTTTTGTTTGTTTTAGAATTTTATTTTGAGACAGAGTCTCAGTTGCCCAGGCTGGCATCAAACTTGGAATCCTCCTGCTTCTACCTCCCAAGTAGCTGAGATTATAGGTGTGCACCACTGTGCTTGGCATTAACCTCCTGAAATTAAATAAATGTATTGGGTATCTAGTGGAAAAGAGTGGCAATTGGTGTCTTTTCAAATCTTGTTTTCTTAACAGCAAAATAGAAAATATAGTTTGCATCAGTAGTGTACAAAATCTAACAAGTTATATTTAACTAGTAGGCTTTCAAATTTGGGATTATAACTTTCATACCACACTCAACTACTCAGATGCAAACATAGCTGACATATTCTATGTCTCTGCATGGTTTACTTGAAAAATAGAAGCAGTTGCTTAACTGGATGACTATCAAAATGGTCAATGCAGATTGATGGGCTTGAGTGCAGTAGATAGTGGATATGCAGATGGTGGTGTCTGTATCATTTGACAGGAGATGGCTGAGTCTTTAAAATTATTTCAGTGGAATGGCTTTGGTGTTGTTGCAGTAAAGGGCATCCATTCAACCTCAGGTGCTGTACAGATGGCAAAGCTAAGCTAATATAGAAAAATGAGAAACAAGTGACTATTTAATGTACAGGAATGCATGATCCGCATCACAAATAAATGATGGTGTTACATGCAGGAAACCTAGCCAGATGGCTGTACATTAAAACACATGACTCCTTGAGAGAATTAAGTACAGACAATTTGCTCAGATTTTCTGCAGGCCTGCTGCATATTATATTAGGGCAGGGAGAACAAGAGATTAAGTGCTTTATTTATTGAAAGTGTTTAGGTGAAGTTGGAAGTTATTTAAGCTTAATCTGTTCTCCATAAGTATTTAAATTGTCTCTTGGTGTGGGTGGGTAGAGGTGAGGAGGGACAGCTGGCTTTATAACAAAAGGATATAAGGAGCAAGATTTTTTGTTGAACCTGTGGACTACAGCTATCTTTTGGCCCACATGTTCCAGTTTTGTAAAGCTTTCCATTAGGCAGAAGTTTAAAATTTTTTGAGAATTACTAATAAAAGTATTTATTTTTCAGTTTCAATGAAAATCAGCAGTGTCATATGGAAATTTTAAAGTGGGAAGAATTAATGTGTTGAGTCCTATGTACAATGGCACCATTTCGCTGTTCAAATGTTAACGTTTTTGTTTTCCAGCTTAAAGAAAGTGGTTATTGTACAGGTCATGAACCAGATTCCCTGGAATTCAGCACTGTGGGAGGATGGATATCTACTCGGGCATCAGGCATGAAGAAGAATATCTATGGCAATATTGAGGACCTGGTGAATTTATTTATGTTTATATAATTGATTAGCATATAGGGATTATTATGAAGAGGTTCATCTTCATCAAAATGTAGCTCTTTTGATTATAATGATGTGGTGTTTGTATGTATGTGTGTGTGTGTGTGTGTGTGTGTGTGTGTATATATATATATATATGAAATGATTAAAAGACATAATTGTAGTCATTATTTAAGAATGCCCTTGTCACATGATTAACACTTAAACTTTGTAGATATTTCACAGTATCCAACTTATGAAATACACAAATATTATTTACAAGCCTTATGGAAACTCAAAGATTTTAGTCTATTTAAGTATTTCAGCATTGCTACTATGTTACTTTAGGAGATTTTAAATTTATTTTTCTGAAAAAATTTAAAAATTTTTTCAAAAATTTAATTAAAGGCTATTTGAAATTGTTCTGTTAAGTAGTGATATGATCTGTAATGTTTAATGTGTTTACCATTTTGTTTTAGCTTATCTGGTGCCAATTTTCTGGGAGTCAGTGTGATAATAGTGTACCTGTAGGCACCCTAGTTAGGTATTAGGTATCATTTGTTTCATTGGTAGTTTTTCTAATGATTAGTTATGTGATCTTATGCAAATTGGTTCACCATTCTAAACTTCAATTTTCCTTTCTATAAAATAGAAAAATAAAATTCACTGCATAGAACCTATTGTAAGGAGTAAAGGGCATGAAGGGAAAACTCAGCAGAATCTCTGGTGTGCAATAGGTGCTTCATAAATGTTAGTTCCTTTATCTTCAATATTTTGGGAGTAGTTCAAAAGAACTTTAATTTAAGAGGGTATTAAAGTGACGTTCCTAACATTATTCCTGGACTTGTAAAGCTTTCTTTTTCAAATCTAAAGTTTCAACATTTTCAGTTGATGTGAATTTAAAATTTTTAATGAGATATATTTGTTGTTTGTAGTTAACACCCAGTAATTTAAGACTCTTGTCAGCTTATATTGTCAGCTCTTTAGAAATGTTTACATTATCCTGGTTTCTTCTTCCCCTCTCTCCCTTTCCTTCTTTCTTTTCTTTCCTGTTGAGGATACCCAGGACCACATTCATGCTAGTAAGGGCTCTACTGCTGAGCCACACTCCAGCCTATGTGCCCATGTTTGTTTTCTTTTATTGTAGACATTTTTAAAAATTACATTTTTCTTTTTTGTAACTAAACTAACTAAATTCAATTGCAGAGGAGAAGATTTAACTTTTTTTTGCTATTAGATTACGAACTTTATCAGAGGTAGGCAAATACTTGATAAACTGTTAGATTTGGTATTGCCAAAGCATTTAATTTATTTTAGTCATTTTTGGGAGATAGTTAAGGGCCACAGATTATAAGTGTACATCCTAATGTACTTATCTGACAAGCAGTTACTAAGCACATTTTGTTTTTAACTTAATTTTTTTGCAACATCTTGTATCCTCTGAAACTATCTTAATTTTCATTGCTTTTTTGAAATCTCTACTAAAATTGATATATTTTTAATATCTGTGCCTGCATTGGCACTCATGAAAAATATTACACTTTTTAGAAGTATTAACATTTCTTTAATCATTATTAGTGTATAAAGTATAGTAAGTAATGATATTTTAACTTTGGAAAAATGTTGAAAAGAGTTATTTGGTCTAACTTTTAATCTGAAGATTCAAAAGTCTTGAATACTTTTTGTGTACAATAGAATAAACTTTTAACTTTAAACTTCCTGTCCCCCTTTGTTTCCAAGAACATTAAGGAATTCTAATTAAAGTTCAACTTGAGTTATCTTTTGATTTATTAGAAGTCTTTTCACTAAAGGATTTCCTGAGCATTTTTGGTTACACTTTCTTACGCTGATGCTATGGAGTTGAAGCTCATGATCTTTAACAATAATCCACTGCCACAGTAAAAGGTGCTCTGCTATACTTTTTCATTATAAAGTACTGTTAGAAGGAAAAGTAGAATCCTACAGTAATAAAATCAAACTAAAAATTCTGAATTTCACAAAAATAAAGTGTGACATAGTAAGCATTTAGTTTTCAGAAGAAAATCCTTCTTTTAAAATCATAACTATTATATGGATAATTTATGTAATTAGACAACAACTTGTTTTTATTTTAAGAATAATATATATACATATTATAAAAAATTACATGTTCTTTGTATATTAAATACATAGTCATTTCTAACAATTTTAACATCTTTATATTTATTTTCACAATTATTTTTCTAGGCATACCACAAACACATATGAGTATATCTAGTTTTTAATATAAAAGGAATCATACTGTGTTTGATTTGTTCTTTAATTTTTGTTATCAGTGTATTAACATGGATGAATGGAGGTGTACACCATCATTTAAAAAGGGTTCACATAATCTTTATGGATAATTCATGGTTTATTAAACAGTCTCTGTAGTTATTCTTGATTTTAAAATTACAGAATACTGATAAAAATATCCTCTAATGTAGTTTCTTGGGTATATTCCTTTGTTTTAGTAGGCTCCCTGAGGTTGAATTGTTGGATCAAGAAATTCATACATTTTTAAGTCTTTGAATCCTCCAGCCAAATTGCCATATAACATGTTTGTACTGATTGATATTCTTCTTTTTTTTTTTTTTTTAAGAGAGAGACAGAGAAAGAGAAAGAGGGAGAGAGAGAAAATTTTAATATTTTATTTTTCTTAGTTTTCGGCAGACACAACATCTTTGTTTGTATGTGGTGTTGAGGG
The DNA here is from genome assembly GCF_964194105.1 of Spermophilus citellus. NCBI lineage: Eukaryota > Metazoa > Chordata > Mammalia > Rodentia > Sciuridae > Spermophilus > Spermophilus citellus. The sequence goes on from NC_138192.1 coordinate 80,486,991, forward strand.
CCGAACCCGGGCCACACGCATGCCAGGCAAGCGCGCTACTGCTTGAGCCACATCCCCAGCCCCCTGATTGATATTCCCACTAGCACTCTGAGAATCTTTGTAGTTAACTGAGCCTTTTTGTTTATATTTTGTGTTTTAGTTTTGTGTGTGTATTTTTTTTTTAAATTGCTAGAGTGTAAACTTTGAAAATGTCTTCACTGGCACTTCTCATTTCTTATTTTGTGAATTGCTTATATGTCCTCTCATCATTTGCTTTAATAGTAAATAGATCATCATTGTTTAGTGGTCAAAAATCCATTCTAAAAATGTGTTGGATTTTTACCTCTTTCCAAATGAGATATTGAAACTGATTTTTAGAATGATCCTTCTTGCCCAAAATATTGACTTTCTTACCTATACGGTGCACTTACATATATCCCTTGCTTTTTCTCTTTAACTCAGTTCTGTCTCTTTAAATCTGTCTGTCTATTTTTGTGGTACTTGAAATCTAATCCAGAGCCTGGTGCATGCTAGGCAAGTGCTCTACCACTGATCTATAAGCCCAGCCCCATCTTCATTTGACATGATCATAATTGATATTTCATTCTTTTTTTCTGGGGATAAGGCAAAAATATTATTTTTCTTAGAATTTCAAGCATGTAGCACAGTACCTGACATGAGTACTAGTGTTTCATAAAATACATTTAAATAGCCAGGTGTAGTGGCATATGCCTGTGATCCCAGCAGTTTGAGAGTCTGAGGCAGGAGGATTGCAGGTTTGAGGCCAACCTGGGCAATTTAATGAGAAATAAAAAATAAATAAAATATATAATTATATAAAAAATATTATCACACATATACATGTATGTTATGTGTACATATAGCATATGTTATATACAATATATAGTGTATAATATATAATATATATAATCATATACTATATGATATAATATAATAAGATATTACTATATATACGAAATTAATGAAAGAATGGGCCTGTTAAAGTAATATCTTCACTGTTGTTTGTTGTTTGAGTCCTTAGTTCTTTGTCATATGGATAACCTTGGATTAAATCTTTAATTAAAGAAGTTTGTTTTTCCATTCTTAAGATGATGAATATATTTAAACCAGCTTAAATCAAGAGGCATATAATAATTTTAGGATTTTTCTCTCTTTCAGGTTATATACAAATTTTATCTTTAGTCTAAGAATTACTAAAAGATACTAAAGTCCTAAAGGGCATCACAATCTATTGCTTAGCCCCACATTTCTTTTTTTTTAATATTTATTTTTTAGTTTTAGGTAGACACAATATCTTTATTTTATATTTATGTGGTGCTGAGGATCGAATCCAGTGCCTCGTGCGTGCTAGGTGAACATTCTACAGCTGAGCCACAATCCCAGCCCCAGCCCCATATTTTAAAAGTAGTATTTTATATGAATATGTAAAATGTGTATATATATATATATTCACACACTAATTCAATGGCTGATTCCTAGAATTTACATCCTGTATTGTATTAAACAGGTGGTTCATATGAAAATGGTAACACCTAGAGGTGTAATAGAAAAAAGCTGTCAAGGACCTCGTATGTCAACAGGCCCTGATATCCATCACTTCATCATGGGATCTGAAGGTAAATATAATTGCAGATTTATTATGAAAAAAAATACTGGTGACTCAATTTTGTGAAAAATCTATGTTATTTGATATCAGATCTTTGAAAGAAAGACATTTTATATACTTAAGGAATAGTAATTTTTAAAAAGTTTTATTATTTTAGTATTTCATAAAGTTTTTATTATGAGAACATCTAATTTAACTTTCTTGTTCATTTTGCTTTTTTCTGGAGATAGTGCATCTTTTTTAAATTACATTTTTTTCTTTCAGAATTTTTAATTAATTTTAGGAAAAGTAGGATGTAAAGTAGTTTAATATTGTGTACTATACTGTTTAATATCTTTACAGTTGTCAGGGGAAAGAACTGTAAACATTATCTTGCTGTCTTATTTTTCTATAATTTTATCTTTTTTTTTTTACTATTTGATTTTTAGAAGACCTGAAATTAAATTCTGATTTACATCTTTATTAGTGCATTATACATAATAATAGGGTTCATTTTGACATATTCATCAATGCATGTTACATAATTTTCTTCATTTCAGCCCCCAGTACTTTGAGTCACATATCTTTTAAACCTGTTGGTCATTAAATTTTGCAAGTAGTATCCTTAGCTGGTTACTTAATGTTGGATAGATTAGAATGTAGTTCTTTAGGTCATCCTAAATATGTAGTTGCTATATAGATTAGAAGAAAATTAACCTTTTCTTTATGTTTCACAGACTGTAGGTAGACACAGTGAATTGTATGGATAAGCTAAACATGACCGTAATTTTCAGTTCTTTGAATGGGAGGCTTGGAGAATTCAGAAAAATAAGAATTTGGAGAAACAAAATAATATAAAACGAAATTATTTCTAAATTTGATAAATTAAAACAAGAAAGTGTAAATTGGCAAAGGAACTCATTTGCTTTAGAGGTGGTCCAAGTAGAAAAAGATTTTAAGCTATATTGAGAAATGGAACAAGTAGTTATAATGAATTAAGATGTTAGAAGATAGATTGCAATCTTTGATGGTAACATCAAAGAGGAGAAAAATGACAAAGTCTAGCTCTTGGTGTTATGATAAAGTGATATGATCTTTACCATATCAGTAAAATTTGATAGACTCTTGGCAGGGGTATAGCTTAGGTGTTTTGCATGATAATCAATGAAACTTTTGTTGAGATTTCTCACCAGTTTACTTAGTTTATTCCATTTCTGATCAGCATAATCTTCTAGGAAAAAACAGCTACATTTTTAATGAGAAAAATAAAATATTAAGTTTCTTTAAAATAATATAGTTGTCAAATATTTTTCTGGAAATTCTTACATTAATGCATTATCTAAAAGTTAACTAAAAGAATGTAAATTTTGCTATTAGATTTCAAGGTAAATAAGAAATGGGTATTAAAATTCATATTTATTTATTTATTTATTTATTCATTCATTCATTCATTCAGATACTGGGAATTGGACTTAGGGGTGCTTTATCAGTGAGCTTCATCTCCAGTCCTTTTATTTTTTACTTTATAGACAGTGTCTTCCTAATCTGCCCAGGCTGGCCTGGAACTTGAAGTCCTCTTATTTCAGCTTCCCAAGTCACTGGTATTATAGCTGTATACCACTGCTCTTCCCCTAAAACTCATAATTTTTAATTTTATTATTGATATATACATAGTTGGAATTGAATCTATAAAATATATATTATCTTTTCAAGTAAACTCTTCAGTTTTTTTTCTCAGTGTTTTAAAAATTCTGCTTGTTAGGTACTGTGCTAGCACATTTAAGGGCACTTAAGTATAGGTCATTACACAACAGTGTGATAAATTCTATGATTAAAGTAAATGCGGGAGAAATACAGATCAGGTCAGGTTGATGGGTATTTGAAGGCTTCCCCCGAGAAGCCATACCTAAAGTGGTTGTTGAAGGTTGTTAGCAGAAAATAATTCCAGGTCAAATATAGAAAAATGGACAGTATTTACTCTTTAAAAAACAACATAGAAGCAGACTGAGAAGTGAGAAAGCCCCGTGTCTGCTTCATCATGAAACTGCCAATTTTTCAGTATAAGTAGGACATAAGGTTTAATTGCTTGGTAGAGTAAACAGCAGGTTATAAGGGGATTGGAGAGAGATTTAAGGTAGGAAAACAGTAAAGTAAGTGAAGAAATATGATTTATGGAAAATAAGTATAAATAGTTAAGTGAGATTTTATTATGAATATGTATTCAAAATAGCATACTGATTTAAGAGCATGAGCCATGAAGTCTGTCAGATTTGGATTTCAATTCTAGTTTTATCACTTGTGTTTCTGGGACTTTGTTTAAATTAGGTAATTATCTGTGTCAAATGTCCTCAGGTATAAAATGAAAATAATAAAAGCATCCCTCTTCATAAATTTGTTGTGAGGATTTAATGTGATTGTGCTCAGCAATTTATAAGACCAAATGTTAAGTTTATTACTGTTATTCTGGCTGTTCATTATTTTGATATCATCGATCTTTACCATTTATGATTCCTAATCACTATTTCAGCTTATATGCAAATATAGCATTATTTTTATATAGGCCAGGAGATGACATGACTGAGAAAGTAAATTTATGTACATCATGTTCTGTTGTAAAAAAAAAAAAATATATATATATATATATATATATTTTTTTTTTTTTAATGCACAGCATGCCTTTATGGTTTTTTGTTGTTGTTGTTTTTAATGCGGTGCTAAGGATTGAACCCAGTGCCTCACACATGGTAGATAAACACTCTGCCACTGAGCTATAACCTACACCCTGTAAACCATTTTATCTACTTAATTTTAGAGCAAACAATAAATAAATAAAGACCATTTCCTGAGTTCTGGTATAAGTTATAGCTATAACCTATACACTGTAAAATGTATTTTTATGTGCTGTTTTGAACTACATATATAATAACCTTATGCCTTAAATGTGATCATAAACCTTTCCTGAAGGTTAAAAATTTTTTTTTTTTTTCCCCGTAGTTAAATTATTTGATGACAACCTTGAATTTTTGTTTTGTACCTGGGATTGAACCTAGGGGCACTTAACTACTGAGACACATCCCAGCCCTTTTTAGTTTTATTTTCTTTTGAGTTGGGGTCTTGCTAAGTTGCTGAGGGCCTAATTAAGTTGATGAGGCTGACTTTGAACTTGCAATCCTCCTGCCTCAGGCTCCTGAGCTGCTGGCATTACAGGTGTGTGCCATTGCACCTGGTAATCCTAAATTTCACATATACCTAATAACCTGAAGTATAATGTGTTTGTCTTGTTTTGTGTTGTAAATTTTTCATGTTTTCTTCCAATAAGGAGTTTTCTTCTATTTTAGGTGCTCTAACATGATCAGTATTGCAAATTATAATGCAAATTATAATAAATATTCAAAGCATTATAAATGCTTTGCATTCTTTTCGTAACCATAGGATTTACTAATAATTTAACTTTCTTTGAAAGACAAAGTGTAATTTTGTTTTTTAACCTACTGATAATGCTTTTGTTTTAATGTTTGCTCTACAATTAAGTAGATAAAAATGGCTTATATCAATCCTTTTTTAAAGATTCACTAGTCATGTTTTAATTAAATAAAGATCATCCTTGGGTGTATTTCTCAGGAAAGGCACTTTTACCATTCCCTGAGTTCTGGAATGTTCTAAGCTGGTTTTCTGTGACTTTGATATTAAGGACGGCTTGAATGGATACGTCTTTGGGTCATCCTTTCTCTAACTTTCTTGAAAATGCAGCTCCCCTATTATATTAATTTTATTTATTGTTTTACAAAAATGATACCAGTCTATTTCTCATGCTTTTCATAGGTTGTTTTCTCTTTTTACCTGGAGGCCCAGGATTTTTTTTTTTTTTTTTTTTTTTTTTTTGTCATTATACTCTTAAAGTTTAAGTTGATTGGTTGGGTTATTTGCTGTAGTTGAATCTAGTAGACTTTTCCAGTGTACACTCAAGTCTTTTATTTCTAGCCAATTGTTTTGGATTGTAATGTTAAATTTTTTAAAAAAATTTTCTATTTAAAAAATAAAGGTATTTTGGGGGGCTGACATTGTGGGGGCTCAGTGGTAGAGCGCTTGCCTAGCATGTGTGAGGCACTGGGTTCGATACTCAGCACCACATTTTAAAAAAAGTGTTTTATTATTTTGATTTTTATTCTTTAGGGACGCCCATTATACATATGTTTGAATTCTTTTGCTTATTTTCCAATTCACCCACTTTTTCTCTGATTTCTTTATTCTAGTGTCATTCTTTGGCTATTTTTCTGCTTTTTAAAAATACCCTTTAGTAAGTTTTCATTTAAGTGTATCTCCTATTCAGTTACCTTATAATTTAACCATCATTTTTTAGGTGCTTTTTAAAATTGTTGCTGTATTTCTTTCCCAAATTTGATGGTTTGTTTTATTTCTCCTAGGGTTTTTAAAATTTGTTTTTAATTTTTGTGTTTCTAATTCTCTGTTTGTTTTTAGTATTCCCAGTAGCTTGTTTGGCAATATTTAATTCCTTTTGAAATGTTGTATTGCACTTCTTCTCAAGATCATGATTGGTTTTGGGAATGGGATTTTTTTCTGCATACTATTATTTGTACTTTCTGATTTTTTTGCAGTATTTCTTTTTTTTTGTACCGGGAATTGAACTTAGGGGCACTCAACAACTGAGTCACATCCCCAGCCCTATTTTTTAAAATTTTATTTAGAGACAGAGTCTCGCAGGGTTGCTTAGTGCCTTACTAAATTGCTGAGGCTGGCTTTGAACTCGTGATCCTCCTAAGCCTCTGGATCTGCTGGGACTACAGGTGTGCACCATTGCCCCCAGCTACAGTATTTATTTATTTTTTAAAAATATTTTTGCTGTTTTTTTTCTATTCATGTTTGTTACTTTAAATAGGTTTCTAGTATGGTATTTTTTTTTTCCCCATGTTCTGTCCTCTTTTGTGCTGTTTTTTTTTTTTTTTTATTGGATGTTCACAACATTACAAAGCTCTTGACATATCATATTTCATACATTAGACTGAAGTGGGTTATGAACCCCCAATTTTACCCCAAATGCAGATTGCAGAATCACGTCGGTTACACATCCACAATTTTACATAATGCCCTATTAGTAATTGTTGTATTCTGCTACCTTTCCTATCCCCTACTATCCCCCCTCCTCTCCCCTCCCATCTTCTCTCTCTACCCCATCTACTGTAATTCATTTCTCTCCTTGTTTATTTTCCCATTCCCCTCACAACCTCTTATATGTAATTTTGTATAGCAATGAGGGTCTCCCTTCATTTCCATGCAATTTCCCTTTTCTCTCCCTTTCCCTCCCATCTCATGTCTCTGTTTAATGTTAATCTTTTCTTCCTACTCTTCCTCCCTGCTCTGTTCATAGTTGCTCTCATTATATCAAAGAAGACATTTGGTATTTGTTTTTTAGGGATTGGCTAGCGTCACTAAGCATAATCTGCTCTAGTGCAATCCATTTCCCTACAAATTCTATGATTTTGTCATTTTTTATTGCTGCATAGTACTCCATTGTGTATAGATGCCACATTTTTTTTTATCCATTCATCTATTGAAGGGCATCTGGGTTGGTTCCACAGTCTAGCTATTGTGAATTGTGCTGCTGTGAACATCGATGTGGCAGTATCCCTGTAGCATGCTCTTTTAAGGTCTTCAGGGAATAGTCCAAGAAGGGCAATAGCAGGGTCAAATGGTGGTTCCATTCCCAGCTTTCCCAGGAATCTCCAAACTGCTTTCCAAATTGGCCGCACCAATTTGCAGTCCCACCAGCAATGTACAAGTGTACCCTTTTCTCCACATCCTCGCCAGCCCTTGTTGTTGTTTGACTTCATAGTGGCTGCCAATCTTACTGGAGTGAGATGGTATCTTAGGGTGGTTTTGATTTGCATTTCTCTGACTGCTAGAGATGGAGAGCATTTTTTCATGTACTTGTTGATTGATTGTATATCCTCCTCTGAGAAGTGTCTGTTCAGGTCCTTGGCCCATTTGTTGATTGGGTTATTTGTTATCTTATTGTCTAATTTTTTGAGTTCTTTGTATACTCTGGATATTAGGGCTCTATCTGAAGTGTGAGGAGTAAAAATTTGTTCCCAGGATGTAGGCTCCCTATTTACCTCTCTTATTGTTTCTTTTGGTGAGAAAAAACTTTTAAGTTTAATTAAGTCCCATTTGTTGATTCTAGTTGTTAACTCTTGTGCTATGGGTGTCCTATTAAGGAATTTGGAGCCTGACCCCACAATCTGTAGATCGGAGCCAACTTTTTCTTCTATCAGACGCAGAGTCTCTGATTTGATATCAAGCTCCTTGATCCATTTTGAGTTAACTTTTGTGCATGGCGAGAGAAAGGGATTCAGTTGCATTTTGTTGCATATGGATTTCCAGTTTTCCCAACACCATTTGTTGAAGATACTATCCTTCCTCCATTGCATGCTTTTAGACCCTTTATCAAATATAAGATAGTTGTAACTTTGTGGATTAGTCTCTGTGTCCTCTATTTTATACCATTGGTCCACCCGCCTGTTTTGGTACCAGTACCATGCTGTTTTTGTTTCTATTGCTCTGTAATATAGTTTGAAATCTGGTATCGCTATACCGCCTGATTCACACTTCCTGCTTAGAATTGCTTTTGCTATTCTGGGTCTTTTATTTTTCCGTATGAATTTCATGATTGCTTTATCTATTTCTACAAGAAATGCCGTTGGGATTTTGATTGGCATTGCATTAAATCTATAGAGAACTTTTGGTAATATCGCCATTTTGATGATGTTAGTTCGGCCTATCCATGAACGGGGTATATTTTTCCATCTTCTAAGATCTTCTTCTACTTCTCTCTTTAGGGTTCTGTAGTTTTCATTGTATAAATCTTTCACCTCTTTTGTTAGGTTGATTCCCAAGTATTTTATGTTTTTTTTGAGGATATTGTGAATGGAGTGTTTTTCCTCATTTCCGTTTCAGAAGTTTTGTCGCTGATATACAGAAATGCCTTTGATTTATGTGTGTTGATTTTATATCCTGCCACTTTGCTGAATTCATTTATTAGTTCTAGTAGTTTCTTTGTAGACCCTTTTGGGTCTTCTAGGTATAGAATCATGTCATCTGCAAATAGTGATAATTTAAGTTCTTCTTTTCCAATTTTTATGCCTTTAATTTCTTTCGTCTGTCTAATTGCTCTGGCCAGTGTTTCGAGAACTATATTGAATAGAAGTGGTGATAGAGAGCATCCCTGTCTTGTTTCGGATTTTAGAGGGAATGCCTTTAACTTTTGTCCATTCAGAATGATGCTAGCCTGAGGCTTAGCATGATAGCTTTTACAATGTCAAGGTAAGTTCCTGTTATCCCTAGTTTTTCTAATGTTTTGAACATAAAGGGATGCTGCACTTTGTCGAATGCTTTCTCTGCATCTATCGAGATGATCATATGGTTCTTATCTTTAAGTCTATTGATGTGGTGAGTAACATTTATTGGTTTCCGTATATTGAACCATCCTTGCATCCCAGGGATGAATCCTACTTGATCATGGTGCACAATTTTTTTGATGTGTTTTTGTATTCGATTCGCCAGAATTTTATTGAGGATTTTTGCATCTAGGTTCATTAGAGATATTGGTCTGTAGTTTTCTTTCTTTGAGGTGTCTTTGTCTGGTTTCGGAATCAGGGTGATGTTGGCCTCATAGAATGAATTTGGAAGAGCTCCCTCTTTTTCTATTTCCTGAAATAATTTGAAAAGTATTGGTATTAATTCTTCTTTAAAGGTTTTGTAAAACTCCGCTGTATACCCATCCGGTCCTGGGCTTTTCTTGGTTGGTAGTCTTTTGATGGCTTCTTCAATTTCATCCATTGATATTGGTCTGTTCAAATTGTGTATATCCTCCTGACTCAGTCTGGGCAAATCATATGACTTAAGAAATTTATCGATGTCTTCACTATCTTCTATTTTATTGGAATATAGGTTTTCAAAATAATTTCTAATTGTCTTCTGTATTTCTGTAGCATCTGTTTTGATATTGCCTTTTTCATCCCGTATGTTAGTAATTTGAGTTCTCTCTCTTCTTCTCTTTGTTAGCATGGCTAAAGGTCTGTCGATCTTATTTATTTTTTCGAAGAACCAACTTTTAGTTTTGTTAATTTTTTCAATAGTTTCTTTTGTTTCAATTTCACTGATTTCCGCTCTGATTTTAATTATTTCTTGCCTTCTGCTACATTTGCTGTTGTTTTGCTCTTCCTTTTCTAGGGCTTTGAGATGAAGTGTGACCTCATTTATTTGTTGGTTTTTTCTTTTTTTTGAGGAATGACCACCAGGCGATGAATTTTCCTCTTAAAACTGCTTTCATTGTGTCCCATAGATTCTGATATGTTTTGTCTGTATTTTCATTTATCTCTAAGAATTTTTTGATTTCCTCCTTTATGTCTTCTGTAACCCATTGATCATTCAGTAACATATTGTTCATTTTCCATGTGATGTAGGATTTTTCCTTCCTTCTTTTATCATTGATTTCCAGTTTCATTCCATTATGATCAGATAAAATGCATGGTATTATCTCCACCCCTTTATATTTACTGAGGGTTGCCCTATGGCATAATATATGGTCTATTTTTGAGAAGGATCCATGTGCTGCTGAGAAAAAAGTATATCCATTTGATCATATATTCTATATATGTCAGTTAAGTCTAGGTTATTGATTGTGGTATTGAGTTCTATAGTTTCTTTATTCATCTTTTGTTTGGAGGATGTGTCCAATGGTGAGAGAGGTGTGTTGAAGTCACCCATAATTATTGTGTTGTGGTCTATTTGATTCTTGAACTTGAGGAGAATTTGTTTTATGAATGTCAGCACCATTATTTGGTGCGTAAATATTGATAATTGTTATGTCTTGTAGGTGAATGGTTCCTTTTAACAGTATATAATGTCCTTCCTTATCCCTTTTGATTAACTTAGTCTTGAAGTCGATTTTATTCGATATGAGGATGGCCACCCCTGCTTGCTTACGAGGACCGTGTGCGTGGTATATTTTTTTCCATCCTTTCACCTTCAGCCTGTATGTCTTTTCCAATCAGATGTGTCTCCTGGAGGCAGCATATTGTTGGATTTGTTTTTTTAATCCATGATACCAGCCTATGTTGCTTTATTGGAGAGTTTAAGCCATTAACATTCAGAGTTACTCTTGATATATGGTTTGAACTTCCATCCATGTTTTATTGTTTATCCTTTTTTTAAAAAATTTAGTTTGTTTCTCCATGATTATCTTTCCCCTCGCCCTCTGTCTTTACTGAGGCACTTCCCACTGATGGTTTTGGTTATTGTTTTTCATTTCTTCCTCGTGTAGTGTTTTGCTCAAAATGCTTTGCAGTGCTGGTTTTCTGGCTGCAAATTCTTTTAACTTTTGTTTATCATGAAAGATTTTTATTTCGTTGTCATACCTGAAGCTTAATTTTGCTGGATACAGAATTCTTGGTTGGCTTCCATTGTCTTTCACTGTTTGAAATACATTGTTCCATGACCTTCTTGCTTTCAGTGTCTGTGATGAAAAATCCGTTGTTAACCTTATTGGTTTACCCCTGAATGTAATCTGTCTCCTTTCTCTTGTAGCTTTTAATATTTTCTCTTTGTTCTGTATATTGGATATCTTCATAACAATGTGTCTTGGCGTTGGTCTACTGTGATTTTGTGTGCTTGGTGTCCTGTATGCATCTTCAATTTGTATATCTGTTTCCTTTTTTATTTCTGGAAAGTTTTCTGTAATTATTTCATTCAGCAGGTTACTCATTCCCTTGGTTTGAATCTCTGTACCTTCTTCTATCCCGATGACTCATAAGTCTGGTTTTTTTATGTTATCCCATAACTCTTGGATGTTTTTCTCGTGATTTTTTACCAGCCTTTCTGAGTTGGCTAGACTCTTTTCAAGATGATATATTTTGTCTTCATTATCTGACGTTTTGGCTCCTACTTGCTCCACTCTGTTAGTGATACTCTCAATTGAGTTTTTAATTTGGTTTATCGTTTCTTTCATTTCTAGAATTATTGTTTGATTATTTTTTATAATCTCTATCTCCTGATAAAGATGCTCAACTTCTTCTTTTATCCGTTTATGTAATTCATTCTCAATGTGTTGTTTCGCTGCTTGAATTTGCTGTCTCGTATCCTCTTTAAGGTTCCATTCCATCTGTCTAAGGTGTTCCTTGAGTTCTTTATATGACCATTTTTCTGATGCCTCTAGGTCCTCCTGAATATTTAGGCTGTCCTGCATTGTTTGTGCTCCTTTTCTTCCTTGTTTGTTGAAGCTGCTCATGTTACTTCTTGTTCTGTTTGACTGCTGAGTTACTGTTTACTCCTATAAATTAATTTGATGCTTGGGAGGAAATGTATTAGAAGTGAAGGGAAGAAGTCACTAAAGAGAATGAGAGTAAGCAGGTAGAATTCAATGAAGGGGGGATAAGAGAAGTGAAAAGAGAAAAGAAGAAAAAAAAATAGGAAATAAAAAAAAATTAAAAAAAATAAAAATTAAAATTAGAAGAAAAAAATTGTAAAAAAAAATTAAAAAAACAAGAAAGAAAAATGAAAATGAAAGAAAAACCCAAATCAAAAAAAAAAAAAAAAGAGAAATGAAAAAAAGAAAAAAAAACTAATTAATGCAGTCTTAGAGTTTGATTAACTTCTCTTCCAGTAGGTGGCGCTGTGCCCACCAGGCCAAGTTTCTCCTGTCAATACGCGGGAACCAATCCCTGTGTAGCAGCTCCTCCCAGACTGGGCGAGTCTCCAATCCTGAGTGCCTAGGGCCTCCTCTTGTGTCTAGTCACTTCCCACTTTTCCTCTAGCCAGGCCTCTCTCACGGGTGCCGCTCACCACAATACTGGCTACACGCCAGGTCTGCTGCTCCCGGGAGCCCTGTTTTCATGAACGGCTGGGCACACCCTTCCCGTTTGCCATTCCCTCAGACCCTAAGTTTGTAGAGCTTGGGGCTGAGAATGCTCAGCGAATTTTACTTGCCCTCCGGTAGCCACGCCCCCAGTAGCTGGTGCAAGAGGCCTCAGCAGTCAGCCCTGGTGGGAGCGGTAGTTCCGCGCCGCGGGTCCTGCGTCACCTCTGATTCCCTTGGGCTGGCTATCGCGCTCACGGGAGAGCTGGGAGGGGCCCTTAAGGTTTCCCTGATGTGTGGAGAGGGAAGGCTAGGGAATTACACACCTGTAGCCGCAGGTTTCAATGAAGTTATCTCCTCCGCCGCAGTCTGGTGACGTCAGTTCTCTGCCATGGTGGTGTCTCTTGCAAATGGCGACAGTTCGTTTCCCTTTGCCGGGCGACCATTGGAACGGGTGGGTCCTTAGTGTCTCTCCCAAGCCCCGTTTGAAACCTGTGGCCACTACCTATGAAGGCTCGGTAGGCATTTACCTCCGTAGGATGAGAAGGGCTGATCAGTTGTTTCAGCCGGATGGATTAGTGCTGAGTCACAGCTGTTTGTCTGCGGGAAGCAGGCAAAGGGGAGCTTGAATTCAGCCGATCGGGGCTAAGTGTGTGTTCTGAGAGGCCCAAACTGTTCGCCCCAGATCCACGTCAGCTCAGCATTGCCTAGTGATCCCGAGCAAACAGATTTAGGTTGTTTACGACTCACTATGCCCGCACAGCTGAAGAGGTCAGAGACTTGATCTCTCCGCGCCCGCCGCCATGTTGGAATCTCTGTGCTGTTTGTTTTTTGTGGTAGTTTTATTGAGGCAAAGGATGGCTGTCTTTTCCCATTCTTTTTCTTTACTGCTTTGTATCTAAAGAGTCTCAGCAGTCTGTCTGTCCCATCTCCCCTCCCCCCCCCCCCCCCCCCCCCCGTGTGTGTGTTTGTCATTTGTATTTCTCTAAGGCTGTAATTTTTGGTTCTTCACATTTTCAAATTCCACTCTGTAGTCAGGCTGTGGACTACTGAGGTCTTGTACAGTCTATTGTTTTTATTGGCATTATTTGTCGTGCATTTACTTTCTGGGTGTAATTTTGTCTGTGCTTCTTCCAAGTCCTGAATTACCCTCTTTGTTTTGTGATCTTTTAATCCTTCCCTTATTCACTTTTTAGCTTGTAGCAGCTGGAAAGCTGCAGGAGGTCTGTTGGAGTTTTTTTCTTTTTTTTCTCAAATTTCTTAGAGGTAATTTGAAGGTTGCAGGGTTCTTTTGTTTTTTGTAATACTGAAGTTGTAGGCCTTGTGTGACTTGTTTTCCATGTTGATTTTTTTGGGGGGGGAGAGGATAGGGGAAACAAAATGAGAGGGAAATTTCAGAATCAAATGACTGCCATTATTCCTAATCAGAAGGTTACTTGAGTATATTTTATGAAATTATGAAAGATTTTAAATTTGCTCCAAGCAAATACTTGCATTTTATAATAAATAGCAATCAAAGCTTCATGTTTTCAAGAACAAAAATTATATTTGAAAATCATAAAACAAAATGTTGAAAGTTATTGCAGTCTATTTTTTAAATATAAGCATGTGTTTTTAAACATAAACATAATATGTAAGCCTCAGTGGTGTCACATTTCCATGAAGTTATTTTGTAAACAGTTATATAAAGTATATATAAAATACTGGCGTAAGATGTGTATAATCAAGTGATAAATAATCTATGTAGTTTTATATATCACTACTGATCTAATATTCCCAGAACAAAAGAATTAATAAAAATTAATTAAGTAAAAATACCATAGAAATGGGCCTTTTGATGAAGTGAATTTGGACACATCCATTTTTGATTGGCTTAATTTGAGTATAAGTCTGAATGAAAGCCGTCCCCATCAGACTACATTTGGGACCTGGGTGGATTTTGATCTCATAGTGAGAGAGTAATGAACTGATAGATGACAAGTTGCATAGACTCACCTTGATCACTTCCTTGACCTTGGAATAAGACAATAATTTATTTTAAACCATATTTTAAAAATCTCATAGTGTTATGGTGGGCTTTACTACTTTAGGGTGCGTATCTATGAAACAATATGGATATAGAAATTTGAGGCATGCCTTCTTTTTATTAATACTTAGAAATTTTGAGAATTTCAAAAAACCTTTATGTATGTATAGGGATACATACGTATTTTGAAATAAGCTTTTTGAATAATAACATGTACATTACAAAATTTACAAAATTCAGATACGTAGAAGTATGCACAAAATTCAAGTTGTGTATTTGTCCAGAGTCAACACTATTGTAATATATATCCTCTATTGGTTGATGTTTTAGTAGTTTCCATTTTTTTCCTTTGGATCGTATTTTGATTATAGTGTTGTGATTCAGAGAAATATTTTCAAATTACTTTATTAATCAGAAGTAAGAAAATATGTTAAAATATGTCAAAAATATGAGAACTTGGAGTTCAGTTTTTAAATAGAAAAGTTTCTTGTCAAAAGTCAGGGTTTGTATTGACCTTCCCTAAATGAATTTAATCTGATGAAACTTGAATTGCAGAAAGCATTTAAAAAGATTTTTTGTAGCCTATGGTTAGATTAGAGTAGGTGGATGAGGTGATTCATATGTTTAGGAATTTATGCCTGACAAGTTTTAAATTTGTAGAACTGACTGAACATCAGGTGTTAATTCCAAGACTACTAGGAAACTTGTAGAAATGTTGAAAGGAGTAAAAACATTTAAAACTAAGTTTAGTGACAGTGTCAGTATTCTGGAAGGAAATTTGCAACTTTAAAAAAACTGTCTTGATAATATAGAATAGTTGTGATAGATAATTCTGTGCTGATGGGTGAGAAGACAGCATAATACTCACCTGTCAACCTTTTGCCCCTTTCTGACAAAAGACTAAAAGTTCACCCCAGAAAGAAACCTTGTCCTTTTTAGCTCTCAGTACCCCCATCCTGTGCTCACACTCACACACCTCCATGCCCTGAGCAACTACTTTTTGTCCCTATAGATTTGCTTTTTCTGGACATTATACCTAACTGGAATTATATATGTATAGTTAGTGTTTTTGTGACTTCTTTTACTTACTGTAATGTTTTTAAAATTCAGCTGTTGTAGTATATATCAGTAGTACTTCATTCCTTTTTATAACTGAATAACATTTCATTGCATGGATATACTACATTTTGTGTATCTATTTATCAATAACGGACATTTGGGCTCTTTCTACCTTTTGGCTATTATCAGTTATGTTACGATAAACATCCTTGTACTGATTGTTGTGTGCACACAGAGTTTTCATTTTTCTTAGATATATATCTGAAGTGGAATTGTTGGTCACACAGGTCATCATCCTGAGTTTTATAGTTTAAAGAACATCCAGACTATTTTCCTGCATGGCTACATCATTTTATTTTCCTACAAGCAGTTTATAAGAGTTCCAAATTTCTTTACATCCTTGCCACCACTGTTATTTTCTGTTTTTTAAAAATTTGTAGTCATATGAGTGGTGGCAACCTGGGATCTCATTCTTAATTAGCATTTTCTTTTGACTAATGATCCTGAGCATCTTTTTTTTTTCATGTGTTTATTGATCCCTTGTATATTTGCTTGTATATGTCTATTCAGAATATTTGCCTACTTTTTGGTTGGTTATTTATCTTTATTATGGAATTATAAAAGACTTTATTCTGGGTATGAGTCCCTGTCACATAAATGATTTGCAAATGTTTTCTCCCATTCTATAGATTTCTTGCTTGTGTCTTTGAAGCACAAAAGTTTTAAATTTTGGTTGAGTCAATTTTTTTTCTTTTGTGGCTCTCATGTTTTGGGTATCATATCTAATGACAAATCCAGGGTCCTGATGATATACCGCCATAGCTGCTTCCCAGAAATTTATAGTTCTAGCTTTTATATTTGGATCTTTGGTCCATTTTGAGTTGCTTTTTGTATGTGGTGTGAGGTAAGCGTTCAACTTCATTGTTTTGTATATAGATATCCATTTATCCTAGTGCCATTTTTTTCAAAAGACTGTTCATTATTGGAAAGTCTTGGCACCCTGTCAAGAATTAGCTGACTATAAAAAAATGGGTTTCTTTCTGGATTCCCAGTTCCATTGATCTCTGTCTGTCTTATGCCTGTACTATACTGACTTGTTTACTGTGTTTTTAGCAAATTTTTAAATTGAGAAGTGTGAGTTCTCCTTTCTGTTGTTGTTGTGTTTTTTTTTTTATATATATTCTTTTAGTTATTCTGGATCACTTGCAGTTCCATAAGAATTATGTAATTAGGTTGTTAATTTCTACAATGAAGCCATCTTGGATTCTGTTAGGGATTACATTAAATCAGTAGTCTAATTAGATAAATTTGAGGAATACTGTCATCTTAACAAGGTTGTATGGGGTGTATTTCCAATTATTTAGATCTTTAGTTTCTTTTGACAATACTTTGTAGTTTTCAAAATGTAAATTTTGTATTTCTTTATCATATTTATTCCTATTTTATGTTTTTTTGATACCATTATAAATGAAATTATTTTCTTAATTTTATTATAAAGAAACAGTTGATTTTTGCATATTAATTTTATTTGCTACAATCTTGCTGGCCTGCTTTTTAAGGTCTATTAGTTTGTTATTAGATTCTTTAACATTTTCTGTATACAGATCACGTTATCTATGAATTATTTTTTCCTTTCCAATATGGGTGAATTTTAATTTCTTTTTCTTGCCTTGGCTAGAACCTCTAGTATAACATTGAATAAAAGTGGCAAAAGCAGAACTCTTGTCTGATCTTAGGGGAAAATCATTTAGTCTTCCCCCATTAAGTATAATGTTAGATGTGGGTTTTTCATAGATGAACTTCATCAGTTGATGATATTCTCTTCAATTTCTAGTTTATTGAGTGTTTTTGTCTTAATGTTGAATTTGTCGAATATTTTTTACTCTATTGAGATGTTCATGTTATTTTGTTTTTTTATTCTACTGGTATGTTCTATTACATTTATTGATTTTTTAGATGTTAAAGCACTCTTTCATTCTGGGGTTAAACAAACCCCATTTAGTTATAGTGTTATTTGGGTTTTTTTTATTTTAATTTATTATGCACAGCAGCAGAATGCATTACAATGCATATTACACATATAGAGCATAATTTTTCATATCTCTGGTTGTATACAAAGTAGAGTACAACATTCGTGTCTTTATACATGTACTTACGGTAATGATATCCATCTTATTCCACCGTCTATTCTACCCCTGTGTCCACCCACTTCCCCGACCCTCCCCTTTTGCTCTATCTAGAATATGTCTAATCTTCCCATGCGCATGCTCCCCCCAACCCCATTATGAATCATCATTTTTATATCAGAGAAAACATTCGGCATTTGTTTTTTGGGGATTGACTAACTTCACTTAGCATCATTATCTCTAGCTCCATACATTTACCTGCAAATGTGATGATTTTATTCTCTTTTAATGCTGAATAGTATTCCATTGTGTATGTATACCACCTTTTTGCTATCCATTCAGCTACTGAAAGGCAGCTAAGTTGGTTCCACAGTTTAGCTATTATGAATTGTACTGCTATAAACATTGATATGGCTGTGTCCTTGTAGTATGCTGTTTTTAAGTCCTTTGAGTGTAGACTGAGGAGTGAGATAGCTGGGTCAAATGGTGGTTCCAGTACTGCTTTCCATATTGGCCGCACCAATTTGCAGTACCACCAGCAATGTACGAGTGTGCCTTTCCCCCCACATCCTCCTCAACATTTACTGCTGTTTGTATTCTTAATAGCTGCCATTCTGACTTAGAGTAGTTTTGATTTGCATTTCTCTAATTGCTTAAGATGTTGAACATTTTTTCATATATTTGTTGTCTGATTGTATATCGTCTTCTGAGAAGTGTCTGTTCAATTCCTTGACCCATTTGTTGATTGGGTTATTTGTTTTTTTGGTGTTAAGATTTTTGAGTTCCAGTTTTCCCAGCACTATTTGTTGAAGAGGCTATTTTTTCTCCAATGTATGTTTTTGGTACCTTTGTCTAATATAAGATAACTGTAGTTAGGTGGGTTTGTCTCTGTGTCCTCTATTCTGTACCATTGGTCTACCAGTCTATTTTGGTGCCAAACCATGCTGTTTTTGTTATTATTGCTCTGTAGTATAGTTTAAGGTCTAGTCTACTGATGCCACCTACTTCACTCTTCTTGCTAAAGATTGCTTTAGCTATTTTGGGTCTCTTATTTTTCCAGATGAATTTCATGATTGCTTTTTCTATTTCTCTGAGGAATGTCATTGGGATTTTTATCAGATTTGCGTTAAATCTATATAGTATGGTAGTATGGTCATTTTGACAATATTAATTCTGTCTATCCAAGAACAAGGTCTTTCTATCTTCTAAGGTCTTCTTTATTTTTTTTTCTTTAGTGTTCAGTAATTTTCATTGTAGAGATCTTTCACCTCTTTTGTTGATTCCCAAGTATTTTATTTTATTTTATTTTTTTTTGAGGCTATTGTAAATGGGATAGTTTTCCTCATTTCTGTTTCAGAGGATTTGTTACTGATATACAGAAATGCCTTTGATTTATGGGTGTTGATTTTATATCCTGCTGCTTTGCTGAATTTATGTATTAGAAGTTTCCTGATGAGATTTTTTTTGGATCATGTCTTCAGCAAATAGTGATAGTTTGAGTTCTTCTTTTTCTATTTATATCCCTTTAATTTTTTCTTATGTCTAATTGCTATGGCTAGAGTTTCAAGAACTATGTTAAATAGAAGTGATCAAAGAAGGCATCCCTGTCTTGTTCCAGTTTTTAGAGGGAATTCTTTCCATTTTCTCCATTTAGAATGATGTTGGCCTTGGGCTTAGCATAGATAACTTTTACAATGTTGAGATATGTTCCTGTTATCTCTAGTTTTTCTAGTGTTTTGAACATGAAGAGGTGCAGTATTTTGTCAAATGCTTTTTCCATACCAGTTGAGATGATCATATGATTCTTTCCTTTAAATCTATTGATGTGATGAATTACATTAATTGATATCCATATGTTGAACCAACCTTGCATCCCTGGTATGAGCCCCATTTGATTGTGGTGCACCAAATTTTTGATATGTTTTTGTATTCGATTTGTCAGAATTTTGGCATCTATATTCATTAGAGATATTGGTCTGAAGTTTTTCTTCTTTGATGTGTCTGTGCCTAGTTTTGGAATCAGGGTGATAATGGCCTCGTATAATGAATTTGGAAGTGTTCCCTCTTTTTCTGTTTCATGAAATAATTTGAGGAGTATTGGTATTAGTTCTTCTTCAAAAGTCTTTTAGAACTCAGCTGTGTATCCATCTGGTCCTGGGCTTTTTCTTGGTTGGTAGGCTTCTGATGGAGTCTTCTATTTCATTGCTTGAAATTGATCTGTTTAGGGCTGGGGATGTGGCTCAAGCGGTAGCTCGCTCGCCTGGCATGCATGCGGCCCGGGTTCGATCCTCAGCATCAGATACAAACAAAGATGTTGTGTCTGCCGAAAACTAAAAAAAAAAATAAAATAAAATATTAAAATTCTCTCTCTCCCCCCCCAAAAAAAAAATAAAAAAAAGAAATTGGTCTGTTTAACTTGTGCATATAATTCTGATTCATTTTGGGCAAACTGAATCATAGGACTCTAGAAATTTGTCAGTGCCTTTGATATTTTCTGTTTTACTGGAGTACAATTTTCAAAATAATTTCTAATTATATTCTGTATTTCTTTAGTGTCTGTTGTGATATTTCCTTTTTCATCACAGATGTTAGTAATTTGAGTTTTCTCTCTCCTTCTCTTTGTGAGCATGGCTAAGGGATTATCAATTATTTATTTATTCAAAGACCAATTTTTTGTTTTGTCAATTTTTTCAATTGTTTTTTGTTTGTTTGTTTGTTTCAATTTCATTGATTTTAGCTCTTGAGTTTAATTATTTCCTGTCTTCTGCTAATTTTGGTGTTGGTTTGTTCTTATTTTTTGTGGGCTTTGAGATATAATATTAGGTCATTTATTTGTTGACTTTTTCTTCTTTTATGTAATGAACTCCATGCAATGAACTTTCCTTTTAGTACTGCCTTCATAGTGTCCCAGATATTTTGATATGTTATGTCAGTGTTCTCATTTACTGCTAAGAATTTTTTAATCTCCTCCTTGATGTCTTTTGCAACTTATTGTTCATTCAGTAGCGTATTGTTTAGTCCCCAGGTGTTGGAGTAGCTTTTATTTTTTATATTATCACTAATTTTTAATTTCATTCTATTATGATCTGATAGAATGCATACTTTTTTGTATTTGCCAAGAGTTGCTTTGTGGCATAATATATCGTCTGTTTTTAGAGAAGATTCCATGTGCTGCTGAGAAGAATATATATTCACTTGCTGAAGGATGAAATATTCTATATATGTCAGTTAAGTCTACGTTATTGATGTATTATTGAATTCTGTAGTTTCTTTGTTCAGCTTTTGTTTGAAAGGTATCCAGTGGTGAAAGAGATGTGTTAAAGTTACCCAGAATTATTGTGTTGTGGTCTATTTGACTCTTGAACTTGAGAAGAGTTTGTTTGCTGAACATAGATGCTCCATTGTTGGGTATATATATATATATATATATATAATTGTTATGTCTTGTTGATGTATGGTTCCCTTGAGTAGTATGTAGTGTCCTTCTTTATCACTTTTGATTAATTTAGCTTGAAGTATATATATATTTTTAAGAAACCCCTGATTTCTTCTGCAGTCCATATGAGTGATATGAGTTTTCCCAACCTTTCACCTTCAGTGTGTGGGTGTCTTTTCCTGTTAGATTAGTCTCTTGGAGGCATCAAATTGTTGGGTCTTTTTTTTTTTTTTAATCCAAACTGCCAGTCTATGTCTTTTGATTGGTGAGTTTAGGCCATTAACATTCAGGGTTATTATTGAGACATGATTTGTATTCCCAGCCCTTTTTGTTTATTTTTTGTATTTAACTTGACTTAGTTTCTCTTTTGATTAGTTTTTCCTTTCGTGTAATCTCCCCCTCTGCTGATTTTCATCATTGTTTTTCATTTTCTCTTTATGGAATATTTTGCTGAGGATGTTCTATAGTGCAGCTTTTCTCGATATAAATTCTTTAACTTTTGTTTATCATGGAAGGTTTTTATTTCGTCTTTAAATCTAAAGGTTAATTTTGCTGGATATTAGATTCTTGGTTGGCATCCATTTTCTTTCAGAGTTTGGTATATGTTGTTCCATGATCTCCTTGCTTTGAGGGTCTGGGTTGAAAAATCTGCTGAGATACGAAGTGTTCTCCTCCTATATGTGATCTGATTCCTCTCTCTTGCAGCTTTTAAGATTCTATCCTTATTCTGTATGCTAGGCATTTTCATTATAATGTGCCTTGGGGTAGATCTCTTGTAATTGTGTACATTTGTTGTCCTGTAAGCCTCTTATATTTGATTTTCCAGTTCATTGTTTATGTTTGGGAAATTTTCTGATATTATCTCATGGAAGAGATTGTGCATTCCTTTGGTTTGAAACTCTGTGTCTTCCTCTATCCCAATAATTCTTAGATTTGGTCTTTTGATGCTATCCCATAATTCTTGGATGTTCTGTTCATGGTTTCTTACTATCTTCACTGTGTGGTCAACTTTATTTTCCAGATTGTGTAGTTTGTCTTCATTAATTGATGTTCCGTCTTCCAAGTGATCTAGCCTGTTGCTGATGCTTTCTCTTGAGTTTTTTATTTGGTTTATTGTTTCCTTCATTTCAAAGATTTCTGATTGGTTATTTTTCAGAGTCTCTATATCTTTCTTAAAATAATCTTTTGCTGCCTGTATTTACTCCCTTATCTCTTTGTTTGATCAATTTTTGCCTCTATTTGCTCATTTAAGTCATTCTTTAATTCACAGATCATTTTAATTATGAACATTCTGAACTCCTTCTCTGACACTTCATCAACCTTACTGTCCATCGGATCTGTTATTATCCTGGTTTGTTTGGGGCACTTTCCTCCCTTGTTTTTTCATATTGTCTATGTGTCTTCCCTTCTTACAGTGGGGATCTGAGATATTACAGTTTCTATCCTATAATCTTGTAGTATCCTTGTAGATTATCTGTACCTAATCTTGATGCTGGGCTTCCAGACCCTGCAGGTGTCCCATGATGGATGTTACTGCCATAAAGGTGGTGTCGGCAATGGGGGAGATAACTCAAGATAGCAGTGGAGGTGCCCCAAGATGAATGCAAGGTCTTTTAGAGATGGGGCTGAGATGCTGGGCCTTCCACTGGCTTTGGGATGCCTGCCGTGAGACGTAGCTGCTTCTAGGCCCTGTCTTTTTTTGAAAGGTAGAGGCTATTGCATGGGGAAGAGTTTGGCGATGTTAGCAGTGTCCCAAGATGGAAGTGGGTTAGGCCTGGGCTCCCAGGTGTGTGTGTGTGTGTAGGGTGTTACGGATCTAAACCTACCCTGGGCCTGGTTCTTGTGCAGGTGAGCAGAGGTGGATCTGGACTGGGCCTGAGCTGTGGCAGGGTTCTTCTGGTTGGAGGAAGTGGTCCTGTGCCAGAGCCTGAGCTCCAGGGGGTGTCTGCTGGTGGTGGGATCGATCTAGGCCTGTCCTGGGCCTGGGTCCTGTGCAGGTCTACAGTGTTATTTTTTTAGGATTTTTGTGTTCATATTCATAAGAGATACTGATTTGTCATTTTTTTTCTTGTGATGTCTTTGTCTGATGGCATTGGAATAATATAATACTGGCCTCATACAATGAGCTGGGAAGTGTTCTTACCTCTTCCACTTTTTGAAAGAATTTGTGAAGAATTGGTATTAATTCCTTAAGTACTTGGCAGGATTAAGCAGTAAAACCATCTGTGCCTTGGCTGTTCTTTATGAGTATTTTTGGATTTTTATTACCTATTTGAATTAGATTATCTACTTTTTCTTGAGTCAGTTTCAGTAGTTTGTTTCCCTTCTAGGAATTTGTCTGTTTTACCTCTATTGTGTAATTTATTGCCATCGTGTTTACGGTTCATAGCATTCCTTTATAATCTTTCTTATTTTTGTAGATTTGGTAGTAATGTCCCCCATTTCATGCCTGATTCTAGTAATTGGTTCATCTTTGTTCAGCTAACAGTTTGTTAATTTTGTTGATCTCATTAATATCACTTCTAGTTTTAGTTTCTTTTGCTTGCTTTATTTAGGTTTAGTTTGCTTTTTGTTTTCTAGGTGGGAGGTCAGGTTATTGATTTGATATCTTCAGTATTTTAAAAAAGAGACTTTATTTATAGTAATGTATTTCCTATTTTAGGTGTTGCTTTAGCTATGTTTGATGAGTTTTGGTATGTTGTATCTTATTTCCATTCTTCTCAAACTATTTTCTAATTTCCCTATTTATTTGTTCTTTTACCTATTGATTATTTAGGAATGTATTTAGTTTCTACATATTTGTAAGCTTCCCAGATTTCTTTCTTATTGGGTTCTTATTTCATTCTATTATGGTCACATAACATACTTTGTACTATTTTAAGTTTTGAAAATTTGTTTGATTTGTTTTATGGCCTAGCTAGTATGTGATCTGTTCTGGAGAATGTTCTTTATGAACCTTAAATGAATATATGTTTTGCTGTTGTTGAGTTAAAGGTTCTAGTTTTGTAGATTTATAATGTTATTAATCTTTTTCTTTCTTTGTTGCTCTTATGCTTAGTTGTTAAGACTATTATTGAAGGTAGGGTATTGATGTCTCCCAACTACTACTGTTTCCAAATTACCTATTTCAACTAGCTCTTCCTATATTATTATGTCCTGTTCTTAGGTACATACCTGTGATAATTGTATGTCTTTCTGCAGTTTATTATTGTACAGTATCCTTCTTTAATAACATTTTTGTTTAACGTCTGTTTTATCATTATTAGTATTTAGCCTCTCCACCTTTTCTTTCCTTTTAATTATTTTTAGTTGTAGATGGATACCTTTATTTGATTTATTTTTATGTGGTGCCAAGGGTCAAACCCTGTGCCTCACATAATGCTAGGCAAGTGCTCTCCCACTGAGCTACAACCCTAGACCCTCTCCACCTTTCTTGTTGTTGCTATTTTTATGATATCTTTTCCCATATTTCAATCTAATTGTATCTCTGAATTTAAAGTGTGTGTCCTCTAGCAACAGACAGTTTGATTTTTCTTTAAATCTAGTTGTACCATCTCTTTTTCTTTTGGATACTTAGTATGTTGACATTTAATGTTATTGCTGTAGTTATACTGATGTCTACCATATTCCCCCCCAGTAGGTCTTATGTCTTTCTGTTTCTCTGTTCTTCCATTATTGCTTTCCTTTGCATTAGTGAGTATTTTTTAATCTGGCACTTTAATTGCCTTAGTGGTATTTTTAGTGTGCCTTTTAAAGTTATTTGAAGACTTTTTGCCTTGTCTTTGAGCATTTTTACTATTATGTGTCTGTTTATGCATATTTTCGTGTTCATCCAACTTGGAATTTGTTCCATTCCCTTAATGTATATGATAGTGTTAGGAAGTTTTTTTTTTTAAAATAGTCTGTCTCTGGTCTCTTTCTAGTACTTCCATTGTACATGTAGTAGTGTGGTTAATGGTTATTCATATTTCTCTGAGGTTCCATTCATTTATATTTGTTGTTCTATTTGTTCTTTGTATTGCATAATTTCTATCAATGTATTTTCAAGTTCGTTCTTTGTTATGCCAGATCACATCTGTTGTTGAGCACCCTGTCAGTGAATTTTTCATTTCAGTTATTATATTTAGTAACTCCAAAATTTCCATTTTGTTTTTTTGAATGATTTCTCTCTGTTGAAAATTCGTATTGGTGTAACATTATCAGCATATCTTTTTTTTTTACTTTTTTGAATCATGGTTTATCTTAGTCTTTTGAACACATTTATACTGACTATTTTGAATTCTTTTTCAAATATGATATCTAGTTACTTCACAGGCAGTTTCCAGTTTCTTTTTTTTTCTAGTATATGGCTTATACTTTCTTCTTTTGTTGTAAGCATCCATTTTTTTTGTTTTTATAAAGTGAATGTTTTATGTAATATATTGAAACAACTCTGTATATTGTCCTCCCACCCCAGAATTTGTTTTTATTTGCTGAGGGACTGACTACATGATTTTAGTGAGGTCCTTTTCCTCATACTTTTCTTTTTTGCACTGATAACTTTCTGATATTGTTCCTCTGGTGATGCACTTTAGGTATGGCTACAGTTCCTGGGGATGGCAGTATGACAGGGATTTCTTCAATATCCTTTTTGCTTAACCACATTTAGCTGTTAATGGCCACTGATTGCAAGCTGATTATGCTGGTGTTTTCAAAAATGTTCTGGGGCATAAAATGATCTACAGACTAATCTAGGTAAATTCAATCTCCTTAGAAGGGATAGTTCAAGTTTGTTTTTTGTTTGAGTCTAGAAAGGGTCCTCCACAATATCTCTTTCCCAGGGCAAACTAGACAGCTTACAGTTTAGTCTGTTTCCAGTGAATCTGTGTATTCATTCTATCGATAGGCAGATGCTTCACTTCACTCCATCCTTCGTTCTTTTTGAGACTATTCATAGGCTTAATCTTCCCCATGTTGTGTTGCAAGTAATTTTCCTTTGGTAAAAGGTTAGTTAGGAGTTATCTGTCTCATGCCCCCTACACTATTCCCTGACCCATGTAAAAATCTTTGAACTAGGGCTCTGGGGATGGGGGTAGAGACAGTGGCCTGCTTCTGTCTGAGTGACACCCTGTTTTAGAAGCTGAGTGCTGAGGGCAAGTGGATAAGGGAAAGTAGGCCATCTAGGTTTGCTATTCCTGGCAAGACATCAGCCCTGTTATAAGGCAGAGCAAGGATGATTGGGACCCAATTATTAGTGTGACCTATTCAAGGGAGAACAACTGTACCAGCGGTTCTGAAATTCAGAGAAGTGAGTTTTACCTGTTGGCTGCACGGCTGCATACTTCTGGAACTTAATTTCAGGAAAAGGTAGCTGGCAATCAGGTAATATATGAAATAGGATCAGAGATTTTCTTTGAAATTGTTTTTAGGTGTTTGAAGCATCACAGTAATGCCTCTCTGTCTTTTCTTTGTGTATGTATATGTATATTCATAGCAGCATTATTCATTGTAACCAAAAAGGAGGATCCCATATGTCTATCACTGATAGCTGAACAAAATGAGTTATACCATATAGTGGCACGTTTGGCAATAAAAAGGAATGAAATACTAATATATGCTATAACAAGTGAACCTTAAAAACATAGTTAAGTGAAGGAAAGCTATCACAAGACTACATACTGTGAGATTCCTTTTATATGAAATGTCTAGAATATGCAAATTTTAGACAAAATAGATTCGTGATTGACTAGGGCTAGGGTGTGGGTGCAGAAATGGGGTGTGACTGTTTAATAAGTACAGGTTTATTTTTGGGGATGATGAAAGTAGTCTAAACTTAGATTATAGTGATAGTTATACATATCTGTGAATATACTACAAACCATTGAAGTTTGCACTTTAAACAGGTGAATTTCATTGTCTATATTATATCTTAATAAAGATGCTAAAACAAAAAGAAACTTTTTTATTTAGGTTTTATTTTGAATTTTATGAGACATCTGTTTTACATTCAAATATCAATCAGGCCAACTTGTAGAGCTTTTGTGATCATATAGATTATAAGAGGGTCATATTTTATAATTTCAGTTTAAAAATCAAGTGTATTTGTGGTGAATATATTGTGATCTATACAATATAATTTACTTTTGATGAACTCATATTGGTTTTTCATCTTGTATTATATATTGACAAGTTGTCCTAGGCAAATCATAAAATTTATTGGTAGTTTTGATTTTGTGATAACTTTTATTCTGATGTTGTAATTAAGTTCTGTAATTTTAATGATTTTCCACTTTGCACTTTTAAAACAGTTTTTTAAAATGATTCTCAGAAATTTTAGTAGTAATTTATTTCTACCATTGTACATTAGAAACCACTGACTTGGAAAGGTTGGCTTTGTAAATATATTACTTTTTAACCATGTTTCTTCAAATATTTTGTTATAGATATTTAGGTCAGGGTTATATTTAACATTTTTTTCATCTCTGATTAATCCCTTGTGTCTCCTGTGATAAAGAAAAACATTTGTTTCATTAGTGGTCCTCCTATGCTAGATATTTATAAACTTTTGTCTCTGAATATGTCTTTTGATTTCTTATAAGGGCATCACAGTAATGCCTCTATCTTTCCTTTGAATCAGTTCTTAGGAAAAATGGCTAGGTAATATTTCCTTAAATTTCTTCTGTCATCTTTAGTTTTCAAGAAAGTTAGGTTCTTTTGCCCCAATAAATTATTTTCATAGTAAAAACAGGCACACATATCAAATATACTTTTGTGTTAAAACAGATGAAATATAAAAACCTGTATTTTTTCCAAAATTTTTTCTTTTAGTAAGTTGTAATATTTTTAAAATCCACTTAAAAGTAACCCTCTTAGAGGTTACTTTAAAATATTTGTATGTAAATAAAAAATCTATTCTAAAAACTTTTCTTGAAATTATAAAATTTGCTTAATTGTTTATCTAAAAACACTTGGTTAGCCTTTGTTCCCCAAAGAGAATAAATTAAATAGATTTAAATATGGATAATAGAATAAATTAAAAGAATAAATAGATTAAATAGATTTAAATATGATTTAGAAGATTGTCATGTGATATATTGGATTATTCCCCCTTCTTTTTCAGGAACTCTTGGTGTAATAACAGAAGCTACAATAAAAATCAGACCAACCCCTGAATACCAAAAGTATGGCTCGGTAGCTTTCCCTAATTTTGAACAAGGAGTAGCCTGTTTAAGAGAAATTGCAAAACAGGTAAAAACAAAAACAAAAACAAAAACAAAAATAATAAGAAAATATATTTATACTTTTAAAATTCTGCTGCGTAATTGTGGAAATGTTATAAGTAATCTTCATATTCAGTTGTATTATATTTGTGATTTTTACCCAGTTCTCTATGAAAGGATAGTACTATAAAATCACCCCTTTAAGTGCAGTTACTATTACTTTCAGTAATTATATTGCTATCACACCTATTTCATGGTTTAAAAAGGGATGTGTGATTTTAAGCCAAGGTAAGATATGTACTTGGATTGTGGCTTTGAATGACTCTGCCTTTTATTGGATATTCTATTTCTTAAGTTATCGTCGGGTAAGATATTTTGTGATTAAAGTGATTTTTAATTTATCTTAAATTAAGACATTTATTGAAATTAGAGTAATGTCTGAATATCAGTGACCCTGAAATTTAGAAATGAAATGTAGACAATTAGACTTCCATCAGTAAATAGAATATGCTGCTAGGCTTTACTTTGTTTTATAATATTACTTAAGCTATTGTTTAAGTAATATAAAATAATATAGTATAAAACAATATGTTTAACTATAAGCTAAAAAGAGTTCCCATTTTCTTCTCCCTTAAAAAGAGATATATTGTTAAGTGTTTTTCAAAAGACTAGATAATGCCTAGAAATCATATTTCTGTATTCTATGTATTAGTATGGAAATTCCTGCATTTTTCTAGG
Organism: Spermophilus citellus; assembly: GCF_964194105.1. Lineage (NCBI taxonomy): Eukaryota > Metazoa > Chordata > Mammalia > Rodentia > Sciuridae > Spermophilus > Spermophilus citellus. The sequence continues at coordinate 80,516,030 of NC_138192.1, forward strand.
CATTTGTTCATTGTTTGAACCAGAATAGTTTGTAATTCTTTCTCAGCAGGAAGGAAGTTAAGGGTATGTACTTAGCCTTTTTCTTTAAACTCCTAGAGCTCTTTAATACTTACTGTCATCCATATTTAAATAGAATCTTGTGAGCAAGGGAGTTTTTCAGTGTGACCCAGTATCTAAGTTTCTCAGTGTCTAGGTGGAGGGAGTCTGATAAACAAATGAAAATAACTAACAAGTAGTCTGTCTTCATCTTGGACTTTGTAAGATACTGAAAGGGAAAATGGCAAATAGTTTCATCTTCCCACCATCCCAAGACAACCACTATTGGTGTTTAAAGGAAATTATCAACACACACACATGTGTGTGTATACCATTTCTAGTACTCTTGATTGCATATGCTCAGTTTTGGTTTCTGAGACACCATTCTGTTAATTTTGCATTTTCAAGAATTTCATCTGTTTTCAAGAAGCTTATTTATCACAGTTAGATTGCTAGACTTAGCATAGGCCCTTTAATCTTGATTATTGTCTATCTGCTCTTGGGGTGGAGAGAAGATTTTAAAAAGAAATAATGGTGAACATTTTTGGACTGTGACAGGTTACTTTGGTGTTAATGCAGAAATAAATATTGACAGTTGAAATTTTTGCCTAAAAGCCCTAATTCACTACAACCTTGATGATACTATATTATCATTAGGCAGCTAGAGTATATAATATGACATCACATTTACCAAAATGATTATTGGCAGTAATATTTAAAGCAGGAATATTAAGGAGGCATGGAAATAAGTTTTAGGAGTAAATAGTATTTCTTGTGCTAAAATAATGTATAAGAAATGAAGTTCAAGTTGTTCTGATGCATGTGTGTAAAACATTTCCATCACTTTTGAAGACCAAGGAAAACATGGTAACTTTATATGTAAGCTACCTGAAGTATTAAGAAGCAAAGAAACTGTGTACAGAGCTTTACAGTTTTGCTTATGAGTTGATACCTTAGAAGAATGGGAAGTTCATCAATTAAAAACAAAATCAAAGAATTTTCAGAATAAATTCTGTATTCTTGTTAATTTCAGATCTTAATGAGTGATATTTTTATTCAGATATTTTCACTTTGAATTATAATCTACCTTATGTGTTAAATTCTTTTATTTTCCCTGCATGTTTTATCTAGCCTGACAATTTCCCACCAAAAAGCTCATTAAAGATACAGTTTATATTATCTCTTGTTCAAGGTTTGAACAACATATTTCTAATTATTATTATTTTCCTCCATTTTATGGCAAAATAAATATGAATGCCAAGTTAGAATTTTAAAAATTATAGTTATAAAAGTAGTTTTAATTTTTTTCTTTCTTTTTTTTTTTTTTTTTTTTTTTTTTGTGGTGCTGGGGACTGAACCCAGGGCCTTATGTATGAGAGGCATGTACTGTACCATCTAAGCTATATCCCCAGCCCTTATTTGTTTTTGTTTTGTTTTTAAACAAAAGACCTCAGTGAGATCATGTTTACTCAACACTGTTCTTTCATGATATATGCACTATAAGAACACAGATTCAGTTGACTCATTAAAAAATACTATGTGATCTTTGGAGTAGATGTGTACACATTTTATGTTTTCCCGAGTGTTCCACCAACTTTTGCACATTATAAATATATGTAAATCTATGTTACATTTCATCACAAGAAGTGATGTACAGATTAATCAAAATCTTAAGTTTATGATTTCATTAGAATGGAAATGTTAAATTTAAACATACATGGTCGGTGCAGTCTGGTGCTGTGTTTGTTACAATTTGTGACGCTCCTGATAGAAAGTGATAAAAGAGGAGTTACCTGTGCCATTGAATAGTGGGTGATAGAGTTTTTTCTTTTTCTTGTGTAAATCTGTAAAATTTGTATTTTTATTTATTTAAAAAAGTTCTTAGGATACTCAAAAATTCTTAGAATTCACTATACAAAATTATGCTGCATATATATCTTGGATTAAATAAGTAATGATTGAATTTATCTAATTCTAGATAGGGAAGAGGGGTGGGAGGGAAAAGGAGTGGGCAAGGGATTAGCAAGGGCAGTGGAATGTGATGGACATCATTATCCAGAGTACATGTATAAAGACTTGAATTGGGTGTCAACATAATTTATATATAAACAAAGATATGAAAAATTGTGGTATATATGTGTAATAGGAATTGTAATGCAAAAAACAAAGTACATATATAAAGGCATGAATTGGCGTGAACATACTCTATATACAAAGAAATGAAAAATTTTACTGCATATGTGTAATAAGAATTGTAATGCATTCCACTATTGTGTATTTAAAAAAAATCAATAAAACTAAAAAAATAAATAAAAAATAAAGGTAATGATTAATAGAAAGTACCACCCTGTGATTAAAAAGCAAGTTAAAAGAAAGCACTTTTCTGATAGTTTTGACAGTTTGGTTTCATGTAGTTAGTAGTAGATAATCTCTAGAGACAAATGCTGTGGTCTTAGAACTGATTCAAAAGTCCGGAGAGACAATATTTTATTCTCGAATATTGCTCTTATGCATTATAAAGATGCTAAGAACCTTTACTTCAATTTGGAGATATTACATTATTTTGGGAAATTAAGTATTTTACTTCTCTTATGATATGTAGTAGAAAAGCATTAAATGTTTACCTGGAAATGGATAAAGGATTGTATAATGGTTTAGGGATATTTGCATATCAATTTACAGAGTGTGCAAATCTCATATGTCAAGAGCAAGATACTATTTGCTGCTTTCCTTTGTAACAGTATTCTCAGGCAGAAAAAGTGAGAAAATTATCAGATATTGGCACTAGTCATTGTTCAATTTGGGATTTGGAATTTCTGCTGATAGCAGGCAAATTAAGATCCATTAAAATAGATGGTACATGGTTTATAATTGTGCCAAATTCTTGATTGAATAATGAGTTGTTTGCTTGTAATTCCTCACTGTCATTTCAAAGCACTTCAATTTTTGCAGTATTTTCAGACTCAAGTTGCTTTTGGAATAGGAAACTGTATTTTGGATGAGTATCTTTTGGAAAGGAGTACACATGATTGTTCACAAATAGCAAAGTGGACTCTGTGTATACTTTTTATTACTATTCTTACTGAGGGAAATAAATAAGCTACCATACACTGGCAACAGAAGGATTCTACTAAGGTTTCTCTCATATTTGCCCATGTGAGGAATTGCCCTCTATCAATACTTCACTGTCTTATGAGGAGCTAGAAAGGAAGATTTAGTGGAAGATTAATGTGATTCGTTCTCATAAGTGGCAGTTCAGTATAATCTCCAACTTTACTCAGTAAATGGGTAAGTGAATTTTAAGACTTTCTTAGAAAATAGATTTGTTATAGTAGCCTCTCAAGAAGAGGAAACATGATTTTCTTTTTAAAAATCAGTGTCATTGTCAGATGTAACATTTTATTATTCTCCTTTCTTGTTTTTCTGAAAATGACAGTGGACATGTCTTTACATGGTTTGAAGGAAAACTGAATGTTGAGACAAGCTTAAAAGCACAGTTTGTGTGTGTGTGTGTGTGTGTGTGTGTGTGTGTGTGTGTGTGTTTGTGTGTATGGAATTTGTTTAAAAAATATTTAGGATTTATACCTTATGATATTGAGAAAAGAGCATCTGTTTCTTTTTTTTTTTTAAGAGAGAGTGAGAGGGGGGAGAGAGAGAGAGAGAGAGAGAGAATTTTTAATATTTATTTTTTAGTTCTCGGCGGACACAACATCTTTGTTTGTATGTGGTGCTGAGGATTGAACCTGGGCCGCACGCATGCCAGGCGAGCACGCTACCGCTTGAGCCACATCCCCAGCCCCGATCTGTTTCAGTAAGAGGAAAATCTGACTATGTTTGGGATGGATTCTACTCATTCCCTTGAAAATTGTTTTTCTCAGTATCAGAACTAGATTTTTAGAATTACAGGGTAAATGATAGCCTTTCGTCTCATTACTTTTTGACAAAGAGTAGCCTTTTCTACTTTCCAGCATTTTTATTTTAAACAATTTTAAACTGATTGGTATTTTTTCCTGGTGACCTTTGATCATAATTTAGGAAAGAATAGATCTTGAATTTTCTGTAAAAATTTATCCTGCAGGGGTTCAAATAAATTGAAAGGAGTTAGGCTTACCACATAACTTTGTAAGATATTTTAAACTTCTTTATATTCAGAAGTAATTCTTGGGAATATTTATTACATATAGAAGATGGAATTGTCATTTAAAATCATTTGTGTGTAGAAAGAATAACCCTAATTAATGCTTGGTAATTGAATTTTTTATTGTGTAATCCAGCAAAATGAGGACAACTATAAGACAGACTCTCTATCAGAAGCCACTCAGAGCAAGTTATTTTACTTTTATTAAAGTGAAAAAATAAAAATTATAATTAGGAAACTGACCCTAACTTTTGGCCTTTCCCTTAATATAAGTGGAAGGAAATATTCACACAATAATGTATAATATTTCATTTTTAAAAACTAAGACATAATTGTCTTTAAAATATAAAGATCTTCTTGTTTACAATAAGACTCTTAGCTGTAAGCTAGTATGTCATTTCCAATATGACCAGCCAGTAATTGTAATAGTTGTAAATATTATATGATTTCATCTATAATATCAACTCTGACTTAAAAGTTAGAGGAAGAATCTGTCTACATTTAAAGTTTTTATTTCTAGATATTTTTACTCAATAGATTTCTTTCAGCCTTTCTTAAAAAACTTTTATTTTTATTAATTTTATCATTGCCTTTTGAAGTGCTCTGTTCTTAGTGCAACACACACATAGTGCAGTGGATAGTATGCAAGTTAAGTGGATGGGATTCCTCTCCTGGTAATCACTAAGAATATTGCATATCATGATAAATTCTCCTTTTAAATTTTTGTATGGCATTGCACATGGGGTTTAGTACTGAAGTATTTGCTTCTGATGCAATATGAGATAAATTCACTATCTCTGATATAGTGTTTAGACTGAAGAATTTGGGCTGTTCTAGACAGAAAGTTTGATTTATGTTTTGAATAAATAAACCTTATTAGTTCAGCGATGACTCATTCCTTAGCTGTGGTTCCAGATACTGGACCATTCAGTGCTAATCTTTTTATAGTTTATCCATAAAAAGTTAGAGTAGTAGATATGCTACAGACATTTGAAATGTGTGTTAGCATTGAATTTCTTTTGCCAATAGCTAGATAATTAAGAGACATCTTCCCAAATGATATATGTATATCATCCGAAATGCAAATTATGATTTTCTCTATGACAAATGAAAGCATGACTTAGTGCCAGAAAAATAAATTTTACAGACAGCTTTTGGTGTGTTTTGTATAGGGACTTTTTTTTAAAAATAAAATTGTTGGATAAGAAATCTGTTGGTTCTTGAGTTAGTGCAGAAAATACTACCAATACGTAGTAAAATAAGATTCAACAGAATGATTATTTTTTATTTATTAGGTTATATATTCAAGTAAATTCCTGGTTGTAGCATCCTGAGAAGAAATTGCCAGCACTTTCACTTAGTTCATCTTATATCCATATTTTAAGGTCAGAGTGATTATTTATTTCTAAAATGTCCAAGTGAAATAAAGACACAGATATATTTTCATTAGTTAATAATAGGTTTTTTTTAATAGTTTTTTTTGGACTGTTTACTAACTATGAAGTATACTCAGGTACCAGTCAGGATACATGAGAGATCCTAGTAAGTGCATATAATTTATTCCATTAACTCCCATTTGAGTGAGCAATTTTTTTTGGAGAATTGTTAAATTCTTTTAAATTTTTTTATTAACTTATTAAAATTAGTTAAAAGATTCCCTCTCAGGTTAGTTCTTTATTTTTTTTGATTTTTTTTATTGGTTGTTCACAACATTACAAAGCTCTTGACATATCATATTTCATACATTAGATTGAAGTGGGTTATGAACTCCCAATTTTACCCCAAATGCAGATTGCAGAATCACGTCGGTTACACATCCACAATTTTACATAATGCCCTATTGGTAACTATTGTATTCTGCTACCTTTCCTATCCCCTACTATCCCCCCTCCCCTTCCCTCACATCTTCTCTCTCTACCCCATCTACTGTAATTCATTTCTCTCCTTGTTTATTTTCCCATTCCCCTCACAACCTCTTATATGTAATTTTGTATAGCAATGAGGGTCTCCCTTCATTTCCATGCAATTTCCCTTTTCTCTCCCTTTCCCTCCCATCTCATGTCTCTGTTTAAAGTTAATATTTTCTTCCTGCTCTTCCTCCCTACTCTGTTCATACTTGCTCTGTTCATCTGGGTTGGTTCCACAGTCTAGCTATTGTGAATTGTGCTGCTATGAACATCGATGTGGCAATATCCCTGTAGCATGCTCTTTTAAGGTCTTCAGGGAATAGTCCAAGAAGGGCAATAGCAGGGTCAAATGGTGGTTCCATTCCCAGCTTTCCCAGGAAGCTCCAAACTGCTTTCCAAATTGGCCGCACCAATTTGCAGTCCCACCAGCAATGTACAAGAGTACCCTTTTCTCCACATCCTCGCCAGCCCTTGTTGTTTGACTTCATAGTGGCTGCCAATCTTACTGGAGTGAGATGGTATCTTAGGGTGGTTTTGATTTGCATTTCTCTGTCTGCTAGAGATGGAGAGCATTTTTTCATGTACTTGTTGATTGATTGTATATCCTCCTCTGAGAAGTGTCTGTTCAGGTCCTTGGCCCATTTGTTGATTGGGTTATTTGTTATCTTATTGTCTAATTTTTTGAGTTCTTTGTATACTCTGGATATTAAGGCTCTATCTGAAGTGTGAGGAGTAAAAATTTGTTCCCAGGATGTAGGCTCCGTATTTACCTCTCTTATTGTTTCTTTTGCTGAGAAAAAACTTTTAAGTTTAATTAAGTCCCATTTGTTGATTCTAGTTGTTAACTCTTGTGCTATGGGTGTCCTATTGAGGAATTTGGAGCCCGACCCCACAATATGTAGATCGGAGCCAACTTTTTCTTGTATCAGACGCAGAGTCTCTGATTTGATATCAAGCTCCTTGATCCATTTTGAGTTAACTTTTGTGCATGGCGAGAGAAAGGGATTCAGTTTCATTTTGATGCATATGGATTTCCAGTTTTCCCAACACCATTTGTTGAAGATGCTATCCTTCCTCCATTGCATGCTTTTAGCCCCTTTATCAAATATAAGATAGTTGTAACTTTGTGGATTAGTCTCTGTGTCCTCTATTCTATACCATTGGTCCACCCGCCTGTTTTGCTACCAGTACCATGCTGTTTTTGTCACTGTTGCTCTGTAATATAGTTTGAAATCTGGTATCGCTATACCGCCTGATTCACACTTCCTGCTTAGAATTGCTTTTGCTATTCTGGGTCTTTTATTTTTCCGTATGAATTTCATGATTGCTTTATCTATTTCTACAAGAAATGCCGTTGGGATTTTGATTGGCATTGCATTAAACCTATAGAGAACTTTTGGTAATATCGCCATTTTGATGATGTTAGTTCTGCCTATCCATGAACAGGGTATATTTTTCCATCTTCTAAGATCTTCTTCTACTTCTCTCTTTAGGGTTCTGTAGTTTTCATTGTATAAATCTTTCACCTCTTTTGTTAGGTTGATTCCCAAGTATTTTATTTTATTTTTGTGAGGATATTGTGAATGGAGTGTTTTTCCTCATTTCCATTTCAGAAGTTTTGTCGCTGATATACAGAAATGCCTTTGGTTTATGCGTGTTGATTTTATATCCTGCCACTTTGCTGAATTCATTTATTAGTTCTAGTAGTTTCTTTGTAGATCCTTTTGGGTCTTTTAGTTATAGAATCATGTCGTCTTCAAATAGTGATAATTTAAGTTCTTCTTCTCCTATTTTTATGCCTTTAATTTCTTTTGTCTGTCTAATTGCTCTGGCCAGTGTTTCGAGAACTATATTGAATAGAAGTGGAGATAGAGGGCATCCCTGTCTTGTTCCGGATTTTAGAGGGAATGCCTTCAACTTTTGTCCATTCAGAATGATGCTAGCCTGAGGCTTAGCATAGATAGCTTTTACAATGTCAAGGTAAGTTCCTGTTATCCCTAGTTTTTCTAATGTTTTGAACATAAAGGGATGCTGTACTTTGTCGAATGCTTTCTCTGCATCTATCGAGATGATCATATGGTTCTTATCTTTAAGTCTATTGATGTGGTGAGTAACATTTATTGGTTTCCGTATGTTGAACCATCCTTGCATCCCAGGGATGAATCCTACTTGATCATGGTGCACTATTTTTTTGATGTGTTTTTGTATTCGATTTGCCAGAATTTTATTGAGGATTTTTGCATCTAGGTTCATTAGAGATATTGGTCTGTAGTTTTCTTTCTTTGAGGTGTCTTTGTCTGGTTTCGGAATCAGGGTGATGTTGGCCTCATAGAATGAATTTGGAAGAGCTCCCTCTTTTTCTATTTCCTGAAATAACTTGAAAAGTATTGGTATTAATTCTTCTTTAAAGGTTTTGTAAATCTCCGCTGTATACCCATCCGGTCCTGGGCTTTTCTTGGTTGGTAGTCTTTTGATGACTTCTTCAATTTCATCCATTGATATTGGTCTGTTCAGATTGTGTGTATCCTCCTGACTCAGTCTGGGCAAATCATATGACTTAAGAAATTTATCGATGTCTTCACTATCCTCTATTTTATTGGAATATAGGTTTTCAAAATAATTTCTAATTGTCTTCTGTATTTCTGTCGCATCCATTGTGATATTGCCTTTTTCATCCTGTATGTTAGTAATTTGAGTTCTCTCTCTTCTCTTCGTTAGCATGGCTAAAGGTCTGTCGATCTTATTTATTTTTTCGAAGAACCAACTTTTAGTTTTGTTAATTTTTTCAATAGTTTCTTTTGTTTCCATTTCATTGGTTTCCGCTCTGATTTTAATTATTTCTTGCTGTCTGCTACATTTGCTGTTGTTTTGCTCTTCCTTTTCTAGGGCTTTGAGTTGGAGTGTGAGCTCATTTATTTGTTGGTTTTTTCTTTTTTTGAGGAATGACCACCAGGCGATGAATTTTCCTCTTAAAACTGCTTTCGTTGTGTCCCATAGATTCCGATATGTTGTGTCTGTATTTTCATTTATCTCTAAGAATTTTTTGATTTCCTCCTTTATGTCTTCTGTAACCCATTGATCATTCAGTAATATATTGTTCATTTTCCATGTGATGTAGGATTTTTCCTTCCTTCTTTTATCATTGATTTCCAGTTTCATTCCATTATGATCAGATAAAATGCATGGTATTATCTCCACCCCTTTATATTTACTGAGGGTTGCCCTATGGCATAATATATGGTCTGTGTTTGAGAAGGATCCATGTGCTGCTGAGAAAAAAGTATAGCCATTTGATGATGGTTGATATATTCTATATAAGTCAGTTAAGTCTAGGTTATTGATTGTGGTATTGAGTTCTATAGTTTCTTTATTCAACTTTTGTTTGGAGGATCTGTCCAATGGTGAGAGAGGTGTGTTGAAATCTCCCATAATTATTGTGTTGTGGTCTATTTGATTCTTGAAGTTGAGGAGAATTTGTTTTATGAATGTCGCAGCACCATTATTTGGTGCGTAAATATTGATAATTGTTATGTCTTGTTGGTGAATGGTTCCTTTTAACAGTATATAATGACCTTCTTTATCCCTTTTGATTAACTTAGTCTTGAAGTCGATTTTATTCGATATGAGGATGGCCACCCCTGCTTGCCTACGAGGACCGTGTGCGTGGTATATTTTTTTCCATCCTTTCACCTTCAGCCTGTATGTCTTTTCCAATCAGATGTGTCTCCTGGAGGCAGCATATTGTTGGATTTGTTTTTTTAATCCATGATACCAGCCTATGTCGCTTTATTGGAAAGTTTAAGCCATTAACATTCAGAGTTACTATTGATATATGGTTTGTACTTCCAGCCATGTTTGATTATTTATCCTTTTTAAAAAAAATTTAGTTTGTTTCTCCATGATTATCTTTCCCCTCGCCCTCTGTCTTTACCGAGGCACTTCCCACTGATGGTTTTGGTTATTGTTTTTCATTTCTTCCTCATGTAGTGTTTTGCTCAAAATGCTTTGCAATGCTGGTTTTCTGGCTGCAAATTCTTTTAACTTTTGTTTATCATGAAAGATTTTTATTTTGTTGTCGTACCTGAAGCTTAATTTTGCTGGATACAGAATTCTTGGTTGGCATCCATTGTCTTTCAGAGTTTGAAATACATTGTTCCATGACCTTCTTGCTTTCAGCGTCTGTGATGAAAAATCTAATGATAACCTTATTGGTTTACCCCTGAATGTAATCTGTCTCCTTTCTCTTGTAGCTTTTAATATTTTCTCTTTGTTCTGTATATTGGATATCTTCATAACAATGTGTCTTGGCGTTGGTCTACTGTGATTTTGTGTGCTCGGTGTCCTGTATGCATCTTCAATTTGTATATCTGTTTCCTTCTTTATTTCTGGAAAGTTTTCTGTAATTATTTCATTCAGCAGGTTACTCATTCCCTTGGTTTGAATCTCTGTACCTTCTTCTATCCCGATGACTCGTAAGTTTGGTTTTTTTATGTTATCCCATAACTCTTGGATGTTTTTCTCGTGATTTTTTACCAGCCTTTCTGAGTTGACTTGGCTCTTTTCAAGATGATATATTTTGTCTTCATTATCTGACGTTCTGGCTTCTACTTGCTCCACTGTGTTAGTGATACTCTCAATTGAGTTTTTAATTTCGTTTATCGTTTCCTTCATTTCTAGAATTATTGTTTGATTATTTTTTATAATCTCTATCTCCTGATAAAGATGCTCAACTTCTTCTTTTATCCGTTTATGTAATTCATTCTCAATGTGTTCTTTCGCTGCTTGAATTTGCTGTCTCGTATCCTCTTTAAGGTTCTATTCCATCTGTCTAAGATGTTCCTTGAGTTCTTTATATGACCATTTTTCTGATGCCTCTAGGTCCTCCTGAATATTTAGGCTGTCCTGCATTGTTTATACTCCTTTTCTTCCTTGCTTTTTCAAGTTACTCATGTTACTTCTTGTCCTGTTTGACTGCTGAGTTACTGTTTACTCTTTTAGCCGCAGGTTTCAATGAAGTTATCTCCTCCGCCGCAGTCTGGTGACGTCAGTTCTCTGCCATGGTGGTATCTCTTACAAATGGTGACAGTTCTTTTCCCTTTGCCGGGTGACCAATGCAACGGGTGGGTCCTTACTGTCTCTCCCAAACCCCGTTTAAAACCTGTGGCCACTAGCTATGAAGGCTCGGTTGGCATTTACCTCCGTAGGAACAGAAGGGCCGACCAGTTGTTTCAGCCGGATGGTTCAGTGCTGAGTCTCAGCTGTTTGTCTCTCAGGTTCGTTCTGATCACCTACCAGCAGAGGTCACTTTTACTGAAGGGCCTTTTATCCCCCTTTCCTTATCTGTGGAATATAGTATTCTTAGTCCAGCATATTACAATAGTGTAGTAATGCATTTAGATTTTCAGTTATTAGCATTTTTGCTGTCTCTACTTCTACAGGCAGTCTTTTGAGTGCTTCTAACCTCCCTAGTTAGTTTTAAAGCAATGGTGACGTAATCGAATCTTAAACATAGAGTATATCAGATTGAATAATGTTGTTTTTTAAGAATAGTAACATTATTTTAATCTTTTGATTATAGAAACTTGTATTTAATTAGTTGCAATGACTTTAATTATTTCAAATTGTAAATAAGCTTTTTGTATATGTAGAATGACACAATGATTTATAAATTATTAGTTGCCAGAGAATCACAAACTAATTTAGATTATTTTTTTAAATTTCTGAGTTTTTTACTTATCACAATATGACAGTAACTGAAAACTCTACTTAGCAACGTTTGAAAATCCTGGCACGATTACAATATGAAACTTTAAAGCTCTTGCTTTGCATTTGATAATTTCAGAAAAATAAATGTTATTTAGAATACAATTTTTTTTTAGCTGCTTGGTTATTCTTTTATAATAGTCTGTTCTAATATACTGTACTTCCTCAATGTAAATGGGAATATATGTACTAACTAGTTTATGTGACTCACTTGTCAAAAAACATAGTTAAAATCACAGTCAGTTTAACTGAATATTGGTAGCTGTGTGTATAGCAAGTGCCCTGAAACTTTATTAGCTCTCTTTCCAGTTCTTTAATTTGGAAACTTAAAACATACAAAACATTTAAAAGAATAGCACAGCAATCACCTGTATATCCACCTTGTATATCCAGCAATTATTAATTTTTTACAGTATTTTTCTTTGTGTGTGTGTATATATATATATATATATATATATATATATATATATATATATATTGTCTAGGCCATTGGAAATTAAGTGACAGACATCATGACCCTTGACCTCTAAACACTTCAGCATCTATCTCCTGAAACATAGAATAGTACCATTATCATATCTAAGAAACTGTGCAGTAATTTTCTAATGCCAGCTAATTATAATTCTCTATTCAAATTATTCCACTTGTCCCTCAAATTATTTTATAGAGAGTATTTGCAAACTAATATTTAATCAGAATCTGAATATTGTACTTCAATTGCTTTAGAGATTTAGTACCAATAGAAATTTATTTAATGTTGTATCTTTTCTTCCTGCTTTCTGATACAGATGTATTTATGTTGGTTGTTTTCATTAAGAACACCTGATATTGATACAGGTGAATTAGAATCTGGTTGCAAGTAAGAGATGGAATTTACAAGTTGTTGATAGGAGTTTAAAATGTTTTTATTCTAAAAATGAAAAATGGTTCTGAATTCTTTTATATTTTATTAGATATATAAGACATCATATAAATATGTATGTTATATGGATATTCTGTTTATTTTATGGAGAACAGAAATTTGGTCTAATCATGCTTCATATGTTTTATTAGAAGTCAATGTACTCATTTTATTAAACACATTTTAGATTTGTACATATGAAGAAAATGGGTTTTCTTTTAGTATTTTGGAAACTGGTAGCATTTTTAGAAGCATAAGCCAAACTACAAAGATTTTTAAACCAAGATTTGAAATTACTCAGGTTGTAAATGTATTTTAAAAATTATTATACTCTTAATAAATTCAGAAAATAGGAAATAAGATAATTTTAATGTAGCTATTGTTTAAAATATGAATCTGAAGCTTTGTGTGAATGTGTTTTAAGTGATTTTTTTGGAGGATGTGTGATATACTTGAAATAACGTTCATCTAGGACCCAAGGTATCTTGGTCTTACTTCTGTCTTTATTATTTAACAGTCATCTGACCTTGGGCAAATATTTTGCCCTCACTGATTCTGGTGTTATTTTCTGTAAAATGGGGGTAATATCAGTTCTGCTATCTTGATAGTATTGTTTCTTATATGAAATAAAGACATGACAGTAGCTTGGAAACTGTGATTCTCAATAATATAAGGTGGTGGGTTATTGTTATGATGTGTATATAAAATTATCTAATACTGTTTCTTTAGACTTGGTAGTAACTTTAAAAAAATAATTTTACTTACCTCATTTTTAGTATGAGAACTGAGTAAATAAATTGAATCTCTCAAAATAAGAAACACTTAGTCCTTTTATTGGGTAAAATAAAATGTGTATTGTATGTTACTATTGTGTATTGTTTCTTCTGAGTTTCAGAAATTTATATTGCTAGAAATTATTTTCATAAATATTACTCAGAAGATAAATGCTTAAAAATATATAGCATTTGTCAGACTTATGGTATAAAAACACCCCCCCCCTTTTAGTTGTAGATAGACATAATTCCTTTATTGTTTTTAATGTGGTGTTGAGGATGGAATCCAGTGCCTCACACATACATACTAGGCAAGCGCTGTATTACTGAGTTACTACTACAGCCCCTAAAACATTAGCCATGTTGAAAATTTGTATAGAAAATAAAAAATTCCATTTAAGGTTCAGCTCACATGAATATGGAGAAATTACACCTAATGTGAACCTTGCTAGTGTTAGTATTGTGATGTTTTATCATTACCAAATAAATATAAATATAGGTTGGTGATATCCCTCATCCAAAATGCTTTGGATCAGAGATGTTTAAGATTTTGGAGATTTTCAGAGTTTGGAATATTTGCATAGACATTACCAGTTGAATATTCTAATCCAGAAATCCAAATGCCCCCAAGTGTGGGAAGTTGGAACTCCAAAAGTTAGTAATTTTGGAGTAATTTGGAGTTCAGATTTTTGGGTTAGGAATGCTTACTTAACCTGTATCTGCTTTCCTTGGTTTTCTTTACTTGCTACTTGTAGTATGTGCCTAAATAACTACAACACTAGTGCAGTTTTTATTCTTCGAATACATTATCTTATCCTTCAGAATTTCATCACTGTTTTCATACAAGTAACTTTGACAGGACTTGCAAATCAGGAAGCTGGATGGTTGTTCTATTTAAAATGGGTTATGAGAAGGGATAAAAAGAAAGAATTTCAGTTTGTAGAATTGTGACACAGACAACATTTTAGTGCTTTGTCTCCTGAAAAATTTCATCTCCATGTTCCTCATTTTAAAAGTGTTACAAGAACCTAACATAACTAGTTCATAAACACATAATTATTGAATTAACTGTATTTAGTCTTAAAAATTTCTACTTTGTTCTAAAATAATCCATCTTGAAGTCAGTTCACCTTGAAGCCCAGTTTTCTTTTATGGCATTTCCATAGGTCTTTGCTAGACATAAGCACATCTTATTGCAGAAATTAAAGATATAGTGGTATGTATTAATCTATTTTGCATGTAGATCTCTCCAGATAATTTAAAGCCACTGATGTTTTATTTATCTTCATAGAATTGTATAAAAAATTCTTCTGTATATTTTTAGGAAGTAAGCTCTTAATCTCTTAAATATAGAAAAATATTCATATTCTACTCATCTAGCTTTTTATTGTATTAAACTTATATCACATTCTTCTCTTTTTAAACAGAGATGTGCTCCTGCATCTATTCGCCTCATGGACAACCAGCAGTTTCAGTTTGGTAAGTAAGGAGTGATAATTTTAACATATGCTCATTTATTCTCAAAATTTTCAGCACTAGAAAGATAAATGTCATAGTTCCTGCCATTCAGGAAGCTGTCTCAGACAGTTACATAAATGAATGAGTTCAGTAGTGTTGGAGAGACTATGAAAGAAGACTGCATTGGATCTTGTATAGATTTTTAAGTGAAGGAACAGTTGATTCTATTTGATTTTGTTCAACCTAGGGGTTGAAAGTCAGAAAAGACTTTTAGAGGAGGGTGATACTTTAGCAAAGTCTTAAAAGGTAAATAGAAGTTTGCTCGAGATTATTTGTTCCTTACCACACTCATTCACTTGTAAACAGAAATACGAATTGTTTTCAAGAGACTTAGGCAGGGGTATTAAAAGTTTGAGGGCATTCTGAGCAACTTATTGAGACCCATCTCAAAATACAACAATAATTTAAAAAAGAATTTGGGGATATAGTTCAGGGTTAGAGTACTTTCTTAGTATGCACAAAGCCTTGGGTTCAATACCCAGGGCTGCCTTCCCGCCCCCCCCCCCCAAGTTATGAAACCTCAGTGACATGTTTTAGGATACTGGGAATCATTTTGTTTACCTCAAATAGAGGGTAGGACAAGGCATATGAAATAAAGCTACATGGGTCATTTAGGGCTTTGCAGAATAGATTTGTATTTTATCTTGTAAGCCGTGGGATTTCTTTGTGGAGGGAATAAAATCATCTTTACATTTCAAAAGCTCATTCTGGCAGTTTTGCTCAGGGTGGATTAGAAGGGTACAGACATGAAACAGCTCAAGAGGCAAATTTTGGGACCCATGAGTAAGGTAGAAATAATGGAAATAGAGTAGAGGATAGATTTTTAAAAATCAGCTAGCCAATTAGATGTGGAAGGCTAAATAAAGGGAAGAGTTGAAGTAAAAATGGTCGATTTGGGGGAAAAATATATTACAATGGATTGTATCTAAGGTGCCATTGGGCTCTTGGGGTGAAGAATTCAGTAGGTATTTTGATCCAAAAACATTTTTCTTTTCTACCTATATGTCTAAATTATTGAACTTTTGATACAATTTACTAATCATGTTTTCAATTCTAGTTTTATTGCTTCTATATTTTTTTTTCACGTGCTGAAATTTACTTTGGGATTTGAGTTTGTAGAATTTAAATACCATCAAAAGAGTTCCTGAGCCGGGCATGGTGGTACTGTAATCCCAGCAGCTCGGAAGACAGAGGCAAGAGGATTGTAAGTTCAAAGCTGGCCTCAGCAATTTAGCAAGGCCCTAAGCAACTCAGTGAGACCCTGTCTCTAAATAAAATATGAAAAAGGGCTGGGGATGTGGCTTAGTGGTTGAGTGCCCCTGAGTTCAATCCCTGGTACAAAAAAACAAAACAAAACATCAGTTCCTAAAATTATGGAAATTATTGTTCAGTAATAAATACCAAAGGCTAAGGTAGGCAGATTTTATTGTTGTTGTTGCTGTTGTTTTGTTTTATTTTACTTTTTTTGTATTTTAGGGATTGAACCCAGGGCTTTGCACATGCTAGCAAAAAACTGAACCACTGAATTATTCCCCCAGCCCTGAAAGGCAGGCTTTTGTTTGTCATGTCTGAAAGTTGCTTAGGTTTTAATATAGAGAAAAATATTATAGTTATGTAGAAACTTAACTAGGAAAGTCAGGTTTATATCAAGAATTCATTTTTAAATTAGATTCTTTTTATTCACAATTACTTCTTTAATAAATTACTTTCAACATACTATAGTATTAAGAAACAAAAGTTGATAATTGTGTCCTATAAATAATGAGATATTTAAGTCAAATGAAAATCAAGGCTCTAGTACGTTTGGCTTGCTTTTGGAGATCTATAGAGCCATGTATATAATTAATAAAATTATTAACTATTTATGTGATGATGTTGTAGTACATTATGTTAGACATAGGCATCTTTTGAAACTGTAATTCTGACCATTTTTTTTTTTATAATTGGGTTTTGTAGCAATTTGAAATGAGAGTTTAAGGAAAAGGTCTTTCTGGCTGTCTGCCATCTGTGTTCCACATTCTCATTATATACCGAGAAACATGCTGACATAGTCCCTTCTAGTTCTATGGTAGGACTTAATTCTTTCTAGTACTGATCATGTCTCCCTTCTGCTTTTTATTTAGCCACCATAGTATTTATTTTGAATTACAGATCTGGTTATGCTTCTTGGTTGGCTGTAGTCTTTTTGATTCTTCAGTTTGTTTTGAAGTCTTTCCTTCTATATATATTGTCATGACCTTGTGATAAACAACTAAAAGAGTAATGCTTAGCACAGCAATTCAGACCCTACAATAGCCTGCTTATTTTTAGTGTTTGTGTCATACTGATTAATAAAGCATAAGCCTTATTCACAAATGGTGAATATTTTTAATATCACCACTTCTTGTAGTAAAACCCCTATTATATTTAGATTATCTGTTTTCAGTATATTGAAATGATCTATGGATTTCCTCTGTAGATCAAGGTTTCTCAAATTTTAGAGGATGTATTTTAGTAATTTTTAAAATTTCTTGCATTTATCACATTGTAGGCATTTTTAAATTTTGTGTTTTTGTGGTTCTGTGGATCAACCCAGGGTCTTTCTTGCACATGCAGGGCAAGTGCTCTACCACTGAGCTACATCCATATTCCTTTATTTTTATTTTTATTTTTGAGACAGGATCTTAATTATTTGCCTAGACTGGCCTCAAACTTGCAACCCTCCTGCCTCAACCTCTCAAGTAGCTAGGATTCCAGGTGTGCAGTATCGTTCCTAGCCATAACAGGCATTTAGTTGTTATTTGAACATTAATCATTGCATTGGTAAAGAAGGTAAGCATATCCTAAATAGCTCTTAGCACATTGCTAAGCACATTAACTTAGTATAATTTATGAAATCCCTCCTCACAACTGTTCTTCAAGGTGGTATTCCCATTTTAAAAACAATTCAAGGCTCAGTATTTTAACCAAAGTCTGCAAGTCTTGTTTGGTAGAGCCGAGATTGAACTCTTTTAGTTTGAATCCAAAGCCCAATACTTTTTACACTGTTTCAAACCACTTCTTTGAAACATACATAGTTAATATATCCTTTTTAATTAATTCAAATTGTAGGAACAAAAAATGCACTGTCAAGCTGTTTGGAAACCAGATTACTATAAAAGATAAAACACTAGCTGAAATATATTTAGAGTATAATTAATCTCATAGGTAGCATTAATTTAAGAAAAAGTAAAAGATAACAATATCCTCCAAGTAATACTAATGCTTGACTCAAAAGTCAGTGTCTCTTTTGCAATAATTTATTCTTTAAAACTATCATGTCAACTTAGTATTGGAGATGTGTATGACTAATTGCTACTGATGTAATGGAAATTATACTAATAAATGTCAGTGGATTATTTACCCGTAAGGATTATTTCATATTGGAGCACTAACATTTGGATCCCTTATGCATTGTGTAAAGATAAATGAATGAGAAAACTTTTATATGAATAGCAATTTCCATTTTGCAAAAACACAACACATACTCAACATATGTTTACATGTTTATTTCCAATTGTTATTTAGATAGGATGACTTCCATTTGGTGCAGGAAGTGTTTTGTTGATACGTTATTTCTAACTTAAATCATGCTAAAAATTATATCAAAAAGCACTGGTTATTCTGGAAAAGTATCTCTGATAGTTCACAATAAAAAAAGAAAAAAATAACTACTTTTGATCCAGTAGCTCAAAAGGATTGCCAGGTGGATCTCCATCTAATCTGCAGTTCTTTTGGAGTGTCAGGGGCAGCAGGGGGTTTGTTTTAATGCCTCAGAGCATGAATTTCTATTAGCTCCTGGTTAAGACTTATGTTACGTGTCCTTTTAACAGTTTCCTATTAGAGACAGCAAAACTGTAGTATCACAGATTCATAATTTCAATTAAAAAAATAGGTGGGTCAGAAAAATAGACTATCAGTGATAGTTGTTTTAGAAATGTTTGCTTTTGTACTTATTTTAGAGGGAAGTCCTGCTCTTTAAAAACAAACAAAATCCCTGAAACTTGAAAGGCTTTAAAAAAATTAATCTTTTTTTGGATATGATTTTAGATTTAGTAAAGACTTTAAAATTCTTTATAAAATTTTTATATAAATGGTTGCCATATTTTTCTGAATTGGGCTCATAACATTAAAGCCAGATGCTTGACTCTTAAATGTAGCAGTCATGGAAGTTGAAGTTGCTACTCTTTGAAAACAGTGGGGAAACAGTAAAAGGTTTTCACTCAATTAAGCTTAATCCGCAGGCAAAGATGTTAATTTAACAGACTCTGAGACACCGTTTATGTTATTTTGGCAATTTTAACTCTCTGGGTGTGATTAAGAAAGCAATTGCTAGTTTTATGCCAAGAATTCTCGATAAGTTAAGAATTAATTAAGAAACAACCTTAAACTTTGCATTGACTCCGTATTTGGTTATACCTCTGAGTGGTTTCTGTATAATTAGAAAAATAAAAGTAAAACCAGCCACCATTGGGAGTTCTTAATAAAATAAAAATTAATGAACTAGTTTTAGTATGTATAAAATACATCATTGAAAGATGACCTAAACTATGTGTAGTATTAATTACATGTGGTAATTTGAATTTAACAAACAGAATGGGTTTTGTAAATAAAAAGTTGTGATTTTTGAAAGAAGGGAAAAGAAAAGATGAAGATCTTAAGATAAATATACATAATATAGATTTAAAAGTTAAAGTCATAAAACTTTTACTTTTAGGCTACGAAGTAGTCTTTTAATCGTCTGAAAATATCGTTTGCTATTAATTTAATATAGAAACTTTTTTCTTAGGTCATGCTCTTAAACCTCAGGTTTCCTCTATTTTTACATCATTTTTGGATGGATTAAAAAAGTTTTATATTACAAAGGTAAGAATTTTTATAAAATGCTAAATGTTTAAATACTTGGGATTTTAATTTGGTTTCCTGCCTTCTTCCTCTCACAGACGCCTTATTATAAGGATGTTTGTTCTTATAATAGTTGCTGTGTACATTTTATAATTATTGTTTTTCATATTGGAATAATATTAAATCAGTCATGTAGTCATTTTCAAAAATTTTCCTTTTCTAGTTTTGAGGTTTCTAAAAATAATATTCATTGAACAGTCTAATGCACATTTTCTAAGAGTATGAATTTTTATTTAAACTTTGCTGGATTGCTTTCCTAAAACATATACCAGTGTATAGTACTGGCAGCAAAATGTGTGTCATTTTTTTGTTGTGGCCTTATTATTGCATATGGGTTTTTGTTCTTGTTGCTTTTTTATGTTTTAAATTTATTGGGAGGGGAATAGTCCTTTGTTTTAGATGATGTTCTTCAAAATCAGTGAGACAAAACATTTCTTTATATTTTCTAGATGTAATTTTTCTCTGAGTTAGTTGAATATGATTATTTTGCCAAGGTGATTGATTCCTTTTTTTCCTCTGCTATGTTCTCTTTGAGGAATTATTAGAGATCCTTTGTTGTAAATTTTGTAAATAAATGTTTTCAGTCCAGTACTTCCCATTTAAAAAGAGATTTTTCTTTTTGGTGTTAAAACTTCAAATTTTTTAAGCTTTTTCTGTAATTATTTAATTGCTTCTAAGCTTAGAAGCTTCGTTCATTTGGACCTATGATTATGACCATTTGCTTTTCTCTTTTGTGTTGAATGAGAATTTAAAATTTTTCCTTATTACACTTTAATTTATTTCAATTTTATGATGTGAAGTAAAAATCTAAAGTAATCTTCACCTTCTGATCCCCCAGTTGGTAACCAGTTGAGTCAGCACCATTAACTAATTAATCCCTTCTTATTTCATTGATTTGCCATAACCAACACATCTTCTCATAGTATTTATCTAATAAACAAACTCCATTTGAATTCATTTTTTTAAAAAAATATTTATTTTTTAGTTTTAGGTGGACACATGTCTTTATTTTATTTTTATGTGGTGCTGAGAATCGAACCCAGTGCCCCACGCTTGCTAGGTGAGCGTGCTACCACTTGAGCCACATCCTCAGCCCCTGAATGCATATTTTTAAGTGAGCTTTTTGTTCTTGAGAAATTAAATGGGTTTAATTGTTGTAGGTCTGATTTTCCCTCTTGTTATTCAGAATTTTCCTTGAGGTTACTATCACCTACCTCTTTTCTATTCTAGAAAAAATTTTAGAAACTCTTCATTTTCAACAGTCCACTGGGGTTCTTACTAAACTCAGAATAGAGTAATATATAGGTTTGTAATGCTTAGTTTATGCATTCAGGAACATAAATCTTACTTATATTTTTTAGGTATGTTTTCCTAATGAAGTTATATATTTCTTTATAAGATTATTTCTCTTAGTTTTATGTTTAAGATCTCTTTTGAAAGTATTTTTTATAAGAAGTTCTTATTAGTATGTAAGGATACTGTTGTGTTCCCCCCTATAATTAGCTACTTTATTATTTTGTAGTTTTTATTTAATTCTTTATTATAATCCTGATAATTTGTTATATTTATATATCAATATGACATTTGATTTAAACCATGGCATACATGGTTTTATATGATTAAAACCATGGAATACATATAAAATGTTTTTTGCATGCTCTATAGTTTTATGTTGTAATGATCTGCATAGGTGCATTAAGCATTCTTATTGATTGAAATTTAAAGTTCCGAAGTTCAATTTTTAAAAACTTGGTGTATTTGAACTCAGACCAGAAGGAAAAGAGCAAATGCATTTTGATTTACTGTTTCGCAAGGTTAAACTCATCTGTAATAAAATATATATTTTTTTAAGTTTAAAGGATTTGATCCAAATCAGCTAAGTATAGCCACATTACTATTTGAGGGGGACCGTGAGAAGGTTCTTCAACATGAAAAACAAGTATATGACATTGCTGCAAAATTTGGGTATGTCTTTAAGTTCTTAATGCCAAGAGAATAATAAGCTAGAATTCTAATATCTCCAACCAGTTATTAATGCACCAAACTGTAATGTTTATAAACAGACTGGATATCTCTAGGCAGTTATTAATTCAAATTTCATTTTAAATTTCTGTTAATTTATGATAGTAAATTTAAAATACTGTTTTTACTTCCAAAATTTGTAAGAAGTTAGATTGATTGCTCTAACTTATCTAATTATATATGGAGTATATAAATATTATTTTTTGGTCGTTTGCACTAATACCAATTTCATATTTGTTGTGGTAAAGTAGGAAAAAAATTCATTGTCATGTTACTCTTCAGTGAAAATAGTGTATATATAAAACATGCTATTAGTGTATTTTTAAAAGGAAATTAAGTTTAATCCCTGGTATTTGACAAATTGTCTACACTCCACCCCGTGTCATTTACAGTTTTGTGCTGGTATAAAGAAACAGAAAACATTTCACATCTGTAACCAACTGAATAATGATAGGGTGGTTTTTGTCTGTCTGCTTGATGGATTATCAGACTGATCAATGAGAACTATAGTGGAAATGCCATTTATCAGGACTACATTTTTTCTTTTCTAAGTACATAAATTATCAGTTTTCTGGATACTAGTCTTACTTTTTTTGTTTATTTCAGTGTTAAAATATAGCATACACAGTATGCTTAGTCTGAGTTCTTTCTAATACTTTTATTCTTTTTTTCCTTCTAAGCCAACAATTGAACACTTAATTTGGAGCTGTGTGTTTTAGAGTATCCCACTCGTACACACACACACACACACACACACACACACACACACACACACACTTTAATATGTAACTAGCTTTTTACTTCCAGGATTGTCTGAACAATGTTGAAGTGAAGTATTGTCAGAGTGGAAAAGGGTATAACCTTGGGCTTAAGTTTTAGTTTATTGTTGTACTGGTTTTGAATATTAAAAATTAGACTCTCACATTTTTCCCCCTATTCTGAAACTGGCAAGTAGAATTTTAATTTTCTTTAGTAACAGATAAAGTTCATTAATCTTTCAAACTTTCTCTGCTAAAGTTTTTATGTTACCTTTTGGAATTACTGATGTTTTAACTAAATTAATTAAAAATAATTATGCTATAAAGATTTATTTAATGATCAAATTGCTTGGCTTTCAGGTCATCTCATTTTTGTTTGCATTTTTAAAATGTGCATGTTTCCCTGCCCAGAAGGAATTTGGCATTATTTGTATACCTACTGCTTAGGAAGTAGGTACTCACAGGTGATAAGTAAATTTTAATGAAAACATTTTATCTCTGCTCTAGTCTTTAATATTAGAAACTGAAACATTAAATTTTTTAAATATATTTAAGTATTTAATTGGGACTATAAAATTTTTCAGAAGGACTTGTAGGGAAATGTAAGAAGACATTTTCTAATAATGTTTTGGATCACTGTTTATAGGGTTGGATTTGCTTAGTTTTATCCCAGTGTTCTTACATTCCTTCACACACACACACACACACAGGAAATCTACTTTGTAGAATCAATAATTATAATTAAAATTCAGAGTAACTAGCAAATCTTTACTAGTAAGTAATGTGTCACATTTCCTGTTAGATGATAAAAAGTACCCATTGATGATAAAAAGTGCCCATTCTGTCTTACACTTAATTTTTTTAATAAGGCATGATTTGTCTGTTCCTGGGCCTCACTCTTGATACTTGGAACATACTTGAAATTGACTAAACATTTGTTGAATGAATTGATGAAACCAAGCTCTGTATTTTTCCCTGATATCTTTTTTTTTTACTAATTCTTTTATGCCTATTACCACCTGTAAGACAGAGTATTTTAATCTTTAGATGGTTTTTCAGAACCATATTATCAGTTTTGTTTGAGTAATCAATTTCAGGCATGTCAGTAATGCCGCGTTTGTTTTCTCACATCACACCATCAATTTATAGCTTATAAAGAAGAGTGAATCTTCTTTCAGATACAGGGTTCAGCTTGCCAGACACTGATACTAAAGCTCCAGAACTGTTGGTTTAATTCCAACATTTTGCTTACTCCAAATAATACTTCTACCAGATTTATCCATTAAAAATAGATTATAGTAAATGAGATATTAATTTAAAGCAGAGATAAACTGTTAAAAACATTGGCTCAAATTGGTGTCTCGTGTTTTTGCTATTATTTGTTCCTTTTTAGTTACATTACAATTAATTTCTTAATGTACTTTCTTCCTGGCTTCCTTCATTTAGATGCAAAAATCTTTGGTTTTGAGCAACCCATATTGTCGGTTAGGAAAATGAATTTGTTTTATTTTTTTTTAAACTTGGAAATATCTTATTTTGATTTTCTATCAGAGGTCCTGACTGCCCCCTTGTTTTCTGTTAAAAAAAAATTTTTGGTTCTAATTATTGAAGACTCAGGGATATTTTTCTTTAAGGTGCCACTCTGAAAACCCTGAATCCTCAGTCACTTCTGCATAACAATTTAGAGGAAGGCACCACCAACTTTTTTTCTGATGAAGTTTTTATATGTTAATTTAGTTCATGTATTTAATTTTTAATAGGGCTTTATTAATCTGTCCATTATTTTCTCTTCCTTTTGTCCTGTATTCCCATTACCTTATTAGCTAAAGTTGATTGCTTTTAATGAAGTACTCTGAACAATCTAGAATACATGTTATCTTAGCCATTTTGTCTCTTTATCTTCCACTCCACTCCGACACTGTTAAATACCTTTGAACATCTGTGACCCAACACAGCCTAGGAACCAAATTTTGAATAATCATCATACCTTGGTTGTTTATCCTTGTTGGCTAAACACTTTTACTTTTCTAAGAACTGAGGAGAATAAATGTTACTTGTCAGCACTCATGACAGGTGTTTTGACATTTACCATAGAACTTAAGGTAATATATTATCAGTATTTTTAAAGTGTGCTTAAGTTGTTTAAAATAATTCAACATGAGAGTGATTAGGTTTACCAGATGGCCCTTTTATATAAATGATTGTCTCATTCCTCTTTCATTAGTCTTCCCAGTGCTTCCTCATGAAATAGCTTTAAATTTGTTCAAGAACCATGAATTGATGTCTGAAATTTGCAAATAGCAGGAAATAAGGGATGGAAGTTGCTACTTTAAAATAAAGCAGTTTGAATTTAAATAGTTTTTTTTTTTTGTAGTGGTTACATAAGTGATTGTGTTCATGTTGTATGACACAATTGTATCTTAAGATAATTCAGACTAGAAGATTGACAGTTTTAAAAACTTAAATAAAGAAAGAAAAATTCTAAAAAGCTAAATTTGCCAGAAAACATGACTTGGAAAGAATCCCAAATTGACTTTTTTTCTTCTTTGGGGTTTATGAATTTAGAATGGACATCCAATTTCAATCTCTTCCTACTTTAGGTAAAACAATGCATGTTTCTGTGTGGTTTGTCCCACTGGATCCCAGTGTGAAACAGAAACCATCACCAGATGTTAGAAGAGAATCTAAAGAGAAATGTCTTGTCTGGGAGAGGAAAGAAGGACTTTTTCTCAACCGTACTTAACAGAGATAGGCCAACTGAATATTTATTCACACCTGTTACTTCTCACCATATAACATATTTAGCATGCTCCTTCTCAAAGATTCCTAGCACAGGTATCTTGTACCCTTTTTTAGGCTTCACTCTTATCTCCTTTCCTTCTACTTTTAGTTCCAAGATGAACCATTTGTATTTTCTAGATCTATAGAGTTTTTTCTCCTTTGGTTTTAATCTTGACTGTTTCATATCTACGTGAGTTATGGGTTCAGCTGTTTTCCTCCAAGCACTTGTCCCTGCAGTGTTCTGACATGTGTTCCTTTTGTTTGAGGACTTTATTTGGCTCTCTACCTACAAACTCACATCCAACCCAGAACTGTTTTTCTGTGTTTTCTTACTTTTCACTTTCAGCAATGCTTCTTTCTTGTTTATAAACATTCTATTAATACAAACAGTCCCCTGCATTTCATTATAGCCCGTCCTCAAGTAGTTCTAGACTAGAGCTATTCTGTCAAGTCTGCTACTCCTTCTAGATAACACTAACTTGTATTTATCCATCCAGAATAGAAAGTCAGGAAATTCTGAATAGTTTAGATTTTAGATTTTCAGATTAGGGATACTCAGCCTATATTAATAAAATAAGAATATTTAAGTGTCTTGTTATGCATGTGAGAATTAAGCTTATTTAAGCTATTTTTCATGACTAATTCTCTGCTCTTTTTGAGAATATGAAAAGTAATATAAATCAGCTTTATTAGTGTGGTGGATAAATTTTGAAATTAATGACTAGACTGAAATATTAAAAATATTTTTAGATTTTTGTCTAAACTTATTCTCTTGATATCTCTTTGATATAAATGAAATTAAGATAAAAATGAGATGTAATCTGGAAAAGCAGTTTTCTTTAGATATCAAATCGGTTTGGTTAGTTTTATATATTTTTTAATGGTTCATTTAAAATGTATTAACAGTTTGTTCTTTAATCACAGTGGATTGGCAGCTGGAGAAGATAATGGGCAGAGAGGATATTTGCTGACCTATGTCATTGCATACATTCGAGTAGGTTACATCATATTTCCCTTGTCATTTAATTTACATTGCACATAATAATCTTTCCTACTTTGAATGAAACCATAGTTTTAAGTTTCTTAAACATCTTAAGATATGATAATTAAGCACATCATTTACATGAACCCTGCATTAGCTGTGGTTTTACAGAAGCCCATTTAAACCAAATTATGCTTTTGAGTAACTTAAAAATGATTTAATATCTGTCTTTTCTTTTAAAAGAATGGAGTCATTCTCTGTCTAAACATTGAACATGCCTTTCCTAACATTACCTTGTTAGAATCAAGCTGTTTTATTTGGCAGCATTCCTTACTTAATTTATAATCTGTTTTTTATGTATATAAATCTTTGTCTTTTTAAAAATTGATATTTAACTTAATTCCAAGTAGTTATTGGTTCACTAGTGATTATTACTATTTAGAAATAAATAATTTATGTGTACTTGAGCACTAAAATTTTTCTGATTACAGATTTTTATGGGATATATGTTAGAAACTTCATTAGTCATATTTAAGTCTATGCTACATGGCATTGTTCTTTTGAAATTTATTTCTTCCTTTATTTAGTGTTTTTTTTTTCTTTCTATTTTCTAATAAACTCAGGTTTCTTAATTGTTTTCTGCTGTTTCCCGGGTGATTAGTATTGTTTTGTTTTGTTTTTTAAATATTGCCTCTTATTTAATGTGAATGATCTTATTCTAAAAGGTCGTTTCTCAGCTACTCTATTGAGAATTTGGCTTCCTTACTACTAAGTTTTCTAATTCTTCAGTTAGAAATTGTTTGGAAGGAAATACAAAAACTTATATACAGTTTGGTTTTACTTATTTAAGAAAGCTTGAATTAATATTTTCTCATTTTAGAAAGAATTTAATTCTAGTTAAGATCTAAATTATAAAATTGCAGTGAATTTGAAGTATATTGTTAGTCCTGTGCCTTTCTATCCCCCACCTAGTGGTGCCAATGGGGAAAAATATATTTATTGCCTGTCCACTGTGTTAAGATTTCTGATTAAGGAATGTACAGATCATGAATGATAATAGGTTTTATGCATTATGTGTACATCCATAAATTGTCAGTATCCACGGTTCTTCTCATAGAAAGTATTTTGAGTATAGATAAAATTTTGTTTGTTGTTTCAACAAAGGGTATTGATCATTTTCTTATAATACTGAATTCAGAATTCTAGAAAATGAAATACAGTTGTAGCAAGTACAGTGTACATACAATTTGGGGTAAATGTCTTAATTTAAGTTTCCAGTTAATGTTAAAACTGAGTCAAAAGCAAATTAGGGATTTTTCCCCTAGATTTATTTGTTTCATATTTCAAAAAAATTCCAGGGCACAATGCCATTGTTACATGTTCAGATATATGTTTACTGAATAAATGAATTCATAAGAGAAAAACAACCATTTTAGATCAGTAGTTGCGTTTTTTTCCCCCTGCCAACCATTAGTAGAGTCAAAGTGATTCTTTTTATGGGAAGTGCAAATTTATAACCTGTATTGATTTTTCTGCCTTATAACTTTTTTTTTCCTCAAATCTTTACATTCTGTGGTCTTGTGAATCTATCTTTCTAGCTGTGATGACAATTGTGCTCTGGGTAAAGAAATCAAATGGTATGAGTTACTTGTAATATAAATATTACATCTTGTAAGCTAGAAAATATTTTCCAAGCAGAAATCCCTCTGTTTCCCTATGTTTGACTAATCTCTCAACCTCAAGGAGAGAGACACTATTTTTGGAATTTGTTTTTAAAGAAAAGTTGACTTGAAGAAAGGAAAATACTTGCTTATTTTAATCCCACTCTCTCTCAACTTCTGTCCCTCTACTTCTTCCATCTTGATGACCAATTTTTGATATTGGTTAATTTGGTATTTAAGACGGTAAAAATCTATTCTATTAGTCTTCTCTATATGTACGTAGATTTTTCCTGGATAGACACTCCATTCACGGGAGAAATCTTTGAATTCCTATTCTGTCTTAGGCACTCTGTCTGCTGCCAGGGATACAGAAGAAAGCAAGACACAAGATTCCTGTCCTTAAGAAGATCATATTTCATTCAGGGCACCTTCCCAGAGCTCTTATGGGATAGATAATAAAAGCATTTGAGGTTAAAATAGAAATGTAATACTAACAGTTACATGAAATAATAACAATATTACTTACTGATTATTGCATCTGTTGTAGTTTAGTGATTTTTGTGTGTCTTAACAGGACTTGGGTTTGGAATACTATGTTTTAGGAGAATCTTTTGAGACTTCTGCTCCTTGGGACAGGTAATATATAATAAAATGTCGGATATTATTCAATTCAAATATGCTTTGTGAGTTGCTAACGTAATTTATTTTGGTGTATGAATATATAAACTTTCAAAATTTTGTGAAGAAGCCTTGAAATAAGGTGGCTACTTTTATTTAAATTAGTATCTTCATCAGAATACCAGAACTTCCAGCCATTACACTTTTTTTTTTTTTTGGTTTGAGGAAAATTTTTCTGTAATCCAAAAAAGGAAGGTATTATTGACGTTTACATTTTGAAGACTCTTACTAAAAACTAAATGTTAAAAATATATAATAACAAATCCCACTGTTATATATAATTATAATGTGCCAATAAGAAGAAAAAAATACTAAATGTTACTGTTTGTTTTACTTAGCTTTAATATAAATTTTCTTTTTTTTTAATACTGGGATTAAACTCAGGTATGTTTTACTATTGAACTACATCCCTATCCCTTTTTAATTTTTTATTTTGGCACAGGGTCTTGCTAAGTTGCGTAGGGCCTTGCTAAGTTGCTGAGGCTGGTCTCAAACTTGCAATCCTCTTACCTCCCATCCTTCTTAGTAACTGAGATTACAGGCATGTACCACTGCACCCAGCTTTATTTAAATTCTTGGGTCATAAATATGTTCTCCAAAAAGTCCCCCAAAATTTTAAAACCAGTTACTCTATTGTAATATATTATGTAGCTTTTGATGTTTGTGCATGTATGTATTAAGCAAGATCTTAATTTCATTTAAGTGATTTCTGAAAGAAACCCTGTTTAAGAAATGAAGTACAGTGCTTGCTTCAGCAGCACATATACTAAAACTGGAACAATATAGAGAAGATTAGCATGGCCCCTGCGCAAGGATGACACGCAAATTCGTGAAGTGTTCCGTATTTTTTGAACTCTAGATAGTACAGAGGGGTGAGAAGGGAAGGGAGGGGGCATGAGGTAATTAATGATGGTTGAATGTGATGATCATTATTATCCAAAGTACATGTATGAAAACATGGATTGGTGTGAGTATACTATGTATATAACCAGAGATGAAAAATTGAGCTCTATATATGTAATAAGAATTGTAATGCATTCTGCTGTTACATATAAATAAAAATAAATAAATAAACCAAAAAAATATATTTATTAAATAAGAAAAAAAGAAATTAAGTACATTTCTATTTTTAAATATAAGCAAAATTCTAATATGGGAGAATATTGTAAGAAAAGGCCCAAATCGATAAATGGAAATAAATGTATAGATTTCTTTATCAGAAATACACACACACATACACACACACTCTCACATAAATATCAGTTTGTAAATTAATATAAACTTATTTGGAAATGTCAAGTAGTTTTATTAAAAATGGACTTGTGAATTAATTCCTTCAGGAATTATATATATATATATTTTAATATGCCTACATTTTGCTTTTTCTTTTTAATATGCCTACATTTTACTTTTTTTTTTATAAATTTGTGCACTATTTAAAATCTACAATAAAGAATATAGGCTATAACAAATTGCCATGGATCTACTGTTTAGATAGTACATATCATAACATTTTGTTTTTCCTAAGCTCTTTTTTGTCCCCTCAGAAAACTTTCCTATTATGTTGTCTTCACTTACCCAGGACTGTGACTATTGATACATTGGTGCTCATGTTCCTTGGATTACTAGATATTAACCCAATTTATAGTATCTCTCTGTTTTCACATTTAATTTTAATAAGGAGAATAAATTTTGTAAATAAAAAGAATTACCAGCTCATGGACATTTTACACTTGAGCAGCACAAGTAGTTTAGAGGCTTTTCATAGTGTTTTCAAAGATGATTTTAGTCTTTTAATACATCTCCTTTCTGGGTTTCTTAGTTTGGGCTGTATACAGAATACCATAGACGGAGTGACTTAAATGTTCTTAAATAAGAAATATTTATCTCTCACAGTTCTGGAGTCTTGAAGTCTGATATTAGAGTGCCAGCATTGTCAGTCTTTGGTAAAGGCAGACTTTATGGCTTAGAGATGGCTCTCTTCTCATCGTATCCTATGACAGAAAGCAGTGAGAACCCTCTCGTGTCTTATTTATAAGTGCCCAATACCATTCATGAGAGCTGTGCTTCTTCCCCAAAAGTCCCACCTCCTAATGTCATCACACTGGGGGTTAGGATTTCCATATGTGAATTTTGAGATGGACACAAACATTCTGTCCTTATCACTGTTACACATGGGTTAGTGTAGAGGTTTCTCTTCAGCATTATGAAAAATTCATAATTCATTAATGTTAACTGATGACATTAATGAAAAGTAACTGCATTTGTGAAGTAAACTTTACTTATTACACATGTACTAACTAACTTGCTTTGTTTTTTGAACTTTTAGCTAGCTGGTAACTGTATTTAGCAGTAGCCCATGGGACCAGGACCTTCAACTTTCACACATTATTGGGTCTTTGGCCTCTTCATGCCAGGCCACTTAAAGGGTTATTGGTCTTAACTAATCTTTGTGTGTCCCATAGTGACCCTAGCACACTGACTATACCTGGTAAATTTTTTTTTTTTAAAGTGCTCAATGAGTATTCATGTAGAGTCCTATGAATCAACTCTGGAGTCATGTTTTTGCCAGACATGGTTGCACATGCCTGTTATCCCAGTGGCTTGAGAGGCTGAGGCAGGAGGATCAAAAGTTCACAGCCAGTGTCAGCAACTTAGTGAGGTCCTAAACTCAGCGAGACCCTGTCTCTAAATAAAATACGAAAAGCATTGGGGATGTGGCTCAGTGGTTGAGTGCCCCTGGGTTAATCCTCAATACCCAAATAAATAAATTTTAAAAGCTGTTTTTTTAGGAGTTGGAGATTTTAAAGATTTTGTAGATAGCAGTGGGAGTGTGGTGATTTAAACTGCTTTGTACAAACAGAATGGAGTAGAGGGAAAAATAAAAGAACCTATGAAAGAAGTCCTAGGGACTTTCAACATATAGAAGATAGTCCCCCCCCCTTGGGGGGGAAAGTGATCAACAGTGCAAAATTTGCTGATAGGTCAAGTAAGAATTTTAAAGTATATACATAGTTGCATTTATAAAAAAAAAAACAAAGATTGATCCAGTAGACTGTATTGAACTTATCTAAATTATATGAGAATACTTTCAGAACCCCTTTCCCACAAATCATGTATAGAAACATACCTTTGGCAATTATAACCAGTTAGTCCTGTGTTCATGTTCCCTCCCTCCCTCCCTCCCTCCCCCCCCCCTTCTTTATTTTGGTGGTGCTGGGGATTGAACCCATGGCCTTGTGACTGAGCTATATCCTCAGCCCTCTTACCATCTCTTTTATTATTCACTTACCAGGGTTTATATATAGGCCATTCTTAACATGTCCATGTTTCCTATTACATTTTTGACAATTAAGTATATTTACATGTATTTAATCTGAAACATAGTCCAATCAACAGAAGAATTATATTAATATTTTTAGAATACTTGGCAGTAACACTTAACATTGTTTTCTAAAGCCAAGATAAAGAACTTGTTATTTTAGTAACTTGTTTTTTTAGTAACTTTATTATTATAGTATTCCTTAGTCTTTATACATATTAAAGCTGAATAGGTTTTATTTGTATTGAAAGCTTTTTGTAAGTGAATTTTCAAGATAAAAAAACCAAATTTCAGTAATCTTTAATACTTTATATTTTTAAAAATATTCATTTTTGCCATTCTATGAATGAGGCATACATAACATTGGTAAATCATATTTACCTGCAACTCTCATAAATTAAATCAGAATTTAACTTAAAAGCAGTGTTTTGTAAAATTAGAATTTATAAAATTTTCATATGCTGTATTCATAAAAATAAAAAAAAATGGCATGATAATATTAAAGCCTTATTTATATTTTAATCCTATATTTATTGATACTGAAAATATAGATAACTTAAATATGCTTTATAAGGCTTAATCCATTTAAATGTATGGTTTTTATTGATCCTACACAGTAGAATCAGTTTGAAGATTAGAAAGCTAGGCCAACCTTCTGAGTTTGTTCTCTTGGTGCTAAACAAACCATTGTTTAAAACACAGATTCTGCCAGTATGTGGCCAAGATATTTATAGGGGAATAAAATGGTTTATATATGGCTTAGGAGTTTTATTGTTTAGATAAAACAAAATATGTAGTTACAATGACATGCTACAGCTCATATTTAAATATGGGTGAATTTAAAAATAGATGAACATTGTTAAATATTGTCAAATATTTCCCTGTGAAGGATTATTGCCACCCATCCCCTATTTTCATTGACCCAATATCAAACAGTCTAGCATAACACATTAGCACTTTACACAGTCTATATCCAATAAGTCTTTGTCAAATTGGATTTTAGCTTGAGAATAGTCTGTGGCACATTTGATAGGACATAATTATTTTTGATTGAACTATTTTGAATTAAGGAAAGCTGCTTAGACATCGATAAAGATTGGTATTCGAATAACCCAGAATTGAATTTTCATTAGCATATTTTTTGTAACTTGTAAAATCTTGTAATTAAGTTCATTTTGAAGTTAGGTTTCCTAAGTGTGGGAAACTCCATTCATGAGGCTTGAGTCTACTCTTCTGATTTGTATTTCTTCTAAAGCAACAAAGAAAGTTATGAGTGGAGGACCCAATATGAATGATCAAGGCTCTTTTTGTACACTCGAAAGAGTAACTATGAAAGTTTATGGTTAAGAGATTTTACAGACATGAAGGATACCAGATAAACCAGCACTTCTTAGAATTTGTGTAGTTTTCATTTGAAAGTGTAATATTTTATTCAATTTTCTTTTCTAGGGTTGTAGATCTCTGTAGAAATGTAAAAGAAAGAATAAGAAGGGAATGCAAGGAGAAAGGTGTACAGTTTGCTCCTCTTTCTACATGCAGGTGAGTTTTCTTATTGCTCTTTTACTCCTTCTGAAAAACTACTTTATTTAATCAAATTATAATTTCCAGCTGAGGAAAAATTTCAGTTTTTTCTCCTTGGAAAGCTTCCCTGAACTTTAATCACCACCTTGTTAGGATGTATCAATAGGATTTCACAGGGTCCTGAGCTCTTTAGGAATAGGCCAGCCTTCCATAAGCCTTTTGTCCTATCTGGATAACATGGCAGGGAATAGTCAAGGATCTAAGCTCTTGGAAAGAGGACTACTCCTTTATTCACAGCAAGTATAAATTACATATGTAGCCAAGCAGCTATAAATTAGATATATAGTCAATATAGCTCTTTCTTCATCAGAGGGGGAAAAAAACCACTTTAACCATTTTAGTTGCTGAATAAGGAGATAGGAAAGGGATAGAAGACTAAGAGGCACAAATGACTCAAATGATGATTAACTTGGTTCTTTCCAACAGATCTTTCTTTGATAATGGAAATATTCTGTATCAACACTGTCCTGTATGGTAGCCACAAGCCCACATGTGACTACTGAGAGATTGAAATGTGGCTAGTGTCATTGTAAAGTTAAATTTAAAGTTTTTATTTATTTTATTTTAAAAAATGTATAACATTATGTGTGGCTAGTATTTTGCATATTGGACAGTGTGTTTTGTGTTTAGCTGATGATCTTTGTTACATAGTGCCAGCCCAAAAAAGGAAGATTCCTTGAGCAAGGACATTTTGTATTCAGTCTTTTGATATTAACAAAAATGAAGCAAAACAAAAGAGGAATCTTAGAATGGCTACCCATCCTCTCGCCCTGCCCTCAGGGGCGAGCAGTTTACTTACCCTCAGTCGCTCCCCGTGCGGGCCACCAAATGCCGCAGTCTGGCTGGGCACAATTCAGGAGCCACTTGTCAAAAGAAACTAACTTTATTTTTAGAACTACAAACGCCAAACAAAACAGCTCCTCAGGAAAAAACCCTCAGAGCCCAACTGCCACCACCGGCTTCCCACAAGCCTCTCACTCCCACACAAACCTCACCACCTCCCACAATCCTCCTGCTCTTGAGGCTGATTGGCTGGGTCGTGTGGGCAGAGCCAAAGAAGTCCCCCAATGAGCAGCTCCGTGGAGGAGCCAATCAGCTAGATGTTGCTGGGGCCGCTGTGAGCCAATCATCAGCTGGCAGTCTGAAGGGCAGGGAAACAGCCCAATGAACATCACCGCAGAGGAGCCAATCAGCTAGATGTTGCTGGGGCCGCTGTGAGCCAATCATCAGCTGGCAGTCTGAAGGGCAGGGAAACAGCCCAATGAACATCACTGCAGAGGAGCCAATCAGCTAGATGTTGCTGGGGCTGCTGTGAGCCAATCATCAGCCGGCAGCTGGAAGTTTGCTGGCAGCTGGAAGTTTGCTGGGGCCCCTTTGGCTGTGGCTCTCAACATCTCCCCCTCTCTGTTTAAACAACAAGCATGTGGCTTGGGGACCGTGCCTGCCTTAGGTTGTCCAATACTACATATGGTTCTTACCCGTCTTCGGATGAGCTGACCTCAGGGCGTCAGCCTCCTGACTTAGGTTGGTACCATTGTAATTGGATCTTACCCGTCATTGACTACCGGTCCAGTATACAGCCACACCTGTGGAGAGGTCTTTGTCATGACAAGCAGAAGGGAGGAAGATACACCAAGCCAACTGATGGCTCTTGTTGGAAAAATTGTACCACCGATGACATCATCAGCAAAAACACCCCAACACTACCACAAGTCGCTGCACCAACAGATAGTTCACAATGCATAGTCTAGGCAAGTCTAGGCAAGTTCTGCAAGTTCTGCACATAGTTTAGGCAAGTTCTGCAAGCAGTTCAGTGATGGCTATTGCAGAAGCTGTAGATTAGTTTTATCTTTGTCTTCACCGGCACTGGGATGAAGATAGGAATTCTGGCAATAATGGCTAAAGAAAAAATTATGTAACATTCCAGAAGCCACTAAAAGAAAACAATTTTCTTAACAATTTACATTATCTTGAAGAGAATTATTAAATATAATGAAAAGGAAAGGTGAAAGTAAACAAACAGATCTGTTAACCTTCTTTTTTGTTTACATATTAAAACAATTCTTAATAGTTATTTACCCAATTTAAATTAAACCATTTAAATCACGTGAATAAAAAAAATATTTGGATCCATTTTTTCATGTGCACTCATCATATATGATATATGGACATACGTACATTCAAACATATAACACAAAACACAGGTGTGCACACATAATATAATACATACAACACATAACATAACAGTAAAGGCCTTATAACTTTTTACAGGTGAAATCTCCATTGCAATGTTTAAAACTCTATAGTCAAAAAAAAAAAATAGAACTGATCAGCAAAACATTAACCTAGGTCTGTATGAGCTCAAAAAACAAAATAGAACTTCATGATATGGGAAAGGGCAATAATAAAATAGATATTGAAAAAAGCATCCTGGTTCTGTCGCAGATGTAAGGATAGCCAAATTGGAGTTTTGAATATCAGCTGTTATGGATTTGGGCCAAATCATCTTCTTTTTGGTCTGTAGAAATCGCTTTAGTTAATCTCTCTGGAATCCAAATCGGCTGCTGTTCTCCCTGTGGAAATACACAAACAGGCCCCCGACTCCAGACAATCACTGGGTCAGGATTTTAGTTAATCTTTCTGGAATCCAAATTAGCTGCTGTTCTTCCTGTGGAAACACACAAACAGACCCCCGACTCCAGACAATTACTGGGTCAGGACCTTTCCATTGTCCTGTTAGAATATCTTTCCAAAGTACCTTGGGCTTATGTACATTTTTTGGACACATATGCCTTTCTGCAGCACTAAGTCCTGATGAATCCAAATTTAAAAAGTTTAGAGTAAAAAGGGTTATTTTAAGTTTATCTTTGGGGAATATATACCCCTTTCCAATTCCGTCTTTTTGCTTTAATAAGTACATTTTAATAGTTTGATGAGCTCTTTCAACTATGCCTTGTCCCTGTGGATTGTATGGGATTCCTGTTATATGAGTAATGCCAAATGATGAGGAAAATTGTTTAAAAGAGGTAGAAGTATAACCAGGGACATTATCTGTTTTTAACTGTTTTGGAATGCCCACAGTGGCAAAATTTTGTAAGCAATGAGCTATAACATCTTTAGTTTTTTCTCCGGCATGAAGGGAGTCCATCAAAAATCCAGAAGAAGTATCAACTGTAACATGCAAATATTTTAAT
Source organism: Spermophilus citellus (assembly GCF_964194105.1). NCBI lineage: Eukaryota > Metazoa > Chordata > Mammalia > Rodentia > Sciuridae > Spermophilus > Spermophilus citellus. The sequence continues at coordinate 80,552,968 of NC_138192.1, forward strand.
TTTCCAAATTCTGGCAAGTGTGTGACGTCCATATGCCAAATATGGTTAGGTATCAATCCTCTAGGATTGACTCCAAGATTAACTTGTGGTAAAAAGGTCACACAATTTTGACATTGTTTTATTATTTGTCTAGCTTGTTCCTTAGTTATTTTAAAACGCTTTTGTAAAGTATTAGCATTGACATGGAACCTTTTATGAAAATTTATAGCTTCTTCTAGTGTAGAGAAAATATGTATGTCATGTGTAGTTTTATCTGCTAAATCATTGCCCAAACTAAGGGCTCCAGGCAATCCTGTATGTGCCCTGATATGTCCTATAAAGAATGGATCTTTTCTGTCCCAGATTAAACTTTGTATAGTGGAAAACAAAGAGAAAACAGTAGAAGAAGGGGAAATCCTACCAGCATCTTCAAGGGATATTATAGCATTAACTTTATACTGACTATCAGAAAATAAATTAAATACAGAATCTTTAAACATCACAAAAGCTTGTAATACTGCATTAAGCTCTACCTTTTGAGCTGATTGTTTGGGTACTAAAAATGTAAAAGTTTGATCAGGTGTAACTATTGCTGCTGTACCATTATTTGACCAATCAGTGAATATATTTGGAGCATTCATGATAGGTGTTTTTCTTGTCATTTTTGGAAAAATTACAGGATGCAATGATCAAAAAGACAATAAAGGATTAGATGGTAAGTGGTTATCAAATGAAACATTAGATTTGCACATGATTATTGCCCAAGTATTTAACTCATTAGCTAATTCATCAATTTGATTCATAGTATATGGAGTAATAATTTTATTGGGAGAAATTCCAAATACTCCCTTTGCTGTTTTTATTCCTTTGAGTATTAATTGTCCTACAGCCTCAGGATACCTAGTAAGAATAGTGTTAGGAGAATAAGATAAATGTATCCATAATAATGGACCTTCTTGCCAAAATACTCCTGTAGGAATATTTTTTGTTGGTAGTACAATAAATAATAAAGGCAAACTTATATCAATTCTATCCAAATGCATATTTTCCATATATGTTTCAATGATTTTTAATGCCTTTCTTGCTTCAGGCGTTAACATTCGGGGTGAATTTGGATCTGATGGACCTTTTAGGATATCAAATAAAGGTCCTAATTCTCCTGTTGGAATACCTAGATAAGGTCTTATCCAATTTATGTCTCCTAATAACTTTTGAAAGTCATTAAGTGATTTGAGTTGATCTACTCGTATTTGAATTTTTGGTGGACGGACCATGGTTGAGGACAATAGAACTCCTAAATAATTAATTGGAAAATTTAATTGTACTTTATCTATTGCTATCTCTAGATTATAATTTTTTAATAAATTTGTAAGTGTGGCATAACATTCTAGCAATGTGTTTTTAGCTTTGTGTGCTAATAATACATCATCCATATAGTGAAATATTTGTAGTTCAGGATTTTGATTTCTAAGTGGCTGGATTACTTTGTTAACATAAATTTGACACATAGTTGGGCTGTTAGCCATCCCTTGAGGGAGTACTTTCCATTCATATCTCTGATCAGGACCTTCATGATTTAGTGCAGCGATAGTAAATGCAAAACATGGACTATCCTCAGGATGAATTGGAATTGAAAAAAAACAATCTTTAATATCTATAACTAAAACATACCAAGTTTTTGGCAAAGCAGACAATTGAGGAATCCCTGATTGAGCAGGTCCCATAATGACCATTTCATTATTAATGGCTCTTAAATCTTGCAATAATCTCCATTTACCAGATTTCTTTTTGATGACAAAAACGGGAGTATTATGGGGAGATACAGAAGGTTGTATATGTCCTTCCGCTAATTGTTGTTTGACCAGATCATGGGCTACTTGTATCTTTTCTTTAGTCAAGGGCCACTGAGGAACCCATACTGGTCTTTCTGATTTCCATGTAATTTTTATTGTCTCAGTGGCCCTTTGTGAAAATCCAACCCATGTCTGTCTGTTCCTTGATCTATTTGTATTGGTGCTGCTATACCTTGTTCTTGTTTTTCTAATCTTTTTCCTTTCCTAAAACCTTGTCTAGCCATAATAGTGGGTGCATTTTGATTGATGTTATTTGTTAATGTCAAACCTAATTGATCTAAGACATCTCGTCCCCATAAATTTACGGGAAGATGATCCAATACATATGGTTGTATAGTTCCTTCACATCCTTCAGGATCCTTCCAATCTAATACCATTGCGCTTCTATCGGGATTAGTCGCCACTCCTAGGCCTCGAAGCGTTTGAGTGGCTTGTTGTAATGGCCAATGTTTTGGCCATTCTTGACGAGAGATGATGCTAAGGTCTGCACCTGTATCCAGTAGCCCATTAAATTCATGTCCTTGAATACTTAGTTTTAGCATGGGGCGAGAATCTTAAATTTAAAGAAAGCATAGCCCAATCTACACCTGTGGAGCCTAATCCCTTGGAACCTCTTTCTACAGCATGACTGGAAAATTTATCATGTAGGCTTGGTATTATTAGTAACTGTGCTATTCTATCTCCTGGTGAAATTACTGATATACCCTTTGGAGAACTGGCTATAATTTTTATTTTACCTTCATAATCGGGATCAATTACCCCAGGACTTATCAAAAGTCCTTTTAGAGTAGAAGAGCTGCGTCCCAATAATAAGCCTACTGTTCCTTTGGGAAGAGGTCCTTTTACCCCTGTGGGAATGATTTGAACTCCCATCTCTGGAGTTAGTACTGATTTGGCGGAGGCGCAGATGTCCAACCCTGCGCTCCCTCTGGTTTGTCTGAAGAGGGATCTGATGGACAATGTGTCCTGGTCACTACTCTGATGGGGTTGCTGGGTTCCTCCAGTGCTCCGTATATTTGTGGCTTGGGGCCCCGGAGCATTGGGGCCCCCTGTCCATTTTTTGGCAACGGAGCCCGATGCCTTTGTCCACGATATTGTGGATAAACACCTTGTCCTTGTTCGTTTTTTGATAATGGAGTACCCTCTATGGTGGTTTGAGAACGGCATTCATTAGCCCAATGTCTCCCTCTACGGCATTGTGGGCAAATACCCGGTATTCTACTCCTTTGATACCTAGTTTTGTTAAACCCTCCTCCTATGGGGCAATTCCTTTTAAAATGTCCTGTTTGTTGACAATTGTAGCATGTTCTTGGCCTGGTATCTAAAGCCTGTTTTACTGCAGCTGCCATGACTTGCTTTTGTTCATTAATGTCTCTACATAATTTAATATATGTGTTTAAATCTTCCTGTTTCCATGGTCTAATGATATCTCTGCACCAACGATTCGCTTGGTCATAACCAGTTGTTTTATTAATGGCATTGCTTGTTCTGTATTCCCAAAAACTCTGGTAGCTGTTTGAATAAGCCTATCTACAAATTCAGCGTAAGGTTCATTAGCTCCTTGTATTATCTTAGATAATTGACCTTGTAAACCTCCATGTCCTTGTAAAGTCTTCCATGCCTTAACTGCATCTACAGCAATTTGTAAATATACACCAGGATCATATGCAATTTGTTGCTGCTGATCCTCATAAGGTCCCTTTCCTAACAACATATCTAGATTTCTCTGAGAATAACCAGCTGCTGCATTTCGCCTAGCCGTCTCCTTGCAAAATTCCTCATTGGCAACCTTCCATAACAGGTATTGTCCTCCATTTAGTACAGCTTTAAAAATATTAGCCCAATCTGCTGGCGTCATGTTTAAGTTGGTAATGGATTCGACCAAGCTTACAGTGAAGGGTGCTTGGGGACCATAGGTTGTTACAGCCTCTTTTAGCTCCTTCACTGTTTTGAAATTTAAACCCTGGTAAATTCGCTGCCCTCCTACCTCAAATACAGGGCATACTTGAGATCCTGTCTCAGGATCCCAACTATCAACTGCGGGGGTTGGGAGTCTCCTAGCATATGGAGGTGGTGCTGTTGATTGGACACTTATGCCCTCTGGTGATAGAATGCTGTTAGTAGCAGTCTCCTGTAGAGGTGGTGCTGTTGGTTGGACACTTACGCTCTCTGATAGAAAGGTGTTATTAGCAGTCTCCTGTTGTAACTTTTCTCCTGATGGCTTTTTCTGCTCTAAACTTCCTTCCTTTGTCTCACTAGCTTGAAAGACCTTCTCTTTTACTTGAATCTTTTGCTCTTTCTGACTAACTTGAGAGACCTTCTCTTTTACTTGAATCAATATGTCTTCTCCTTCCTCTACCTTTGTCTGAATTGAAGGCTTTGGACTAAGCAAACCAGATACGAGTGTCCACAATGGCAATGTGCCAACTGGCAGAGTCCCTGGGTTGTTCTTTTCTATTCTTTTTAAATCTTCACCATGATGGTTCCATTGTGATATATCTAACAGCTCGTCCTTAAAAAGCCATGGGCTACATTTTTGTATTATATCAACGTATGCCCTGACTGTTCTTGATTTTACTGAGATGCCTCCTTCCTCTAACAATTTACTTAACAGTCTTTTGGTTTGTTTTTTACTAATTGCTGATCCTGTATTTCTGCTATAATACAACCCAACAAGATGACGCCAAACAAAACCGAGACAGAATGAAATAAAAATGGAACCATACAAAATCATTATATCAACCTTTCTATCCTCCTGAAATGTCCATCCGTCCTTTCTCCCTATCTGTTCCTCAGACGCAAATAGTGTTTCCTCAGATGTGAGCGGTTTTTCTTCCGTCTCACTCATCTCCAGGGACAGGCAAGTTAAAACAAAAATGAAGCAAAACAAAAGAGGAATCTTAGAATGGCTACCCATCCTCTCGCCCTGCCCTCAGGGGCGAGCAGTTTACTTACCCTCAGTCGCTCCCCGTGCGGGCCACCAAATGCCGCAGTCTGGCTGGGCACAATTCAGGAGCCACTTGTCAAAAGAAACTAACTTTATTTTTAGAACTACAAACGCCAAACAAAACAGCTCCTCAGGAAAAAACCCTCAGAGCCCAACTGCCACCACCGGCTTCCCACAAGCCTCTCACTCCCACACAAACCACACCACCTCCCACAATCCTCCTGCTCTTGAGGCTGATTGGCTGGGTCGTGTGGGCAGAGCCAAAGAAGTCCCCCAATGAGCAGCTCCGTGGAGGAGCCAATCAGCTAGATGTTGCTGGGGCCGCTGTGAGCCAATCATCAGCTGGCAGTCTGAAGGGCAGGGAAACAGCCCAACATCACCGCAGAGGAGCCAATCAGCTAGATGTTGCTGGGGCCGCTGTGAGCCAATCATTAGCCGGCAGCTGGAAGTTTGCTGGCAGCTGGAAGTTTGCTGGGGCCCCTTTGGCTGTGGCTCTCAACACAGTTTGTTTAGCTGATGATCTTTGTTACATAGTGCCAGCCCAAAAAAGGAAGATTCCTTGAGCAAGGACATTTTGTATTCAGTCTTTTGATATTAATTTTCTGTGCAAACACAGAAGATGAAATGTATCAAGTCAAACAATTGACTTCTCTATAAAAAGTTATAGAATTAATTTGAATCTAACAGTAATGATCTAGCATTCTGTATTGTATAACTGTCCCAATTTTATTCTGTATGTGTTGGGGGAGGCTTTCAAGAACACATTTAATATTTCAGAAATAAACTTTTACAAAATAAAAAAAAATAGATAGTTTTGGAAATAACATGTCTCTGTTATTAAGTGCGCCTGACACTGGACTTCAAAAACAAATGTGCTTCAGCATAACATTTCTATATGCAAGACTGTCCCTGAATTATGATGGTTTGACTTAAAATTTTTCAAATTCACAATAGTGCACAAGCACTGTTTTTTCACTTTCAGTTGAGTATTCAGTAAGTTACATGAGATATTAAACAATTTATTACAAAATAGACTGTGTTGATTTTTCCCAATTATAAGCTAATTTAAGTGTTCTGAGCATATTTAAGATAGATTATGCTAACCCTGTGTTTGGTAAATTAAGTATATATGATGCATTTTCAGCTTACAGTATTTCTATAATGATTATATTTGGACAAAACACCATCATAAGTCAAAGGGTATCTGCATTTCTATTAATGAAGCTTATTTCTCTGATTTGAATTACTTAATTTCAGCCTGGGAAACAGATCAAGGCCTATTCCAGCCTAGGAACCTTGGCCTGCCAACCCACCTTGCCAACTTCCTGCCTACTTTGAAAAGTTGGTATTGTAAAATTACTTCCATTGGGAGAAGTATCCTTTTTTTTTTTTCCATTCTTTGTCACTTTTATTCAGTAGTAGTTTTTTTTTTTCCTTATTTTCAGTGCCAGACATGGCAAGGAGTGATTACAGCCAACTGTTATTAGAACATTTGTTCGCAACATATACCCCCTTTATCACTGATCCCAAACTGACTCATTTTGTGTGTGCTTTCGTTCTTTCTTTCTTACTATACCACCACCAAGACTGGGTGGAAGGAGCAAGGGTAAGAGAGATGAAGGGGGAGAGTCCAGGAGGCCAGAGAGGAGGAATGCTACAAGCCACAGTAAGAATGAGCTGTATTTAATTTAAAAAAGGGAGAAGGGGTATACCCAACAAATGATACAGTAATGAGGATACACAAATCCCATAGCATGACTGAAGGCTTTCACTGTGTTTGACGTCATCACAATGGAAGGCATAAAAAGTGGAGTAACTCAATGTTGATACAGTCCAATCTAGTCCATTAGGCAAGATGGTGCAAGAAGTCATTTAAATTAAAAGTGCCCTACCCTTACCTAAATGGCTAGCAGGCATGGAGAACACTACAATGATAACCCACAGAGTTTTCTCCATGTAGCTATAAAAATGTGTTGTCGAATGGCACACTGTCAAACACTGGAAAGGGGTGCCACAATGGACTTCTCTCTTTTATAGGTACGAATGCTAGATTCAACTATCTCAACTAAGCAGGAAGTGGGCTCTTCCGCTAGGAATGCCAACCCTAATTCACTTTGTCTTGAAATATATACAGATTGTTTGTAGTAGCTACAGCAATGATATTTTCCTTGGGGTGCCAGGCCGTATGAAGGATTTTCTTATTGAAGTCTAGACTGTCAACACTTATTTCATCTTTCTTTCGCTTGCCGCTTGAACAGACTTTGCGTGGCTTCAAAACCGTGCGAGGCTTATTGTTTTCTCGTGATGCTTCTAGAGTTATATCTCGCTTTGTGTTCCTGTCGAACATTCTGAAGAAATTATTGTAAGATCCAGTCATGACAACGCTGTCAGATCCATTCCAACAGCATTCAAATTTGTCAAATATGCAGTCATTTTCATACAGTGAACAGAGTTTACTTCTGAGGTATTCATGAACCTGGTATGTTTCCACTCTCCTGTTTTCCATATTTAAGTCCCAAATTTTGACCAACAAATAGTCTCTAGTCATCATATAGCGACCACTATGGCTGAATTTTACATCAGAAATAGAAGAGATAATTTCAGAAAAAAATGACCTGTTACTGGGGTCTTCGGGTTCTTCAAACAGTTTAGAATGCCTATCACAGAGGGCAGATGCCCTCATGTCACATAACCGAATAGTTCCTTTACTGCTGCTGTACACAAATGTGTTACAGCTATTTGGATGGAATTCTGCTGCTGTGATCACTTCTGTGAGCTCTTCCATATTGGCAGGCTTGATATCCACAATATTAAAACTTCTGTCTGTAATTTCCAGATGCCAAAGATTAATCCGCAAATCATCAGCAGATAAATAAGTTTCATAATCACTATTTATAGAAATTGAGTTGATGTGGTATGTATGAGCATTGGCAAATATTCTTCGTGGACTAGCCTCGACCATTAGATCCATAGGTCTAAAGACTGGCACTCGTAGTGTAGTAACTGTAGTAGGATCTCTATACCTTCCATCTTCCTCTTTCAAGTTATAGTCTTCTGGTCTTTTATCCCTTTCACTGATTTTCCATAATTTTATTGTTTTATCATTGGTAGACAATAAAAACTGAGCAGCATTTTTCTGGGGTAACCACCTAATTTTGTTGATCTTTTCTTCTATTTCTAAACTTTTCAAGTAGTCAAATTCTGGTTCATGGCTCTGGAAGGTGCTGTAAACATTATATTCTCCTCTGCTATGAGACTGTATTTTGTTCTCACTGGGGTGTTGTGAGGATTAATTCATTAGTGTTTGTAAAGCACTTTGAGATCTTCAGGTCAAAGGCGCTCCTGCTCCTGTTGAAAGATGACAACTCTACCACCTTTATCTCCTGTTGCTAGTAATTCTCCAGAATGATTAAATTCTACTGTAGAAATTATATCTGCTTCTGCTACATCATCATCAACTGCTCCTTTCACCTGAGAAAAACACCACTGAATATCATTCCCTCCTCCAGCTCATGCCTCCATTGTATTTTAACTTGTGAAGCGATCTTCCTTCTCAGTGTAGAATATATTTGTCTATAAACCTAAGGAGGCTTGCATCAGGGGGCAAAAATAGGAATTATACGAAGGAAGATCCGCAAAAAGAGCTGGGGGCAGGGTGGCAGAGGATACGCCGGGCTCCTGAGCCGTGGGGACAAATCTGGGAGAAGTATCCTTAAAGCATTTGCTAAATGTGTGCTTCTGAAGAGCAGGAAAGTAGAATTCTAACACGAGATCTGAGGAAACTGCTCATTTCAATGAGAAAGTTCTCATTGCAAATGGTCTTTTCTGTTTCTGTGTGGGGGAATCTTTCAGGGTTTGATGAGCATTACAGAAAGTATCAAGTCAAGTCAGCATTTTAACATGCTTTAGAACAAGTATACTTGGAATAGAGAAAATAAAATTTTTAAAATGTAGATTTTTTTCTTTTTTTATAATTTTGTCATTTTTTATTTTATTTTATTTTATTTGTTTTTTATTGGTTGTTCACAACTTCACAAAGCTCTTGACATATCATACTTCATACATTAGATTGAAGTGGGTTATGAACCCCCAATTTTACCCCAAATGCAGATTGCAGAATCATGTCGGTTACACATCCACAATTTTACATAATGCCCTATTAGTAATTGTTGTATTCTGCTACCTTTCCTATCCCCTACTATCCCCCCTCCCCTCCCCTCCCTTCTTCTCTCTCTACCCCATCTACTGTAATTCATTTCTCTCCTTGTTTATTTTCCCATTCCCCTCCCAACCTCTTATATGTAATTTTGTATAGCAATGAGGGTCTCCCTTCATTTCCATGCAATTTACCTCATCTCTCCCTTTCCCTCCCATCTCATGTCACTGATTAATGTTACTCTTTTCTTCCTACTCTTCCTCTCTGCTCTGTTCATATTTGCTCTCATTATATCAAAGAAGACATTTGGCATTTGTTTTTTAGGGATTGGCTAGCTTCACTAAGCATAATCTGCTCTAGTGCCGTCCATTTCCCTGCAAATTCTATGATTTTGTCATTTTTTATTGCTGCATAGTACTCCATTGTGTATAGATGCCACATTTTTTTTATCCATTCATCTACTGAGGGGCATCTGGGTTGGTTCCACAGTCTAGCAATTGTGAATTGTGCTGCTATGAACATCGATGTGGCAGTATCCCTGTAGCATGCTCTTTTAAGGTCTTCAGGGAATAGTCCAAGAAGGGCAATAGCATCCCTTTATGTTCAAAACATTAGAAAAATTAGGGATAACAGGAACTTACCTTGACATTGTAAAAGCTATCTATGCTAAGCCCCAGGCTAGCATCATTCTGAATGGACAAAAGTTGAAGGCATTCCCTCTAAAATCCGGAACAAGACAGGGATGCCCTCTATCTCCACTTCTATTCAATATAGTTCTTGAAACACTGGCCAGAGCAATTAGACGAAAGAAATTAAAGGCATAAAAATTGGAAAAGAAGAACTTAAATTATCACTATTTGCAGATGACATGATCCTATACCTAGAAGACCCAAAAGGGTCTACAAAGAAACTACTAGAACTAATAAATGAATTCAGCAAAGTGGCAGGATATAAAATGTAGATTTTAACAGTTATTGACTGGGCATTTGAGATGTCCAAAGGAGGAAAAGTAGAGGCCTTGTTCTATATAAGAAAAAACTATAACTTCATAAAGCTAATGTTGGTTTAGTCATTGACTTTGGAGAAAACCTTTCTAAATAAAGTTGTAAGAATATACATGTAGGGGCTGAGGTTGTGGCTGAGTGGTAGAGCACTTGCCTCGCACATGTAAGGCACTGGGTTCAATCCAAAGAATATACATGTAACATTTTTAATTTTTAAATTAAAAAATTGGTGTCTTTAAAAATGAACCTTTAAATTCCTTAAAATCTAAAGGAAAAAAAAAGTTGTATTTACTCATATTATCTCAAATTGATCCTTATTTCTGCTCTTGACAATCTATTAGGCCTCTTTTATTATAATCCTGAAACAAATATCCAAAGGCGACTTATTATCATTAAAGTTTGAAGTATTTTAAGTCAGAGAATAATAAACTAGAATTAATTATTGTGTAGTTGAGAAAGTATTATTCCTTTTTTTGGTCAAGTGGAAATTTTTATATTTTTGCCCTCTTCTCTTCCTCCTTTTGTCCCAACTCCCTATTCAGTGTCACTTGAGAACCTCCTCTTCCTTCATTGTGATAAATATTTACTTAATTGAAAATGAGTGGAAAGCAAAATATTCTGCCTTGGAGTGTACTCCATAATTAACAGTTAAATCTTCATTTTTCAGAAAGTATTTGTAAGGCTACGCATCTTTATTATGTTTTGTAGACATTAGAATTAATATAATCAAATTGAATTGGCTATATGTTATTGTTAGTTGGCTATTTGTAGCTGTGATCAAAATACATGAGAGGAACAATGTAGAAAAGGAAAAAAAATTATTTTGGCTCTAGGTTTTAGAACTTTGAGTTCATGGTTAGCCAGCTCCAAGGCAGAAGTATGGCGAAGGAAAGCAATTCATCTCATAGCAATTGAAAGTCAGGGGGTGGACAAGGAGAAGATAAACCCTTCCAGGGCATGCCCCTAGTGCCTTACCTCCTCCAACTAGGTCCCACTTTCCAGTAGTTTATCCAGCCATTATTGGATTAATCCTCAAAGCCCTCATGATCCAATCATTTCCTCAGAGCTTCACCTCTGAACACATGAAACTTAGGTGTCATTCCAGATCTAAACCTTAAGAGTTGTGTTTATTAAATAGCTATTTTTGTAATAAAGATTTTCTTATAAAAGTTCTATGTGTTAAGTTTTTGTGATTACTTTATGAAACCAGTTTAGAATGGACAAAGTATAATTATTTAAATAGCTTTGGTAAATTAGAATTTTGAATCATTCTTTTACTTTTACTTTTTTAATCTAACATTTAACTAGAGTTTTGATTTTTATTTAATTTTATTTGATCTGCTTAAAAGTGACCAAGGAGATTATTCTCTATTGAATGTATGAGATGCATTTTTCAAACCAGTTTTTAAAAAAAAGCTATTCCAAGATTATTTTTAAATAATTAATAACTCTAAAATCAAAGAACTCAAGAAAAATAATTCAGGTTATAAGGGTTCATTTATTGGATTATTTAATTTTTAACCATTAAAATGTAATTTGTACATTGGAATAGATATTTTAACCCTAACTCTTTTGAGGAAGTTATATGGGAAGGAATTGTTAGTGAATCTAACGTAAGAAAGTACCCCAGACAGAATAAAGCACAAAAAAGTTTTAGAAATGAAAAAATAATGAAGTGACTTTGACAGCCACATTTTTATTTGTGCAGATGATTTTGAAAGAGGTTAGTGTTTAAGTGTCTTTAGTGCTGGAATTAATCTGTTTTAAAAGGAGTTAGATCTGAGTTACTTTTTTTTTGTATTAACATATTTTATTGATTTCATATTATAAGAGATCATAGTTTTTGTTTAACAAGGATATCAAACATCATAGTGTTTTTCAGAAACCAAATACACAATATCTTAAAAAGTTTTCCATCAATTTTTGTTTTCATTTTTTTTTTTTTTTTTACTGATAATAAACAACTTGTATTGTTACAGGGATGTATAATTTCAAAGGGTCCATCAAACCTGATTTCATCTTTTTTTTTTATTTTTTTATTGTCGGTTGTTCAAAACATTACATAGTTCTTGACATATCATATTTCACACTTTGATTCAAGTGGGTTATGAACTCCCATTTTTACCCCGTATACAGATTGCAGAATCACATCAGTTACACTTCCATTGATTTACATATTGCCATACTAGTGTCTGTTGTATTCTGCTGCCTTTCCTATCCTCTACTATCCCCTCTCCCCTCCCCTCCCCTCCCCTCTTCTCTCTCTACCCCCTCTACTGTAATTCATTTCTCCCCCTTGTATTATTTTTCCCTTTCCCCTCACTTCCTCTTGTATGTAATTTTGTATAACCCTGAGGGTTTCCTTCCATTTCCATGCAATTTCCCTTCTCTCTCCCTTTCCCTCCCACCTCTCATCCCTGTTTAATGTTAATCTTCTTCTCATGCTCTTCGTCCGTAATCTGTTCTTAGTTACTCTTCTTATATCAAAGAAGACATTTGGCTTTTGTTTTTTAGGGATTGGCTGGCTTCACTTAGCATAATCTGCTCTAATGCCATCCATTTCCCTCCAAATTCTATGATTTTGTCATTTTTTAATGCAGAGTAATACTCCATTGTGTATAAATGCCACATTTTTTTTTTATCCATTCATCTACTGAAGGGCATCTAGGTTGGTTCCACAGTCTTGCTATTGTGAATTGTGCTGCTATGAACATCGATGTAGCAGTGTCCCTGTAGCATGCTCTTTTTAGGTCTTTAGGGAATAGACCGAGAATGGCAATAGCTGGGTCAAATGGTGGTTCCATTCCCAGCTTTCCAAGAAATCTCGATACTGCTTTCCAAATTGGCTGCATCAATTTGCAGTCCCACCAACAATGAACAAGTGTACCCTTTTCCCCACATCCTCGCCAGCACTTGTTGTTGTTTGACTTCCTAATGGCTGCCAATCTTACTGGAGTGAGATGGTATCTTAGGGTGGTTTTGATTTGCATTTCTCTGACTGCTAGCGATGGTGAGCATTTTTTCATGTACTTGTTGATTGATTGTATGTCCTCCTCTGAGAAGTGTCTGTTCAGGTCCTTGGCCCATTTGTTGATTGGGTGATTTGTTATCTTATTGTCTAATTTTTTGAGTTCTTTGTATACTCTGGATATTAGGGCTCTATCTGAAGTTTGAGGAGTAAAAATTTGTTCCCAGGATGTACACTCCCTATTTACCTCTCTTATTGTTTCTTTTGCTGAGAAAAAACTTTTTAGTTTGAGTAAGTCCCATTTGTTGATTCTAGTTATTAACTGTTGTGCTATGGGTGTCCTATTGAGGAATTTGGAGCCCGACACCACAGTATACATACTGTATACTGATATATACTGATCGTAGCCAACTTTTTCTTCTATCAGACACCGTGTCTCTGATTTGATATCAAGCTCCTTGATCCATTTTGAGTTAACTTTTGTGCATGGCGAGAGAAAGGGATTCAGTTTCATTTTGATGCATATGGATTTCCAGTTTTCCCAGCACCATTTGTTGAAGATGTTATCCTTCCTCCATTGCATGCTTTTAGCCCCTTTATCAAATATGAGATAGTTGTAGTTTTGTGGATTGGTTTCTGTGTCCTCTATTCTGTACCATTGGTCCACCCGCCTGTTTTGGTACCAGTACCATGCTGTTTTTGTTACTATTGCTCTGTAGTATAGTTTGAAGTCTGGTATTCCTATACCGCCTGATTCACACTTCCTGCTTAACATTGTTTTTGCTATTCTGGGTCTTTTATTTTTCCATATGAATTTCATGATTGCTTTCTCTATTTCTACAAGAAATGCCGTTGGGATTTTGATTGGCATTGCATTAAACCTATAGAGAACTTTTGGTAATATCGCCATTTTGATTATGTTAGTTCTGCCTATCCATGAACAGGGTATATTTTTCCAACTTCTAAGATCTTCTATTTCTCTCTTTAGGATTCTGTAGTTGTCATTGTATAAATCTTTTACCTCTTTTGTTAGGTTGATTCCCAAGTATTTTTATTTTTTTTTTTGAGGATATTGTGAATGGAGTGTTTTTCCTCATTTCCATTTCAGAGGATTTGTCACTGATATACAGGAATGCCTTTGATTTATGCGTGTTGATTTTATTTCCTGCCACTTTGCTGAATTCATTTATTAGCTCTAATAGTTTCTTTGTAGACCCTTTTGGGTCTGCTAGGTATAGAATCATGTCATCTGCAAATAGTGATAATTTAAGTTCTTCTTTTCTTATTTTTATGCCTTTAATTTCTTTCGTTTGTCTAATTGCTCTGGCCAGTGTTTTGAGAACTATGTTGAACAGAAATGGTGAGAGAGGGCATCCCTGTCTTGTTCCAGATTTTAGAGGGAATGCCTTCAATTTTCCTCCATTCAGAATGATGCTAGCCTGAGGTTTAGCATAGATTGCTTTTACAATGTTGAGATATGTTCCTGTTATCCCTAGGTTTTCTAGAGTTTTGAAAATAAAGGGATGCTGTACTTTGTCGAATGCTTTTTCTGCATCTATCGAGATGATCATATCGTTCTTATTTTTAAGTCTATTGATGTGGTGAATAACATTTATCGATTTCCGTATATTGAACCAGCCTTGCATCCCAGGGATGAATCCTACTTGATCATGGTGCACAACTTTTTTGATATGTTCTTGAATCCGATTCGCCAGAATTTTATTGAGGATTTTTGCATCTAGGTTCATTAGAGATATTGGTCTGTAGTTTTCTTTCTTTGAAGTGTCTTTGTCTGGTTTAGGAATTGGGGTGATGTTGGCCTCGTAGAATGAATTTGGAAGTTCTCCCTCTTTTTCTATTTCCTGAAATAGCTTGAAAAGTATTGGTATTAGTTCCTCTTGAAGGTTTTGTAAAACTCTGCTATATACCCATCCGGTCCTGGGCTTTTCTTAGTTGGTAGTCTTTTGATGGTTTCTTGTATTTCCTCAATTGATATTGGTCTGTTTAGGTTGTCTATATCCTCCTGACCCAATCTGGGCAGATCATATGACTTAAGAAATTTATCGATGCCTTCACTATCTTCTATTTTATTGGAGTATTAGGATTCAAAATAATTTCTGATTATCTTCTGTATTTCTGAAGTGTCTGTTGTGATGTTGCCTTTTTCATCCCGTATGTTAGTAATTTGAGTTCTCTCTCTTCTTCTCTTTGTCAGCATGGCTAAGGGTCTGTCGATTTTATTTATTTTTTCAAAGAACCAACTTTTAGTTTTGTCAATTTTTTCAATTGTTTCTTTTGTTTCGATTTCATTAACTTCAGCTCTGATTTTAATTATTTCTTGCCTTCTACTTCTTTTGCTGTTGTTTTGCTCTTCTTTTTCTAGGATTTTGAGATGAAGTATGAGATCATTATTTGTTGGTTTTTTCTTTTTTTAAGGAATGAACTCCAAGCAATGAATTTTCCTCTTAGAACTGCTTTCAATGTGTCTCATAGATTCCGATATGTTGTGTCTGTGTTTTCATTTATCTCTAAGAATTTTTTAATTTCCTCCTTGATGTCTTCTATAACCCATTGATCATCCAGTAACCTATTGTTCATTCTCCAAGTGATGCATGATTTTTCCTTCCTTCTTTTATCGTTGATTTTCAGTTTCATTCCATTATGATCAGATATGATGCATGGTATTATTTCTACTCCTTTGTATTATCTAAGAGTTGCCCTGTGACATAATATATGATCTATTTTTGAGAAGGATCCATGTGCTGCTGAGACAAAAGTGTAACTGCTTGATGTTGGGTGGTATATTCTATATATGTCCATTAAGTCTAGGTTATTAATTGTGTTATTGAGTTCTATAGTTTCCTTATTCAACTTTTGTTTGGAAGATCTGTCCAGTGGTGAGAGAGGTGTGTTGAAGTCTCCCATGATTATTGTATGGTGGTATATTAGACTCTTGAACTTGAGAACGAGTTTGCTTGATGAACATAGCTGCACCATTGTTTGGGGCATATATATTTATGATTGTTATGTCTTGTTGGTGTATGGTTCCCTTGAGCAGTATGTCGTGTCTCTCTTTATCCCTTTTGATTAACTTTGGCTTGAAATCTATTTTATTTGATATGAGTATGGACACTCCTGCTTGTTTCCGAAGTCCATATGAGTGATATGATTTTTCCCAACCTTTCACCTTCAGTCTATGTATATCTTTTCCTATCAAATGCGTCTCCTGTAGGCAGCATATTGTTGGGTCTTGTTTTGTGATCCATTCTACTAGCCTGTGTCTCTTAATTGTTGAGTTTAAGCCATTAACATTTAGGGTTATTATTGAGATATGGTTTGTTCTTCCAGCCATATTTGTTTATTTATGTTACTAAACATGGTTTGTTTTCCTCTTTGATTATTTTCCCCCCTTACTGTCCTACCTCCCACTGTTGGTTTTCATTGTTATTTTCCATTTCCTCTTCCTGTAATGTTTTGCCAAGGATGTTTTGAAGAGATGGTTTTCTAGCTGCAAATTCTTTTATCTTTTGTTTATCATGGAAGGTTTTAATTTCATCTTCCATCCTGAAGCTTAATTTCACTGGATACACGATTCTTGGTTGGAACCCATTTTCTTTCAGTGTTTGAAATATGTTATTACAGGATCTTCTAGCTTTCAGGGTCTGTGTTGAAAGATCAGCTGTTATCCTGATTGGTTTACCCCTAAGTGTAATCTGCTTCCTTTTTCTTGTAGCTTTTAAAATTCTCTCCTTATTCTGTATGCTGGGCATCTTCATTATAATGTGTCTAGGTGTGGATCTCTTATGATCTTGCACATTCAGCGTCCTGTCGGCTTCTAGGATTTGGGATTCTGTCTCATTCTTCAAGTCTGGGAAGTTTTCTGGTATTATTTCATTGAATAGATTGCTCATTCCTTTGTTTTGGAGCTCTATACCTTCCTGTATCCCAATGACTCTTAAGTTTGGTCTCTTTATAGTATCCCATATTTCTTGGATGTTCTGCTCATGTTTCCTTAACAGTCTTGCTGAGCTGTCTATGTTCTTTTCAAGTTGAAATACTTTGTCTTCATTGTCTGATGTTCTATCTTCTAAGTGTTCTACTCTGCTGGTAGTATTCTCAATTGAGTTTTTAAGTTGGTTTATTGCTTCCTGCATTTCTAGGATTTCTGTTTGTTTGTTTTTTATTACCTCTATCTCCCTGTATAGTTGATCTTTTGCTTCTTGGAATTGTTTATGTAATTCATTGTCGAAGTGATCTTTCATTGTCTGATTTTGCTGTCTAATGTCTTCCTTGAGACTCCAGATCATCTGAAGCATGTATATCCCGAATTCTTTATCTGACATTCCATCTGCTGCAGCTATTACCTCTACTAAAGTTGAGTTGACCTGCATTGCTTGTGGTCCTTTCTCTCCTTGTCGTTTCATACTGCTAGCGTTTCTTTCTGCTTGGTGAAACTGTTGTGTTTTTGAAATTTTCCCCCTATATATTTATATTGCTCTTGTATAGTTGAAAAGTCTCCCTTGCAGGGCGGGTAGCGGCTGTGCTCCTCCTCCAATTGGGGTGATCTGTCTACCACGCTGGCAGGCCTCTGGGTCTGTGGTGCCGGTCGATCGCAGGTCTGCCTACCTTGTAGGCGCAGGCGGCGGCTCTGCTCTGCACGTCCTCCAGTTGGTGTGACGTGTCTACCATGCCCGTCGACCCCTGGGCCTGTTCTGCTGGTCGGTCACAGGTCTGCCTACCTTGCAGGCGCGGGCGGCGGCTCTGCTCTGCCCTTACTCCAATTGGGGTGACGTGTCTACCACGCCGGCGGGTCGATGGGCCTGTTTCGGGCGCGGGAGGCGGCTCTGCTCTGCCCCTACTCCAATTGGGGTGACGTGACTTCCACGCCGTCAGGTCGCTGGGCCTGTTCAGGGTGCGGGCAGCGGCTCTGCTCTGACCCTACTCCAATTGGGGTGACGTGACTACCATGCCGGCAGGCTGCTGGGCATATTCTGGGCGCAGGCGGCGGCTCTGCTCTGCCCCTATTCCAATTGGTGTGATGTGACTACCATGCCAGCGGGCCGCTGGGCCTGTTCAGGGTGCGGGCAGCGGCTCTGCTGTCACCCTACTCCAATTGGGGTGACGTGACTACCACGCTGGCGGGCCTCTGGGCCTGTCCCGGGCGCGGGCGGCGGCTCTGCTCTGCCCCTAGTCCAAATGGGGTGACGTGTCTGCAGCGCTGGCAGGCCGCTGGGCCTGTTCCGGGCACCGGCGAAGGCTCTCCTGTGCCCCTACTCCAATAGGGGTGACGTGTCTACCACGCCGGCAGGCCGCAGGGCCTGATCCGCCGGTCGGTCGCAGGTCTGCCTACCTTGCGGTCGCGGGTGGTGGCTCTGCTCTGCCCCTCCTCCAATTGGGGTGATGTGACTACCATGCCCGCGGGTCGTTGGGCCTGTTCCGGATGCTTGTGGCGGTTCTGCTCTGCCCCTACTCCAATTGGTGTGACGTGTCTACCATGCCGGCAGGCCATTGAGCCTGTTCCGCCAGTCGGTCGCATGTCTGCCTACCTTGCGGGCTCGGGCGGCGGCTCTGCTTGGCCCCTACTGCTGTTGGGGTGAAGTGATACCACGCCGGTGGGTCGCTAGGCCTGTTCCGGGTGCGGGTGGCGGCTCTGCTCTGCCCCTACTCCAATTGGTGTGATGTGTCTAGCACGCCGGCAGGCCACTGGTCCTGTCCAGCTGGTCGGTCGCAGGTCTGCCTACCTTGCGGGCTCAGGCGGCGGCTCTGCTCGGCCCCTACTGCAGTTGGGGTGAAGTGATACCACGCCAGCGGGTCGCTGGGTTTGTTCTGGGCGCGGGCGGCGGCTCTGCTCTGCCCCTCTGGCCTCCACAGTATTCAGCAGGATCCGGACCGAGAAGCAGTTTCCGCAGGTTCTTTAGCCCTGGGCCAGAGCAGTTCCGGGAGCCAGAATTCGGCCGCTCCGGCTCAGTGTATGTTCTCCTGAGTTACTTTCTGAAGTGGACCCAAATGGAGGTGTTCCAAGAGGTGTTTTTATTATTAAACTTTATCTTTGTTTGAATTACTGATCATTTAAGCCCATTATGTTTTATGTTGACGTTAGTAATCTGCTCATCTATGAAAACTGAACTGGTGATCCACATCCTAGATTTGCTGGAAGATGGCAATGCTCAATTAATGTTTAGTTACCTCTTCTAGTGCTGTTATTAATGAATCGCTTATGAGTTATATTTTACCAAGTGCTGTAAACTCATTCATTTACCTGTCAAATTTTATTGTTAAACAGTTCATTTCTTCTGTTCTGATGCACCTAACATTTGGCCTAAAATGCTATTAAAATTATAGATCAGATTCTGTTTGTATTGTGTAGTAAAGAAAGTATTTCCTCTGTATTTGTTCCTTCTGTTAAATTCTTCGTGGAAACCTCCATAGATTGAATTTGGAGACTTGACTAGGATTGTCTGAGCTCCCTTTTAAATGTTTCCTAGTTGCATTTTGAAAGCCCAGATTATAATATATTTAATTAATATTCTTGATATCTTTTATGTACTTATATACAACATGAACACATGTAGGTTCTTAAGCACCATTTTAAGCTCATGTCATTTCACTGTATTTCATATGATCAATTCAGTTTGTTTTCCAAGTCCTTCTAATTGTTAATATAAGTTTAGTGAAGATGCTATAGTTCATCTAGTCTGATCTCAATTGGTATTTTTTCTGAGCTTTAAGTTCTCATGTTTGTTAACTTTGAGGAAGTTTGGAGGACTTATAACTGATCACCAAGTTCTATCTAGTGTGTTTTGGCTCTCTTAACAGTAGTATAATTAGATTGGTGGGGGAAACCACCAGAAGGAGCTGGGTTTGTTTTTTGTTGTTGTTGTTTGCTTATTTGTTTGTTTTTTGCTATTTAGGCCAATTAGAGAAACATTTACACTGCTTTTAAGCTTTTAGTTTTGGTGGGTGGTGGGGGAGGGGATAATCCAGACTTTACCCCAAAGTTGCAAAACTAATAGTTTCTATATACCCTTCACTCATCTTCTCCAAATATAATATCACACATCATTACAGGATGATTGCTAAAACAAAAAGTGTTGTTAAAATACTATTAACTAATCTAGACACTTCTATTTACCCTTTCTCCCACTATTTTTTTTTTCTTTTGGTTCAGTATCCAATCTTAAGATTACATAGTGTGTTTCGATTTCATGTCTTTGCAATCATCTTTAATCTGGAACAGTTCCTCACTTTCTTTATCTCAGGTGACCTGTACACTTTTTTACATTCACTGGCCAGTTGTTTTGTAAAATGACATTCAGTTTTTTTTTCTTTTGTTGTTGTTTTTTCATGTTCCCTTGTGATTGAATTCAATTTATACATTTTGGCAAAAAGGCTACAGAATAACCTTGGAACATCATATCAACAGGTACATGACATTGATATGTCATATTATTGATGATATTAACTTTGATTACTTGGTTAAAGTGGTGCCTGCCTGATTTTACAGCTCTAACATTACTGTTTTTTCCTATTTCACTTAATAAATACCCTTTGGGAAGAAATTTTGAGACTATGTAAACATCTTGTTTCTCATACAGTCTCCTAAATCATCAGTCTCCTATTAATAATTTCAGATAATAACAGTTGTTATTGTGAAATTTTCAAATGGCAACTTTTATTTTCATCATTTCTTTTACATATATCAGTTGGAATTCACTAGAAGAATCCCCCTTTGATTGGTATAAATGCATATATGTTTTCTTCTCTGAGTTAGATCCATGATTATCACTATTCATCTTGTTTAAGTTTTCCCAGATTAGGCAGTTAGAAACTACTTTAAGTTGGCTTCTGTGTTCTTTTGATATGGATGGTAGTTTTTGAAGAGAAGGAAAAAGGGAGCTCATACTTAGGAAGGACAGTAATTGAGGCAGGGTGAGTGGCATAAGTGAAGAAGTGAGGGAGAAAAAAAGGAAGTCTTTGTGCCACAAAGGGTGTGGGTGCTGTAGAACTGGTGCAAAGTGAAGATCATCTCCACATGCTGTCCCAGCAGTATTAATAATAGCCTTTGCTCACCATTGGTCTTTTGGTCTTGATTTCGTCTTCATATTCCTTGGTTTTTCTTATTCCTCATGTCAGAATTGTGGTTATTTTCATTTTGTCCCTACTATGTTTCCTCCATCTTATTGCTTATCTGCTTCCTCTGCTCCTAGTTATCTTTCTTAGTCTCCTCTGTTATCTCCTGATTGACTTATCCTGTATGTTAGTAATATGGCATTTTTCTTACATAGAACTATATCTTCCATTTTCTTTGTTTTCATTTAGGCATACCTTTTATAACTAGGTACATTTCCTAATTTGACCCACACAGGTTTTCTTATTCTTTGTGTCATCACTCAATGTGATAACCTTTTCATTTCCCATCTGTATTTTGTAGAGTCTAGAGTGCTTTTTAGGCTGCAAAAAGTGATTGATGTTGTCTGTCTTTATATTCTCTCTGTCTCTCTCAAGGTCTCTAGTGCATCATCAGATAGCCTATTGAACTGAACTCAGAAATATCAGCATTCTTTACTCGTATTTGTTTCTCTGTGTTTTGAGACTGTATCTTGTATCAACTATAGAAAGCTTATAAGAGTTTCTTCTAGTTCACTTGACTTACTGTGAAGAAAAAAAAATGTTGTTGATATTTATTTCATTTATTTTTAAAATTATAGCAAGGACTAAATAGCTCCCCCTACCCTCTTTAATAGCAACAATTTCAGTGCTTTAATTTTTTCTGCCCAGAATCCTTAAGTCTCTTGAACTAGAAAATCAAAACAAATGACAAGTTCATAGTATTGCTGTCAACTTAATATACTTTGAAGAGGTTATAACTTGCCTATATTTTACCAATATAGATTTATAAAATAATGAAAATTGATTTTAGTCAGTGTTTGCATGCCCATATTTATTCCATGCATTTCATGTTTTTGCTTTTCAGTGATGGGGCCAATGAACAGAACCAAATTTCTTGTTTCTAGTCTAATACCACCTTTCTTAAGGAGGAGACATTTACGTCATGTGTCTTTACTGTGCCCATACAAAATGTAATTAATATCTATGTGTATACATCTCATTGTTTGGTCTTTTGGCAAGAATACTTGGCTTTTGAAAAATAATGGAGCTATACTATTTGTAATATGGATGTCCCTTGAATATTGTCTTTTACCAGTCACAGAAGGACTATGCATAAATATTAGTCAAAGAGAAAAATATTACTTTTATTATCAAGATAGGTGTAATTTTAATTGTCATGCTTTTATTAAATGTTACTTTGAATTTGCATTTTAAAACAACTAATACTGGTATTTACCTGTCTAAATTTTAAATATATTTTCACACATATTACTTATATCTCCCATTACTTCTAGATAACAAAATAGCATTTTGTCATAAAATGCTAATCAAATGTATAAAAAAATTTTGTCATTCAAGTTTTAATAACTTGGCACAGTCAAGAGTGTACTGAAAATATTGACTAAATTGGCACTTAAATGGAAGTACAATCCTCCTTTTTCTCACCAAATTCTCACTTTACCTATTTTAGTAATAGCTCTAAAGAAAGCCAATCTCCATTCCTTCCATGAAGTAGGAAACCACAAAGAAAATAACGTTATAGCTTAATGATTATTCAGTTGATTTTTGTCTAGATGTTAAATCTGTTCTCACTTAACTTAAAACCCTTGTGGGGATTTTTGTCTGTTTGTTCTTTTAGGGTAACGCAGACTTATGATGCAGGTGCATGTATCTACTTCTATTTTGCCTTTAACTACAGGGGAATTAGTGACCCACTGACCGTGTTTGAACAAACTGAGGTAATTTTGTATACATGCATATACACAATAGCTTTCACATTCTTTTAGTAATTTGAATAAATTTTGGTATTAGTTTGTGAATTTTAGTTTGACTCTGTTTAATTACAGCTGGTATGCCTGGCTGCCAGCCTGTAGAAATGAAAAATGTATTTGTTGCACTGGTTTGTGTACTAAATTCTAAGTCTAAAATTATTGTTCTGTATAGCTATCACCTGAGATTATTTGATTGTTATTTGTAGTACATGATAGTTGATGAAATTAAATAACAATAAGAATCTTTGCCATCCCTTTGGCAGCCTATCCATCTCTATGTGGGAATTTCTATTGAGGTCATGCTCTGGTCTGTGTTGTCCTAATATTATTCTAGGCTTATAAATTCTTTGTGTATTGAAAATGCATATAAGCTATTTCTTATATGTCCTTAAGCTGCTAATTTGTTATATATGACAACAGGGTGTATTACAATTCATATTACACATATAGAGCACAATTTTTCATATTTACAGTTGTATACAAAGTAGAGTCATATCCTTCTTGTTTTCATACATGTACATAGGGTAATGATGACCATCGCATTCCACTGTCTTTCCTACTCTTATACTCCCTTCCTTTTCCTCCCTTCCCTTTTCCCCTTTGCCCTATCTAGAGTTCATTTAATCCTTCCACCCCCCACCCCTAGCAGCATATTATGGATCAGCATCCTTAAATGAGAGAAATCATTCGGCATTTGGTTTTTTGGGATTGGCGAACTTCACTTAGCAGTGTATTCTCCAGCTCCATCCATTTACCTGCAAATGCCATGATTTTATTCTCTTTTAATGCTGAATAATATTCAATTGTGTATATATACCAAATTTTCTTTATCCACTCATCTGCACACACATGTCAAATAGAGCACTAATCTCTAGAATATATAAAGAACTCAAAAATCTTAACACCAGAAAAACAAATAACCCAATCAATAAATGGGCCAAGGAACTGAACAGACACTTCTCAGAAGAAGATATATAATCAATCAACAAATATATGAAAAATGTTCAACATCTTTAGCAATCAGAGAAATGCAAATCAAAACTGTCTCACTCCAGTTAGAATGGTAGCTATTAAGAATACAAACAACAATAAGTGTTGGCGAGGATGTGGGGGGAAAGGCACACTCATACATTGCTGGTAGGACTGCAAATTGGTGCAGCCAATTTGGAGAATCCTTGGAAAAGTGGGAATGGAACCACCATTTGACCCAGCTCCTTAGGTCTATACCCAAAGGACTTAAAAATAGCATACTACAGGGACATAGCCACATCAATGTTTATAGCAGCACAATTCACAATAGTTAAGCTGCTAGGTTTTTTTAATTATTATTTTTTTAGTTGTAGTTGGACACAGTACCTTTATTTTATTTATTTATTTTTATGTGGTGCTGAGGATGAAACCCAGGGCCTGACATGTGCTAGGCGAGCATTCTACCACTGAGCCACAACTCCAGCCCAAAGCTGCTAGTATTTATAAAACCTTTTGTTGATGGCCAGTATTTCTCAAAACAAGTATGTGCAGAGTTAAAGAAACAAATGGAACTATGGAGGACTCTGTAGGAAACAGTTTTCTTAAAAACTCAGGTGCCCTAGTATTTGAATTCCATTGTATGCCAGTCCATAATTTCAGTGGTGCTGCACATGTACACGTGTTTAGATCTGAACTATAGACATGATTTGGTGGGCTCTTCCCTACCCCTCTTCCTTTTTTTTTTTTTTTGTTGACAGCTTTTTGAAGTATAATTAAAATAACAGTACACTGTACATTTTAAAGTATACAACCTGATGTTTTGATGTAAGTATGTAGTACTGTCACCATAATCAAAATAATGAATATATTTATCAGCCCTTAAAAGTTTGAGTGTATTAGCCCCTTAGCTTTTCAGTGCTTTGGTGGTATTCGCTGGCTACCAAAGGCTCTTTCCCTGCAATAGCACAAGTGAAGTTGTTTCCTTTTCCTAGTTTAAGCTGCCATTTGCTAAGTGCTACTGATCTCAAGGAATTATTGCCTTATTGAAGTAATTTGTTAGAAATGATAAGTTCTAAGAGCAGGACTAGCATAGTTGTGATTCTTTTGGAGAACCCTAAATCCTAAATAATGAGGTTCTTCTAGATTACATTGCAATGGGATGTGGTCCATTTCTTTGTCCTACCAGGGCCCTCTTCTACCCTGACCTGCCTCCTCATGGTTTATGTGCACTTAAGAAAGTCTTAGACATGCAGGGCACTGTAGATACCTCATGACTATTACATATTCATGAATCATTAAGAATCAAAGATAATTCCACTTCTATTACTCTTTTTTACTCTGCACTTCAGTCTGTATTTTGTTATAAGTGTTTATCTTTTTAATCTGAGGGCTCCATAAAGAAGTTAATCAGTATGTAGTGTGTCAGGAGGGTTACAACAAGGAAAAAAAAAAAGCAAGGTTTTTCCTTCCACACTTTTATACCTGTAGAACCGATAGGTAATTTGTCTCATGTCATTGACCTAAGAAGTGTTCTCCATAAAGATTTTTTAAAATATTTTTGTAGTTGTTGATAGGCCTTTATTTTATTTATTTATTTATTTATATGAGGTGCTGAGAGTTGAACCCAGTGCCTCAGACATGTAGGCAAGCACTTTACCACAGCCCCAGCCCCCGAAGGATTTTTATGGTTGATCCCCAAAAGCTTTGTGGGTGATCTTTTTTTCCCCTCTGGTGCTCATTGTGTGGTATTAGATAAGTAATTTAACCTAGTTAAGGCTGATTTTTGTATCTGTGAAATGAGAGTAATTGTAATCATTCTTTAAGACTACAGTGAAAATAAAAGAGATACTATAGGCAAATTGCTTGGTACCTTTCTGGACATACAGTAGTAGTCATTTGATATTAGTTACTGCTGCTTGTTGGCATAAGCTCAAAGTAAAACCTGACTCCACATTTATAACTTTTTACCTCTTCACAATTTAGTGCTGAGGTGGTTATTTTGCCTTTACTCCTCTAGAATCTCAAAGTAATCTTTGTAGATAATATGACTGTTCACTAGGAAAAAAATTATAAAGCTAACTCACAAAGTTTAATTGCTTTTTAAATGAAATTAACCTATGAGGTAGGAAAATTAGGCTTCTGTTTTATTATTTAACACAAGAAGTATGCATCTCCTTTGGGAGTTGGGTTTTACTCTTTAATTCCAAAGTGAAATCTAAGTAGCAGTGATTGGTTGTTTTGTTTCCAAATACAGGCAGCTGCTAGAGAAGAGATCCTTGCAAATGGAGGGAGCCTGTCACATCACCATGGAGGTATTCTTTTTTGGGAGCAAAATTTTTAGTATTCTTACTTTTAAAAATACTTGGTCTGATAAAATCCTGGGAAGAGTCATGATGTGAGTAATTTGAAAATGCTTGATATTTCTTAGATGCTTTTATGTTTTAGGTGACTGAAGTAGGTAGTTAGGTTGTGGTTGTAACCAATAGAAGCTTATTTGACAAGGCTGCCTCTGTCTGGAACCTAGCCAGCATTCTGGGTTCTCAGGGGTCTAATGTTACCAGAGAGTAGCCCAGCTTGCCTGGGAAATAATTGGTCATTACAGCAAAACAATACCATCCATGAATGATTTTCAGCCACTGTTGGAATATAGGTGGACATCAGTCATACATATATTGAGGAGCTATTTGTTCTACCTACACAAACCAGCAAATTGACATATGAAAAAAATTTTTTCAAGATTTTAATGCTGCTTTATTATTACTTGGTAGTCATTTTGATATAAGTATCAAGTTTTGTTGTAGAATTTATTGTATCACCAATCAACATGATGGTGATACATCTACCTTCAAAAGCTTTGGAAAATAATATGAGGCAATCTTTTAAAAAAAGTTAAAGAATGGCCATTCATTCTGTCATTAAAAATCTTGATTTTTGAGATTATTTACCAGTTCTGTAGCAAAAAATTTGTTCTTAAAATAAATCCCTGCATACAATTTAATGCTTAGAAAAATAGAAATGTGTAGATTTTTAAATTTTAAATAAATTTTAATGAGATCATGAAGACAAATAACCACTCAGTTTAAAATGTAAATCCTCGCCTGCCTTCATATCCTTCTTCCCCTATTTATTTTCATTCATAGCACTTACTATCTAATATGCCAGTGTTGGTGCTTTTTAAAAATATTTTTTCTCTGCCTACTGGGACATTAGGGTCCTAGAGGACATGGATTTTGTTTTTTGTGTTGCTATATATCAGTACCTGAACTACTTAGCCCACTCAGTCCCTACGTTTGTGTAGAATGGATGAAAGAATTTGGTGGGAAAAGGAGTCGACTATAAAAGGCCTCTGAGCATATAGCATTTTTGCAGTCAAGCCTGGAGAAGATTGCTAATGTAGATGAATGAAACAGAAAGAGTTCCTAGCCTCATTATATCATTTTAATCATTTGCTGTCACCTCACTTTTAACTTAGTTGTCTGGTAACTATTAAAGTGAATGAATTTGCCCTTTCCCTTCTTTTTCTTCTCATTATCCCTTCCTTTGCTGGAGATTCTAATGAATATTAGAATTACAAAAATGAAAGGAGGAAAATGCATATTAGAAGTCTCTCAAGTAGAATTAAAAGCTTCTGATTAACAGTATAAACTTAACTGGAGAATATATCATGCTAAGCGAAATAATCCAGTCCTAAAAAACCACAGGCTGAATGAATGTTCTCTGTGATATGTGGATGCTAACCGGTAACAAGGGAGGTTAGAGAGGGGAAGTATAGAAGTTCACTGGATTAGACAAAGGGGAAGGAGGGAGTGGGGATGAGAATAGGAAAGACAGTAGAATGAATTGGACATAACTTTCCTGTACTCTTGTATGAATACATGACCAGTTTATCTCCACATCATGTGCAACCACAACAATGGGATCCTAATTAGAACAAGTTATACTCCATTTTTGTATAATATGTCAAAATTATACTATTATCCTGTGTATCTAAAAACAACAAATTTCTTTTTAAAAAAGAAAACACCTAATCTTCAAAATTTAAAGGAGAGATATTTCAAAAAGAAATTTAGATTTTTTTTAGCTTCTTTTAAATGTTCTGAAGACCACATAAATTATTTCAAGTCTTTTTCAATTCTATTTCAGGATGACATTCTATTAATAAGTAAAGAACTTTTAAAAACAGATAATATTATGGAGTATTCATATTTTCTTTAATCTGAATTGATTGCATCAGTGAAGGAGGCAGAATAATTTAGACATATTACTTATTTGAAGAAAAATTAAAATGTCCTTTCAGAAACCAACAATGTTGCACATGCCAGCAATCAATAGTGTACCTTTTACTTTCTGTTACCAGAGAGTAGCCCAGCCTGTCTGGGCAGTGTAGGCTCTGTATTTATAATAGTAAATGTAAGAGAGAGAGAATTCTCGAAAAGGATCAGAGTGGCTGAATTGTATAAGGAAGAAACAGAAGCTTGTCATTTAGATAACTGGTTATTAGATGAGCTGTTTCCTTAATTGTGGGATAATATTCTTAGCTCACTCAAGCTTTACAGCATCAAAAATTCTGTGGAAGTTGGAAATGAGCAAGTGACCTGAAACATTGTAGAGGAAAGCCAAATGCACAGTTTTTTCCTCAGCTCTTTATCTCTTTAAGATCTATTAAGATAGTCAAGTCCCTCCAGCAGTGGCTGAGACGGCAAAAGTGTAATATGCCAGAAGTACTGATGTTACTGTTTTAGGTACACCTCAGACACTGAGAGCTTCTTGCTTGGCTTTAACAGAACCTATATAAATATACTCAAAGTAATATATCTATAAAGCTGACGCTACAGAAAAAAGTAATTTGCAAATTTAAAATAATACAGTTAAACAGCTGTAGTATAAATTTACTTAAAACTGGGATTTTATTTGTGAAACCTGTGCAAATATTAATATAATTAATATATAGTAACTTCTATGTGTGTTAATATTAATATAATAAGTATATTAATATTAACACATACAAGTTAATAAGAAAGTTAATAAGAAAATAATAGTTGGAAAAATGTAAACCTTAATCTGCAGTGTCATGATTATTCAGTCCTTGGTTCTAAAGCAAAAATGTAAATAGTTCCTGTCAGTTTTTCTCTCTACCCCTCACCCCACCCTCAGGTTTGAACACTGTGATATTTGTACCTTTGATTTTTGCCAAAAGGGCAAAAAGCAGTGCTGTGGTATTTTTGATACAAACTATGCTTTTAATGCCTTTTAATGTCTTATAATCTGTTTTCCATATTATAAATATGTCTCATCTGCTAACAAAGGAATGAAACACCCTTCCTTGAGGGTCTGTGTAGTTCATTAGAGTAAAATATTACCATGTTTCAAAAGTCATTGATCAGAATTGGTGGGATTGTGATATCATTACCACTTTAAGACACCTTTTCTTTGAAAAGCATTTAAAAAGTGACTTTTTAAATAAGCATGTAAATGCTATAGATGCTGAAACAGTGAAGCAAAGGGAGGAAAGAATGAAAGAAAATGATTAACATTTATAAAGCTTTAAAAGTTTGTTGTGGGGGGGGGGTCTCTGTGTGACTTAATCTCTTTTTATCCTGCTCCCAATGCTGTGGAATGGGCATTATTCCTATCTTTCAAACGAAGACACTCAGGCTCTTAATGTGTAGTAGTGGCCCCCAGATAAGCAACTGTTAGTATTTGAATTTGAACTCACATCCTTCTGCTTCAGTATCCCTGTCCTCTTACTTAACAGCAAAAATATCTGAAAAAGATTGAAATTGACATCCTTTGAAAAGAGATACATAATTAGTTTTAGAAATACATATGAGACTACTCTTTTTTAAAAAACACAGAACTTTCTTTAATTTTGACATTAATTACCTACCTTACTTTAGATGAAACAGATGAGCAGAAATGATTCAGAATGTTAATTTCCTACTCATAGATATTTTCATTGTTTTCTCAGTTCTTGCCTGTAAATCAGTTTCACTTTCTAGTTGTCTTTATACTTCCCGACTATAGGTATCTAACATGTCAGCAATGTCAGGTAATTAAACAAATGTAGGTCAGATTATGTTAAAATAAAACTACTTATATAACTATCTAACATGTCAGGTTCTATATTTAGAGGCCTTTATTAAGCACTCCAATTTTAGTGAAATAATTTATTTTTAGAAATTATTGGCTTTAAGTTGAATGGACCTTAGTTTATTGAGAGGTTCTGCCACATTTAAAATATAATTTTTTAAATTTCTATCCTATTTCTCATATTTTTATTTTCTATGTAGTCAAAGATATGACTGCTTAGGAACAAATTTCAAACTACCTGGATTTCTCTAATTCTTTGAAAAAGGAACCATAAAAGCCTGAATACAAAATATACTTCAGATGAAGATGCTTTTCCCCTTTTCAAACTGTTAAACATTAAGAGTGTTTCAGGGCTTAGCCCTCAGCTTTCATTCTACTGTGTTCACTCCCTCTCTAATTATCTACCTCAATCCCACAGCTTAAAAGAGCATCTGTAATCTGATGACTAGAGTCATCAGGTACCTAGAGGTACCTGAAAAGATCACCTCCTTTTTCCACTCTGTCTTCTGCACTACTGCAGGGGCCTCCTAACTGATCTGCCTCTTCCATTCTGTTACTGTGTTCTCATTTTTTTTTTTCACTGCCAGAGCAATCTTGTCAGAAATCTGTGGTTTCTCCTTACATTGAAATGAAACCCAAGCTCCTTAGCAGGGTCTTCGAAGATGTAAACAGTGTATCTGTCCATCTCTCTGTCCATGTTTCTGATTACTTTTTCTCCTCTGGCAGTGTTGGCCTTCTTGGTGTTCCTCAGACATACCAGTAATCTTTTTTTCCTCTTCAAGCCCTATAATATTTGTTCCTTTAATTTCTAATGTTCTTTCTCTTGTTCTTCCCTTAGATATGTGTATGGCTCTGTTTCCTTCACTTAGGTCTCCAGAAGAAATATCACCTTCTTAGAGGTATCTTCCTTGGCCTCTTCTGTAGTTTCAATTCAGTGAGATTACTGACTTTTTTTTATTTGTCACTATGTTCCCCAGTCCCTAGAACAGTGACTGACTGCTGTACTTAGTTGTGTAGTAGATATGAACATGTTAAGTGAATGGATAGGTGTATGCCTAAGTGCTTGCAAAATTTAGAGCAGTTTTACAAATTCTCACACAAGTCTAAATGTTTCATATTAGAATGGCAATAGTCTCATTGCTAATTTAGCTTTAAACATTTAATAAACAGTCCCAGTTTGAATATAGGAGCCTATTTAATCATAGGAAGACTCAATTTATTTTATAATATTTCTGGGAACATATATTATCAGAGTCAGTTATTCAGTGGATAAATAGATCAGAGGAGAATAATGTGCATTTCTCTGAAGTTCTGTACCACCAGCCACTTTAGTGTTCTTCCATAGGTACCTTATGTGTACAAGGTTTCATTCACACTTTTTAACAAAACAAATGAATTTGAGGGGCTGATAAATAGAAAATATCAGATTTGGAATGAGATCTATATTTGACTCCTGGCTCAGCACTTAACTAGTCATGTAGTCTTAAGGAAATAATTTCTCTGAACTGCAATTGTCCTTACCTGCAATACAAGAATAATAGTATCTACCTCATAAATTAATTGGAAGACCTAACTCTGATAATGTATGTAAAGTATCTAAAATGGCTTGCGTGTAGTAGGTGCTTTCAAAATTGTAGTGCATTTGTTTTCTAATAGCAATAGCAGTACCAGGAGGAACTCTGGTTTGTATTCATAATCTCTTGTCTTAACCATTGAAGAAAGGGTTGCAGTTTATCTGGAAAAGATCCATGTATTCAAAAGGTATGAGTCAGTGATGGACTTAATACTTTGTCATCTATAACCTGCAGTTGACTTCACTCTATGGGAAGGTCTCTTAAAATCTGTAAGGCAAGAAAAAAATTTTCTTTCATACTATTAGCTATGAAATTTGTTGCAGAAAAGTGTCTGTTTCTATAATAGCTTCTCTGCTTAAAATCATTTGATTTATAAATGTTAAATGTCAGTTACTTTTCATTATAGTTCATGAAGAAACCTTTTCAATATGAATTTTAAATAATGCATTTAATTGTCCTGATAAACTTAATCAATACTGGAGATTTTGAGACATCACTTATTTTTTATGTGTTCAAAAGGTTTTCCTTGATTTGCATCCTGAACTGAAAACCCAACCTCAGAGAAGCATCTTTATTTACTGACCTTCAGGGAGTGTCATGATGCTCTCAGTACCATTTTTGAGTTCTTTACGAGAGGAGCTTGGGGTTGGAAGAATATTGATGCAATTTCTCATAGTGGGTTTGGCCTGTAATTGTGATTAATAACAGTTGCTTTCACTATCTGGAAACAGACAGGCTGGTTTGTCTGCCTACAATCATGCTGTGATAAATGGAGCTATTTTAACTCTGGTTTTGTGTATCAAAGAAAACAGATGTAGTCTGGAACTGGAGGCTATAGGAAATATAAAGTCTGCTTAACTTAATCTTCATAATGCTTGTTTTTATAACTGACGAGCTGGGCAGTTTAACCAGCAGAGTTTATGTCAGCTACATATTTAATTTCAATTTATGACTGAAGTTTTTAGGTAGTTCATTCGCTAAAATTATATCTAAGACCTTGTCAGAAAGTAAAAAACCTTGATTAAGCATAACCAGTCCTAATTTAAATATTGGTGTCTATCAAAATAATTTTCTATTACAAACACAGGGCAGCTACTCTTAGCTCTTTTCTGTGGTCTTAACAAAATCTAATGGTATCAGCAACTTTTCAAAAGACTACTCAAAAGACACTCTATAAAAAGATCAGCCTTGGGATCATTTGTTGAAAAGCTTGTAGTGTGAAATTAAAAGCATATAGATTGGAAAGGAAGAAATAAAACTGCCCTTATTTGTAAATTACATGATTGTCATTGTAGAAAATCCCAAGGAATCTACACAAGGCAAAATTGCAGAATATAAGATCACACACAAAAATCAATTGCATTTATATACATTAATAATACATATACTATGTACAACTATAATATAACAATAAAAGAGTGGGGAAAATAATACATATAGAAACCAAGATTTAAAAACAATACCATTTATAGTTCCTCAAAAAATGAAATAGGCATAAATCTAATAAAACATATACATACTTACACACAAATCTAACAAAATAGATATAGAATCCATGTGCTAAAGATTATGTTGAAGAAAGAAACCAAGGAAGACCTAAATAAATGAAGGAGTATATAGTGTTCTTGGGTTAGTGGAAGATTCAACATAGTGAAAATGTCAGTTTTCTCCAGATCAAAATTGCAGGAAGAATATTTTGTGATTATAGGAAAGATTATTCTAAAATAGAAGTGGTGGGGCAAAGGAACTAGATAGCTGAAACATTTTGAAAAGAGAAGAATAAAATGACAGCGATCAGTCTACCTGATTTCTTTCTTTCTTTCTTTGTTTTGTTTTTTTAAAACTGGGGATTGAACCCAGTGTGCTTTACCACTGAGCTACATCCCCAACCCCCAACCAATTTAGTTTTTATTTTGAGACGAGGTCTTGCTGAGTTGCCAGGGCATCATTTGTGAACATACAATATAATTAGGACTTAATTTTGATTCTGAGGACAGGCTCAATCCAGCTCTTCTGCTGTGTGATCATACTAATAATCTAAACTTTTTTTCAGTTTCATAATCTCTAAAGACTTACTTAAGGATCTGTAAACACTTATAGCTAAACTGTACTAAAGAAAACTTAGCATTAAGAAAACTGACATTTTGAGTATTGACAGTGAGAGAAAAATCTTACAATACTGGATTTTAACTGCTTTAGTAAATAAAGTTCCTGATATTCATGAACTTGTCTTCATGATATCAGAAGTTTAATTAGTAGAAAATTAGTCAGATGACTTAAATCAAATTGACCTTTATTACCTATTAAGCATTAAATTTATTTTTGTTTTAATAGTCATGGTCCTGTCTCATATTCTGTTAAAGGGTAGATGTTATCATTCCCTCTGTTAGAGGTCTGTTGGCTAACATTCAGTATACACCTCCACTGAAACCAACTAACCAAACAGAAATGTGTTTTATATTTATAGCACACACAAATAAACTACTACCTTCTTTTTTTTCAGGCCAAAAACCCCATCTGAAGAAATATTACAGTGAGGTGTACTATATAACTCAAAGAGTAGAAACAGTCCATTGTTTTTCTCTGTTCCTGTTCCTGTTAGTGCCTAACAAGTTCCAGGATTCCAAAACCTTATCTGACAAGAGACTGGATGTCCTTGCAACACTGTCCTTCCTTACATGATCTATCAGGAGTTTGGTCTGATTAATTAAATCTAGATATAAAAAGTCATTGCTCAGAATACTTCTATCAGCAGTGAACTCTAGATTTTCTTTTTAAAATATGACCTGTATATTAATGCTAAATAGCTATCGAGGATGCTCAAAACTGAGTTTCCAAAAATACAGGGTTTTTTGTTCCAATTATTGCAATGCTGGGGATTGAACCCAGGGGCATGTTGGGCATATACCTTCAGCCCTCAAAATGCAGTCATAATAATGAGTAGTTGCTTTTGGTTTTGGCTAAATTCTACTTCTGTGTTGTAGTTTTAGTAAGTTTTAAGTGTATGGTTCATTTCATAATTCATTCTTTTAAATAAAAGTATAAAAGTCTTTTTGACTTTATAATCAAAAGGAGAATTTAGAAAGTTAAAATATATCTAGCTAAAGAGACCTCTGTCCCCAACAAACCCCAGGTTTGTCCCTTTTATAATGGAACTATTTGATAGTTTTTGCTAAGTTTTTGATCCCTTAAACCACAAAGAGTAGTTCCAGATAAGGTGAATATGAGTAACCCCAGAGGGCTAGGCTGGCCCCCATGTTCACATTTTCCAAATACAAAATCTCTTTACCCCGTGCCCCTCACATGTCTGTTTATTCTTTTATACTGTTGATCATACCACAAAACTTGAGTTCTTCCTTGATTTGTTAGCATCCAAAGGGAATAGGAGACTATCCGTGAAAGCTTTCATTTTCTCTGTTCCAAAAGTAAATTTTAAAAAATGTACTGTATATTCTAGAAAGACATGTTTAAAAAAAAAAACCAAACTGTTTCTTTGTCTGTATATTTATTATTCAAAATCAGACTCTAAAAAGGTGAACTCAGTTTTTAGTTTAGATTCCCCCTACACCATTAGTTTCATAACATTCAATTTTGGATTCACCTTTTTTGTACCTTGTAAAATACTTTACAAGACTTAAATATTTTGTTTATATACTTAAGGCATTCTTTATTAGAGTAATAATGAATTGTGGAATTTGGGATCTCTGTCTTGTTTTTGAAGACGGTAAACCAGGCATTTGTAGCTCTAGTGTTACCTCTCAATCAAGTAAAAGGAAGGTACTTGGATCAGCAGCCATGAATGTCTCACATCAGATGATCCAGGCCTAGAAAGAAGAATGTGCTTTATGTGGTCTGAATGTGCATACGCCTTTTCAATGGATGATAATACCAGGTGTTGAAAGTATTCTTAGGCCCTCTCTTACTGTTTTTGCAATTTTTATTCATCATTCTTTCCTCCTGCAATGTGGCACACTACATAAAAGAGAAATAATTTCTTCCCTTTCAGAAAATGAACTGTACAAATGTTTAGGCAAGTACTATGTAACACATATGTGTTACATATGTATATATAGTACATCTGTCTGCAGGACAGTATAGCCAGCTAATTTCCAAATGCCTCGCAGTGCAGTCTAAGGGTTGAGCAAAGAGCATTATTGTCTAGCTGTGGAACATAAATTTTCTGCTTCAGAGTCTTCCTTCTCTGGGATTAGGCCTGTGGAGTTTGTTGTTTTAATCTGAGGTAGCCACAGAAAGTTCTTCTGTAGCTGCAAACTGGTTTCAGTAATTGCCTTATAATGCACATTGTTTTTGCCTATACTATGCTTTTTTTTTTTTTTTTTGTACAATGTAGTTGACTTAATTTGTTGAACAAAACCAAAGATTTCTAATCCCTTTAATTGTATAAGCCCTGGCTTCTAACCCCATTTCAGTTTCTGTTATCAGTACTAAAAGAAGCTCACAGACCTCTGCCACCAAGGGGTTAAATTCTTTCATCAAGTATGTTTATGAGGGTCCATGTTGGCTGTACTGTCTTTTTTTTTTCTGTTCTTTTTTTTTAAAACTTTCTAGTTCACTAATCAAATGTATGTTAGATTGATTATTGTAAAAGTATAAACCATAGAAAATTTGACAAGATAGATGTGTAAATTATCCTTCTGACAGAACTAATGATGCACTCCAAGCACCTTCTGTTTTCCAGCGCTTGGTGAGAGACTTCATTAAATATGCAATGGCTGTTGGGTGGCTTCTCAGATGATGGTTCAGTTCCTTGTGGAATTGCATTATTACTAGAGGTGTAAAGCCAGGCAGACAAGCTAGCTGTTGGGCATCCTGCTGAGCTTCTAATGTGCTCCATCTTGTTGGAGCAGTTGTTTGCAGTCTTTTCAGGACAATTACATCTATAACCACAGGACACATTCAGTGAAACTATATTACAGATAACAGTGGTCTGGCATTGACTGCTCTCGCCCCTCTTGAGCTGCTTCAGTGTAGTTAGCTTATAGAAAGTAACACAGTAATCTAATGCCACCTCCAACACTTAGACTAGTTACTTTTTTTTTTTAATCTTACAGAGCAAATCTTGAAATAACTGATTTTTAACTTGTTAAATTCTTAAAATCATAGAATATTAGAATTTAATAGACTATAGATTCTAATCCATTTGCAGATGAGAAAACTAAGGCTAATGCATAGTCATGAGTTGTCCCTTAAATAAAAGATCCTAGCAGAAAAATCTCTTATGTAGCAGAGATTGTATAAGTAGTAATTTGTAATTTTTGCCTCTGGTTTTAGATATATTTTAAACAAAAGTTTTTATTTTGAATTCAGGTTTTTTTTCCCCCCTCCTGAACCTCATTATCTGATCCCCTTTCTTAACACCAGCAATACTCCCTTATTTCTAAAATCTAGGCAGAAACCATACTATTTATTATTTTGATGACAATTTGATGGTTTCCTGGAGAACTGGACACAGAAGATGGTTTGAGTTGAGTTGAGATGGTATTTAAGGTTTCCAAAAGGCAGATGCTATGATGTATTGCTGCAGCCTGATAAATGGGAGTGCATTTTAGAGTGACAGGCTGAATAGTTTAATGAGAGAAGGTTTCCCATTTCGGTTGGTCAACAAATCACTGTTGATGACTTTGGATCATAATGAACATTTGTGGAAAATGACCATTTGAGTAATGCATGTGTTTGAGAAATACTAACTACAAATAATCCTAACCATAAATTAAAAGACTTACTTATTTTGCCACAGATAAGTCAGCATATTGCTTTGTTTTTCAGTGCCAAATTAAGTTGACAGTTCAGAATTCTTTTACATATCCTTTCTTATAAAAGTTATATTTAGAAAAGTTTTGTTTTTCATTGAGTGCCTTTTAAAATATAATTCTTGCTGCTAATTATTATGTTACTTCATTCTCAAATTAAATTAATAAGACTTAGAAACAAAGAATAAGAACATGATAGTTTATAAAGCTAAAGATTAAGGTTAAAATGGATTAGGCATCTGATTTTTTTCAGTGCCAAAAATATTTCTTAATTAGAAAAAACAATAGGAAGAAAGTAAACATTATTTGGGAACATGCAAATTTATTTAAAAGCCTGTGACAAGAAAATGTAAACAGAAAGCTTCACAGCTAAATTTTTTTCCCCATAAGCCTGTTAAAGATTCAGATTTTTTTTTTTTTGAAAAGTCTTTGTGCTCCTTAAAATATTTTAAGGATCTATACTGTTAGTTTTGCAAAGCTTTGCCAACAAATTCATTCCAATGTGATGTTTTTCTTTAGTTAACTTTATTTTCTCTGAAACTTGGTATGCTTTAGTAGTTAAGATGGGGGTGGGTTCTTTTGAAATGCATGTTTTAATCATCATTTTTATTTGTAAAATGGGCTGTAATCTCAGTCCAAGCTTCCTTCAATCTCCATTTCATAGTTTACAGAGAAAGGAGACACTGTGGAGCACAGACTTCCCCTGGGAATGCATTGAGCTTAATGAGCTTGATAGTCTGGTGGGCTCAATAAATCAAATAAAGCAAAACATTTCTCATTTTTGAATAAAAGCATTTATCAAACAGTGTTTGTTCACTCGTGGTCACAAGATTGATTGGTTCCCAGAATCATAGTGTATATTGAAGCATTTTTGATTTTGTTTTTCCAGTGGGCAAGTTGCGGAAGCAGTGGCTAAAGGAAAGTATCTCCGATGTCGGCTTTGGAATGCTGAAGTCTGTCAAGGAATATGTGGACCCCAGTAATATCTTTGGAAATAGAAACCTTTTATAAATCCATTAGTATCATTATGAAAAATGTCACCTTTTTTTTTTAAGTCTTGAACTATATGGTTATACCATTAATCAGATACATTATGGACTATATTTTGGCTACATTTGATTGTTGGTTTAACATAAGTTTGCTTTCATTCTGTAGTTTTGTTTCCACATCTATGGATTGACAGATGGTGTTCTTAAATCTCTCTCAGTGTAGGTATATCAGTTTACAGCCAACTGTTTATAATTTCAAATTTTAGTCAAGCATCACAAGGCTGCCAGATATTTCAGAGGAAGATGCTGCCTGCTGTTTTAGATTAATGCTTCCTCTTGAGGAACAAAGGCAGCTTTTGGTATCATCTATTGCTTCTCTGGCCTTTTTTTTAAAAAAAAAAAAAAAAGAAGAAGAAGAAGAAGAACGTTTTTGGGAAGCAGATATCTAGGAAACGAGTCCACTGAGGAGTGATACAGGTATATGTTTTCTAAGAACATGTTATACTGTGATAGGACATTAAGGGAGGAAAGAATATAGGCAACCTGTTGTTAGGAGGCCTTCAATTCTATAAGGTGCTTGGCCTACAGTTTTCTTTGAAATTAGTATACAGTTGTAATTACCAGTATAGGAATTACTCTGTGAGGGGACACATTTTTGTTCTTGATGTTTCTCTTTCTGCTGAGATATGAGTTTGTATTTGCATCACTGAGATCATTCATAGTATGTTTTGTAAGAAAAGCTGACTTATCCCTCACTTATTCCTGTGAAGGACAGGTTTACTATGAAATGAATGCCTTTATCCACCCTGAGTCCCAGTGTTTCTCCTGTCCCATGCTTGTTGCTGAGCTGCAGAAGCTGCAACAGGAACAGAAGGAAGACTCCTGACCCTAATGTCTCCAGCTGAAAGAGCCCTTTGGCTAAAGAAACAGTCATGATTTAGCATTTGGATTTGAAAGCCTCAACAGTTTCAATGACAAAAATCTTTAATTTTTTAAATTAACCCAAATAGCATGGTAAATTTTCATGTGAAAATAAGTTTCAAATTAGTTCTTAATAATGGTTTAATGCCTTTTTTGAATTACTGGTTTAACCTAAATTTTTTAAAAAATGTATTAATGCATATACATAATCAGAAGTTTGAAATATCATATTTCTTACATAATAAAGAAAACATTAATCACATTTAGCAAACATTTTTACATTTAACCTGGCTATTAAAATGAGTGAAATTATTACTTTAAATCACTGTCTGTTTGGTTCATGTTTTACATTTTAAGATGGATTCTTTTCTTACTGCAATACCTAACTTTTGATAATTTTTTAAAACTAATATTTAATCAGATAATATATGTCAAAATGCAGATGATCCTTTGAAAGGACACTCTGTGTAGCAACAACTCCAAACTATTTTGGGGCAGTTTACTATCTTTTTTATCTGAAGTAGCCTTAACCAGAAAAGTGAAAATTTAAATTTGACAAAATGTATTTTTAAGACTTCAAAATGATAATTTTTAACTATTAAAATTGGCCTCAAACTAACAAAATTAAATCTGTAAACAAATCAAAATTAAGTACTAGTGTAATGAAAAAAACTAAAACTATGTATTTTTAGAAGCTGCCTCTCTTCATTGGTGATTTATTTTTAATTATAAAATTTCCAGCAAATCTATGCTTAAAACCCTCGATGATTTGAAATAGTTGGACACTTGATGAGGAAATTGCCTCTAGAATGATCAGATTCTCAACTTTATAAAATGCATCTATTCATGACGATGATTTCTCTAATTGGTGATCAAAATGTAAAATTTAGTAAGGTACTAATATCTCACTGAAAGTGTATACATGTTTCTGAGCAATTTTAAAAAATAAAACGGATTCACAAGCAGATCCATTCCTTTGCATGTGATTGGTCTAGTATTCTTTCCCAGGGAGTTGAGATATAAACAACCTCACAAATCTATATTAGATATTAAGAATCTATAAAGGTAACACCTGGAATTGTTGTGTTCACTATTCTACATGAACCTTATGGAAATTAGTGATTTATGTTTTTGTGTTTCTTTTTCCATGTATGCAGGCCTTCCCAACCTTAATTTTATAATGGTGACTATATTTTGTAGTTGGAATCATTTCTACAGGGATCATTTTGAAACGCAAGAACGTTCATCAGTACTGTTTCACTCTGATTTAGTAAATCAGAAAGCCTTCACCCAGCTTTGACATACTCATATCTGGGAGGTTCCTGAGTACAGACTTAGTGTCTGGAGCACTGAGTTCATGAATATGCACAGAAGCACTTAAACCATACCTCTTGTTTTTGAAGTATCTGAAAATGGCTTCATGAAAGTTAAAGCCTGGAGAACATTGTCTATGTGAGGCTTCTTAACTAATTCTGGACAAGTTTATTTAAAATTCTGAAGACCCATAGCCTATTTGGTTTTCTAACTGGGTAACACTGACTTTCTTAAGCTAGTCATGTTTGTAATATTTTGCTTATATTTTGATGATGTCTCACTTGGTTGGGTTTTCAATGGTAATGGGAACTTGCTGCTAGTGAGAAATGGAATTGAAGAGACCTAATATGAACAGGTCTCTTATTGGCCCTTAGAGAAACTGTTGCCTTAATGTTTGGTGCAATTTATAGTAGTGCAAAAAGTGAATTAGTCTTGAGCTTTTTTATTTTGGTAAGAATTGTGGAAGTCACGTGTTAATTGTGCCCAGTATTTACCACAGAAAAGAGGATTACATTCTTCTGCTTCTGAATAATTAGGAGTTTTCTTCCTAAAAGCGCTTGCAAATTGTGGGACTATTACTGTAAAGTTATTTGTGAAGCTGGAAGCCATCTAGTTGGCATAGCTGTGTTGATTTGGAAAACAAAAAAAAAATGCAATAAAGGATGAGCTGCCATCAGTGTGCATAATATACCAGATGCAGATGGTTGCAAGGAAACCTTTTTTTTTTTTTTTCAGAATATTAGTAACTAAGTCCTAGCTTGCATTTTGACAATGCCTTTCTGTATGTTGGCCCCAGAGATTTTCCTTTGTCATTTTTCCAGAGCTACTTCTTAACTGCAGTCAATCA
The DNA here is from genome assembly GCF_964194105.1 of Spermophilus citellus. Lineage (NCBI taxonomy): Eukaryota > Metazoa > Chordata > Mammalia > Rodentia > Sciuridae > Spermophilus > Spermophilus citellus. Next base: position 80,594,231 of record NC_138192.1, read on the forward strand.
GAGAAGCTGTGAAGTCCTAAACTGCAGTTTGTTCCCTTAAGTCTTCAAATGGGCTGGGTTTGGTTGAGCTTCTATTCCATATCAATATTAGAACACACTTATTCAATATGGATTGATTCACAAATTGCATGTGGTGGTGCTTGAGGCAGCCAAATAGAATGCTGTGGAAAGCATATCTACATTTTAAGGAACTGAGATAAGAGTAAAGGACAGCTTTAGTAGCTTTTTGTTTATCACTTAAGATTTAGCAACTTTGATTTTAATTAGGGCTTAGCTCATGGTAGGAAAAAAGCAGAAAGTGTTACAGGTGCCAGTTTAGGATTGAAGAATTCGCTGTTTCACCTTTGCTTTGAGTTATGGAAGCTTGGCTTTGCCCAAGGCTTCATGTTCCCAAATGAGCCATATGTCAACATATTCATTTAATTATTACTAATATCACTTTCCTGAAAAGGAAAGGGGAAAAAATGAACTTATACGTTGATGCTGAAATCCAGAAAGTGTGAAAGGTTTACTGAAACTGTTGAAATATACTGACTGATATGAAGGATGTAAGTTACTCAGCTTTCTGTTCCCTAAGCCAAATAGTGTTTGTCTTCAGTGTGAAATTTAACTGTAAAAACTGCTTGTATAATGTTGAGAGATTATAGAAACATATTATTAATAAACTGGACTTGGGTCTAAGATTTTTTTTTCCTCAAAGGGAGTGTCAAGGTGTTATTTGTTCTGTTTGCATATGGGTTTTTCTTTCATCTTTAGTCTATCATCTTAATATTTCCACTGATCTGAAAATAGGAAATTAGTTTTTGTTGTTTTATTGATGTAGCCTAATCAAGTATAACCTATGACTAAATCTGTTTGGATTACTAACAGTCTGTCATTAGCTAGGTTGTATCAATCTCTAATTATTTTAAAAATCAATGTTAAATTCTTAGGAGGCATTTAGTTTTTTGTAATTATAAAGAATTCCCTTTAAAAACCTTGGAAGAATCTCAAAGAATGAGCTTTCTCTTGCTTTTCTAACTATAGAATTTAATTCCTTAACAAATATCTATCATACTCAAGCCAAAGAGCCATCACTGAATTCAGTTAACTTTAGGTCTGTGAAGTGATTTCTTTTTAGGTTCCCAAAGGATATTATTTTATATATTTTTCACAAAGGAAAAATAATACATTAAGTATTGCTAGTAAAATTTTTCAGGTGTTCTGAATTCCCATTCTGAAAGAGAGAGAAAAATCTGGTTTTCATGTAGATTTCTAAGTAACATATATACATGTTTTTAAGGCACCTTATTGTTGGCAGTGTTTCATGACCACCTTAAGCACCCCATATGAAACATGTTTTAACTCTTAATTGGATTTCAAAAAGAACATGATATGCTTATACTGGTATAGTTTCTATAAATAGTTATTTACTGAGCTACTTAAATAGTACCCCCTTGCTCACAGTGCCTTTTTGGGATTTCCTCTGCTCCCCCCCACCCCCATCATGAAATAGCCATTTAAAATGAGAAGAAGAGGATAAGTCTTTAAAGACAGAAGTTATTTATCAGCTCAAGGCTATTCCTCTTTAAAAACATGTCAGGAATTAAGTAGTTGTGCATTAATCTGATAATCCTCTCCATTGTTGGTTTGGCTCATCTAGCATATTTAATTAATTATATGGTGGACTTGTACCCTCACATACAGATGAGGTACTAATCAGTCAAAAGGAATTTTCATCCCTACATTTTCATTCCTACTGTCCCAACCTGGTAGCTCTGAAGTGTGGCTGTTCACCCAGCCTTGAGACACTCGCTCTGTGCTTTGGATGTCTGCTCACATGGTCCTGGGGGAGCAGAGCCTGGAAGGGGGAGTGGGGTCTATTCCTTATATTGTGTGTCAGTCCTTTTGTGTGATGGTGCCTTCCGATTAATACATATTTTTGTTCCTGAACAGTGGTAAATCTTACGAGAATTATGTGTAGGTCATATTAATTTTTGTCCATTTTTGCTAAGCTTGTGAAATACTTTGGCTCTGATACAACTTGAATAAAATCTTATCCTGAGTCTTCCTCCAAGGCAGTGCGTATTCCTGCCAGTACTCTGGTAATCTTTTGGGAATTATGTGTGGGTAAGCACTTGTATGTAAGCCATTTTACTGCTGTAACTAATGCATACAGTTCTTCTCTTTACATTTATAGTTTAAAAGTGGATATGTAGTGGGAAGGGAAGTTTCTGAGAGATTCCAGTATAGCGTTGTCAATTCATACTGAGCCATGTTGTTTTCCACAAGGGCTCAAAACATAGTCTATGTACTGTGCTTTCGGTGTATGTTCAGATTCTCTTTTATTGGTTTCCCTCCAGTGTACTGTTCTATAAGCAAATGCCCATGTGTGATTTTTTTTTTAAGATGTGCTGGGAACAAATAAAATAATATCAAAACAGCTTATTGTTACAGAAATTTTTATTTACTTCATACTGATTTCATTTAACCTGTGTTCCTTTTACTTCTACCCACTAATACATTGTCCTGCCTTCTGTAGTCATAAAGAATTGGCCATTTGTTCTGTTGAAGTGTAGTTCTTCAGGTGTTTAAAGACTGATCTCATGGGCCCTCAGACCTTTTCCAGTCAGCGTTTGCTCCTGTCATTTCTCAGACCCTTCACCATCCTAATCTTCTCTACATGTGCCCAGTTTTTAAAGTGAGTTGTGTAGGCCTGAATACAAATATACCAGAGGTGGACCAATGCTTCCCTTAGTATAGTCACTAATAAATGCATGTTTGCTGGGCATTGCACTCTCCATGCACACTGAAATTAAATTTAACAGGGTTATTTTCTCTGCATGTGACATTTTATTCACATTTCCCTGGAGGTGATTTTTCTAAGGCTTCTTTTCCTGTTACTTTATTTATCCCCACTAAAATTTGTTCTCTTAGTAGGTTTTGCTCCAGATTTTCAGAATCTTAGGATTTTGGCCTGTACCCAGAATATTTTCTGTCCCATCCAGCTTTGTATCATTCGTAAAATTGAGACAAATACTGTCTGTATTCTCATCTAAATAGTGGCAGACAACAGGTACAAGGGCTTGCTTGACCCACCATCCTGATCTTCCAACCACGAACAAGCATTTAGATTCCATTTGACATACTGTTGTCCACCTCATATTTTTACGTTTTGTCCACAAATAGTCTTTTTATTCAATGAGTCAGTATCTGTTAACCAAACATTAAATACACAATCATGTTTGCTTAATTTAACATTGTCAGCTGCCAGACTCAAATAAGGATAAAGCTTGCTGCCCCAATTTCCTGTGCTACCCAGTCAGGAAAAAACGTGAAGTTTACTTTTGCCTATGTTTGTCCTCAGGGGCACGTCTTTCCAGAAGACTCATAAACCCGGGGCCTACTATTGGCTGATGGACAAATTCTGAAATCCCTCCTTGCACATAATTCAACCGTATCCATTGTACTTCATTGTGCTGGGGGAAAAAAAAAGTCTGTCTCACCATGAAGCTGTAAAATAGGAAATGATGGGATTCTAAAGGTTAAGAACAAAGTGGAAACCGCTCTAGACCTTCTGGATATGCATCATTTTTCTCTATTCATATACATCACTTTCCCTATTTTGTAAAATGAAAATCTATAAGGTCCCTTCTCAGTGATTCCAGTTGAGTCTATGCTTGTGCTGAATTTACTATTAATTATTTAATTTTTAATTTTTAATTACTATTAATTATTTAATTTTTAATTTACCCTTCAAATGCCAGACTGAGGAAAGAGGCAATTTTGTTTTCACAGCACTACTGTCAAGGAAGTGGAATTATCCCCTTTTTATTGGTGAAAAAAAGTTAGTTAAGAAACGCCCTTAGTGGTAGAAAGTGACATTGCTGGGTTATGCAGTTGAGTATGACTATACCCTGTACCACTGTGCTGCTGGCTGCTTCACTGCAGAGTGCAGGGTAACTATGGTTTGTACAGAATTTCTGCCATATATATATATATATATATTTGTTTTAGGTGGACACAATATTTTTTATTTTTCTGTGGTGCTGGGGATCAAACCCAGTGCCTCATGCATGCTAGGTGAGCTCTCTACCACTGAGCCCCAGCCCCAGAATTTCTGCTTTTTAAAGCAGATTATTAGTCATTGTCCTTTATAGAGGGGATGAGTAAGGAAACACAGTCCCCTACTACCGGGTGAAAGGTGCTTTCTTCGGGAACACACATCACAGAAATAGCAGAAAGTGTTTTGAATCAGTTGCTGTCTTGCTATGTAAATGCTTACTCCACAGTGTCCTGCATGGATGAGTTTATGGGTTTAATATGAAACTCAAGTGTAAGTGCTGCATCTGATGACTTAGCAGTTTTGACTAATTTTGTACTCTTTGAGCTGCACTTTAAAATGTAACCTATTTCTGTAAGTTAGACATTTTCCAGAGAGGCTGGAAAGTGAAAGAAGTGTTTAAAAAAAAAAAAAGTTATAATCTAAATTTAAAATCTAATCTAAGTTTAGAATCTGGTGGTTATAGTCAGATTATGTAGTTGGACAACTAAGAACCTGGAATCATCTGTTCATCAAAAAAATATGTTGTTTGGCTTAACACTAAGGGCATGGCTCAATAAGTAAAAAATACGGAAAACCCAAGTGTAATTTTAGCAGAAGGAGGTCAACACTGGATAAGAGATACTGGGTGTCACGCTAAAGTTAAAAGACATTGAGCTGCAAGTCACACTGATACCAGGAAGCTACTTAGTGGAGCAGGGAATGCCCTTAGAAAAGCACAAGCTCTCAGATGTTTCCAGATTTTCCATGGTCATTAAGGAAGAAAAAAAGGAACCTAAAACAAAAAATTCTATTTGGAAAATGTTGATGTTCACTTGAAATGAAAATTTTGTCTTTGGTGATGTTATTCTTTCAAAGTGAGGTGGTTTAGGCAGCCAGTCTGCTTACCTAGAATTGGACTTCAGCACTGCTCACGCCCTGGGACACCATTGTGGAAGTAAACCCAGGAGAGGATTTGTGGGGCAGCAGGGTCAGAAAGTTGCTTTCTTAAAACTTCCCATCCAAGTCATTTGCCCTTTCTTATCTCACATTTCCTAATAATTTTATGTCTTTGGAAGTTTAACATATAGCCCTCTAAAACCAAATCACTGTAATGTTGAGCCAAACCTATTATGACTATATATATATATATATATACACACACATATATATACACACATACATACCCCACCTGTATCACACTCCATGCTTTATCACATCCAGAGAGTAAAACTGTCTCATTACAAATGATTCACCTCCTTCTCCATAAAATTCTCCCAGCTCCCAGTGGTCTGCTTCCCAAGACTGGGTTAGAGTTTGCCCAACGTTCATAGATGGTATTAGTGCAGACATCATGCCACAGCTGAGGTCACAAAGAGGAACTGTCATGAAGAATACAAATCCTTTGGCTGGCATATCATGTCATGATCAAAGGATTCTGTTTGTAGTGGTTCTACACTAATATTAAGTTCTTGTTTATGCCTATAATCCCAGCAACTAGGGATGCTGAGGCAGGAGGATTGCAAGTTTTGTGGCCAACCTGGGCAATGCAGTGGGACCCTTTCTCAAAAAATAAAAAGGGCTTGGAATATAATTCATTTATATAGTATCCCTGGGTTTAATCCTCAGTACCTCTAAAAAATGGGGGGAAAAAAGTTCATTTCTGAGAAAATGGATATAACTACTTGTATACAAACACAAGCTCAAATTCTGTATGTGCATGTGTTGAGGTCAGAAAGTTGCTAAGATTATGAAATACTGGTCTTGCATTTGATACCTTCAAAATAGACTACAGATATTATAAAGAAATCTTACAAGGAAAAGCTTTAGCAATACAGGGAAATCTCCCTGTTAAGAAAAGTGCTTTTGACACTGTTAGGTATGCTCTGGGAGCATCGAACAAAGCTTTTTGTCACAGCTTTACAGATGGAGGCTTTAAAATTTTATTTATATATATATAATTTTATATATACCTTCACCTTACTTTTATGTGGTACTGAGGATCAAATCCAGGGCCTCATGTGTGCCAGGCAAGCGATCTACCCCTGAGCCATGGCCACAGCCCAAGATGGAGGCTTTTGATCAAATAGCAAACTATGGAGTCATTGTAAAGCCACTTGCCTTTTACTACCAAGAAATAGAGCCAGGGTACTTTGAACATGAATTTAAAAGATATATATCCTGAGACTGAGGATATAGCTCAGTGATAGAACACTTTTCTGGCATGCACAAGGCCCTGGGTTAAAAAAAAACATCAGATGTATACCCTAAAAATAAAGGACAGTCAATGCCTGGGGAAGTTAAGAATGTTCTCACTCTCCCCAAACTCCTCCAGGCCAGTGAACTTTTAAAATATGGTTCAGGAGACTGTTGTCACTAACAACCATGTGAATCCAGGTAAGTACTTACTTCAGTGGAGAGCCTGGTTAAGGGGAAAAATGACCATTATTCCTTTAGTCAGTGGTAGCAGCAGTTAGGATTTCCTGATACATTACTTTCCAGGAAATCCCAACTGCCCAGCGACAAGGGGCTAAAAAATTGTTCTGAAAAGCTTTTTATGTTCTGCAAAGTTAAATTAGACATACATGGAAACCACAAACACACAGCACCTGGTTAAATAAATTTTGGCTGAATAAAGGCCAGGCTATTTGCAAAAGGAAATCTGGAAAACATTTGAGTGGCTAACATTACTTATTTTAAACTTTTCTCTCTTTAGGAAAAAAAAGTGGTTTGGTTTAGAGGAAATAGAAAAAAAAAGAATTTTACTGTGGGTGAAGAAAATAAGTTCAATTACTTTCCAAATCAAATCTTAAGGGGCTATGTAGACTGAGGCTATCATGGAGTGATTGTAGCAACACTTAATATACAGAAATTGGTAAACAAAAAATATTTCCCATACATAGAATGGGATGTGAAGAGGTCATATAAACATTGTTCTCCAAATGTGGAATAAACTATCACTGGTAAGTGGTAGCTAAAATAATTAATGCTATAAATTAAATCACTGGATTGCATACATCAAAATTTCTGATCTAATAAATCTGAGTGCCAGCATTTCATGCTACTGGGAAATTATGCTGAACCTACATCGGAGTATGTATGTGGACTTATGAGTTTCTCCCCAAAGGAAAAAAAAGCTCATTTTGTAAAATTGATTATGTTGAACAATAAGATTGCTAATTTCGTAGATTAAAAACTGTCAAAAGCAGCAATTTCATATGATTTAACCTTTCATTTTTTTTTTCTAAAACAGGTCATTGGAGAAAGGGGTGAGGTGGGGAGAAACAGATAATAAACTTCATTAGGATTCAGAAAATAAAACACCTGATCAGAATCAGTGGGTTCCCAAAGGGAACTTGAAAACACTATTGGGTGTTGTATATTGAAACTAACAATGAATCTACAAAAGGTTTCACAATTGACCTATTCATCAGAGATAGGTGTATAAAAAGTTTTAGGGGTGGGTAAGAAGGCAACGTGGGAATAGCATGGAAGATTTGTCCTTATCCAAAACACTACAACATGGAAACAACAGCATATCCTAAATTGTAGACACAAAGGTTGGAATTAAGAACTGAATTCTCAGAGCTGCTCTCAGTCACTGTAAAAGATAAATGAAAACAAAGTTATAAAAAATAATAACAGTATATCTTTTTCACATATTCAGGTTATAAACAAATGGACCAAAACAAAATCTTGGAAATCTGTTTATTTTAATGATTTATTGTCTCTGCAACATAACACCATAATTTGTTAAATGAACAAGATCTGCCACTGAATCTTGCATGTTAAAATATATATATAACCTAAGGAATTTTGGTTAACTAAAAAATTTATCTACTTGGAAAACCAAATATCCTAAAAAAGGAAAGATATCCTAAACTCTGTAAAGATCTATATCATACATTAACATGAGGGCAAGTTGTGAGAAGACAACAATCTTTGAAATTATTAAAAACCTAGAAGTCCTTACACATTAGCTACTACTCAATTCTGGGTTTAGTGACTGGTCCCTAGGTAATGTAATATATACATAAGGTTGCCTCAGGATATATAAGAGCACAAACAATAACAAAAGGAAACAATAAGTTCTAAAAGACATAACATCCCATATCAGTTTTTAACTTTTGACAATTCTTGCTGGGAAAACAGTTCTTAAGATATTTCATTCTGTGGGGAATTTAAAAATGAAAGTTTATCTAATATTTTTTATAATACTAAAGTGTACAAAGTGCAACATGTAACAAATATAAATGCCAAAGGCTAAATATAGAAAAATAGTACAAAATGTATATAACAAAGCTATTCCAACAGAAGTCATCATCTATAACTATATATTCCATCCTATAATCTCATAAATCAAAGCTCTTAACTGTCTGGACTCATATGTGACTGTGTTCTTTCCAATATGAATTCTTTCTTCTTCCAAAGGTTGTTCTATAACAGCAGGTATGTTTCTGCCATAAAGTTCACAGTGTTCTAGAAACTGCACACATTCTTGAATAACATTGTCACGAAGCATGATTGTGTGCTTTGACATGTTTTCTAATAAGGACAGGAAGCATCTTTTGGCATAATACCAGGTATCAGTTCCTAGCTTTTTACTGTAAGGTTCCAAGCTTTTGATAACTCGAGAGATACCAAAGTCATAATTTCCTTTAGCACAATAAAGTGTTCCTATCACCAAATTCACAATGCACAGATGGTAGATTTTCCTGTCCGGGTCATCATAGGACAGCTGCTCTTCCTCCTTTTCAATCTTCCTCATCAGCTCCTCTGCTTCTTCATTTTGACTTGTCATAATATAGGAAACACAGAGGTTAGCTAATACAATAGCACTGACATTCAGGATGTTATCATAGTGCTTCTTGACAATGGGTTCATAGAAACCAATGGCTTCTTTGTATTTGTTCTCCTGCATGAACAGAACATGGGCCACATTCAACTTCCACACATCATGGTCATTACAGAATTCCACAGATTTGCGGAAAATCTTTTCTACCATCAAATAATTTTCAAGATTCCAGTAGATCTTTGCCTGGGCCATCAGCACAGGAATGTATTTCTCAAGGGCTTCATCATATTCATTCACTGCCTTTTTGACAGCTTCTTCATCTCTATTGTGTCTTGCTTCCTGTACTTGTATGGTAAGTTTACGAAGCTGCTCAGTCAGCATCCCTGCTAGGCCATCAAGCTTAATGAAAGCTTCTTCAGGAGCTGTCTGGCAAGTGATCAGGGCATCCAAGAAGTCATAGAGATAGGGTGTGAGGAATCTATAAGTCAAGTGGGCATTTTCTGCCAGGACATCTGCTGCCAGGTCAAAATACTCATATTTACAGTAGAGCAGCAAAAGATTGCCAAAAGTCTCTGGGGGGAAGGGGTTCTGTTGGAGCAAAAACTGTAGCTTCTCAAATCCTTCTGTAGGCTTGGCATCCATATTCATGAGTGCCTGGTTGTGCAGGGTCACAGGGTCCAATTCTTCCTCTGCCCTAGGTGGCATATCGGTGAGAGCTTCCTGGGCTGCCTCATAGTTTCTCAGCTGGTATTCTATGGCTGCCTTGAGGTTGAAGGCTTCCACCAGAGCAGTCTGGTGGAGGACTAAAGTATTGCCAACACTGCGAACATCAATGCCCTCCGTGGTCATGCCCACACCAAGCTCTGGGTGCTGACGGATACCACGCTCAATAATGTCAGCAATGTGCTTCAGAGCTGGGGCATAGTGCCTGTTACTGTAATAGGCCAGTGCCAGGTTGTAGGAAAGGTCAGGCTGGTAGCCTGAAGCCTGCAGGGCCGCAAAGAACTTGGCACAGGCAGCTTCATAGTGTCCCTCCTTGTACAGTAAACAACCCAGGTTGACCTGACCATCAGGCTCATTCTCACTTCCACTCTCTTCTCCCCCTTCCCCACTCAGCAGCTGCTCCACCAGGCTCCTGGCCCCTGGCAGGTCACCTTCACTGTACTTGATAGCAGCTTGCAGGCGGAGGACCCGGCTGTGGTAGGCGGGATTGTCCAGGAGGAGGAAGGCCACCCGAGTGGCCTCTGGATAAAGGCCGGCCTTGTACAGAGCCTGGGCCTGATACAGGCGATACTGCTCGATTTCTGGGTGCAGCTGGCCCAGCTGCTCATAGCACTCTGCGGCCAGCGCGAACTCCTGCAGGCGGTAGTAGCAGTAGCCCAGCAGCGACAGGCCGGCGCGGCTCCTGGGGCTCCGCTGCAGCTCTGCGCCCAGCAGCTGCACCGCCTCGGCGTAGCGGGAGTCGCGGATGAGCCGGTACACGACGGCGGTGAACTCCCCGTCGGGGATCTGCGTGCTGCTCAGCCCTGCCATAACTGCTTGGATTGCGATGCTTGCTGGTTTCCTAGGCAACCAGACCTCCGGAAACGGAAGTCGATCGGAGGTTTACGGTGCCGCGGAAGGAGCGGCTTAGGAATAAAAAGGAAGCACTGAGTCTCAACTTCTGGTTTCGTCTCGGATGACTCAGGACTGAGTAGTGGCAGGGAGCTGGGCTAGTGAGACGAAATTCTTCAGGCCGTTCAGTGGCGTAAACTCCACTTCCCGGCATGCATCGTTTCAGTCGCGCGGGATCTCGGGGCGTTGCCGCTCTGCATGCTGGGAGGCGTTATTCTGTCTTTATGGATTAGGTGCTTGGAGGGATGCGGTGTGAACAGCCTTTATTCCTCCTTTAAAATGAAGGTTGTTTATTGTGTTTCTATTATGCCTCCTCGGTCTCGTGTGGTGGAGTAAGGTTTAGGGTCCGAGGTTCCTTGCAATGTTCAGTATTCATCCTGTGATGCAAAGAAGTGGTTTCATTTTGCGTTTTATTTTTATTTTTTTAATTAGGAACTGGATGGTAAAAGAAGGTTATCTTCTTGTAATAGGCCTAGAAGCAGAGTAGATTCTTTTTATGTTGCCCTGGGGGCACACTTTCTAAGAACAGATTAGTACAATGAGCAGGCGTCCTTATTTGGTCGTGTGGGGAGGTTGGCCAGAGTAAAAGTCCTGTGCATCTTAACTGGTAGTGAGAGAGAATTGAGTTTTAGATCCAAACATTTCTCACCTCCTTTTTTTTTTTTTTTTTTAATGACAAGCATTACTGAGTGAATGTTAGCTGTTAAACCTGGCCATAGCCACTGCTTTGGTGTTCTAACTTTCACTACCAGGTAGAAACGTTGGCAATAAGGATGCCTTGGCTTTTTCAAGGGTAAAAATATGCAATACTAATATGTATACCTTCCCTACACATTGTTCCTTTTCTCTCTTAACTATGTTAGCAGCTTGTGATGTGTAGGTTTGTAAGTGACAGATACTCAGCCTCTATTTTTCATATTTGAAAATATGTTTCTGGATATTATTGAGCCGATTAAAAAGTGGATTTTTTTTTCCAGCTAGGCCCAGTGGCCTGCAATTTCAGCGACTGGGGAGACTAGGCAGGATCAAAAGTTCTAGGAACATGATAACTTAGGTGACCCTGTTCCAAAATTATTTTTAAATGGTGGCAGGGTGGGGGTAGGGTGGAGAGTTTGTTGGGCATGTAGCTGTATAGTTGAGCATCTCTTGAGTTCCATCTGCATTACAAGTAGGGGCGGGGGAATTTTTTTTTTTTCAGTTAAAATACAATCGCCCACCTCTAATCTCAAATTCTTAGTTTGAAGATCTCTGTGTAGATTTTCCAGATTGTACAAGAAATAACTCTTGGTTTTCTTTATTTCTTTGTCATGTATTTGGAATAGATTCCACATTAGTGTCCTAGGTCTATTTTTGTATAAAGTCTTTTTAACTTCATAGTGCCCATGATGGAGCAGTGAAAAAGTAGGGACTTAATTATCATATAAAAATACATTGAGGCACGGATAAAAAGCATAAGCCATGATATGATTGACTTAGAAACTAGAATTCAAGAGAGCGTAAGTACAATTTTTCAGCCATATATTGGAGAAGTACTCAAGACAGCAAATTACAAAACTTGTTTAACCCATTTGTAAACTGTGTTGTTTTCAAGATACTAATATCATACATGTGAAGCACTTCTGCAGGTGACCTGGGGCAGGGTGTAGTCTTCCAAGATAAAGGAATTGAGATTGGCCTTCCTATCACCTGAGGTAAATAGTCCAAGTCAAAGTGACTTCAAAGCAGGTATGTTATCTGCCTCCTCAATGCATTGCTGCCCATAAATCTTTTTCTGTATATAAATTTTGGAGCCAATATCAACCATATTGCATGAAATTCTACCCCTTACATGTTAATTATACTATTACATACTAATTTCATACTATTGCATGAAATTCTACTACTTATATATTAATCTTAATAACTACCCTGAATTCTGCATATTACAGATGGAGAGCCTGTGACTCAGAAAGGTTAAGTAGAAGTAGATAAGAAGTGGCTGAACCCTGCTGTCTAAAAGCTGTGTTCAGAAGGAAAGAGTAACTGATGAGTTAACTTAATCCATGTGTCATGTATGGGCCCTCTTTGAGGGGATATTAGTAACTTGCTTTTTAAAATTGTCATGATTTTTCCATTAAAACAGCTGATATTTGTGCAGCAGAAATTTGAACTTTCTGACCTGAATTGTGTTTGTAAGCAGGTGTTAGGAAGTAATTAGTAGGCAATGGTGTAGATCCTGGTCACCTGTTACAGCTAGAAAGAGACTTCAGCTAGCATCTGAATGGTATATTATAAAGTGGCTGACTTCACACACTTAGGCATTCTTTTCCCTTACTGAGAAGTTACCCACAACTGTATTCTTCTGGATAGGATCAGACAAGAAACTGCCTACTACATGCATATCATCAAAAGGCCAGAAGTACCCATCCCAGGAGGATTGTAGCTCTGGACACCACACAAGATCACCAGAGGGACTGGGGTTGTGGTTCAGTGATAGAGCATTCACCTAGCATTTGTGAGGCACTGGGTTCAATCCTCAGCATCACATAAAAATAATAATAAATACAGAAAATAATGATATTGTGTCCACTACAACTAATAATATTTAAAAAAAAAAAAAAAAGATCACCAGAGAAAGAAGCTGAGGGAGCCACTAAAACCTTATGCCAAGTCTTTTTCCAACCTGTCTTCCAGCTGTAACTCTTTCCAGTCTTTAATCCAGGGAGATATGTAGGTTGAGAGACACTGGCCAGTGTCACTCAATAATAAGGCAGTAAGGAGTCCTCTTCTTTATGCCTGCCTGATTAACATTTACTCCTAGGAAACAATATTTAAAAGGCTCAATATTTTAAAATCCTCATATACTTAACTGCTATTTTAGGTAAATTGCTATTAAATCAAGGCAAGATGGCAAAACATGAAAATGGGAAATTGGCTTTTATCTCTTTAGCCTTATTCTGTTTTACAGAGTTGTATTTGCATCATGAAAGCATTTACCTTCAAATGACTTCTTGAAAATGTATGAAAAATAAAAGGATGATCGTCTGTCCTGTACATTGCTTTGATCACTACAGAAATCAGTTGGAGTTCTCTTCTAACTGTGAGCCTGGCAGCTGAAATGGGCAGGAGAGAAGCCATTCTGTGTCTTCTTCCTTGTGATGCTACTGCAGAGGCCTGGCTTATAAAAAGCAGGACATTCGGTTTAGACAGATGGAGGGTAGGGTCATTTTCAAAATGAAAACAAGTGTACCAATCACACTGGGAAATTGGCACGACCATCACTGCTGCTGTGATAGACTGACTTTTATTTAGTCTCTAATAGGCATTTGGGGAATAGATTGGCTTTTTAGGGGAGGTGGAGGAAAGAAGTCCCTTTAATTAACAATAGAAATTCTAGAAAGCAATAAACTAGGTAGGATATTATAAATAACCACAAAGAATCATTTTGTTTGCAACAGAATCTTAAAAGCTGGAGCATATATAAAAAAGTAAGTCTATAATACCATTCCCAGCAATAAGAAGGCATTTGTGTTAATAAATGATTTAATACCTTAATGAAAGGAATTGGGCTTTCAGGAAATGGCTTAGGACTCAGGGTGGATTTTGCTGAATAAGGGGAGGCAAATTTACTGTGTAGAATTCCATTGAGGCACAGTGTGGCAGGGCTGAAAAGCATGATATTTGGTTCTGAATTTATTTATGTCTCTGCCTGCCAAAATGTGACATGACTAAATTTCATGTATTCTATTTGGCAGTCTCTTTTAAAACTAGTTGCAAGTAATTATTTCTTTTTGTTTTGTAAAGATAACTAGTTATTGTTGTTGGTTTCATTACTTATTGATGAATATTTAGACCATAGCTGTGGTCAAATATTTTTCTTAATAAAAGATAAACTTCTTGCAAAACCATTTTCTGGTTATTTTGTGTCCCATTCATTTCTGACCATTTTCTTCAGGATGGCCACTTTGGGAGGCTCAGTTTTCTTACTTTCTTTGGAGTCCAGATTGACTTTTTGTCCCTATGCAAACATTAATGATTGTAGGACTGACCCTCCTGCTATAATTCCTCTTATTTTATACTCCCCAGAACAAAACAGGGAACAAAAGAATAAATTAAGCTGGGTGCAGTAGTGCATAACTGTAATCCTGGCAACACAGGAGACTAAGGTAAGAGGATCACAAGTTCAAGGTCAGCCTGGACAACTTGGTGAAATCCTAAGCAACTTAATGAGACCCTGTCTCAAAATAAAAAAATTAAAAAGGCTGGGAATGTAGCTCAGTGGTAAAGCACCCTTGGGTTCAATACCCAGTACCCAAAACAAAAAGAGAATAAATTAGTGCCAAATTTGTAACGTAGTTGACTGATGTTCAGGAGCATATGTTCAGTCTTTCAAGACTTTTTGAAAGGATTCTATACCAGATCACTTGGAAAGATTTACATTCAAATGGTGGGAAGTTTAACCTCATTATGAGATTAATTTTTTTCTTGGGTAGTTCCATCTCTGTTAGTATTTTAAATAGTAATGTAGTTCCTTCTTGAATATACATTGCTTTTGATCAAACCATTTCTATTTCTGGGTTTATAGTGTTTTGTCCAAATTAACTTTATACAATGATATGGCCTATAAAAAGGAATTGGCAAAGAAGATACAATTGTGGATACTGCCATTGAAAATTCATTCCCCAGAGTTGGAGCTTGCTGTGGGAGGCATTGATGGGCTGTTACCCAAATTACTTCATTTGAGCATCTTTCACTGCTTTCATTTTCAAAAGGCAAAACATATTGAAGTATCACTTTTCCCCCTAAAACTGGTACCATTCACAGCCAGATATATCCTGTATACCTCTTTCTATTTCTGCTATAGAAATAAAATTAAAAGTTGATGGAACATGTCTCTGAAACCCATGATCAAAATATAAGATTCCTAAAAGAAAATGTTATCAGCCTCTGAACACATTTTCTGGCTTGAAAAGTTTGCAAACAGTTTTTCCATGGTATGAGTCATCCATGATGCCTTTGATGACCAGTCATCCACCTGTCTCAAATAACACACATTTGCATTTGACTGTTGCCTAACATGATACATGTCTTCTCTATAATCCCTGATCAGTGACCATTTGGACAACTGCCTTATTACATTATGTTTTAAATTGTCTTTTTAAGATTAATGCAGTATACACAATTAACTATCCTCAGACCACACCAGTTTAAAGAATGACTAAGAACTGGATGACAGTTGCCATGGTATTTGAGCAGTAATATAGGGGCTGTACTAGTTTTTGAAGCCTTTTCTGTGACAATCTCATGTGCTGTGGAACAGATTCTCAGGGTCGTTGCTGGTAGACTAAGAGACCAAACTAGAAAGCAAGGATGTTATTCAAGCTGCTTGCTCCCTCACTCTCACATTCAACAATCAAGTTCTGATTCTTTTGCCTCTGAAATATCTCACTATATATTTCTCTTTAATCTCTATCATTACTTCTTTTCAGTGTCTACCATCACTGCTCTGGTGGCTATCCATCTCTTCCTAGACACTGCAACTAGCCTTCTTATTGGAACCTTTCAAAGATTTTGAGGCATTTTATTTCCCTTCTTTGTTCAGGACTTTGCTTTGGGGACCTCATTAAGCCTTTAAATGCACTTAACAATTTCTTTCAAGAAATTATGAGATTTTTATGCAAAATAGTACTCCTGGTGGCTTCTCTTCCTATGCCAGAGTTTCTGTCTCAGGTGTGTAGAATGTTATTGCTCACCCCCAAGGACTCTTGCTGCCTTACTGTATGGGAATGGCTTGGGAATGAGAGACTTCGAATGATTTTAGAAGGAATTGTTTCTGAATACAGTATTATAGTGACTTCCTTCTCCTGAAGTGTTTAATAACATTGTTTTGCTTTTTTAAGTATATCAAATACTTTCCTTACCTCTGGATCTCGATGCCATGTAAGCATTTTTAGAGACGATTTTTTTGTCCTTTTTTTGGCCCAAGCAAATCCTATATACCTGGTCTTCTACTTATAATGAACCTATAAAAACAATAAACAAAAAAATTATCAAGACATGAAAATGTTCTCAGCTAACAGCATACATTTATAAGAGGATATTTTACTATGAAGCCATCTAATGTTAAATTCCTGTTCTGTCATCACCAACAGGGTAGCCATGGAAGGTTCTTAACCTCTGATAATAATTTTTTTATTGGTAAAACAGGGACAAAAATATTTTCATTAAGGGAGTTCAGTATCACACAAAGCATTAGCCAATAGTAAATACCTATAGCACTTTAATTCTTATTATTTGTTTCCTTTTTTTATCAATACCAGGGATTGAACTAAGGGTCTTGCACATGCTAGGTAAGCATTCTGCATTCTACTGCTGAGCTATATCCCCTTAAGCTTTTATTATTACTTTTATTGTAAATGAAGCTATTGAGGTTTTTAAAAATCTCACTAGACAGTTTTAGGCTTAAATAATTATAGGCCAAAATATTGAGTTAAACATCTTTTATCTAGGAGTAGATGTTCTTCTGGTTCTTCAGACATTATGTTCCTAAGAGTGCCTGATAAACTTCAAAATGGAGAAGGGCAACTATCTGGCATAAATTAATGTCTTCACTAAATCTACTTTTCAAAGAATTGAAAGTTCTAAGTTAAATCTTTTTCTAATTCAACAAATTCATGAGTGCTTCCTCCACTGAAGTCATTGTGCATTGTTTCCAATGAGCCTTCAAGAAATTTATAGCCCAGAGGATATACTACAAATACATAGAAAGTTACAGCCCAGTTAATATATGAAGTGCCTTAAGAGTGATATGAAATGTCACAGAAATTCAGAGCTATAGTAAAAACTACCCCTCATTTGGCTAGAGTAGTGGTTTGCAACCATATCAGATACTTTATCCCCTCTTCTATAACAAATATTTTCCAAGATCCTTTTTATTACATATTTGGAAATAAAACGTATATGTAATATATAATATCCCACACACATAATTTATTTTCCTTTCTCTTCTGTTTTAAAAGCTTTAAGTGCCCAAACTGATTGATCATAATTCTTAGTCATTGATACACTACCTTTATTGGTCTGTGCATGGTCTCTTCTAGTTTTCTATTTATTTAGTCAGGTACAGTCTTAATAGAATAATCACCAGTAAAGCTAAGATGTAGGACCTTTACCATAACCTACTCTGGATATTTTCCCCCAACCATCTTCCTGTCGCCCTTGTTCTGAGTAACCAACCCCCCAATTCCATGTTTTCATTGTCTTGTCTTCATTTTTAAAAATATAGCTTCATTGTATCTGTATGTTTTTGTTTGTTTTGCTGTGCTGTGGATGGAACCAGGGCCTAGTGCATGCTAGGCAAGCAATTTGCTACTGAGCTACAGCCTCATTCCTTTAAAAATTTAATTTTTAAAAATAAGAGACAGGATCTCTCTGGGCTGGTTTTGAACTTGAAATCCTTTTGCTTCAGCCTCCTGAGTGGCTGAGACTACAGGAACTACACTGCACATAGCTATATGAATTTCTTGAACATATTTTCATTTTAGATATTTTAGTTTTATGAAGAGTGTTCATATACCATGTACACTTTTCACTTAATCTTATTCATCCATGTTGTTGCATATGTCATTGTGATTCACTGGTTTCAACTACTGTTTTATATTCTGTTGTATGGATGTACCAAATTTTACTCACCCCTTTTAAAGGGCATTGCAGTTTAAAATAAGTTTTTGCTGTGTTGGGAACATACAGGGTAGGTATTTGCCCAATCGGATATTAGGATTTATAATGGAACTATGGAAATTAGGACAATATGGTGTTGGTCCAGAACTTAATAAAGATTACTTTTATGCACATTTTAATATTTGCTTCTTGGTATACACATCTAAGAGCTTTTCTCGTATACACTGCTAAAGTAAGATTATTGTATTATTACATTATTTGAATGTTTAATGTTAGCATATAAAATCAAAGCACTTTCCACAATAGTTTACCTAATTTAAATTCCCACCAGTAGAGGATAAGATTCTGTAAAACTGAATCTTTTCCAACACCTGCAATTGTCAGAATTTAGGTTTATTAGCTGTATATTCTTTCTCTTCTGTGAAGTCTGTTTTTATCTTTTGCTCATTTTTTTATGTTGGGTTGTTAGTATTTTTATTGATTTTAGGAGTTCTTTATATACTTATATGCTGATCCCATATCAATTATATGAATTGTAAGCATCTTCTTCCAGTTTGTAACTTTTCACTTTCTTTAAGTTAGAGTACTTAATTTTAACATAGTCACATTGATTAATTTTTCAGTTAATTCTTTTTATATCTTATTTTAAAAATTCTACTTTACTCTAAATTGTATTAATTTTTACATTATTTTCTGTATTTAAAATTTTAATCCATCTGGAATTTATTTTTATTTAAAAAATAGGTAGAGATTAATTTTAATTTTTTCTAAATTAATAATCATTTTTCATAGCTCCATTTGTTGAATTATTTTTTAGTATACCTCATTTTGACATACCACGCTGTCATATACAGAGTTCCTATGTGCATAGGCCTATTTCTTACCCTTATATTCTGTCATTCAACTTTATCAAGTTCTGGACCAACAACATATTGTCCTAATTTTCATAGCTCCGTGATAAATCCAAATATCGGATTGGGCAAATACCTATCCTGTATGTTCCCTTTTCAAAAGTAGAGTAAATTGTTATATCTATTTTTGTTTCTTTATTTTTCCTTACATTTCTAATTTTTAAAAATCAAAATAATGTCCCTATTGTAATACAAAGACTAAATAGCTGGGCATGCCTGTAATCCCAGCAACTCAGGAGGCTGAGGCAGGAAGATCGCAAGTACAGGGCCAGCCTGGGCAGCTTAGTGAGACCCTATCTCAAAAATCACAGAGAGCTGGAATGTAGCTCAATGGTAAAGCATCCCTGGGTTCAGTCCACAGTGCTGAAAAAGATTAAATAAATAAATAAATAGATAGATAGATAGATAGATAAATAAATAAATAAATAAATTTATTTATTTTTAAAAAACTAAATGAAAGGAAAGTGATTTATAGTCAAATAGTAGATAGATAGATTGATACCATATACATTTTTTATGGTGCTATCTATCTAGGTTATGGCAACACCATGAAAACATCACAAATATTTAAAATGACCCCAACAAATAGAGCAGCCCCTGTCGAGACCTGACAAGGAAGAGAACTGGAGATGCCATAG
This sequence comes from Spermophilus citellus, assembly GCF_964194105.1. Classification (NCBI taxonomy): domain Eukaryota; kingdom Metazoa; phylum Chordata; class Mammalia; order Rodentia; family Sciuridae; genus Spermophilus; species Spermophilus citellus. Next base: position 80,613,869 of record NC_138192.1, read on the forward strand.
GGAAGGGAGCATCTTAGTGGAGCTTTAAAAGACATGTAGGGTTCAAGCTGGCATATCTGAGAGAACATTTCAGAGAATTTTTTAAAAGCCCTGATTATATTCATAGAAAGTTAGGAGTAGGAAATTTGTTTGCATTTTTCGTTTTGTTTTGGGGGTAATGGCACAAACCAAGGTTAGCTAATACCTAAATACTACCCCTTATACTGGTGTAGCTCAACACACAGCTGACCCACCTGCTTTCTTTTTGGCAAAATCATCTAGAGACTAAATTAAATTCTGAGAACATGAACTAATAAACCAAAGCAATAAATCCAGCCTTAATAAAAATGAAATAAGTTCCCCACATTTCATTTGAAGCTGTAACTTTTATTAAAGCACATTTATAGTATATGGAATTTATTAAGCACATTTGTAATAACATTTTTTTTTCAATTGACAAGTATTTCCTATGTTTCACTTTACCTATGTGGATGGCTCAGATCCTTTCTAAAAACAAAATTTTGACATTTAAAAAACACGGTTATGGTTGCCAAGGAGTAGAAGAATGGTTGAACCTTCCAAGTTGGTTATCTGATGAGTAGGCTGGACTAGCTGAGATCTGCTATCTTTCTTAGATCAGGGTTCCCAGATGGTGTTTCAGTCAGCTGATCTATTGGTAGGGAACAGGATTGGAGAGTTATTCATTCGCCCATCTAGTATTTCATTTCTCTACAATTTTAAGGGTCTAACTAGCAATTTGCTTTAACATGAAATGGCTAGTGTTTTAGATAATCAGCAAGATAATGGTGTTAGGAATTCCTTGAAGGTCTCATAGCTAGTTTTGATGTTGAAGATGCTCAGATTATGTATTTCATAGTGTAAAAATAAAACCATATCACCAATGTAAGTTTGTAAAGGACTTTGAGCCTGATTCAAAATACAGTACCTTTGAAAATAATCTTATTGAACTCAGAATTCACTGTATCCAAGTAATACTCTTCGTATGATACTTAACCTAAAATGTTTGATACTGACAACAAATGTTTGATACTGACAACACATTCCAGCATTCTTGTGTTCCAGGTTGCCAGACTTTGCAAATAAAATTATAGGACATTCTGTGTAAATGGAATAAGTGTATTTGAAATGTACTTATATTAATTCATTATTTATCTGAAATTCAAATTTATGGACATCCTATATTTATCTGAAAACATGCCCACACCACAATATTTTATACTCAGATTCTAAATTCTTGGGCTGGGTATATAGGTCAGTTGGTAGAGTGCTTGCCTCACATGCAGAAGCCCCTGGGTTCAATCCTCAGCAACACACACACACACACACACACACACACACACACACACATTTTTCTCACATCTCACTTCTTGTAGCATATTCTCTCTTTAGGTCTTATAACTAAAATATGTGGGGAAAACTCCTTTAATTACTTTCTCCTAAACACCATTACCACTAGGCATTGAATAGAAATAATGTTGGGGAAGGGGATATATGTGAGAACAGTTGTGCTTTAAAAAAAGCCATAAAACCCCACATCTCTTATCCTACATACAATATGTAGCTAAATATAAAAATGATCTTTGGTTCATTTGGATGCCACTGTATATAACATTTTTATATATTTAAGGATATTAATAAATGAATAATAATAATTATTATTATTTTTAAACATTATGCCTTGGGGATTTTGATAAATGAATTTGATTGTTTCATCAAAGAAATTTAATTTAGCTCCTTTTAATATAAGACGGGTATTCATGGCAAAATAAACAACTTTATACTGAAAAACTTAGTTCTATTCTAAAAAGTCCTTATGTCATATCCTGCATTGTGAATTTCTCATTTTCTCCTCTTTTGGGGTCACAGATTCATTCTCTTTCTGGCTCATCTTTTATCAGTTCTTATCTCTCCTAGTTTTTCTCCATTCTTTGGCCCCTTCCTCCAGTACTGCTCCTGGAAACTCAACAATTTTCAGACTATTCTGTTTTATATCGCCCATACCCTAAGGACCATGCTACTATAGCCAAAGTGGCTTATCAAAATGTTTTGGCAAACAAAAGACAAGTCTTCTTTAGGTCAATTCTATCACCAGTCCTTAAACAATGTTTCCCTCCCCACTATTATTATTAAAGGGGAAAAAGACATGGGGATAAAAAACGCCTATTAACCATGAAGATGAAAGAGACCCTCTATGATCCCTTGAATTTATTTCAAGCCACCATGTAAAGAGGGCTAGAGATCAGAAGCTGATAGAACTGCCCAAGAGAAATTTTCATTGGGCCCGGGTGGAGAAGCCTAAGGTAGGTGATCAGGTAAGGTTCTGAAGGGCAGGAGGAGGCCATCATTCATCTTTTCCAGCTTTCTTTCAGTGCCTGGAACAGAAGAAACATTGCTGGCACCCAGGGATGGATACTGGATTCTTCTATGGAGCAATATCCTCTTCATGATGAATTGTATGCAACTGGAGGGGGAACGACTACAGAGGAATGGAGAGGGAACTGTTGTTAGCAGCCTGATATGTGAACCGCTTGAGATTAACTTTTGGGTCCCCCAGGAACAGCTAGGGATACCCTGAAAAGTGACAAGAGAAAGGTCATAGGAGAGATCACACCAATTATTTCTTCTAGAGAGAAAGCATTAATGAGCTGGACCATGAAGGAGTATTCCATAGGTAATCTCACTTTAAGAGGTAGCAACTTACATTATGCTAAAAGAAATACACCCACATATAATTTTTTAGTATTGTTGTTACTAGATAATGTGATGTAAAGGTGTGTTAGCTTGCATCACTGTATACAAAATACCTGATAAGAACAACTTAGAGTAAGAAATGTTTACTTTGTGCTCATGGGTTCAGAGGCCTCAGTCCATGGTTGGCTGACTCCATTGCTCTGGGGCTGAGTGAAGAAGAACATCATGGCAGAAGGGTATGGCAGAGGAAGACTGCTCATCTCATGGCAGCGAGGAAGCACAGAGAAAGCAAGAATCCAAGGACAATATATAATTTCTAAGGGCATGCACCCAATGACCTGCTTCCTCCAGTCACACCCCACCTGCCTATAGTTACCATCCATTAATCCATTCACATTAGTATCTCGTAAATGGATTAATCCACTGATTAGGTTATAGCTCTCACAATCTAATCTTTTAATTTCTGAACATTCCTATATGGTCTAACGAGCTTTTAGGAGACATGTTATCCAAACCATAAGAAAAAGCAATGACTTCCTGCCAAAGAAATGATTGCATTGCTCCTAGAAGATTATGATAGATTTATCCTTCCCTGTTTTTAACAGATGGGTTAGTAATGTTGATTAGTAATATTTTTAACAAATGGGAACACTTAGTATCAGATAGCCTATTGAGATAGGAATCACGAGCTGTGTTAGTTCATTCCAACTTCATGAAATCTAGGACTATAAACATTATTTCGTATAGAGATGTTTTGAAAAATATCTCTACATTATTTTGAGATATACAAGAATATACCCACCATAAAGGAGTGATAAAAATATAAGGTGATGGATATGATAATTACCTAGATTTGATCATGACCCAATGTATATGTGAATATAAATATCACATTGTACCTCATAAATACATACACAAACACATACATATATTATGTGCTAATAAAAAATACAAAAAAAAATGTGAAAACCACAGCAAATACTTTCCAGAGAAGAAAAACAAATTGAACTGTCACCAATATGGGAAATGAAAAATAGCAACCAAGACCTGTCCGATGGTTGAAGGAGAGAGTTTGTCTCCTTTCTCCTGGGAGCCACATTCATTACAGTTCAACAGGGTGACTCCAACCGTCTGTCTTAGAACCCTAGTGAGATGTGTGGAGGTAAAAGCTGCCAGTCTGGGTGGCCTCATGAGAAACAAATTCATTGGTTAGATGGACATTTTTAAAACCTGCCACATATGTTAGCTATTTTTATTTTTATTGTTATTGTTGGTTGTTCAAAACATTACATAGTTCTTGATATATCATATTTCACACTTTGATTCAAGTGGGTTATGAACTCCCATTTTTACCCTGTATACAGATTGCAGAATCACATCAGTTACACTTCCACTGATTTACATATTGACATACTCATGTCTGTTGTATTCTGCTGCCTTTCCTATCCTCTACTATCCCCCCTCCCCTCCCCTCCCCTCCCCTCTTCTCTCTCTACCCCCTCTACTGTAATTCATTTCTCCCCCTTGTATTATTTTTCCCTTACCCCTCACTTCCTCTTGTATGTAATTTTGTATAACCCTGAGGGACTCCTTCCATTTCCATGCAATTTCCCTTCTCTCTCCCTTTCCCTCCCACCTCGCATCCCTGTTTAATGTTAATCTTCTTCTCATGCTCTTCGTCCCTACTCTGTTCTTAGTTACTCTCCTTATATCAAATAAGACATTTGGCATTTGTTTTTTAGGGATTGGCTAGCTTCACTTAGCATAATCTGCTCTAATGCCATCCATTTCCCTCCAAATTCTATGATTTTTGTCATTTTTTAATGCAGAGTAATACTCCATTGTGTATAAATGCCACATTTTTTTTATCCACTCGTCTATTGAAGGGCATCTAGGTTGGTTCCACAGTCTTGCTATTGTGAATTGTGCTGCTATGAACATCGATGTAGCAGTGTCTGTAGTTTTCTTTCTTTGAAGTGTCTTTGTCTGGTTTAGGAATCAGGGTGATGTTGGCCTCGTAGAATGAATTTAGAAGTTCTCCCTCTTTTTCTATTTCCTGAAATAGCTTGAAAAGTATTGGTATTAGTTCCTCTTTAAAGGTTTTGTAAAACTCTGCTGTATACCCATCCGGTCCTGGGCTTTTCTTAGTTGGTAGTCTTTTGATGGTTTCTTCTATTTCCTCAATTGATATTGGTCTGTTTAGGTTGTCTATATCCTCCTGACTCAATCTGGGCAGATCATATGACTTAAGAAATTTATCGATGCCTTCACTATCTTCTATTTTATTGGAGTATAAGGATTCAAAATAATTTCTGATTATCTTCTGTATTTCTGAAGTGTCTGTTGTGATGTTGCCTTTTTCATCCCATATGCTAGTAATTTGAGTTCTCTCTCTTCTTCTCTTTGTTAGCATGGCTAAGGGTCTGTCGATTTTATTTATTTTTTCAAAGAACCAACTTTTAGTTTTGTTAATTTTTTCAATTGTTTCTTTTGTTTCGATTTCATTAACTTCAGCTCTGATTTTAATTATTTCTTGCCTTCTACTTCTTTTGCTGTTGTTTTGCTCTTCTTTTTCTAGGATTTTGAGATGAAGTATGAGATCATTATTTGTTGGTTTTTTCTTTTTTTAAGGAATGAACTCCAAGCAATGAATTTTCCTCTTAGAACTGCCTTCAATGTGTCCCATAGATTCCGATATGTTGTGTCTGTGTTTTCATTTATCTCTAAGAATTTTTTAATTTCCTCCTTGATGTCTTCTATAACCCATTGATCATTCAGTAACCTATTGTTCATTCTCCAAGTGATGCATGATTTTTCCTTCCTTCTTTTATTGTTGATTTTCAGTTTCATTCCATTATGATCAGATAGATGCATGGCATTATCTCTACTCCTTTATATTGTCTAAGACTTGCCCTGTAACATAATATATGATCTATTTTTGAGAAGGATCCATGTGCTGCTGAGACAAAAGTGTAATTGCTTGATGTTGGGTGGTATATTCTATATATGTCCATTAAGTCTAGGTTATTAATTGTGTTATTGAGTTCTATAGTTTCCTTATTCAACTTTTGTTTGGAAGATCTGTCCAGTGGTGAGAGAGGTGTGTTGAAGTCTCCCATGATTATTGTATGGTGGTCTATTAGACTCTTGAATTTGAGAAGAGTTTGTTTGATGAACATAGCTGCACCATTGTTTGGGGCATATATATTTATGATTGTTATGTCTTGTTGGTGTATGGTTCCCTTGAGCAGTATGTCGTGTCTCTCTTTATCCCTTTTGATTAACTTTGGCTTGAAATCTATTTTATTTGATATGAGTATGGACACTCCTGCTTGTTTCCGAAGTCCATATGAGTGATATGATTTTTCCCAACCTTTCACCTTCAGTCTATGTCTGTCTTTTCCTATCAAATGCGTCTCCTGTAGGCAGCATATTGTTGGGTCTTGTTTTGTGATCCATTCTACTAGCCTGTGTCTCTTAATTGTTGAGTTTAAGCCATTAACATTTAGGGTTATTATTGAGATATGGTTTGTTCTTCCAGCCATATTTGTTTATTTATGTTACTAAACATGGTTTGTTTTCCTCTTTGATTATTTTTCCCCCCTTACTGTCCTACCTCCCACTGTTGGTTTTCATTGTTGTTTTCCATTTCCTCTTCCTGTAATGTTTTGCCAAGGATGTTTTGAAGAGATGGTTTTCTAGCTGCGAATTCTTTTAACTTTTGTTTATCATGGAAGGTTTTAATTTCATCTTCCATCCTGAAGCTTAATTTCACTGGATACACGATTCTTGGTTGGAACCCATTTTCTTTCAGTGTTTGAAATATGTTATTACAGGATCTTCTAGCTTTCAGAGTCTGTGTTGAAAGATCAGCTGTTATCCTGATTGGTTTACCCCTAAATGTAATCTGCTTCCTTTCTCTTGTAGCTTTTAAAATTCTCTCCTTATTCTGTATGTTGGGCATCTTCATTATAATGTGTCTAGGTGTGGATCTCTTATGATTTTGCACATTCAGTGTCCTGTAGGCTTCTAGGATTTGGGATTCTGTCTCATTCTTCAAGTCTGGGAAGTTTTCTGGTATTATTTCATTGAATAGATTGCTCATTCCTTTGGTTTGGACCTCTGTACCTTCCAGTATCCCATTGACTCTTAAGTTTGGTCTCTTTATAGTATCCCATATTTCTTGGATGTTCTGCTCATGGTTTCTTAACAGTCTTGCTGAGCTGTCTATGTTCTTTTCAAGTTGAAATACTTTGTCTTCATTGTCTGATGTTCTATCTTCTAAGTGTTCTACTCTGCTGGTAGTATTCTCAATTGAGTTTTTAAGTTGGTTTATTGCTTCCTGCATTTCTAGGATTTCTGTTTGTTTGTTTTTTGTTACCTCTATCTCCCTGTATAGTTGATCTTTTGCTTCTTGGAATTGTTTATGTAATTCATTGTCGAAGTGATCTTTCATTGTCTGATTTTGCTGTCTAATGTCTTCCTTGAGACTCCAGATCATCTGAAGCATGTATATCCCGAATTCTTTATCTGACATTCCATCTGCTGCAGCTATTACCTCTTCTAAAGTTGAGTTGACCTGCATTGCTTGTGGTCCTTTCTTTCCTTGTCTTTTCATACTGCTAGCATTTCTTTCTGCTTGGTGAAACTGTTGTGTTTTTGAAATTTTCCCCCATATATTTATATTGCTCTTGTATAGTTGAAAAGTCTCCCTTGCAGGGGCGGGCGGGTGGCTGGGCCTGTTCCGGGCATGGGCAGAGGCTCTGCTCTACCCCTACTCCAATTGGGGTGACGTGACTACTACGCCGGAGGGCCTCTGGGCCTTTTCCGGGCGCAGGCGGCGGCTTTGCTCTGCCCCTACTCCAATTTGGGTGACGTGTCTACCATGCTGGCAGGCCGCTGGGCCTGTTCCTCCGGTCGGTCGCAGGTCTGCCTATTTTGCGGGCACAGGTGGCGGCTCTGCTCTGCCCCTACTCCAAATGGGGTGATGTGTCTGCCGTCCTGGCAGGCCGCTGGGCCTGTTCCGCCGGTCGGTCACAGGTCTGCCTACCTTGCGGGCTCGGGCAGCGGCTCTGCTCTGCCCCTACTCCAATTGGGGTGATGTGGCTACCACGCCAGCGGGTCGTTGGGCCTCTTCTGGATGCGGGTGGCGGCTCTGCTCGGCCCCTACTCCAAATGGGGTGACGTGACTGCCACACCGGCGGGTCGCTGGGCCTGTTCCAGGCGCGGGTGGCGGCTCTGCTCGGCCCCTACTCCAGTTGGGGTGACTGTTAGCTATTTTTATGGCAATTAAATTGGTGGATCTGAGAGGTGAAGGTGTAATAAAACCTTTCACAATAAACCACATGGAAAGTCATCTCATCCAACCCCTGGAGGTCAAAAGCCACAGTACCATGTTGCCTTATGCCACAAAGAAGAATTAAGACTCTCTTAGACTGCTTGCCTTTCCCTTTTTGCTTTATAGACAGGGGCTCCGGATTTGAGATGGAAGGAGAATTTTGTGCGACATAGCAGCAGCAGGGCTGGGGGAGGATGGGAAGGCTTCCCTTGCCAAACCTAGGGAGTGCTTTGCTAGCAACTTCTAGAGCTGTGGCATTTCTATGTCATCCTTTTGCCACCTTCAGGATGTACATATTCTTCCTAAGGGATATGGAGTGGGGAGTTGTTACTTGATGCTTTTCTCTAGGACAAAGGTAGATGAGGTACATGAGTCAGAATAGGCTTCCGAGGTACATGAGTCAGAATAGGCTTCCATAGTGAAAGGGCTTGGGGTTTACGAGTATAAACAACATATTGAGTTATATGCATGGTATACAGCTTTCAAAATACTAAAGGAAACTTCATTTTCTCCTGAGAAAATGTAATGGTGTAATTGAAAATTGATTCTTAAAGGGGTTCTAGGACACTTTCTTGTTAATTTGCATTTTGAAGACCTAAGCATAAGTTATTTAGCTATGTACGAGTCTAGAAAATCATTATAGTAAAAAAAAAAAGTTTCTAGGACAAAAAATAACTTGAAGTTTCTCAGTAACTTTTAAAGAATAACTAGTAAGTTTATCTGTTTTAAGTTTGTTTTGAGAACTACTCTAATTTAAATTTATTTATTTCCTAAAATAGGCTTCTAATGAAGTCAGCATGCTATTCAGTTCTTTCTACTTAATTGTTTTAAATTTGAGATTTTGAACAACTCCAGATAGCATGAGATGCATGCTGAGAACTATTTAAAAAGAAAGATCAGATTTGATATTAACACTCTGAATACTCTAGAATCTGAAATAACCGAGTAACTGTCATTCTCATTTTCCCTGTGGAAGATCTAACTTCTGCAAAAGGGATGATACAGGCATGTAGATCATGCTCAGTGACCTTGGGTGCAAACTCGGGCCAATTCTGGATGGATGAAGATACCTGGACAGTGTTTCTGTCTGCCTGATTCTGAAACACCTTCACAGTGTTATTCATTGTGGTGAAGGATGGTTTCTGATCAATAGAGGATGTGTAGATAAAATAACCAATCAGTGGATGTAAATTTTATTCCTCAGGTGGTTGCTGAGTGTGACTGAGGAGCCTGAATGGCACCCCACTTAGAACAAACCTCCAAGATCTCAGTTGTGCACCTTCAGCTCAACTCTGCTGGGCTGGATCTTAGGAAGCATCTGGCACAAACCTCTCATTTTACAGATAACAAAACTGAAGTTTTGAGAGGTAGGGGTGACTTTCACATTCAAAAAATTAGGGAAAATACCAAGGTCACCTGAGTTCAATTCCCAGGTCTTCTACTAATAGTTGTATGATTTGAGGCCAGTCATTTATCTGCTCTGGACCTGCTTCTTCTAAAGATGAGGGCTTGGGGATTTAATATGTTTTTTTTTCTTTTGGTTCCAACATTCTTCTCTACACTATACTGTATCTTTGATTTCATTTATTCCATAGTAAAAAGTAGTTGTTTGGAAGCAGCTGCCCATCAGGGGTCATGTTTCACAGTTTGTTTCCCCTGCCCTCTCACCTCTTGCCTGTAGCTGGGACCAGTTCCTACCAATTAGATGTGATTGAAAAAGAATGTCATCCCCAGGCAGAAGCAATTAGGAATTAGGTACATCATTCACATTCTTTCTTTCCCATCTTCTGACTGGAATAGAAGGACTTAAAGCTCCTCAGGGGTGATAGAAGAACAAGACAGAAAGGAGACTTGAATCAATCCGCAGAAGACTGCCTGTTGAACGACTGCACTGGACTGTCATGTGTATAAAAAATAAACTTCTATGTCAATTTTTGTTGTTATTGTTTTTAAAATTAGTATTACCCTAACTGATGCACCCAAGCAACAGGCACTTATTGAATGTTTATTACACACGTCAGCCTGAGCTAAGACAAATGGGTATTTCTTTCTAAGGGACCACCTTTTGCAGAGGTTCAGAAATAAGAAAAAATTATACTCATCCAAGGAGTTTGGTGGCTGCAGATGAAGATGGAGAGATAAGCCAAAGTTGGATCTGATGGGAAAGGCTCACATTATACTGAAGCCTTTGAATAAGGTTCCCAGGAAAATGATTCTGTCATGCACAAGCCTTGCAGCGGGTGCCCAAGAATTATGGAATGATGCTTGGGACCTGTGGGTGTGGTCTAAAAGTTAGGTAGGCAGAAATAAGGAACTGGTCTAGAAATGGTATTAATGTTGTGTCTCTTTAACAAAGGAGATATCCAAATGCTTGCAGATCATTTGGATTTGACAGAGCTTAGCAGCAAAGAACAAAGATAAACAGCTTTGAAAAAATACAGTTAATTCACCAGTGATGTGAAGAAGGTATGGATTCAACTCTCAGATGCATGGAAACAATACAATGACCCTTAAGGTGGCAGCTCAAAGCAAGTGCTTCAGGGCCATGGTGGGACTTGAGGTTTAATACTAATGAAGTCTCCACTCCAGAGAGAGAAGCCATTATTTGCATCATGAATTCTGACGTGGCAAATAGAGGAAATAAATCAGACATCTCTATCCCATTTTCAGTTGGCATCATTTGATGAACTTTTTTTATTGCCTTTATTCTAGGTTTTCCTCACCCTCAAATCTTCACAAAGGAGGGAAGATAAACAACAGAGCCTCCCTTTTCCCAAATCTCGTCTAATCTTTTCATAATTCAGGATCACAGAGCTGCTGTAGAAACCCAGCCTCGGTGCTGTACTTATTCCCTGTGTGGTGGCAGAGCAAATGATTCCATTTACCAGTACTTCAGTAACCATGTGGTGATAAATAAAGCTGCCACCCTCGTGCTTGCCCATTGTGTTTAAAATGACACATTGGACAAGTGGGTCTCTATTGACAAAACAAAGATAATTTAAATATCACCCACCTGCTTCAATTGTCAGTGGCTCATGTCTTCCTCTCAGTTCTGTACTTGTTCTATCAGGAACCCATGCCCTGACCTTAGAAGTGGCCTAAGGCTGTTTCTGAAAGTCTCCAAAGAGTATGGAGGGAGGTTCATGTACCCACAGCTGCAGTCACCACACTGCTCCTGCTCTCAAAGGTGCTCTAAGAAGTTTTGTTGCTTCACCTTCCAATGGAGCCCATGATGGGAATGATATGAGCTGACATCAATTCCCCTGGGTCTATCTGGCCTCCCTTCCTCCTTCATTCTCCACACATGATGAGAGGACACAACAAGCCCTGATGCACAGGATGAATAGGGCCTCATCTCTGCCCTGAAAAGGCTCTCAGACTTTCCAGGCTTCCACTCACAGGTCTTGCTTAGAAGATGCTTTTTAACTATAACATCTCAGCCCTCTGCCCTCAGGTAGGAACATGGAACAAGTGCTGAATAATATCTGGGTTCAAAACCCAGCTCTGTCACTTTCTAGATTCCCATCTTGGGTGAGTCATTCTCTCTGAGACTCAGTTTCTTTGTGTAAAATGGGAGTGGCAACACTACTTACCATGAAGCTTTGTTGTGAAGAGTAAATGAGATGTGGATATCAGTTATTCATATATCATAAAAACTTCCCACACAGGCCATTATTAAACACACAATCCATCCTGCTCCTCTGTGGAGATATCTGCCATTTTGTATAACTCCTGAGAATTTTAAGCTCTAGTTATTAAGGGGATACATAAAAGCCTAGGAATAGCAACAATACCTACTTGACTTCACACATCTGATCTTCAACTGTCCCCCAACATGTGAGGAGCATTAGCAATGATCCTGACTCAGGGTGTTTCTCACTATATTATAAGGATCTAGGGTAGCAACACCTCAGTGGACCTAATAGCTTTTGTTAGGAATTCATAGCCCATCCTCTAATTCTCATCTAACTCCCAAGATGGGATCTAGATATCCACTACCTGATTTGTCAAATAGGAGCCCTTTGCTGGAAATACAAAATGTGCATTCCAGGAAACTGAGAATTTGAACAGGCAACTCACACTCAGGAATATTGAGGAGCATTAAAGAAAAATGCTCCTTTATCTTGCTTTTTCATTACTGAGATTTTCTTGGAAGAATTGTCTGTTCTGCTCCAAAGACTTTGGGGTATGTGGATCCTGTGTGTTTCGCCTGTGGAATGGTTTGTTTTGGAGGTGTCAGGTGTAGTTACATGGTGTTAATAGGTTCTTGGAAGAGCCACTGTATCAAGTAGAATTACTTAGGTTTGATCCTTGGCTGTCATTCAGATTTATTTAATTTCTGTCTCCTTCCCCCACCTCCTACCTTCAACCTATTAAAGTTTAAGCCCTTTGGCCTAGAGTTCTGGTTATATTATTTGTATCTCTTGGGGGTGACATACTCAACATTCTTGCCCTTTATACTTTGAAGGAAGCCTTTTCTCCCCATTTGTGAAGAAGTTCAGTGTTGAAGGGAAAACCTGCCTGTGCTCTTTTGATCCCCTTCTGGAGTCCACAAACTTGATGGCTTAAAAACAGCACATATGGACTTTACCCTTATGTGCACAGCTTTCGTTTCAAACCCAAGCATATCCCAATCCTTCAGAAACTCAATCTGGGTCAGATGTTGCAGGGATTTCTTGCTAGCTATTTTTTTGGTTTGATAAAGCTAGAACCCCCAATTCTGTTTGATAGACAATCATTCTCTCAATCTCTCTTTATTTTGATTAAAAGATAAAATGTGTTTATTGGAGAAAATTTGGAATGTAGAGATACATAAGGCAGAAGGTAAAAACCACATATTATTGGATGTCATCCTGAGACAACTGTTATTAACTGTTATTAACAATTGGCATGTCTTTGGATCTTTTGTGTAAGTTCAAATAGACTTAACAGTCTACTTAACAGAATCGGGACCATCTTGTTCATGTTCAAGATTTCTTTTGCTCTTTTCTTTTTCCACTTAAATACATTGGCCATGTAAGTATGCCTGGTTAGGAAGACTAACTCTTCAACAGAATTCCTCATGGTCACAGAACACTGAGAGCACCTGTCCTTTACAGCTCGTCATGTACCACTCTCTGTGCTGAGCTTGTTTGGCTTCTGGTGGAAGTGATTGCACAACTTCTGGGGCTGGGAACAGCCTCTCTGGAATCATCCAGGAAGTCTCACAAACCAGAAGGAGTAATGTCAGTATAAAAATATGAAATATTCTCATATCAAACAGAGAAGATAACCACTGGATCCATTCATTTTTTTCTATAACTGTCCAAAGTTTGGAATGCTATTTTTGTCAGTTTATTTGCTCATCCACTTAAGTGGACTATTTTTTTTCAGAAGTTTTAAGTTTATAGCAAACTCACTCTTAGTGTACTTTCTATACGTCTTGGCATGACATATGCTATAGTTCAAGTATTTTTGTCCCTTCCAAAGATTCACGTGTTAGACACTTAATCCTCAATGCAATAGTGTTGGAAGGTGGAGCCTAAGTGGGCATGTTTCAGTCATGAGAGCTCTGCCTTCATTAATGAATTTGTGTCTTTATTAAATGGTATTGAGGGACGGGTTTGCTCCTATCTGTTCTGCCATGTGAGGACATAGTATTCATTCTTTCTTACCCTCCTGCCTTCCATCATGACAGAACACTGTTCCTCCCCCTCTGGAGGATGCAACAAGAAGGCCTTCATCAGAAACCAGATGTTGGAGCCTGGATCTTGAACTTATAGCCTCCAGAACTGTGAAAAATAAACTTTTGTTCTTTATGAATTACCCAAGTCTCAGATATTTTGTGGTAGCAATAATAAAATGGAGTAAGACAACATGTACCCTATACACTATTGTAGTTGGCAGGATTTCACTGTTCTAAAAATCTGCTGTGCTCTGCCTATTCCTCCCTCCCTTTCCCTAAAAACTGGTAATCACTGCTCATTTGATTGCCTTCATAATTCTGCCTTTCCCAGAATGTCATATAATTGGAAGCATACAATATGTGGCCTTTCCAGATTGGCTTCTTTCACCTAGTAATATGCATTTAAGGTTCCACTATGTCTTTTCATGGTTTGATAGCTCATTTATTTTTAGTACTAAATAATACTCTATTGTTTGGACGTGCCACAGTTTACTCATTCACCTCGTGAAGGTCATCTTGGTTGTTTCCAAGTGTTATGGTTTGGATGTCAGATATTCCTCCAAAGCTCCTGTGTTCATGCAGAAGCGTTCAAAGGTGGAATATTAGATCATGAAAGCTGTAATGTAATCAGTGAATTATCCATTTGATGGATTAATAATGTGAAAAAACTGCTGTATTGGGTAGTAACTGTAGGCAGGTGTGGAGTAGTTGGAAGAAGTAGGTCACTGGAGTATGCCCTTGAGAGTATCTTGTCTCCCTGGCTCCTCCTTTCTCTCTCCTCTCTCACTCTTTCCTGGCTGTCACGAAGCAGCTTTCCTCTCGGACTCTATGCTTTTTTACTGTGATGCTCCACCTCGCCTTGGCTTAGAGAAATGGAGTCAGGCGACCATGCACGGAACCTCCAAAGCCCAAAATAACCTTTTACTCCTCTAAGCTATTCTTGTCGGGTATTTTGATCACAGTGACAAAAAGTTGACTAACACACCGACTTTTGGCATTTACAAATAAGGCTTCTATACACATCTGTGTGCAGGTTTTTGTGTAGACAAAAGTTTTCAATTTGTGAGTGACCTTTGGGTAAATACTAAGGAGTACTATTGAAGGGTCATATAGTAAGAAATGTTTAGTTTTTGTAATACACCACCAAACTGTCTCCCAAAGTGTCTGTACCGTTTTGTATTCCTGTCAGCAAGAAGTGGGAGTACTTTTCTTTTCATCCTTGCCAGGACTTGGTGTTGTCAGGTTTTGGAGATTTCAGCCATTGTGAAGGGAAAGAGTACCTTTTTTAAGATAATAAAACTTTCCTATTTGAAATTGCCTGACAATGAGTATGAATGTGAATATGAATCTAAATGTATTCCTCCCTCTCCATTCTTAACTTACAGGAACTTTGGAGAGCCACACATTTTGCCCCTTTGCTTCTTTGTTTTAGCACCATGCTTGGCATCCTGTTGGTGGCTAGTAAATATTTGCTGGTTGCTTGGCTTTCAATGACCTTGTTGCCCTTACTTTCAAGAACTACAGGAAATCTATTTCAGGAGTTTCAAACTAGCACATAGGTATATGCACATACATACAAAAACACAGGTGCTCTTCTGCTCCAGTTCAGGACAGTATTTATTGACTCCCTTGAAGGTAAACCTACCCCTATTTCTTATGCTCACACCATATTCTATATTGATCCTGCACTATGTGCCTGGTACCCAGTAGGTGGTAATCAATATTTGCTGAACAACTACTGTACCTTTGGGCTGATGTGCAGGTCAAGTTTGCTGTTAAAGAACTGCATAAGATTGGTCGATGCACACTGCGTGGTGAGGTCTTCTGTTGTTAGCTGGTATCTCCGATCTCAGGATGGTGAAGGATGCTACGTTTACCTGAAGTCAATTCCTCTAGAACAAGGGCAGCAACCAGGAAAATCTTGCCACAGAAAACAAGAGTCAGAACTCCTAGGAAGGTTGCTGGAGCAATTTCACACTCAGCCATTTCTCCAACAAGTAAACAGGATCACTAGGCAATGCTGAACTGACGTGGATCTGGGGCAAACAGTCTGGGCCTCTCAGAACACACACTGAGCCCGGATCGGCTGAATTCAAGCTCCTGTTCGCCTGCTTCCCGCAGACAAACAGCTGTGACTCAGCACTAATCCATCCGGCTGAAACAACTGGTCGGCCCTTCTGTTTCTACGGAGGTAAATGCCAACCGAGCCTTCATAGGTGGTGGCCACAGGTTTGAAACGGGGCTTGGGAGAGACAGTAAGGACCCACCCGTTGCATTGGTCACCCGGCAAAGGGAAACGAACTGTCGCCATTTGCAAAAGATACCACCATGGCAGAGAACTGACGTCACCAGACTGCGGCAGAGGAGATAACTTCATTGAAACCTGCGGCTACAGTTACTTCTTCCCTTCCCTTCTAATACCTTTCCTCCCAAGCATCAAATAAACTTATAGGAGTAAACAGTAACTCAGCAGTCAAACAGAACAAGAAGTAACATGAGCAGCTTGAAAAAGCAAGGAAGAAAAGGAGTACAAACAATGCAGGACAGCCTAAATATTCAGGAGGACCTAGAGTCATCAGAAAAATGGTCATATAAAGAACTCAAGGAACACCTTAGACAGATGGAATGGAACCTTAAAGAGGATACGAGACAGCAAATTCAAGCAGCGAAAGAACACATTGAGAATGAATTACATAAACAGATAAAAGAAGAAGTTAAGCATCTTTATCAGGAGATAGAGATTATAAAAAATAATCAAACAATAATTCTAGAAATGAAGGAAACGATAAACCAAATTAAAAACTCAATTGAGAGTATCACTAACAGAGTGGAGCAAGTAGAAGCCAGAACGTCAGATAATGAAGACAAAATATATCATCTTGAAAAGAGTCTAGCCAACTCAGAAAGGCTGGTAAAAAATCATGAGAAAAACATCCAAGAGTTATGGGATAACATAAAAAAACCAAACTAATGAGTCATCGGGATAGAAGAAGGTACAGAGATTCAAACCAAGGGAATGAGTAACCTGCTGAATGAAATAATTACAGAAAACTTTCCAGAAATAAAAAAGGAAACAGATATACAAATTGAAGATGCATACAGGACACCGAGCACACAAAATCACAGTAGACCAATGCCAAGACACATTGTTATGAAGATATCCAATATACAGAACAAAGATAAAATATTAAAAGCTACAAGAGAAAGGAGACAGATTACATTCAGGGGTAAACCAATAAGGTTAACAACGGATTTTTCATCACAGACGCTGAAAGCAAGAAGGTCATGGAACAATGTATTTCAAACACTGAAAGACAATGGATGCCAACCAAGAATTCTGTATCCAGCAAAATTAAGCTTCAGGTATGACAACGAAATAAAAATCTTTCATGATAAACAAAAGTTAAAAGAATTTGCAGCCAAAAAACCAGCATTGCAAAGCATTTTGAGCAAAACACTACATGAGGAAGAAATGAAAAAAAATAACCAAAACCATCAGTGGGAAGTGCCTCGGTAAAGACAGAGGGCGAGGGGAAAGATAATCATGGAGAAACAAACTAAATTTTTTTAAAAAAGGATAAATAATCAAACATGGCTGGAAGTACAAACCATATATCAATAGTAACTCTGAATGTTAATGGCTTAAACTCTCCAATAAAGTGACATAGGCTGGTATCATGGATTAAAAAAACAAATCCAACAATATGCTGCCTCCAGGAGACACATCTGATTGGAAAAGACATACACAGGCTGAAGGTGAAAGGATGGGAAAAAATATACCACACACATGGTCCTCGTAAGCAAGCAGGGGTGGCCATCCTCATATCGAATAAAATCGACTTCAAGACTAAGTTAATCAAAAGGGATAAGGAAGGACATTATATACTGTTAAAAGGAACCATTCACCAACAAGACATAACAATTATCAATATTTATGCACCAAATAATGGTGCTGCGACATTCATAAAACAAATTCTCCTCAAGTTCAAGAATCAAATAGACAACAACACAATAATTATGGGTGACTTCAACACACCTCTCTCACCATTGGACAGATCCTCCAAACAAAAGATGCATAAAGAAACTATAGAACTCAATACCACAATCAATAACCTAGACTTAACTGACATATATAGAATATATCAACCATCATCAAATGGATATACTTTTTTTCTCAGCAGCACATGGATCCTTCTCAAACATAGACTATATATTATGCCATAGGGCAACCCTCAGTAGATATAAAGGGGTGGAGATAATACCATGCATTTTATCTGATCATAATGGAATGAAACTGGAAATCAATGATAAAAGAAGGAAGGAAAAATCCTACATCACATGGAAAATGAACAATATGTTATTGAATGATCAATGGGTTACAGAAGACATAAAGGAGGAAATCAAAAAATTCTTAGAGATAAATGAAAATACAGACAAAACATATCAGAATCTATGGGACACAATGAAAGCAGTTTTAAGAGGGAAATTCATCGCCTGGTGGTCATTCCTCAAGAAAAGGAAAAACCAACAAATAAATGAGCTCACACTTCATCTCAAAGCCCTAGAAAAGGAAGAACAAAACAACAGCAAATGTAGCAGAAGGCAAGAAATAATTAAAATCAGATCAGAAATGAATGAAATGGAAACAAAAGAAACTATTGAAAAAATTAACAAAACTAAAAGTTGGTTCTTCGAAAAAATAAATAAGATCAACAGACCTTTAGCCATGCTAATGAAGAGAAGAAGAGAGAGAACTCAAATTACTAACATACAGGATGAAAAAGGCAATATCACAACAGAAGGTACAGAAATACAGAAGACAATTAGAAATTATTTTGAAAACCTATATTCCAATAAAATAGAAGATAGTGAAGACATCGATAAATTTCTTAAGTCGTATGATTTGCCCAGACTGAGTCAGGAGGATACACACAATTTGAACAGACCAATATCAATGGATGAAATTGAAGAAGCAATCAAAAGACTACCAACCAAGAAAAGCCCAGGACCAGATGGGTATACAGCGGAGTTTTACAAAATCTTTAAAGAAGAATTAATACCAATACTTTTCAAGTTATTTCAGGAAATAGAAAAAGAGGGAGCTCTTCCAAATTCATTCTATGAGGCCAACATCACCCTGATTCCGAAACCAGACAAAGACACCTCAAAGAAAGAATACCACAGACCAATATCTCTAATGAACCTAGATGCAAAAATCCTCAATAAAATTCTGGCGAATCGAATACAAAAATACATCAAAAAAATTGTGCACCATGATCAAGTAGGATTCATCCCTGGGATGCAAGGATGGTTCAATATACGGAAATCAATAAATGTTATTCACCACATCAATAGACTTAAAGATAAGAACCATATGATCATCTCGATAGATGCAGAGAAAGCATTCGACAAAGTGCAGCATCCCTTTATGTTCAAAACATTAGAAAAACTAGGGATAACAGGAACTAACCTTGACACTGTAAAAGCAATCTATGCTAAGCCTCAGACTAGCATCATTCTGAATGGACAAAAGTTGAAGGCATTCCCTCTAAAATCTGGAACAAGACAGGGATGCCCTCTCTCACCACTTTTATTTAATTTAGTCCTTGAAATACTAGCCAGAGCAATTAGACAGACAAAAGAAATTAAAGGCATAAAAATAGGAGAAGAAGAACTTAAATTATCACTATTTGAAGACGACATGATTCTATACCTAAAAGACCCAAAAGGATCTACAAAGAAACTACTAGAACTAATAAATGAATTTAGCAAAGTGGCAGGATATAAAATCAACACGCATAAACCAAAGGCATTTCTGTATATCAGCGACAAAACTTCTGAAATGGAAATGAGGAAAAACACTCCATTCACAATATCCTCAAAAAAATAAAATAAAATACTTGGGAATCAACCTAACAAAAGAGGTGAAAGATTTATACAATGAAAACTACAGAACCCTAAAGAGAGAAGTAGAAGAAGATCTTAGAAGATGGAAAAATATACCCTGTTCATGGATAGGCAGAACTAACATTATCAAAATGGCGATATTACCAAAAGTTCTCTATAGGTTTAATGCAATGCCAATCAAAATCCCAACGGCATTTCTTGTAGAAATAGATAAAGCAATCATGAAATTCATATGGAAAAATAAAAGACCCTCAATAGCAAAAGCAATTCTAAGCAGGAAGTGTGAATCAGGTGGTATAGCGATACCAGATTTCAAACTATATTACAGAGCAACAGTGACAAAAACAGCATGGTACTGGTAGCAAAACAGGCAGGTGGACCAATGGTATAGAATAGAGGACACAGAGACTAATCCACAAAGTTACAACTATCTTATATTTGATAAAGGGGCTAAAAGCATGCAATGGAGGAAGGATAGCATCTTCAACAAATGCTGTTGGGAAAACTGGAAATCCATATGCATCAAAATGAAACTGAATCCCTTTCTCTCGCCATGCACAAAAGTTAACTCAAAATGGATCAAGGAGCTTGATATCAAATCAGAGACTCTGCGTCTGATAGAAGAAAAAGTTGGCTCCGATCTACAGATTGTGGGGTCGGGCTCCAAATTCCTTAATAGGACACCCATAGCACAAGAGTTAATAACAAGAATCAACAAATGGGACTTACTCAAACTAAAAAGTTTTTTCTCAACAAGAGAAACAATAAGAGAGGTAAATAGGGAGCCTACATCCTGGGAACAAATTTTTACTCCTCACACTTCAGATAGAGCCCTAATATCCAGAGTATACAAAGAACTCAAAAAATTAGACAATAAGATAACAAATAACCCAATCAACAAATGGGCCAAGGACCTGAACAGACACTTCTCAGAGGAGGATATACAATCAATCAACAAGTACATGAAAAAATGCTCTCCATCTCTAGCAGTCAGAGAAATGCAAATCAAAACCACCCTAAGATACCATCTCACTCCAGTAAGATTGGCAGCCACTATGAAGTCAAACAACAACAAGGGCTGGCGAGGATGTGGGGAAAAGGGTACACTTGTACATTGCTGGTGGGACTGCAAATTGGTGTGGCCAATTTGGAAAGCAGTTTGGAGATTCCTGGGAAAGCTGGGAATGGAACCACCATTTGACCCTGCTATTGCCCTTCTCGGACTATTCCCTGAAGACCTTAAAAGAGCATGCTACAGGGATACTGCCACATCGATGTTCATAGCAGCACAATTCACAATAGCTAGACTGTGGAACCAACCCAGATGCCCTTCAATAGATGAATGGATAAAACAAATGTGGCATTTATACACCATGGAATATTACGCAGCACTAAAAAATGACAAAATCATGGAATTTGCAGGGAAATGGATGGCACTAGAGCAGATTATGCTTAGTGAAGCTAGCCAATTCCTAAAAAACAAATATCAAATGTCTTCTTTGATATAATGAGAGCAACTATGAACAGAGTAGGGAGGAAGAGCAGGAAGAAAAGATTAACTTTAAACAGAGACATGAGATGGGAGGGAAAGGGAGAGAAAAGGGAAATTGCATGGAAATGGAGGGAGACCCTCATTGCTATACAAAATTACATATAAGAGGTTTTGAGGGGAATGGGAAAATAAACAAGGAGAGAAATGAATTACAGTAGATGGGGTAGAGAGAGAAGATGTGAGGGAAGGGGAGGGGGGATAGTAGGGGATAGGAAAGGTAGCAGAATACAACAATTACTAATAGGGCATTATGTAAAATTGTGGATGTGTAACGGACGTGATTCTGCAATCTGCATTTGGGGTAAAATTGGGAGTTCATAAATCACTTCAATCTAATGTATGAAATATGATATGTCAAGAGCTTTGTAATGTTGTGAACAACCAATGAAAAAAATTTAAAATAAAGAAAAAAAAGAACTGCATAAAATTCCTGGTTTCATTATTTGCAGTCATTATTGAAGCTTTTTCACAATAGTAGAAATCTTTATAGGTTTTCCTTTGTGAGCCCTTGGCCAAATGTGGAGCCGACCCTCCCCAGCCCCCCATCTGCCCGCCTCCTGCTTATTGTCAAAAACACACCACACATTGTAGCAATCATATTGCCAAAGGTTTATGGCATTCATAAATTGAAAACTACTGCCTCTGACAGTTATTGGGTCTGTGTCAACACCAGATCATGTTGAGTCTTCTGGAATGTGTTTGTGAAAGCACTATTACCAGCCTTGGAAGCTGTTGACATCAGAGGCTGTAAGTTAATTAGATGTGGCCCCAGAGCACTGTGGGTCTTGATGTCTAGGATAATTTTTTTCCTTTCAATTCATTTCTTCAATTTGGTCCCAGAGCAGTAACTGTCTTGGCTGCCATGTGTGGTGATGAGAAAGCCAGTTTAGAGAGAGAGTTCAAATATCTGGGTAAGAGATGATGTCTAAGGACTAGGTCCCTTTCTTCCCTTTTGGCAGTTGGCAGGAGGAATGGTTGGGGACAGTGAGAAGCAGTTCTAACTTCATGTGAAAGTTGTGAAGAAAGAAGAGACTCACAAGAAGCCTGAAGAAGTGAGTCACAGATACATCACAGGGCCCTGCCTGTTTTGGTACAGCTTTTCCACATGTATCTGGAAGTCCCTGAGAGGGAGAGACCTGATTAGATTTGGGTTTCCAACAGCTCTCCTTGACTCCAGTGTGGAAGAATAGTGAAGGGAGTCAGGGAGACTTATTAAGAGACTCTGGCCCTCAACAAGTAAGAAGTTGAGGTCTGAAAGCTTGTTTATAAATGAAAAATATTCTGAGGGTAAAAAAAGAAATTAGTGCCTGATTTGATTGTGGGGAGAGGAGAGAAGGCATCTTCGTGACTCAACTTTCTGACTTAGATGAATGGTATTAGTCCTTTATTCAGGTTTTCAAGGAAGTAGGAAATAGCTCCAAGACTGCTCTGAAGGCCTATCCTACTTACAAACTGTAATGGAGTCCCCTCCTGTTTTAAAATCTTTCACCATTTTTCTCACAGTAATATCCCATTTTTGACAAGTTAGAGAAAACAGAAGGGTGAAGAAAAAGTGATTCTCCGGGTTTGAGGTGAGAACACCAGTCAGTTTTGAACACCCAGTTGTTCAACTCTCCTCTAGTGGAGCCCTGATTTCTCTTTGGGGAAAGAACCTTCCTCTGTGCTCTGCAGAGTCTTACTGTGTGTGTTTAAAAAGCCAATCAGATGCATTTGTTTGGATCACTTAATGCCAATATTGCCAATGAGATTCACCAGGAATCCTGAGCAGTTGGATTCTGGAACAAAAAAAAAATGTTCTGAAGAGATTCATTTGTATTATGTGCACTGTTATCTTGATCCCAAATCCTTCCCTTCTTCTTGCTCTCAGACAAAGGTAGTCAGTATTTCTTTTGATTTTGTGAGCTACCCAGTATCCTTTCAGTGAAATGTCATGTTTTCTTAACATACTTGCTTTCTGAGGCTTGAAACTAAGGAAACTTAGTGTATGCCCAAAAGGGTGGCAAGGAAAGCTCAATATCCCACCACTATCCTTGTTGGGCCCACTTTGGGCTACAGAAGAACCAAGAGCGCTTCTGCTGCCTCAGAATGGCTATCCATGCTCTGTGCAGATAGATCCCTGTGCTGGTCTGTGACAGCAAGTCAGGTTATGTCCCATTCATGTCAAACCATCTTTCCCTCCATTCCAGGCTTAGCTGATGATGCTTATGGGAATTGCTTCAGCTGCCTTGCCCAGCTGTCGGGCTATAAGAAGGAGGGTGTCATCCTCAGGACTGTCCCCAACCAGGGCACAGAAAGGACAGAAGAGGCTCTGACTGCTAAAGAGCAAGTGAAATTGGAGAGCCATAAAGAGAGGAAACAACAGATGGAGGTGGTCTCAGGTGAGCTCTTTGCCAATACAACATTAGCTTTCTCCACATTTTTTTTAAAGGTACCATTTCCTAGGTTTTGATGCCAGAACTTTTGGAAATGCCAGGCCTAAGTGCCAGGGCAAGCTGGAAAGCTAGCCAGCCTGTGCTTCAAGTGCCAGGGGATCACAAACGTAGCCACTAATAGCAGCTTGCCTGGTAGCTCAGTGCCTTTTCATTTCTGCCAAATTGATGCAGCCATCAAAGTAATCTTTCAGGCCTCGTCGTCCAGGTGGCAGGCCCAGAGAGGCAGACCCAGCCGGAACTCTGAAGCCGGCCTCTGGCAATGTTTTGAGGGCTTTAACAAATGATCCTTCTTGTCACATTTAGATATTCTGTAGCCACCTAGGAACTTCAGTTCTGTCAGTGTTTCCTGCAGCCAGGAGTGATTGCAGAACATCTGTCCGCAGTTGGATCAGGCCTCACTTCTCTCTTTTCCTTGCAGCTTCCTTGAAACAAAGAGGCTTCCCACCTTCTTCTATATGACCATGGCCTTCCTAAAGTCAGCTGTCAAAGAGCATTAATACACAGATATTTGTGTTTATTATTTCTGCAAATAAATATCAAAGGCAGCAATAAGAAGAATTACCTTGAAGAGGTTCCTACTATTCATTTCACATGTATACCTGATCTAAAATATTAGGCAACTGGGAACTATACATGTAAATGTACTGTATCATTTATTGGGCACCTATTGTGTTCCAGGCGCCATGCTAGGTCTTATTCAGGAAGCCCTCAAATAACTTGGATGTCTATCTAATAGGTGACAAGGCCAAGGTTATAGAAAACCAGACTTCAAGATCTAATGTACAGCCCAGGTTCAGCTCAGAACACAGAAGTCGTGAAGTCATTTGGGGAAGAACTGCTTTTAAATTACCCCATGGTCCAGAGTAGGATGTTCTATGCCATCAGGAGAGTGCCTAGGCTCTCTCTGGCATGAACACACACACACCTCCTTGGACAGTCAGCTCTTCAAGTACAAGTGTCTCCAATTGTAGAGGAGAACAGGATGAATCTCACCTTTGATGTGATGCCTCAGAAAGTCCTGGCGGATTGTTGGTCTCATAGGCTTAAGCAAACTCAAGGGTTTTTAGGGATCATTTTAAGCTTCTTACAGGTTTCACAGTTCAAGACATGGCACATCTAACTGCCACCTTATTTAACATGTAAATTTACTCACTTCATTTTAGCCAACACTTCTCAAGTATATTTTCACAAGACAGAAAACATATATAAAATTATAGCAATTAGTTGTCTTATATTTTATACCCTGCTCTCAATATAGCACACCTTCTCTTATTGTATACACATTAAAAGATTGATTACCATCAGTGGTGAGAGATTTTGTTGACATAGGTTAGGGAGTCCCATTTAAAGAAGAAAGCAAAAATATGGAAACTAATGTTTGTATTACCATCTGTCATTTGGGGACAGCTATGCTATGCTTTGTTCTCACAGTAATCCCAAGAAGTAGGAATTGTCTTACTTTTACCAATTGTGAAATGAAGCTCAGAGAAGCCAAATTCTGTGAGTCTGTTGGGTGGAGTTGGGATGTAATCTCCTGTGTATTTGATTTGTGTTTTTTTTTTCCTCTACTGTGCTGTACTATAGTGGGAAAATGACAAGTTTTCTAATCAGCATTCCCATGGAGCTCAGCTGGATGAGGAAAGACCTTCCAGATGCCAGTTCCCTTCTCCCCTCAGGGATTTCAGAATGGGTAAAATCCTCCTGGAGGGTGACAGAGGGTGGTGGAGATAAGCCATTTGAGAAAATTTATGGAATAGGCAGTGGAGGGCCTACTCCACTGGGAACAAATATACATGTCTAACTGTTGACCTGTGAGATGTCCTATAGAGGCTGTGTGGAGAGCTGAGAGGAGTGAAAAGCTCATCTGTGGGAGGAGTGGTGACCAGGGGACTGTGGTGTTAGCACCAGTGGAGCTCCCTCTCCCGATCCCTGCCACCTTGAGGGCCAAGAGGCAGGTTGACACTTGGGATTTCCATGGCTCCTGGCACCCTGTCAGCCGCCATCTGTGAGTCAGCACCCCTGCTAAGATAGCCTCCCTGCCACTGCCTAGATGGAGGGTTGGAGTAGAGCCACATCTGGGGTTCAAGGCCCTGAGAGTTCCTGTCTCATCCAGGAACGTAATCAAACTTTGTTCTTCTGTACTGACCAGTATGGAGTCTGTTATCATTTAACCAGTAGCAGAATGGAAATGGATTTCCATTCTAACTGCCTGGAAGGGGTTTGTTAAGGTAATTCATAGGAATCTGATTTAAAAGATTTAGAAGAGGTTGTGGTTGAAGAGGTTGTGAGGGGAATGGGAAAAAAAAACAAGGAGAGAAATGAATTACAGTAGATGGGGTAGAGAGAGAAGAAGGGAGGGGAGGGGAGGGGGGATAGTAGGGGATAGGAAAGGTAGCAGAATACAACAGTTACTAATATGGCATTATGTAAAAATGTGGATGTGTAACCGTTGTGATTCTCCAATCTTTGTAATGTTTTGAACAACCAATAAAAAAAGATTTAGAATATTTGTTCTAAATATTTAGAATGCAAAGGACTGAATTAATGGCATATAAACCTTGCTTTTTCTTAATTAAGGCAGATCTGGCTTGAATTTTACATGAAAAAGATTGTTTTTAGCCTCAATGAGACTCTATGTATATAGAATTATCTTGAAACTCAGGCTTGTTTCAAATGCAATAGTGAGTTTTTTTTTTTTTTTTTTTTTTTTTTTTTTTTAGAATGTGTGATCAAGTTGCCAAGGAAAACCAGAATGTGCTCCTACTCTTTGCCTGTCATGTCTGTTCAGAATTTCTGAATGAGGCAGAGAGTGGAGGTCGTTGTCTACAACACTCTTAATTGAAGCTTAAGGGGAGAATCTATTCAAAAGCCAGAAGGTGGGTGGATTGGGAAGGATCCAGGTATAATTTACAACTGGGTGACCATTTTAGGGCATATCAAAGTCTATCATATATCTCTTTCATTTATTTCATTAAAAAGTTTACTAATAGATTTATAATAAATTTTAATGGTTAACCCAATTAAGTACAGAAGAGCATCTATATAATTAACTCCTTGTTGTTTTTGTTTGGAAAAAGGATCTACTCTATGTGTGTTTGTATGGACATGGAAACATTTCTGAAGAACTTGTAGGAAATGGTTGGCAGTGGTTCTCTCTGGCAGAGAATGAGATGGGAGGCAGCACAGGAAGAAAACGCTCACTCACCATTTCATACCTTTATGGACTCTTGGGGTCTTGTTGAATATCCTAAAATCTTCAGTGCCTGAACCACTTGTCTGAGTGAAATTGTCACCGGTGTGCATGGCATTCAGTGCCATTTACAAATATTGAGTACACTGGTGGGACAAAGAAGGCCAGGTATGTTTATGATACCTTAAAAGATCAAAAGAGGGACACACCAAGAATGTGCTAACCATTAGATATTCTTTATCAGTGACATATTTAAAAAATGACATATTCTGGATCACTAGCAGTATTAGAAATTTCCTTTCCCACTGGATGGCTCTGCCAGTTGTCTTCCCAGCTGGACAGATGTGATATCTTGATCCCTTCCACTCTCTCTATGCTTGTCCTGAAACAAAAAATATCTTGTAGGACAAGATTGGCTATTCAGGGTTTCCTCAAGATCAGGGTGCAGTTTCTTTGGCTTTTTTAGCTGAAAATTTTGTATCAGACTTTATCCCTGTTGAATACAAATTCCAAGAAGCTATTGTTCTGGACTAAGCTCCTAATCTGGGCCCCGACAGACCAGGCTAAAAATCCAATGGAATCACTCGTGCTTAAGTTACACTTCACCCATCTGAAATGAAACTATTTATCTGACCTTAGGAGAAATTAGGATTAGAGAAATAAGTCAACTTTCCCTATCAGGCCAGTTTCAAATTATATGATACTGAAGCTCCCTCTGCCTTAATACTCACACACACACACACACACACACACACACACACACACACACAAAGGTAACCTGGACCAGTGTGACTTGTTAATTCAGGAAAATCTCTAGAATTAGAGAGAGCCTTTGAAGTCAAGTGACATGTTTAAGGTAAAATTCAAAGTCACCCTTTCTGGGTCCCAGCTCAGTACTTTTTTCCTACATCTTTCAAACAAAGATATTTGTATTCTTAAATATTATGGCTTTTTGTTCTTCAATGTAACTGACAACTTTGTTGGTTGTTAGAGCCCAGGAGAAGCATCTGTTTGATTAGAGCTTTTTTGACACTTCATGTGTTCTTGCCAAAAGTGAGATTAATTAGGTAGTGCACTGGAAGTTCTCTCTTGTTCCAGAGATCTCTTGGGCCAAGCTCCTCTTGTTGGCACAGAAGAAGTTTTCACAGTCAGAAGGAGATTCTGGGTGAAACCCCTGGCACACAGAGAGGTTCAACCTATGAAGGAGCAGGTCTGGTGTCTAGGAACACAAATGTGCCAGGCACAGCTCTAGTACAGAAGGACATCTGAGCAGGATCCACAGCCCTTCTTGTCCTGGTGTTAGAGTAATTGTCTTTTGAGGAGCATTTGCTTCTGTTTCATTAATTTCATATATTAATATGTTCACTCATTTATGTATCCATTAATTCACCTATATGAAGCACTGCAAAGGCATGGGAGATGCACAAATAAGATGTTGTCCCCTCAGCTCCTGTCCTCTCTGCAGACTGTATTGGTCATATTAATTCTGCACCTGCCTCACTGACTCTCTTTAAAGCAATGCCATGCTAGCCACTCTCCTGCCAAGGTAGCCAAGTATGGCACCCTGTAACCTGACTCTGCAGCGGGCCTATTGGAACCACACTGGGCACCTCACCCAGAGAAGCCATTCAACTTGCTTATCCATATTGTGGTTGACTGGGAAATATGAACTGGGTCAATCAGATTTGTGCTCCTGGAAATTTGAGTTTGGAAATGTGGAGAGAGAGGCAGTCCAGGAGCAAAAACTGAATGGCTGAGTGACTTGAGGTCAAATAGGGCTATGTAGGCTGAAACCATGGGAAAACTTGAGCTTATGCTCAAGTGATGGAGATAAAGAAGCTGTGATTATAGAGCAAGGGACACAATGGTGAGAAAATAAACAAATACCCCTCCTTGCAGAACAAAAGTCATTTAGATAGAATTTGTGTGGACAAGTCTAGGTCTACACCAAATTCATGTACTCAACAAGTCCTATAGGAGCGTCACAATTTTCAGCTCCAATATGCAATGGCTGGGAAATGGTGGGGTCCTTTCTGTCACAGTGCCTCTGTAAAGTGAGCCTTCTTTACCTCTCAACGTCTGCTCATCAAGACTCAACTCAAGCATCATCTTCTCCAGTTTCTCCCTGCATATCTGAGGCCCCATCCCCTGACCAGTCAAAGCAGGGAGCCTTTCTGAATGTAAGCCTATAGGTATACGCCCTTACAACACTGTTCCTTCATCTTTGTTCATTTATTCATTTAACTCCTCAAAAAAACATTTAAAGCCCCGCTTTTGTGTTAGATGCTATAGAAGAAATAGAAAAAGTAGCTCTTTGGTTGAAGTTCTTCCTATTTCCTCAAGGAAGAAATGGGACTTAGCAGGTAATTCGTTGTGACAGGCACTGAGATCTTTTTGATTGTTGGCTGCTCACTGGCCTTCCTGTAAGAATGTGATTTTACTGCAGGCAACGACTGCATCTCTGCCTTTGCTGTAAACTTATTGAATAAATAAATATGGAGTTTTAACTAATATTGCTGACTTTTTGCTGTAGTAACAGGGATACTATCTTAAAACACTTTACAGTTGTTTTATCATGTTTGATATCAATTTCTTTCTCTTCAGACTTTTCAATATCATTTTCCTAAGTGAGGTGTGTGGGGGGGAAATGTCACTCAGAAAACGAGGTGGACTTGACATAGGGACAGTTGAATACAACAGACATGAGTATGTCAATATGTAAATCAATGGAAGTGTAACTGATGTGATTCTGCAATCTGTATACGGGGTAAAAATGGGAGTTCATAACCCACTTGAATCAAAGTGTGAAATATGATATATCAAGAACTATGTAATGTTTTGAACAACCAATAAAAAAAAAGAAAAAATAAAGAGAAAGTAGGAAGTTCTTCTGGGAAAGAAAGAGGATTAACGGCCAAACATGAGGCCCAGGTATTCTCAACTCTTCCTCTTTGGGGTTGAGCCTGGGAGTGTTGCTGTGGGAGAATCACTCAGATAGACTTGGAATATCTAAGAGCATGATCATTCTTTGTTGTTTCAGGGACAGTTGTAAAGGCCTTATACCTCTCTACTTGGGATCAGCATGGGCCTACTTCTCCCTGATGCTAGAAGATAGAAATGGCTGAGGGAGATGAGCTTGAACTAGCACTTCTTGTGGTCTACTTCTTGGCTTCTAAATGATGCATAGTCAGGACGGAGGAGTCAGTGATTTGAAGAGGAGTGGTAGAATTCAAGGCACATGCACCAGGACGAGAAAGCTATAGATTTTTATTCATAACTGGAGGGAAATAGCAAGTTTTATGGATTTGTGGTCATAAGCAGTGGGTTCCAGTGCACCGTCTCTCTCTCTCTCTCTCTCTCTCATTCACAAAAAAAACAAAATAAACCAAAAAGTGAACCAGCCATACTTGATACATATTTGAATTTAGTTAGTGCCATTGAACTTCCTTGTCAGGGACAAGATTAGATGAGCCACTCTGAAGTGGAGACTCAGGAGGCAAGTTATCACTTGAAAATTTCAGGGAAGGATTCTGTTTGTTCCTAATTGGATTACATATTTCCCTTTAAGAACCAAGTATATGAGGTGCTATAACTGGACCGAAGACGATACTCCCTGTGGCTAGTGGTTACTGAAGACATGGTATGTTTGGGGAGAAGGGTACTGAGCAGATAATGGGCCCCTGTATGTCCACTGCATCCTGAATGGGCACATCCTTCAGTTCACTTTAAAGGTATTTTCACCTTGGAGCCATTCTCTGGCATGGTATTCAATCCAGTTATTTCATACCAATAAAGCTCAGCAAGCTTTATCTTTGCTAAGGGCAGTGTTTGACCTCCTCTTTGACCTGTTATCCTCATAAAGGACCTAGGATATATGAGGTGGGGTTAATGCATGCAAAGGAATGGTCAGGCATTACAAGATGGTGGGTTACTAATAGAGATGTCTCTAATTAATCATGCTCACTTTCAGATGGGAAGAGGGCAAACAATGACCAAGGACATGCCAGCACAGGCCTGTTTGCACTGCTTCCAGTTGTCATGTGAGCAGCTGGCGATTAGGAGCTCATCCCTTGTCAGTGAGCACAAAGCTCAGTTAAGTGTTTTTTGGGGGGTGAGGGTCCAGAGGGTCTTAAGAGAGAACTGCAGTGTTCCTCTGCCACTTACTCAGGTCGCATTTCAGGATCAGTAGGTCTGTGTGGGAACCTGCATCTCCTAGGGCTTAACAGAGCTCAGATTTGTGTTTAGGCAAAGCCAAAATCTTAGAGGAAGGGGCAAACAATTCATTCTGGCTCCTGATTGACTACACTAGCTACATCAGGCTGAGGGGCAGGGGTGGCTGTGGGCAGAAGAGATGTAGCCTACTTATGAAGCTCAAGCAAATAGGCAGGGCCCTTTCAGGCCTCCCTATCTATACTGAAAGGAGATTCCTGTGCCATGCTACATACTGAGTAGCAGTGAGGTTCAATGCAAATTATGTGACAACCAAAGGTCAGAGTCAAATGTGTTTTACCTGTCAGAGCTGCCTGCCAATTGAGACTGGCCCTAACAAAACTGTGACGTTTCTTCTTTCTAAGCTGCAGTCTCCTTTCTGGGCCACACTGGTTTCACCACCAAACATCTGATCTCTACCATGTGGTTCTAGATGTCTTTGATTATTGAGGGACTATTGATGAATTACGTTTGTTAAAGAGATGTCAAGCTGCCTACTCCCTTTCTGCCCCCAATACTAACAAATGATCATAACTTTTCTCATAGTCTCTAAGTCGGGTAGAAATATTTTCCTTGAATTCTGCCTCTTCAGCTCACCACAGCTCTAAGTTCTACAGGTCAGTTCTACCAGATTCTGACAAGTCATTTATAAAACATTGCATGAGAATCATTATAACTGAATCTTTACTGAGACTTTGTTGTAATCAAACACCACTTTCTCTTTAGTTACTTTCGTTTGACCAGTGTATTTTCCTTTCATTCTCTATAATTTCCCTCTTTAATTTTTATTAATTTACAGATTTTTAGCTTCATGTGTTTGATAATTTGGCCTATAATATTATATTATTGTTCAAAATATTTGCTGCTCCTCCCTAGGGTAGAATTGTATTTCCCTAGTGTTTTAGTCCATTGGGCTGATATAACAAAATGCCATGGACTGGGTAGTGTATAAAGAATAGAGTTTTATTTCTCATGTGCATGGAGCCTGGGAAGTCCAGGATCAAGCCACCAGCAGGTTCAAGTGTATGAGGGTTGCTTTTGGCTTCTAAGATGGCGCCTCATTTCTGCATCTTTGGCAGAAAGGAATGCTGTGTCCTCCCATGGCAGAAGATGGAAGGGCATGTGAGTAGAACGCTGTGTGAAATTTCTCCTATAAAGGTCACATTCACAAAAGACAAACCCTCCAAATTGTCACTTCTTTCATTTGCAGGTTCCTCACCCATTCCTACCTCATCAGGTGTCCTGAAGAACAGAAATAACATATGCCGTACTGTCACCATATACCTCCTGGCACACTGTGACTCTTAGAATCTGGAAAGCCTGCAGGGGAGTACTGGATAGCTGACTGGCAGGGTGGGAGCTGGAAGGCTTTCTGCTGACTCTTGAGTTTTTGCTGGAGATCAGACCTCTCTGATCTAGGGGCAGTGACACATTAACTCTGATGAAGAAAACCTGGGCTTGAGTATGAGCAGGAGTAGGAATCCCTAAAATGATCCCATTCAATTCAAAACAAAATGACACCATCAGTATTGAGATATTTATTTTGCGTAATTAGCTTCCTAGATGTCATTTTAATAAAACAAGTTCAGAATTCTTTTTTTTTTTAATTTTTTACTATTTATTTTTTAGTTTTCGGCGGACACAACATCTTTGTTTGTATGTGGTGCTGAGGATCGAACCCGGGCCGCACGCATGCCAGGCGAGCGCACCGCTTGAGCCATATCCCCAGCCCCAGAATTCATTTTTTAAAAACTTAAAAGTTTTCAGGGAAAGCAAATGTTTAATATATTTTACATACGATGCAGTATTGAGATATTTATTTTGCATAATTAGTTTCCTAGATGTCATTTTAGTAAAACAAGTTCAGAATTCATTTTTTAAAAACTTAAAAGTTTTCAGTGAAAGCAAATATTTAATATATTTTACATATGATAATTGTATTAACTTAAATATCAAGTAAAAACAAAAGTCATAGATATAAATGGTAAGCATGTGTTATCATTTCTGATACAACCTATGCCCTGCTCTGGCTCTGCTATTTGCTTTCCTTCAGTTCCCACCCTACTCCTGCATCCGTTGGAGCTTCTGCCTTTGAAGTCACTGGCCCACCAAGACTTCAGCCCTGCTTTAGTTTGGCCCCTTGAGTGGAGCTCTGAGGGCAACCATATCTACAACTCTCGCTGGCTAGTACCTTCCATTGTAGCAGTATAATTGCTCCCCTACTGGCCAGGAGGGATGGGTCCACCTGGAGTCTCGCTTTTCTCTTTCCTAGGAGAGAGATCCAGCTCCTTCCACCAAATCCTGATAAGCCATTGGGTTTGGGGTTGGGGGTTGAAGATCTGAAGGATTAACAAATGTTCAATGATAAAGAGGTGCTGGGAGAACTTGTTGTGTGGGTGTCAGTGATGGGGTAGATGATAGGTAGGGTACAGGTGGGGTTGGAATTGGAAAGAGAATCAAATTAACTCATGTCCAAGACCCCAGGTGGACCTATCTCTCCTGGTTAGTGGGGAAGAATCATACTGCTACAACTGGAGGTACAGGCCAGGGAGTATCATAGATACATAGATATGGTTGCCTTGAGAGCTCCCTCCTCTCGGAGGCCAAAGTAAGGAAGGAAGGGCTGAAGTATTGATGTCCAAAATAACATTATAACACCATTATTGCAACAAAGAGGACTCTTTGTTCTTTACATGTTTGTTTTTTTTTTACATGAAGTAGCATGTTACACCAAACATTGAAAACTGGTATTACAATTCCTCATAACAGTTATTTATAAAAGGTGTAATCACTGAAGACCTAATCTAGTCATGATTCCTATTGCTTCTTCCTTTTTAATCCTCAAGATTCCTGTAGTCTGGACTTCAGCCTGAAGGACATAAGCTAACTTTGGGAAGAGGAGGAAGGGAGGCAAAGAGAAAGGAAGAAGATGAGGGTAGCTGAGCTAGCCATGTCCATGTGCAGGCTTCCCCATGAGCTGCGCCTGGCAACCCTCCTCGCCAGCGCCAGCACAGACGGAAAAACTGATTGAAGGGGGAGCAGGGAATTTTTATGATGCTGAAAGATTTCCCGAAGGCGGATGTTTTTGCTTCCTGGGCAGCCTATACTTGGAGGGTAGGCAGAGAGATGGACTTGCTGTCTTTGGAATGGCTCTGTCCCTGTGGTGAAATTGGCCTGGCAAGGACTGAGGATGCATTGAGGTGGTTCCCTAGTTTCATTAGCTTCCTACAAGTTGAAATCCTCATTTCTCTGAGCATGTTGCCCTTTAATTATTGTGGTTTCCAGAGACCCTGCCTTCGGCTTTACCCAATACAAAACAATTTGGTTACGTGCCACAAAGAGGATTCCAACAGCGCATATAAGATCTCTAATTCCCTGAAATGGTTATGTTTTTCTTCTTATTACTGCTATTCCCCACACATGCCTGTGACGTGAATTTGAAATGTGCTATTCATATAAAGACTGCTTACTGTTTCACATCATCCTAACAATGGGTGAAAGCATTTAAGCCATCCCTTTTAGTGCAAAAGACAGAGAGCTACACTAAGCCACTATAATTCTCTTTGAATGTTTTTTGTCATGACACAGTCTGCCATACATGAAACCAAGATGAAATGCCATTTCAGCTGACTCTGTGACTCTGTGTGAGTATGTGTATTAAGGCACCTATTTAACACATAACCACAGGCCAACATGCCTTTATCGAAGCACATGGATATCATTATTGCAATTGCATTTTGGCTTGGAAGGAAATACAGCCGCTAACCACCTGAAGTCTCAGTAGACAAAAAAGGACATCATAAAGTTTTACAACTGTGGGACAGAAGATTGCAAAATCTAAGATCCATTATAAAAATTAGGAACAAAGTTATGTTGCATACTTGAATAGTTTTGTCACAGAGTTGATAACTAGAGCTTAGTTATTACCTGTGACTAAAATATTCCATTTCCGCTAAGAAGTAGAGTAAAAATTGGAAAAAATTAAGTTGCTGTATCTTTGATCCCAGTCCCACTGTATTCAGACAATAAAAACATAATTTCTCACAAGCCTTCAATATATCAAAACAATGTGCTGGGATTACTTACATTTTGAATTTGTATTGCCAGCCTTTTGCTGGCAACAAAGATGACCATCCTGAAGATACATGTGTGTCAGTTTCTCTCCTGATCAGGTGTTCTATCAGACTCATTCTAACAGAGCAAATCCGGTTCAGGTCCTGGAAGATGAAAACATTTTAACCTTTAAATTATAAACTTAAAGGTTATAAATTTATAACCTTTATAAATTTAGTTCCTCTGGGAATCAAGTTGAGATGCAGAAATCCTGAATGAAACCAAATGCTTTGGGTGACAATTTGGGTTGGTTCATATTAAGGCTGACTCTCTTGAGGGCTATAGACACCATAAAGGAAGCCTTCTCTACTATGTTCAGCTACTGTATTCAAGGAACTGAATAACTCTTAATGTTTCTAGGGTTTCCTAAATGGCCTAAAAATAAAGTGAACAGAAGAGGGCAATATATTTCACTTAACTAATGTAACATTTCTAACGTTATTTCTTTTCAAATAGCTCATGAAAGGACTTGGTCAGAATTTTGGCTGCCAAAGAAATACTCAAACAGAAATCCATCAAGTGCCTTTAGGTTTCCAGACCTTGAGTATATTAAGAATGAAACACCATCCTGGATGCTATACAGGTCTGTATTTCTTCTCTAGAAAATAAATAAATAAATAAATAAAAAGAACAAAGTCACCACTCTCTTTGGACAACAGGAGGAAAATTCAGAAGAAACTCAACACTCTTTTTCAGTGAGAAATACCTGATGTCATTTATTTTGTTTAATCAAGACTGAGTTGGCCATATACTAAGCCAATTTAAGAATGTGATCTGTAACTCACAGTCTTAATTACATGGAGAAAAAGTGAATGGGTTCATTAATGCAGTGAAAAGGAACAGTGACCCTACCTGCCAAGTGGCAAGGTGGAAATAATTAATCTGGTCAATTAAAAAGAAACAGATAATTTAAAATGCAAAGGCCACCAGGTGGTGCATGGCATTCTGCTCTCTGGAACTGCAAATTTTTACTGTCAGTTCTGGTTTTCTCAATACATTTTCCCATTCTTTTCTTTTTTTAAAAAAATGTTTGCCATGGCTGACATCTACTAGAGAAACCCTTCTGAGCTATAAATTATGACCTGTTTCTTTATGTCTCATGTTCTAAAATATTTACTTATTCTAACATGTACTCTAGAAATGCTCCAGGGGCTTACCAATCCCCTGAACCAGAGCCAGGGTTCTTTTCTCTCTTTGTCGGGATCTGTTATATCTTACTTTCCCTTCAAAATTGTTTGCTTTTTTTCTGGGGGTTTTAATAATATTTTAAAAGTGCTGGAGTCTGAGCCACACTGTCTGGCTTATCTAATCCCATTTATGATCCTATAACCCTGAAACTTGCCAAGGCCTGGCTGTCAGCACCAGATTCTAAATACATAGGGTGGTGTGTTTGCTCCATGGAACAGGAAATTAGTCAAACAGTTACTTTTCTACAAATGTTCATAATTTCTCATGACATTTACAAGGCAATAGTAGTTCTTAGATGCAGAATGATCTTAGAACATGTCAGGGAGCAGTGAGAGGTTATCGACAATGAAGCCTGGTACAGGTAATTGCACAGACCCACAGCTTGGTGACATCCCTGCAGAAAACCTGCCCCCTCTGCCACCCAGCACTGTTCAGCAAGCAAGGTCCAACTATCTAAGCTGCAGGTCTGCAGAAAGGAGAACATATCAGTATCCTAATCCTTTTCCTCTAGTGCAAGCTCAGCCCCGGGACAGATATTAATATCATTTTCCTTTTAACCACGGTAAAAGTCTTAAAAAGCAGCATTCAAGTTTTTTATTCTGCTCAAAGGAAGTTTTTTTATAGTGAGAGTATGGCTGTAAAGGAGGAAAAAATCTCATCTACAAAAACAAATGCTGCCGAGGTGAAGTGCAAGTTGAAAGTTTCTATTTCCGAGGTGTTAGACTTGGCAAGTTAGAGTTGTGAGGGTGGAGAAAAGATGCTTTCCGTGGACGTGCTCAGACACAGTAGTACATATTGTCAGCTCTGCAGGAGGCGCGCTGTGGCCATATGTGTGTCACGGAGCGAAATGGAATAAACAGCTGCCGCCAGAAATCCAATTCCTGGCAAAGAGGCAAACCCAAGCCCTCCTGTTTCCAAAATAAAAATCACCAGAGGGATTCCCCTACCTGCAGTTCCAGCCAGTAGTTTTATAAAAGCATAAAACATCACTGTATTGTGGTTTATAATAATCCCTTACATTTGTAGAGCATTTTACAGTTTACAAAGCACTTTATGTAATTATCTCATTTGATCCTCATAACAGCCCTGGAGAGTACAAAGCACAGATATTGTGATTTGCTTTTCACAGATGGAGAAAGGAAGGCTGAGAGAATGATGTGATGAGCTGGGTGCCCCAGCCCAGGCCTCGTCAGACCTAGCCTAGAGTTGTACATGCAGAGACCTCCTGGGGCTCCACTGGGGAACAGGAGACCCAAGAAAGGGATCGATTTCTGTGTAGTTGAAGTTCAAGTACAACTTCACTTGGCTTGCTTTTCCTTTGTGCAAGCATCAGCCTGCTCTGCCATAGGTCTTCTCCTGCACTTTTTGAAGCAACAAGGGAGGAAAGCAAGTTGGAGGGGGAAAGGCACTTAGCATCCTGAGTGCAGGATCTGGTTTGCAAATGGCAGTCAAAGCTGGCATTTCATTGTCAGCACATACTGCAGAGATCAGCCAAGGACACCTCAGAACTGCAGGGAGGAAAGCACTTGGATATTGTTCAGTGGCTCTCAGATGCTGCCACCCTTAGTACATGTTTGCAGAGAAACAGGCTTTTCTCCTAGAACTTCAGGCTCGTGCCCATGGATTGGCAGGATCCTTTTCAGAAAGGCTCTGCAGAGCCTTATACTTAGAAATCCATCCCAACCTCAGGAGCTGGGGGGATCCTGATGCAGACTTGTCCTGTCCTGTGAGATGGAGCACACCATGGGTGGGTTCTGTGGCATCCTGCCATGGACTGCTTTAGCTTTGAAACAAGGAACCATCTTCCAGGAAAGACTTGAAGACTTCTCTTAATGTGTAACTGGTTACCTAATCCTGTCTCACTGGACTGCCACTAACTTGGAATTTTGTGTTCTTTGGTTCTAGCTACAGAATCTGGTGACATAACCTTGTGGCTAAAATCCCAAAACTAGTCAGGCATGGTGGTTCATGCCTGTGATCCCAGCATCTCAGGAGTCTGAGGCAGAAGATCATGAGTTCAAAGCTAGCCTCAGCAACTTAGCAAGGCTCTAAGCAACCCACTGACACCCTGTCTCTATATAAAAACTTTTAAAAAGGAGCTGGGATATGGCTCACTGTTTAAACTCCCCTGGGTTCAATTCCTGGTATCAAATGAAAATAAAATAAAATATAGATACTAGAATCAAACTGTCTATGCTCTCTGATCACCAGCTCTGTGAGTTGGAACAAGTTCACTTAGATTTTCTATGGTGCCAGAGGTATTCTTTACTTGAAAATAATGGGATATTAATAAAACTCTGTTTCACAGGTTGCTATAGGCACTTTACAAAAAAAAAAAGGAAGTTTAATTCTATAAGAATTAAACTTCCTTTTTTTTTGTAAAGTGCCTAGAGTAGTGCCTGGTGAGAGCTGAGTGCTCTATCAGGCTTTGCTAACTCAGTAAGGCTGCAGAAACCCATCCCCAGCCAGCCTCTTCCTGACCCCTGAGAATGCTCCAGTTCCTGAGAGTGTGACATCACTCCTTCCTATACCTTCCCAGGTTTCCCTCAGGAAGATGTATACACCAAGAAGCACATTGCCTCATGCAAATTCTTCATGATTTTTTCATGCTACAAAGCAACCAGAGTTTGCAGGAACACAACACATTTTGGTCCAATGTATTTACATTATAGCTGTCAAAGTAAAACTTGCACCAGGCAAGGTTAAACAGGTGTGAAGGCTTTATTCAAGGTCCTTGTAATACAGGACAGAGGCCAGAACTCAGTGTGAATTCAACTCCACTGAAATAAAGGGTACAGGATTTTAAAAGACAGGTGAGAGGGATATCAAGCCTTCTGTTTGCAAAGTGGCTTTAACCAAGGGAAAGTAATCTTCTCAGAGCTTTACACAGATGGTTGTTCCACAGCTTGGAGGAAGGTGCCCCTGAAGTTAGGCTCCTGTTATCCCTCTGGATGTTATGGGGCTCAGCTGAGGGTTCTATCTCCTGAGATGGCATCCAGGTCCTTGAGAAAGACATTGTTTATAAAACTGGCAAGAGTATTTTAAAAAGGTGTATGAATATCTCAGGCTGTTGATACAATACTTACCTAACACATATGAGGCCCTGGGATCAACCCTGGTGTTTCTCTCTCTCTCTCTCTCTCTCTCTCTCTCTCTCTCTCTCACACACACACACACACACACACACACACACACACACCATTTACACATATTTCAAACGGGAAGAGAACAAATTTACAACTGCAAGTTTTGTTTGAGAAAATAATGCTCCTGGAATAGTCTGGCAGAAGCCTGTCTGAAGTTCAGTCACATAGATTCAAGGCCATCTTGGCCACTGGTGCTCCAGAAGCTGGATGGCTATTTGATATAGAATACCCTTCCCCCAGAATTCCTCTGTAGGTGAACAAGAGCAGTGCAGAGTCCCTGCTCGGTCATGACAGTGGCCCAGTCTCCTTTGGTTTCCCTAGTGTCTATTTGCAGCTCTTTCCTTTCAGTTCCACTCTCCGTGACTCACGGAGGAAGGAGTCAGCTTCATTTTGCTTTCTGTCTTGAGTTCTCTGAGTCCTGGCCCACTTGATAAGCTGATGTCTCTCCCCTGAACCAGAGACAGACACCCTGTCACTTGAGTCCAATCAAAGTCCTGTGGTTTGGGAAAGAACTACATAGCAGAGGAAAAGTCAGGACCCTAGCTAATTTGGACTTTGTCCTGGACCTTTAAATGGGTGCACTGCTTACAGGAAGAAGACCCTATTGTGGATTCCCACTCCCAGCCTAGGTTACAACTAGTTCTTCAGCCCTCAGGCACACACCTATTTCCTTCAGGAAAATTCCATTCCCCACCATCCCCAGTTATTTGGCTTGCAGAAGCCATCTGGGACTCCCGAAAGCTAAGTTAGTGGTTACTTGAAGCCCGCTGCTGTTACACCTATGTGAGGGAGGAGGGGGCTCCTTGTTGCAAGGCACAGGGCAAGCCCCAAGTCTACTTACTGGTGAGGTTTACTTTTCAGTATTTCCACCAGGGTGGGCTACAGAAATGATCACTTCCTCACCTCTTAAGCCATATCTTCTAGTCTCATCCAATGACGACATTAATTTTTAGAGATGATGAAGTTTAGAAGTATTTCCCAAATTTGTAAAGTGTGTTTCTCATTTCTATCTCTCTTCCTGTTTCCTTTCAGGCAATAAGCCCTGTTTTCATGTAGAATAATGTTTGGTTTCTTTTATTCTGTTCTACCCTAAAAGAGGGTTTGAGAAAAGAGGAGAATTCCTGGAATAATAAATGGGCTGCATTACCCAAGGGTCTCCCCTGACACACTGATCCTCCTCTGAGGTCTGGTGCATGTGGATGGGGTAGGGAAGTTGTCGATTCTTGCTGTAGCTCCTAGACTTTTGGCTACAGAAAATATTCAGAGTTGTAGTTAAAATGCATTTTATTTATTCAAAGGAAACCTTAAAGCAGACCCTGACCTGCAGAAGACTAAGCATGAAGAGTCCACAGAGGTTTGAGCAACATGAAGTAAACACTGGAGGTCTCTCTGTTGTTGGCCACACATAAGGCTTTATGAGGGTCAATGTGACCTGCTCAGAACAGCATGAGTTTACATTAATCTTTGCTCCAGGCAAACCTTTCAGAAGGGCTCAATTGCTTTGAATATTAATTCTAAATGGTAGTGCGTTCTTAGAGCACCCATGGTAAAAAGAGCAGGAGACTCTGAACATTTGAGGAAGAGACATTTGCATATATACTGGACTATCTGTGCAAGACACAGACTCTGACCTGTAGCAAAAGGAACAGTCTCCCAAGGAAAGGCCCACAGGTTCAGCATGGAACATGTGGGAAAACAGACTTGACTCAGCCAGCCATGGCTGAACATGTTGAAGGGTTAACCACACAGCAGCAATGTAGGAGATTTATGCAGGAATAGGAACAGTCTCACAGAGATATCCAGCCAAACCAGCTACATAAATTTTGAAGCCCAGTGCAAAATGTAAATGCAGACACTCTTGTTCATAAATTAATAGGGATTTCAAAATGGCAATAGGAGAGGATTAAACCAAGCCTAGAGTCCTGTGGGCAGAGTCCTGTGTGACTGCACCAGTCCCTGGCCATGAAGTCCCCACAATCTCCACAGAATGAATCCAAATGTGTAGGTCTACCATCCCAAAGTCTGGCTTGAACTCATGATCTTCTGCCTCAGACTCCTGAGCTGCTGGGATCACAGGCATGAACCACCATGCCTGACTAGTTTTGGGATTTTAGCCACGAGGTTATGTCACCAGATTCTGTAGCCAGAACCAAAGAACACAAAATTCCAAGTTAGTGGCAGTCCAGTGAGACAGGATTAGGTAACCAGTTACACACTAAGAGAAGTCTTCAAGTCTTTCCTGGAAGATGGTTCCTTGTTTCAAAGCTAAAGCAGTCCATGACAGGATGCCACAGAACCCACCCATGGTGTGCTCCATCTCACAGGACAGGACAAGTCTGCATCAGGATCCCCCCAGCTCCTGAGGTTGGGATGGATTTCTAAGTATAAGGCTCTGCAGAGCCTTTCTGAAAAGGATCCTGCCAATCCATGGGCACGAGCCTGAAGTTCTAGGAGAAGAGCCTGTTTCTCTGCAAACATGTACTAAGGGTGGCAGCATCTGAGAGCCATTGAACAATATCCAAGTGCTTTCCTCCCTGCAGTTCTGAGGTGTCCTTGGCTGATCTCTGCAGTATGTGCTGACAATGAAATGCCAGCTTTGACTGCCATTTGCAAACCAGATCCTGCACTCAGGATGCTAAGTGCCTTTCCCCCTCCAACTTGCTTTCCTCCCTTGTTGCTTCAAAAAGTGCAGGAGAAGACCTATGGCAGAGCAGGCTGATGCTTGCACAAAGGAAAAGCAAGCCAAGTGAAGTTGTACTTGAACTTCAACTACACAGAAATCGATCCCTTTCTTGGGTCTCCTAGTTCCCCAGTGGAGCCCCAGGAGGTCTCTGCATGCACAACTTTAGCGTAGGCCTGAGGAGGCCTGGCTTGGGGCACCCATCACAAAACTCCTCTGCATTAAGGCTCCACAGCGATCAGAGAAAGCCCTTTGTCCTCTCAGCAGAGCAGTTATGTCTGCAAAAGAAAGGCGTGGGGTGAACCTCGCTTGAGTCCAGTGCGAACAAGGCTCTTTTCACCCTGTGGTGCAGACTCTGGTTCCCAATCCTCATTCTCTCCTTTCCTTCAGAGTACTTTCCTTGAAATGGAGCCCTATTTTTAGCTATCTGCCAATATCTGTGCCTGGTCTAGAGGCACTCTTCTTCTGTGAGATGGTTTCCTTTATGTGGGATTGCTTTCCCATCTCATTCCTATTTAGCAAACACATAGCTCTTTAAGTGATTCTGGGAAAAAAAATTTGGCAAGTTTTGTGGACTTTTATTAGATATACACTGTAATTCCAAACAGTGATTACATGATGTCTGGCTTTCCCTAAACCCAAATTCAATATCCTGAAACATGGGGAGTTTTATTGCAAGGCTGAAGCACACACCAGGAGTGGGACCTGGAGCAAGTGCTTTGTCTGGTGAGGGCTCTGCCTCCACCTCCGAAGGCTCTGTCTGCGTGGAATTGAATGCTTAATCTCCATTTGCCTTTCAGACTACTTTTTCATATTCTTGGATTATATTTACCATGCAATGGTTATAGGTGTTTTTTAAAAGGACCAATTATTCATAATTCTATGTCCTTTATGTTTCAGTTGTTTTCACTTTTCCACATTCTCTTATTCTCCTGGAATATCTCTTTGGTTGTTGCATTCATAATGGAGCTATAATTTGTTTTTTTTTTTTTTTTGTTCTGGTGTCGTTAAATTTTAATCCATTCTACACTCATAAAGGAAAAACACATTTATACACTTAAAGAAGATGAAGGAAAAATAATACATACAAGCAGCCTTAGAAGTGCCTACAAATAGACTATGAAGTGATCATCCCAGATAGTGAGTCCAATAGAATAGAACTGGAGCGATCTTTACCAGTTACTGGTTCTGTGCCTATATTGAATAGAAAAAGAAATGGAGGCTTAGATGTGAAATGACCTGCCCAAAGTGACACAGCCCCTAGGGGCAGTTAAGACTAAACAGTCTGTGAATGACTTTTTCATCTAAACTGCATAATCTCACTTACAAAATTAGTAACTTGCTGGGGACACAAATTTTTTCAATGTCTTTCCTTCATTTATGGAAGAGAGAGTTGGAACCAATCCTTAAAGATCCTTCCAACTCTACAACCTTTAAACTCAAAATGAACACAACTGAACCCCTGCCTGTCACCTAGATCTACCATGTGCATGATGGAAAATGTGGTAACAATCAGATCACTATTTTAGCAAGATGTTTTGTGTAGCCGCTAATCAGATCCTTAAGGCTGAATTTTAGACTGAATTGTGACAATACACCCGCAGCCAGGCTGACCCACAGGCCAACTGCTTCACTTTAAAATCACCAACTCAGAGAACAGGGCGGGGTGTCCGGCCAACACCCAGGGGTGGGGGTGGGGGAGTGCTCCTTTTAAAAAGCCCTTTGGGAGACTTTTCCAGCAGTGAGGCCCCCTCTACTGGTAGGACTCATAATCTACTAGTCAGAACTTAGGTTTATGGGAAATAGGGAAGAAATTTATCAAATTAATATTGTAAGGAAATCTGAAACAAAGAAACAAACAAAAAACCCAAGAGCCCTCGTGAACTCTCTAAACAAAGAAACAGAGATCTAGAAAGTTTAAAATAGTTTCCCCATAAGTGTGATAGGCAACGCTCTCTTGAGAAAATTTTCACCTTTGGCAGAAAAATGTGAAGTTATTTTTTTTTCTGAAAAATAGAAGGCCCTTGACACATACTGAGTCAATAATGAGTAAAACTCACATTTTTTTGCTCA
The DNA here is from genome assembly GCF_964194105.1 of Spermophilus citellus. Lineage (NCBI taxonomy): Eukaryota > Metazoa > Chordata > Mammalia > Rodentia > Sciuridae > Spermophilus > Spermophilus citellus. The sequence continues at coordinate 80,658,053 of NC_138192.1, forward strand.
GTGAAGGGTAGGGTCACATACTCACATGAAGTTCTGTTCTCTGTTTGCCTAAACCAAATTTTTCTAAACTCCAGTCTCATCCAGCATGGATCACTGCCAAGTACTATGTGTTATGTTATTCATTGTTTTTCTTTTCAGTACAGCCATTTTTAAACTTTAACCTCATCCTAAGCAATACAATCCATGAAGCTTGCAGTATTACATAAACATAATCACATATATATGTGATATATAGATATTGATATAGATACAGATATAGATACATAGATAGATATAGATATATCACATCAAACCAAAAATGTCATGGAAGTGTGTTGGTGAATGAATATGCACATAGACACAATACAGTAAGCATGTGGCTGTTGAAAAGTCACCTGACTGCCAATTAAGTCCATTCTCTTTAGTTATCTCATGTGAAACATGCTTTAGAAAACATACTTTATATACAAAGATATGAAAAATTGTGCTCTATATGTGTAATAAGAATTGTAATGTATTCTGCGGTCATGTATTTAAAAAAAAATAAAATCATTTAAAAAAATAAAAAGAAGACACTGAGTAACGCACCTCATGTTTAAATCATGTATGTAGAAGAGTCATAATTCTCCTGTTCCTGTAAAGGCCAGCTGCCTCCATCTTGTCTTTCCTCTGTATTTTTATCGACTTTCCTGGGGTCTCCCCTTGCCCCCTTTTCATTCTTTTATATTCGTCTTCATTCCACATTCCTCCTGCCTCCTCCCAAGTGCTGAGGAGAACTTTCCTTCTCCATTGCCCACTGAGGACCATGCCTCCTTTCATACTTAACTCTGGGAAACCACATTCAAGTCAGCTGGCATTTGACAGGAAAAACAAAAAGACCTTTGTGTTCCTGTCTTTTTCTAGGACGTGGGGCTTGAGGAATATTGAAAAGTGTTATCATTTCTATTTCATCCTTACAGTCAGCCTTCTCTGAGGAAATGGCACATGAGCACAAGAAGTCCAATTCGTAAAAAAACATGTTTAATCCATTATTCCTTGAGAAATATAATGGAGAGTCTGTTTTTATTCTGGCACCATGAAAGCTGCCCCACCTGTAGGGGAGAATGGAGATGAGAGAAAGTCTGATCTTCATGAAATCTTTTCCCTTATTAAACATTCTTGTGGAACTAACTCAGACTTCAATTCTTTCGTAGTAAAGGTGGCCATTGTATGTTTATTGCTGGACGAAAACCCTCAATTCCCAGTTAGTCACAGCTTGTTACCACTGTGAACCCTCACTTATGTGTATTGAAACTGATCAGTTTTAAAACAAGAGGTTGTTGTTATCTGTTTTCTTTGCTTTATTGTACCGTCTCCGTTGGCCATGAATGAGAAGCAAATAAATAGTCCTGTGACACCAAATTTTTATATTTTTAAGCAATTTTGGACCTAGAGAGCGCAGAAGGATTTGCTTCTAGTGCAAGCTGTTTTATCATGAGTGTAGTACCAAAAGTTACACAGACAACTCTTCTTCCAAAGGAAAGAACTTCAGTGACTGAATTTTTGTCTTGGTAATATTCACGTAGCAATCTCAGAATGGAAATCTGAAATCAATTTTCAGAATGGAAAACTTTTACAAACAACAACAACAAAAAACTATGATCAACCAAACAAGGATGAAAACGAAATTACAGGGATGTAATTTGATAAACCGTCTTATTCTGGAGAAAATTAAACATATCTAATCCTAACAGCAGGTGATCCTAAAAAGACTAATATAAGACTCTGGGATGCATGGGGAGGAATGGGTGGCTCTGCATTTACTAAAACCCCCCAAAGAGGTTCTTTCTGATGGGAAGCAGATGGAAACCCCATAGAGAGACAGATTCCTGCTGTGACTATCATGGGGCTACACTGTTCTTGGAAATGACATCAGCCAGGAAATCAGTGACTAGAGTTTCTGATTTCATAGAAGGGTTTTGCTTTGCTTTTTTTTTTTTTTTGTAGGCCCAAAGATGGCAGGAAGAGGCAATAAATTCTGTGGATGTTTAAAGAGATTATAGATTAAATCAGTTGTCCCAATCCCCTGATGTGATAAAGGCTATCCAGTTTGAATTTGAATTTCTTGCATCCTTCTTTTAGAGAACCAATACGAGCCAACAATTCAGAATAAGTTGGGCCTGGTTAGTTGAATGCAGTGCTGAGAGGGATTAACAGGAAGAACTAAAGTATTTATTTTTTTATGAAACTTTTCCTATAACCAGGTTTATGACTAGAAAGATCCAAGGCTGTATATAGATTAGCATCTCTCACTGGAGAAAAGATTAGGTTGCCTTGCTTTAACACTTAGCGTTACTACACATGAATAAATGCTGTGTGGTTTTCATTTTCATTTTTATTCTTCTATTATCTTTGAGATTTTACTGAAACAACCTTATATGAAGGTAGGGGAAATTTAAAAATTGAAGAATATGTTTTCTATACGAATAACTATATGCAATGCTGTCTTGTGTTTTTGCTAAGAAGTGGTAAGCAAGCATTAAACTTGGAGCTGATTCATTTGGGCAGGTCAATTTAATTTTCAATTTACTTTTATATAAGTGAATATTCTCTCAAGAAAATAAGGGCAACCCGAATCTCATAAGTAGCTGTTTTGATTTCAAAAGAATAGAAGAATCAGTTAATACTAATGAAGTCAAGGTTTCAGATAATGTCTTTACAAAGGTCAATTAATTTTGTTCCACTCTCCTGAAACTAAGAAATGATGATGTATCTCAAGGAAGACTGGATTTCTTTATGCATATTTATGGAAATATGCATAAAGACTCATCACCGGGGATTCCAACATGGCGGCGGGTGCGGAGAGATCAAGTCTCTGACCTCTTCAGTTGTGCGGGAATAGGGAGTCGTAAACAATCTAAATTCTGTTTGCTCAGGATCACTAGGCAATGTTGAACTGACGTGGATCTGGGATGAACAGTCTGGGCCTCTCAGAACACACACTGAGCCCGAATCAGCTGAATTCAAGCTCCCGTTCACCTGCTTCCCGAAGACAAACAGCTGTGACTCAGCACTAATCCATCCAGCTAAAACAACTGGTCGGCCCTTCTGTTCCTACGGAGGTAAATGCCAACTGAGCCTTCATAGGTAGTGGCCACAGGTTTGAAACGGGGCTTGGGAGAGACTGTAAGGACCCACCCGTTGCATTGGTCACCCGGCAAAGGGAAACGAACTGTCGCCATTTGGAAGAGATACCACCATGGCAGAGAACTGATGTCACCAGACTGCGGCGGTAGAGATAATTCATTGAAACCTGCGGCTACAGCATCAAATAAATTTATAGGAGTAAACAGTAACTCAGCAGTCAAACAGAACAATAAGTAACATGAGCAACTTGAAAAAGCAAGGAAGAAAAGGAGTACAAACAATGCAGGACAGCCTAAATATTCAGGAGGACCTAGAGTCATCAGAAAAATGATCATATAAAGAACTCAAGGAACACCTTAGACAGATGGAATGGAACCTTAAAGAGGATACGAGACAGCAAATTCAAGCAGCGAAAGAACACATCGAGAATGAATTACATAAATGGATAAAAGAAGAAGTTGAGCATCTTTATCAGGAGATAGAGATTATAAAAAATAATCAAACAATAATTCTAGAAATGAAGGAAACGATAAACCAAATTAAAAACTCAATTGAGAGTATCACTAACAGAGTGGAGCAAGTAGAAGCCAGAACGTCAGATAATGAAGACAAAATATATCATCTTGAAAAGAGTCTAGCCAACTCAGAAAGGCTGGTAAAAAATCACGAGAAAAACATCCAAGAGTTATGGGATAACATAAAAAAACCAAACTTACGAGTCATCGGGATAGAAGAAGGTACAGAGATTCAAACCAAGGAAATGAGTAACCTGCTGAATGAAATAATTACAGAAAACTTTCCAGAAATAAAAAAGGAAACAGATATACAAATTGAAGATGCATATAGCACACCGAGCACACAAAATCACAGTAGACCAACGCCAAGACACATTGTTATGAAGATATCCAATATACAGAACAAAGAGAAAATATTAAAAGCTACAAGAGAAAGGAGACAGATTACATTCAGGGGTAAACCAATAAGGTTAACAACGGATTTTTCATCACAGACACTGAAAGCAAGAAGGTCATGGAACAATGTATTTCAAACTCTGAAAGACAATGGATGCCAACCAAGAATTCTGTATCCAGCAAAATTAAGCTTCAGGTATGAAAACGAAATAAAAATCTTTCATGATAAACAAAAGTTAAAAGAATTTGCAGCCAGAAAACCAGCATTGCAAAGCATTTTGAGCAAAACACTACATGAGGAAGAAATGAAAAACAATAACCAAAACCATCAGTGGGAAGTGCCTCGGTAAAGACAGAGGGCGAGGGGAAAGATAATCATGGAGAAACAAACTAAATTTTTTTAAAAAAGGATAAATAATCAAACATGGCTGGAAGTACAAACCACATATCAATAGTAACTCTGAATGTTAATGGCTTAAACTTTCCAATAAAGCGACATAGGCTGGTATCATGGATTAAAATCAAATCCAACAATATGCTGCCTCCAGGAGACACATCTGATTGGAAAAGACATACACAGGCTGAAGGTGAAAGGATGGGAAAAAATATACCACGCACACGGTCCTCGTGAGCAAGCAGCGGTGGCCATCCTCATATCGAATAAAATCGACTTCAAGACTAAGTTAATCAAAAGGGATAAGGAAGGACATTATATACTGTTAAAAGGAACCATTCACCAACAAGACATAACAATTATCAATATTTATGCACCAAATAATGGTGCTGCGACATTCATAAAACAAATTCTCCTCAAGTTCAAGAATCAAATAGACAACAACACAATAATTATGGGTGACTTCAACACACCTCTCTCACCATTGGACAGATCCTCCAAACAAAAGATGCATAAAGAAACTATAGAACTCAATACCACAATCAATAACCTAGACTTAACTGACATATATAGAATATATCAACCATCATCAAATGGATATACTTTTTTCTCAGCAGCACATGGATCCTTCTCAAACACAGACCATATATTATGCCATAGGGCAACCCTCAGTAAATATAAAGGGGTGGAGATAATACCATGCATTTTATCTGATCATAATGGAATGAAACTGGAAATCAATGATAAAAGAAGGAAGGAAAAATCCTACATCACATGGAAAATGAACAATATGTTAGTGAATGATCAATGGGTTACAGAAGACATAAAGGAGGAAATCAAAAAATTCTTAGAGATAAATGAAAATACAGACACAACATATCGGAATATATGGGACACAATGAAAGCAGTTTTAAGAGGGAAATTCATTGCCTGGTGGTCATTCCTCAAAAAAAGAAAAAAACAACAAATAAATGAGCTCACACTTCATCTCAAAGCCCTAGAAAAGGAAGAGCAAACCAACAGCAAATGTAGCAGAAGGCAAGAAATAATTAAAATCAGAGCGGAAATGAATGAAATGGAAACAAAAGAAACTATTGAAAAAATTAACAAAACAAAAAGTTGGTTCTTCGAAAAAATAAATAAGATCGACAGACCTTTAGCCATGCTAATGAAGAGAAGAAAAGAGAGAACTCAAATTATTAACATACGGGATGAAAAAGGCAATATCACAACAGAAGGTACAGAAATACAGAAGACAATTAGAAATTATTTTGAAAACCTATATTCCAATAAAATAGAAGATAGTGAAGACATCGATAAATTCCTTAAGTCATATGATTTGCCCAGACTGAGTCAGGAGGATACACACAATTTGAACAGACCAATATCAATGGATGAAATTGAAGAAGCAATCAAAAGACTACCAACCAAGAAAAGCCCAGGACCGGATGGGTATACAGCGGAGTTTTACAAAACCTTTAAAGAAGAATTAAAACCAATACTTTTCAAGTTATTTCAGGAAATAGAAAAAGAGGGAGCTCTTCCAAATTCATTCTATGAGGCCAACTTCACCCTGATTCCGAAACCAGACAAAGACACCTCAAAGAAAGAAAACTACAGACCAATATCTCTAATGAACCTAGATGCAAAAATCCTCAATAAAATTCTGGCGAATCGAATACAAAAACACATCAAAAAAATTGTGCACCATGATCAAGTAGGATTCATCCCTGGGATGCAAAGATGGTTCAATATACAGAAATCAATAAATGTTATTCACCACATCAATAGACTTAAAGATAAGAACCATATGATCATCTCGATAGATGCAGAGAAAGCATTCGACAAAGTACAGCATCCCTTTATGTTCAAAACATTAGAAAAACTAGGGATAACAGGAACTTACCTCGACATTGTAAAAGCTATCTATGCTAAGCCTCAGGCTAGCATTATTCTGAATGGACAAAAGTTGAAGGCATTCCCTCTGAAATCTGGAACAAGACAGGGATGCCCTCTCTCACCACTTCTATTTAATTTAGTCCTTGAAATACTAGCCAGAGCAATTAGACAGACAAAAGAAATTAAAGGCATAAAAATAGGAAAAGAAGAACTTAAATTATCACTATTTGCAGATGACATGATTCTGTACCTAGAAGACCCAGAAGGATCTACAAAGAAACTACTAGAACTAATAAATGAATTCAGCAAAGTGGCAGGATATAAAATCAACACGCATAAATCAAAGGCATTTCTGTATATCAGCGACCAAACTTCTGAAATGGAAATGAGGAAAAACACTCCATTCACAATATCCTCAAAAAAATAAAATAAAATACTTGGGAATCAACCTAACAAAAGAGGTGAAAGATTTATACAATGAAAACTACAGAACCCTAAAGAGAGAAGTAGAAGAAGATCTTAGAAGATGGAAAAATGTACCCTGTTCATGGATAGGCAGAACTAACATTATCAAAATGGCGATATTACCAAAAGTTCTCTATAGGTTTAATGCAATGCCAATCAAAATCCCAACGGCATTTCTTGTAGAAATAGATAAAGCAATCATGAAATTCATATGGAAAAATAAAAGACCCTCAATAGCAAAAGCAATTCTAAGCAGGAAGTGTGAATCAGGCGGTATAGCGATACCAGATTTCAAACTATATTACAGAGCAATAGTGACAAAAACAGCAATGGTACTGGTACCAAAACAGGTGGGTGGACCAATGGTATAGAATAGAGGACACAGAGACTAATCCACAAAGTTACAACTATCTTATATTTGATAAAGGGGCTAAAAGCATGCAATGGAGGAAGGAAAACATCTTCAACAAATGGTGTTGGGAAAACTGGAAATCCATATGCAACAAAATGAAACTGAATCCCTTTCTCTCGCCATGCACAAAAGTTAACTCAAAATGGATCAAGGAGCTTGATATCAAATCAGAGACTCTGCGCCTGATAGAAGAAAAAGTTGGCTCCGATCTACATATTGTCGGGTCGGGCTCCAAATTCCTTAATAGGACACCCATAGCACAAGAGTTAATAACAAGAATCAACAAATGGGACTTACTTAAACTAAAAAGTTTTTTCTAAGCAAGAGAAACAATAAGAGAGGTAAATAGGGAGCCTACATCCTGGGAACAAATTTTTACTCCTCACACTTCAGATAGAGCCCTAATATCCAGAGTATACAAAGAACTCAAAAAATTAGACAATAAGATAACAAATAACCCAATCAACAAATGGGCCAAGGACCTGAACAGACACTTCTCAGAGGAGGATATACAATCAATCAACAAGTACATGAAAAAATGCTCATCATCTCTAGCAGTCAGAGAAATGCAAATCAAAACCACCCTAAGATACCATCTCACTCCAGTAAGATTGGCAGCCACTATGAAGTCAAACAACAACAAGTGCTGGCGAGGATGTGGAGAAAAGAGTACACTTGTACATTACTGGTGGGACTGCAAATTGGTGCGGCCAATTTGGAAAGCAGTTTGGAGATTCCTGGGAAAGCTGGGAATGGAACCACCATTTGACCCAGCTATTGCCCTTCTCGGACTATTCCTTGAAGACCTTAAAAGGGCATGCTACAGGGATACTGCCACATCGATGTTCATAGCAGCACAATTCACAATAGCTAGACTGTGGAACCAACCCAGATGCCCTTCAATAGATGAATGGATAAAAAAATGTGGCATTTATACACCATGGAGTATTACACAGCACTAAAAAATGACAAAATCATGGAATTTGCAGGGAAATGGATGGCACTAGAGCAGATTATGCTTAGTGAAGCTAGCCAATCCCTAAAAAACAAATACCAAATGTCGTCTTTTATATAATGAGAGCAACTATGTACAGAGTAGGGAGGAAAAGCAGGAAGAAAAGATTAACTTTAAACAGAGACATGAGATGGGAGGGAAAGAGAGAGAAAAGGGAAATTGCATGGAAATGAAGGGAGATCCTCATTGCTATACAAAATTACATATAAGAGGTTGTGAGGGGAATGGGAAAATAAACAAGGAGAGAAATGAATTACAGTAGATGGGGTAGAGAGAGAAGATGTGAGGGAAGGGGAGGGGGGATAGTAGGGGATAGGAAAGGTAGCAGAATACAACAGTTACTAATAGGGCATTATGTAAAATTGTGGATGTGTAACCAATATGATTCTGCAATCTGCATTTGGGGTAAAATTGGGAGTTCATAACCCACTTCAATCGAATGTATGAAATATGA